>NW_026944383.1:604402-1208805 GCF_033439725.1 Neurospora tetraspora
TCTGGTCATTGAGTGCAAGGATCTGGGCAAAGTACTCGTAATTGGGCCGCTCGTCGGGAAGACGACCCTCTGCCAAGGCAATCAGCACCGGGTTTTTCTTGAAAGACTCGATTTCCTTGAGCTCCGTCGCCGACAAGGGCTGCTTTTTGGCCGCCTTGCGTCGTCTGTTCTTCTCCTCTTTATTCTCTTGTCGAGGGAAGAAGAAGTGGACTATGCGCAGGGAGGGCGGGCAAGGGGGTCCCGTTGGTTAGCTTGTGTGTGCGCCACAGGATATACAGAATCTGCACGAAAGGAAAGCAAGCACAGGGGGGGAGCCTGACAGGGCCGGAAAAAGAAATGTTTGCTTGGGCAACGTGACAAGGGGGTTGAGTGAGTTTAGTGCAATGGGGCTGAACGGAGGGCTCTGACGAATTCAAACTTACAGCATCGATGATTCAGAAAGAAGTTCTTCAACACTTGGATGTGACTCGACACCTGCTTTCGCTTTCTCTTCAATTTCGGGTCCGGCTCGGTGCCGGGCGGCAAGCTGGCACAATACGCTATCCAGAGGAACTCAGCAATCAACATGTTCCGACCCCAGAGCTTCGAACGCATCGTGTACTTTCTCTTTCCCATTTGCTGAGGGATAAGCAACAGAGCTGGACATGTACCTGCATCAGCCATCTAATCTGCAACAATACGAGGTTATTCAGAAGATCCTCACCGTCAAGAAACGCATCCTCAAGGACATCGGGCCATTTCTGGTCCGACTTTTCCTCCTTGCTCTTATTTGCTTGCTTCTTTCTGTAACTGAGGAACTGAGGTGACAAGTAGATCGGGTTGATGCCATGTTGCCTTCTCTGAAGCTGCATCTGATGCCGTTGCTGTAGCCTTAGGAACTCGGGTGACCCATAGGCGGAACTGAGAGACTGAGTTGGGATAACGGGTGGACTAGGAATGGAGAGCTGATGATGTGCATACGACGACCTTACCAGAGCACCGAGTTGTTGTTGCTGCTGCTGTTGTTGTCGGAGTTGCTGCTCTTCATGCTGTTGTTGTTGGAAGTGATGATACTGAGCATTGCCAGTGGACTCACGCAGAGGCGGTCTTGGTGCGGAGAGGACATGGCGATGATCCAGGATAAAGTCCGACGAAGACGGATAACACTGCGATGCAAGAGTCGTGGGCCTGACCGGGAACTCCATTTTTTGGGCCAACGGAACAGGACCACTAAGCGGTCACGCTTCTGGACTCGCGGAGCAAGCTGGAATAAAGAGAGAGAATGCTCGGAAGGAATGACTTGTCGTCAGACGCAAGCCAAAGAAGATATAAAATATGCTAGTACGAAGGGGGTTTGAGCCGTTGAGGCATGGAGGGGAGTGGTCAATATCTTATAAAGGGCCGTCGCCCTTCCCTCGATAATGATCACCAATCCCAGGCCGGCCGTACTTGGGATGCTTCTTGCAACAACATGCTGCTCGAGGGCGACTGTCGCCCTGGGTGTTGTCAAACAACTGTTATTAGGTCAGCTGCTTGTTGTTACTTGGACAGGACCAACTGGCACGCAAGGGAACCGTACCAGTTGACAAGGGGAAATCTGCAGCACCAGTCAGTCGGAGCCGACCATCAAACCATAGGCAGAAATGGGAGGACTTGGACCAAGCAGCCCTCATTCAGGCATGCGGCAAGATTACTTTGCACAGTACGGATGTAAGCACGGGAGAGAAGTGTGCGTGAAAGGGAATTGGATGTCAATAAAGGTGGTTGTCCTAAAAAGGTAGACATGGTTGACAGGGGTGGCGAGCACCTCCTTCACAAGGGAACCGAGACATGATTGCCGCAACCCCGTCCCAAATCTGAGACCTAGGGAAAAGATTCAATTCTTCATGTGCTTCATACTTCATCTTCATCGTTATCTCCAATGGTGACCTTCGCCCGCCCTGTCCCTGTAAGCTGCTGCAGGGCGACCTTATTAACCTGGGCACGAGTCTTCTTCTCCATAGCAGCGATCTGGTCCTCCGGATCGATATCCTCCGCCTGCGCGAAATCAATAACAAGACGACGTCCGAGAACATGGGTATCTTTGAGAGAATTGAACGCGTTGAGCGCCTCCTTGGCTGTGGAAAATTCCGCAAAGGCAAAACCGCGCGAGGATTGGTTGAACTTCTTGGGAATACGAAGCGCAACCAACTTGCCATAGGTGCTGAACAGAGTCCGCACCTCCTTCTTCGTAACTTCGAAAGGCAAGTTCTTGATGACGAGCTTGGTGCCTTGGCTCGCCGCCTTCTTGGCCATATCTTCCCGCCTCCGCTCCTCAGCGGCATCAAGGCCTCTGTGTGATGTCTTGACGCTGAGTTTGTGGGCATCAAGAACCTGGCCGTCCATAACCTTGAGTGCAGCCTGTGCCTGGTCCTTGGTTCGGAAAGCCGCAAAACCAAAGCCCATGCTGAGCACCTGGCCTGGCTTCTTGGGGTCTGTCTTCGTCTTGACCTTCGCGTTGACAAAACCATCCAAGTGTTTGAAGGCGTCGGTCAAGCCCTGAGAAGTGGTGGAGAAGTTGAGATTGCGAACGAACAATGAAGAGGTCTCCAATTGTTCCTCAGCATCATCACGTTCCAACAAATCAGCCACAGACGGCTTCTGCACACCGGCAGGACGAGCCTCTGTGGGTGCAGCCACATTGTCAGTGAAGAGACCCTTCGGTCCCTTCTCGAGGAACAAGATGGAGTCCTTGAAACGAGAGTATGCCTTCCTGGCAAAAGCTGTCCTGCACTGCACAGGCTGTGCGAATTGGACGATGGCAATGGTGCCACTTGGCGGCATGAGCACTCTAAGTACCGTACCATGCTCCTCGAAAAGAGTCCGCAGCTCCTCGATGGTGGTGTTTTTGATGTTCTTGACGAGGATGGTGGTGTCGCCCCGCTGTTGTGTCTTGAAGGCCTCGATGTTCACACCATTGGCTGCAAAGTAAGACTTTGCTTCCTGGATGACCGTTGTCTCAGCAACAGCCTGCTTGACAGCAGCCGACGCGTCCGTGGGATCCAGAAGCTCAGCCTTTGACACGCCTAGACGCTCTGCCATTGCCGTGTTCACAGCATCTTGGCTCATGAAGAGGGAGTTCCAGTTGAAGGTGCTAGAAGCAGCCTCAGCCTTCTTCCTCAACAACTGCTGCTTCTTCAGAGGCAGCTTCGAGAGAGCGAATTCGTCCAGCTTGTTCTCCCTCTTGGCAGCGGCGGGCAGGATGTGGACGATTCGACCTTGAAAGACAGTGCCATCTGTCTGGAATGCAGCAAGTGCGGACGCCGGCTTTTCGTAACGAATCATAGCAAAGCCCTTGCTATGGCCCTTGCTATCCAATGGGACATGCGCCTGACGCAGAGAGTCAGCAGGAATTCAAAGCGACCATTATCCAAAACAATTCGAAATTAATCGGCCCTATGATCAGAAACTCGAAGCATCTACTAAAATACCGAGCCCAAATTCACATCATTTGCCTTTGGCATAAGATGTCCCTATCAGGGGTTCATCATAAAAGGGCGGAAGGGGGGAGACAAGGAAATGTTGCAGCTTACCTCTTCCAAAGTGCCAAACTTGGCGAAGTGCTCTCTGACATCATCCTCAGTGACGGTGTAACTGAGATTCCGCAAGAAAAGCCGTGATGTCTTTTCAATCAGGCTTATAGCAGACTCGGGGTCTTGCGCCGAGGTCGCAGCCGTTTCCTGGGAGCCCTTGGTGGCATGTTCCTCTGCCTTTGCCGACGCCGTGTTCTCAACGGACGAGGCTGGCACAGGAGCAGATGCAGGAGCCGGTGCAGGGGCAGACGCAGCGGGACGAAGAGCGAAAGCGGCGTCATCTGGGTCGACCAAGTCAAGGAGACGGTTTGTCCTTGAGCGGAGCCAGTCGTCATCGGTAGCATCGAGAGACACTTGTGGGGCTGGCTCAGACGACTCAACGGCAGCAGGTGTCGCAGATGATTCAAGACTTGGTGCAAGAGGAGCGTCGACCATTTCCTGATCGGCGATGTGTGTGGACTGATTCTGAGTACGAGCGGGGATGTCCTCGTATTCATCATCACTTTCACCATCCTCCAAGCCGGCAGGCACAGCTGGTGCCAGGACTTCGTCGACGGTGGTGGGAAGGCCCTCGGCATTGCGCATCTTCTTGGATGGGTGAGCCCCCATGACATCGAGGTACTCCTGGAGTTTCGGATCGGCCTCGTCCAAAACATCCAGTTTCCTCTTCGGGGCATCTGGGGCAGCCTCCTCTTTAGGTACCGCGGGGGCAGTTACCTTGGTGTTTGGAGGGACAACCTTGGGCGCATTCTTGGGACCGACATCTTTCGAAGGACCCCTTGAAGCTGATTTGTGATGGGGGATTGAGTCTGCGATCTGATGGTTGCTGTTAGCATCAAGTTGGCTGACGGCCAGTGGAGGACAGGCTGGAACGTACCGGTTTCGCTATGTCGACTGCAATCCTGGACATGCGGATGAAGGAGCGGTTGAAGTATTTGACCGCCCTGGCGGCATCTTCCGCCGACTTGTAGCCGACGAAGCCAATATGGCGGGTTGGGATAAGTTTGACATCGGTGACCTGGCGACCCTCAGCCGAGAAGTGCTTGCGAAACTCGGCTTCGGTGATGGTCGGCGGCAGGTTTTTCACGAAAATTCTCGATGATGACTCCATGGCTGCAGCCTCTGTCTATACAAGACAGTTGATGGACCGGAGGCTTGCCGCAAGATCATTCCGTCGAGGATACCGCGGGACTGCAGGTTTGTGGTAATTGGGGGAATGGAAGTCTTGACCAATTTTTTTTCCACGATCATCCATAATAAAAATTTCCCGGCCCCCACTGGAGCCGCGCTCTTATCTTATCGGGCAGGTGGCCCGGGCGGACCCATTCGTTATTTGCAGTGGATACCCTGACGAAGCCTGAGTGGTGACCGCGCCGGCGCCAGCCCAGGGGCAGTGACACGGTGACATGGAGTGCACCGGCACCACCCATGGATCTCCGGGCAGCCTCACAAGCGCCCGTCGCCTGGCATCATCTTGTTGGACGGCTGTATTCAGCTAGGACACCTTGTGGATGTTATGCTTTGCATGATGTCGTTGCTTCTGATATAGCGCCGACGGGCGGGAGAAGGTGTTCCTGAGCAGTGTCGTCCTTCTACACGTGTACCTAGCTGATGAAGGGCCCGTTGGTGAGAGCCTGGATGCCCTGCCGTGTGAGGTTCAAGCCTGTGTACATCGAAGCTTCTACAATTCCTGACCTCCAACTTACACTACAAGTACATACATACAGTCCGTCCCATGAGATGATGAGGTCGTGCTGGTCTTCTCCACCGCCAAAGAAGCGAATATTCTAGTGACCATCAATCACGTCCAATCGAGGTTACTGGACAGGATAGACAGGACCCAGCACGGTGCATCTCCCGTCTCCAATTCTTCAGTTCGGTGTCGTCCACCCCTAGCACGCCCAGAAGCCCCAGGTTAGCCCAGGCACTTAATGAACCGGGGCGTCACAACCCAATTGCCCTTTGGAGGTAGGTACGACGCAAGGTACGTACTTTAGGGCGCCTTGCCGCCCTGCCGCCCTTTCTGACCGCCCACACCTGACGCTTTGAGTCCATCTGGATCCCAAGAACAACTCCGACACGAGAAACATCCAGTCCCTTCATCCAACCAAGTACCCGACCAACCACCCGCCCACTCGCCTGATCGTCTATCGACTCCGTGAAACTTTACAACCTCGACGCCGGCCTGCTGCTCGACCACCAGCTAGGTGTTATACCTTTGCGCTCCATTTGCAAACCCTACCATAAGGAAGAAACGAAGCCAGAGGTAGGCATCCCGCACCACCGTTCTTTGTCACCGAAATCACATCGGCTTGTTTGCGCCTATCCTACCGCATGTTGTTTAGACCCCTAGTTGGGCATGGGCGGGTAAACACCAGGGATCACATGGTGTCACCCCCTTTCCCGTCTCCTCATATATACCAACCCAGTCAACAATCACCTCTCTACCGGACTGTAGCTTGAGCCTCAATCAAGCCATCTTGTGGTTAACCCTTGACGTTGCAGACTATCTCGGCTCCCTTCGAATAACAAACCCCGCCGCATCTACGAACCTCCAAACGGTTATCTCCGTAATACCCCTACATTATCGCAACCATGGGCGGCGACGAGCTCAAGGAGAGCCTTTCCCCTGCTCCCAGGGAGAAGTTGGAAGGTGAGCTACCCATGATACGGGCCCTTCAACGGGGCTGTGCTGTCTACACCTGAAACTCGAACATTAGCTGACGAGGTGTTTGCGCTGGACAGCCCAGATCAAGAGTGCCGATATGGTAAACCGCAACCCTTTACGAACGATCACGCACGACAAACTGTGCCCGACAAGATGCTGACGTAGGCACACTTCTGATCTAGACCGAGGATATGCAGCAAGAGGCCGTTGAAGTTGGTACGTGCCATTACAACCACTGTCCAGGAACTTCAAGCGCAACCAAAGCTGACGAGACATCTTCCAGCCCAGGAGGCCATGGCCAAGTTCACCGTGGAGAAGGATATCGCACAACACATCAAGAAGACGGTACGACCATGTCAACCTTGCGCCACTACAATCCACAGACCAGGGCTGCGCTCAATCCTTGTGATGGGATCGCATGGCTAACGGAGGGTGTATAAACAGTTCGATGAGCGCAAGGGTCCAACATGGCATTGCATCGTAGGCCGTAACTTCGGCAGCTTCGTCACTCACGGTATGCAAGGCTCTTCCCTTGTCCACAGTCCAGTCTCTCTCTTCATCCTCCCTCTCACCCCATCCCTCCACGATTTGAGATGTCTGAGTGTCGCATCTGCGCCTGAAGTTGCAAAATACAAACGCGCAACCACCATGGTTGTCGTCCGAATTCGGGAGCTGGGGTAGATGGGTTACAGCACAATGCTGCATCTTTCTAGAGGCATATTCCGCTGACTTATACCTCTTCACTTTTATCACAGAGACCAAGCACTTCATCTACTTTTACCTCGGTCACTGCGCCATTCTTCTCTTCAAGACCCAGTAGGGGCGCGACCTCTTCCGCCGTTTTGTCTCCAGGTTGTAAAAGAAGAAAGAAAACAGAAAGAACGCAGCAGCAGCATCGTTATCAGCATCGTTTAATCGTTGCCGCAGTGGCAGCCTGAGTTTTGCCGGGTTCATGATCTTCGCCGCCATCTTTCTTGGTTTCTTTCTCTTGCTGCGATCTATTCTTTTTGAAAGCGAAAAGGAAATAAAACGGTGGGCGTCCCTTTAACCTAGAAGGCCATCACAGGACTAAAGGGGCGTTGACTGTCATGTCCAGAGGGGGGATTCATTACGAAAGTGGGCCATAACATTACATACCACACAACATTACCTATACCATACCCTATTACCCTACAAATAACTTTAAACAAATAATCGAAATACCTTTTATGATCAAAAGTTGAGGTAAATGCTGGAATGGGTTCCGTCAACAAGGGAAAATGCGAGCGTTTGTGCCTAGAGAATGGGAAATCTGACTGGCTACGTACTGAAGGCGTTTGGTCATATTCCATCGAAGCTTTCAGCTCATTCTAAAAGAAACAACAACGGAGGTTTGCTACCGTGAGATAGGCAGTCCTCTCTTAGTTAGAGAAGAACAGAGGAGTGTCTTTCCCGAGCAAAGGAAACTTTGCGAGTGTTTGCGACTAGACAAGGGAAATCTGGCTGACTATTGTATGCTGAGACCGAAGCCGTTTGGTCATGTGTGAAAGAAACCAACAACATAAGATCACCAGGTTGAAGCTTTCTGCATCATAATAAGGAATACGGGCATTTGTTTCTCTATTCGTAGAGCGTTAGTTGCCTCGCTTCTTCTCTCCTTCATTTGGCTGATCAAAGTGTCCTTCCTATGTAGGTACAACTGCGACAACGCAGCGCAATACCTATCTGTCTGTCCCGTCTGGATTGGTACCTTCCACAGCTAAGGTCACCATCAATGGCTCGCGCTCAAAACCACCATACCATCAGTCAAAGATGAGCAACGACGACTCTCATGAAACACACACACACTCTCTTTCCCTGCCTGCTTGGCCAGCATGATGGAACTTGATATGATCTGATTAAACGCCTGATTCCCTCCCCATCTTCGACCCTCATGTCAGTTCCCGTCCCGCCTCTTTCGCTTCCTCTTCATTTCATGCTCGTCTCGTGTAATGACCATCGCAAAAAAAGAACTCAAACTCCAGAAGACAAAAGCCACAAAATCCAGGACTGGGGAATGTAGACTTAAAATATCCATTCCACCTCAGATTGGTATCCAGGTCTACGTCTACCAGGAACAGCACGTAGGTAGTGTCGCCCAGTAGACGTGTTAGACCAAAAAAAAGCAGCTCAAGAAAGAACCAAAAAAAGAAAAAAAAAGAAGAAAAAACCAGAAGACACCGAGTTGAAAACAAAAGCCAAGCCCTGAAAAAGCAAACCCGCCTAGGCCCAACCATGGGGTATTTTTGAATGCGTGCGCCATGCCTTTGATGCTTCGTAAACTGGAGAGAGAGAAAGACGGCCTCTGAATCCTGCTTCTTCCGATTTTCCGACAACTGCCAGAAGGACCGTATGTAGGCCATGAACCGGGGAACAAGGTAGAGGAAAAAAAGAAAAGAGAAAAAAGACCAAAAGCAAAAACAAATGCCATCATGATATACCCTTTTCAATTGCTGTTCCATAAGTCATGTCGAACCTCTGCCACTTCTTGCGAATCCTGTCAACGGGCTCCTGGAGAGAAACCAAACGCCAAAGTGTTGTCTTCCATGCCATGAAAACTTCTCTAATGTGCCGACGCCTTGGCAATATTATGTGATGAGTTGCGCCCGTACTCCTCTGTAGATCGTTCGTCTTTATCTTCTTGCAAGTCCTTCCCCGCCTCTTTCTGTTCGTGGTCTTCATGAGGCTCCTAGTCATTCCCAAACGTGGCAGCGCTGTAGATTTCCTTCTTCTCAAGCTGAAGTCGAGCGTGCAGTCGCATAAGACTATCCACCTTATCTGGTGAAGGGTCTTCCGCACTACTGACCTCGCGGTGCAATGCCTCGTACCGGGTATATGCGCGCTTGAACTTTTCGGCCCTGCTGAGGAGATCCGGGTCGAGGCATGGGCGCTTAGAGCCGATATTGCCGGATGCGTAGTCGGACGGCGCAGGACGTTTCTTACTTCTGGATCCAACATCTTCATTGACGCTACCGGCATTGCTGCTTGCGCTGCTAACGATAACCTCACGGTCACGCTCGCGCTCACGCTCACGTTTCTGAGGCCTTGATACGATGGTCCGGCGATCTTCCTCGTTATCCGACGCATTGGTAGGCGGAGATGAGGCCAACGGCGAGGATTTCTGGGGACTGGCATATTTATTGCCCTTTGAAAGTGTGCTGCCAGACTTGCCCACGGCGTCAGGTCGTACTTTGGGTTTGGCCACCGGCTTGACACGTTGGCTAAGCGGAGTACCGGAGCTGGAGCTGTCGTCGTCCTCTGGATCCCGCGGGCGTTTTGACACCATCGGCTTGGTCGTTCTGGGGATGGGTTGAGCCCGAATTGTATCCCTGGTCTCCTCGACCTTCTTTTTCGCAACAGCCCTGACCGGAGCGGCCTTTGGCTTCTGGTTAGTCTTTGGGCTTGGAACCTCAATCGATTTTGCTGCTGTCTTGGACTTCTCCACGGGAGGACCAGACTTTTTGGGACCAGGCGCAGGCGCAGCAGTTCCTTGAGTCCTTCCTATGCTCTTCGAAAGGGGCACTTCGTCCTCGTCCGAATCAGAATCCGTGATAATCTCCTTGGAAAGAATACGCCCCCCCTTAGCAGCAGGCCCCTTTGACCCAGCGACCTTTGTAGGAGCCACCTTTGGTGATGCTACCCTAGGCGACGCCACCTTTGAAGCTGCTGCCTTGGCAGCACTCGGCCTCCCTGTCTTTTTGGCATTTGCGCTTGCCGTGGCAATACGCTTGGCCTGCGCAACCGAAGCCGACACTTTCTTCTTAGTGACGCCTGTCTGAGAGTTGGACCGCGACATCGGCTCTCCCTTCTCTGTCTCTGCGCCGCTGGGGCTGGCAGTGCCTGTGATTCGGTTCGGGGTCGGAGCTGATTGAATGTTCTTGGCGATAGTGGCATGAAGCTTGCTGAGACAGATCCCCTTTCCACGCTCTCCCTTCGGAAGCAGCTTCTGCCACAGCGGATCCGAGACACCCAACCGCATGCGATCATACTGTTTGATAGCGTTGTCGATGGCTTTTTGGCGGTCTTCGTCCGTGGCGTAGGCATATTCAAAAACATCCAGCTCTTTCCAGTACATTTTCTTGAGATCCCATTTTTGGAGATCCGAGTTGAAGTCAGCCACCTTGTTGAGAATTGGGTGAAACTCTTGCTCATCGCCGTCGTATTTTGCGAGAAGTTCTTCGAATGTCAGGGGTTGGGCTGCAAGCTCGTGGATAATGGGAAATTTCTGTTGTTTCAGTCGGTCACCAGGGCCGTTGCTGGTAGGACCCAGAGAAGGTGAACCAAGCCCACTCAACGCAGGGCTGACAGAAATCGACCGAGACGCGCCATTGGTCTGTGGCCCCAGGAGTCTCGCCTTGCCAGGGTTGATTTTGGCACCCTTTTTGGAAGGTAGTCCCTCGACGATCAAAGCGCTGCAGAACATGTTAGTCACAGGCTCACGAGTAGTTCACCTCGGGAACACGTACGAATTCTCTCGCTTATCGGCCTCAACCTTGGCGAAGGAATTCTTCAGATTCTCGACTGCCCCTTCAATGCTGTTGGAAGGTTTGGCGGTTTGAGCCGCCTTGCGGGCCTTGGCCCTCTTGTAGTAGTCGAAGATTGACATGACTGGTCCCAAGACTCGTTGACCTCTTGTTGGCTTGTTGGGGTTGGTGTAGAACAACTCGTAGTCCACTGGTTCCGTTAGAAGGTCGGGCTGGAGAGGTACTTCCTGATCTTCAATGAGGATTGCCTGGAGCGAAACAGTTAACGGTGAGTGAGGAAAGAGAAAAAGAGGGGAGGAGAGTTGGCAGACAAGGCGCGGGGTAGGAAGGCAGCACAACAATAGAACTGAACATCTATTGAGTAGTGAACATGTTCTGAGTTTTGGGTGGAGACCCAGGTGCTATTGAGTGGCAGGTACAATAGCAATGGTCCATGCATCTGTTCTGAACAAGCTGAGGGCAAGGTGACAAGAGTCTCAACAAACTTACCGGATCGTCATTCAGTGCCAACTGGATCTTGCCCCCATTCTGTGCGCTCTCAATCATCTGCGCAACGAGTTCGGCGGATAAGGGCACCGCGAATGCGTGCGTCGGCCGCCGAGCCGCCATTTCGGTCGGACCCTCAAGAAGAAGGCCATTGTCGGGTATTGTCAGCGACATCTTGGGCAGATTCACTCAATCACTAATCCGCGTCTGCCAAAATCCCTCCTCTTGTCTTTCCTTTCCCTAGAGGCTCTCTCCTCCTTCGCCACTCCTATGTGTACGACACGATACTGGATACGGCGGGGTTCCCGTGCTGGAGCGGTGGCTCGAGGTCTTGTGCGAAAAGTGACAATTGTCCAGCGCCGAAACTTGTAACGGATCTTTACGGATCGCCGAGTGTCGTATGGTACGGTATAGTTGTATACTCAGTGCGCGGATGGGTACGGTGTTGGGCGTCGCTTCATCGTCCTCGCGTGGACTCGCTGGGCTTGTGACCAGGGACGGTCGATCGGATCGTCGTCGGATGTGGTAAGATGCGACTTGAACAGGCACTTGGGTGTTAGACTTGGTTTTGGAAAAGCTGATAGGCGAGAGCAAGGGGAGATTCAACGTCAACGGGCCCGGAAGTCGCAAGGAAGAGTAGGCAGACGGTGAGGGTGCCGTGCTTCTCGGAAGAAAAGGGCGGCGTGAGGGGAATGACAACAGCGAACCTTCAAGGCTAACACAAGCGAGAACGGGGCGGAAGCCGTACCGAAGTCGGATTACCTAGTGACAAGGCGCACACAAGAGAGGCAGAGGCGAGGCACCCAAGAATGACAGCAACTGGCCCTGGACGGCGGCATCAGATGACGAGAGGCAGACGAGAGGACGAGAGGAGGACGGAGTGACTAAGGCACAACGCAACGTCGAAGAGAACCTGGACGACAAGAACGTGAACCCGGAAGAGGAAGGGCGGAGGTCAAGAACGGGAAGTCAGGTTGGGAGTGGAAGCGAAGTGGTGAGAGTGGAGAGTGGAGGTGGTTGCAGGAGGATGATCCACCCCGTTCCCAAAGGGTACCTCTGGTGTGGAATACAGCCCGGGTTACTGTGGTACACTTTTGGTGTACAGGTGCTGAGAGGTGGTACGGGGGCGTCCGGGGAGCACGGGGTGCACGGGGTACCTCGATGGATCTGCTATGATCGAAAGGATGGAACGGATGGGGACGAAACGAAGTGGAAGCAACTATCTAAAAGGCAGGAACCACGCTAACCTGGGATTTCCCTCCATCAATGGTGTGGGCGGTACTTTCCCTTCTGGGCTGGCAGGCTGAGAATACCTTACCGTCTCTAGCCTAACCGCAGCGCTTGCGACATCGATCCGCTACACCACCTCATCCGCCCTTTGTTGTCCAGTCTTGACCAGGGCCGCGGCTCTCACAACGCCCCTCCATTTTCACCCTAACCCCGGGCCTCTTGCGGTTGAGTGTGGTTTGGTTCTTTTTTGCTGCAGCAACTTGGGTTTGCTGCCAATCTGCTGCTAATGGCGCAAACTAGGGGGCAGGCAAAAGCAGACTGTGAGTGGAATTGGTATTGAACGACCCCTGGTGATGTGGTCTGAGGTAAGGCGGTATCGCCAGGTACACGGTGGGCCGCCCCGTTCAATCCTTACTGTCCAGCCACGAGCCAGCTCAGGGCACCGCCGGGCAGCACACCTACACAACAATGAAGCTGGCGATGCGCGAGGTGGGGCACAGCACTTGGCTGATGGCTCACTCACCCAGTCACCCTCCCGCTGTTCTGGGCAACGAACGGGCACCTCTCCCGCACCTCAGCACCTCCTCTGATCCCATCACTTCCATTCTGTCTGACTTTTCCACTTTTGTTGCGCAAAGTTCCATTTTGTTCAAGGCTTCAAGCCATTCACAAAGAGAGAGAGAGTCACTCACCAGGGCACTCTTGGCCAGGTGCCATCTCGTGTCCGACAGGGGACAGGGGTTGCGGGTGAGCAGCAACTTGCATGCGCCAGAGCAGCTCAAAGCCCGGCATCATGCCCGCATTTGCGAATCTGCGAATCGACACAGGAAACGACAAAAAGGAACAGCGGTGTTCTTCATCTTGGATTTTCGCCTGGCGCTGTTCTGTTTCGTTGACTTGCTTTCTCTGTTTTGAGTAGTATTGGGTATATATGTTACGGTAGGTTGCGGAGTACAAAGGTCGGTATATACCGGGCCTGTATTGAAGGGTACAACGATGGAAACGAAGACAATGGTTGCACCAAAGTACGTGCGTACCTTTTGAGTCTTGGGGCCTCCCAATTGAGGGACCTTTGACGTGGGCTTGTGTTTTCCATCTCCAGTTTGGACTTGCGAATGCTACCCAACCGTCGTCCACGCTTACGTTCGATGGATGTCCTGATCGCTCTTCCGTTGTACATACGGGAATACGGATAGGTATCGCTTCCTCCGCTGATCTTTCTCCATGTTAACGCAAGCCCTCACACGTTAATTCTGGGTTTGAAGACCCTTAAGGGACACCAACGATGATCAAATGAACAGCAGCTTAGAGTTGGTAAGTCGCCGGCGAGAATCAAAAAAGACATCCGGACGCCGGCGTGCCTTCGCCTGTCTGAGTCACAAAGCAGCGGCTTGGTATGCCGGTTCTACATGCCCGTACCTCACTCCGTACATCTGCTAGGTAAGCTTGGTCTGACTGTCAACCTTCGATCCTACGATGTAAGTATATACCTCTTTGCTCCAACGCAAGATGCGGACACAAAGCATGGCGGATGTCCTGCCTGAAATAGTACCTGCCCGCCGTACTGTGACAGTCTTTAAAACTGTGTACATCGCTTGTGGCTCTGGAATTGCCCGGCCGCCAAGTTTCATCGTCGGCTTTGTGTTTATCTCGCCAAGTTCCAGAGGGCCCAGCCAACTGTCAAACTTGGGTGGAAATTGGCGAAACCCCTTTGCAATTATATGCCACAAATATGGCGAATAATATCTATAGTAAGGGTGTTTCCTGAGAATCCGATGCCAGATTATAGCCCAGCTTCTTTATGATCCCCGCCTCGACCCCCTCTTCTTCATGCTTCATTCATGCCGACGAAGAGCATCTCGCTGGGTGGTGGAGTACCTCTACCGCATCCTCTCATTCAAGTCAGATTTATCCTTCCCACATACGGTCTAGTAGATCGGGGAAAGGACCTGCATGCCGGAGCGCCAACGTAGCAGATGGGGCTGACAGACTTAGCGAGACCACTCAAGACGACTGGCAAGTTCCAGCATGCGGGTGACTCGCAGCGGATGGCAGGACAGCACAGCTCCTAAACTTGAGTAGGACTAGTGGGACAAGGGGGGGATAAATCCGACTTGAATGAGAGGATGCGGTACCACAGCGAACTTCCACTTCCCTTCATCACAAGGCCCGGAACCCCAGCCGGGGCAATCCCGCTCTCGGGGCAATCCGCTCCTAGCGATGAAAATCACCGTCCATTCACACACACAATAAGGGCCTGATCGGCTCGCGTGCACGCGTCGTATGCCTCGAAGTCTATTGGAGTTATACACCGCTAAAACCCCCTTAAAACTTCCTTACTATGTGACTTTACTACGTTTAATATAACTAAATAGAATCGTTATAGAGATTGTTAAAGTCTATTAAAATCTATTACGTTGTATAAAAATCTACTTCGTACCTCTATAATAATTATATAGGAGTGCGTAAACGAAGTAAGGCGATACCTTATAAAATATAGTAACCCTCTAGCGCTATCCTAAAATAGTATAAATAATTCTATTTACAGAATCTACTACCCTATCTAACAAATTTGCAACGTAGTAATCTTCTAAAGACTATTACATATACTTTTTAATTAGAAAATACTAGAAAGTAAGTAATTTAGGCTATATCTATAGTATTAGGCATCCTTATTATATTCTTAACCATAAGGTTAATATAACTACGTAATATACTACCGCCTGCGTATACCGTTTGTATTAGAAGCTATACTGCTATCTAATAATAATATTTTATATAGGAATTAAAGTAACAAAACCGACTACATTAATATACATTAGCCGCTATACTTAAAAACGAAGAATATAATACTTATATAGAAAAAGGAGAAGAGGGGGATAAGGCAATAGAAATATATAGAAGGAAAATCTTACTAGTCTTTACTACCTAGGTTATTGCTACCGTCACTACAATAATAGGAGGGAGGTATGACAATAACCCTAAAGTTATTAACGAAGGTAGCCTAAAGGCTAATTAACGTTTTGCCTAATATTTATTAAAAGGGTACGAGAGGAGCTTCTTCGAACTCTTTCGAATAATTAAAATTAAATTTATTAATTCAACGGGGTAAATACGTAAAAAGGGTAATATATATAATATTAAATATTAATCGGTTAAATTTAAATTAATAATCTTTTTATAAATCGTTGCATTTAATAAACTTTAACGATAGGCCGCTTATTACTTTATAATAGCGTAATTAATAATATCGAATATTATTTCGAAACTATTTATTAACCTTTGTTATATTCTATAATGAATTCGTTGTACAACTAAATAATAATTTCGTATCGCCAGAAATCGAATTCAATATTAAAGGAAATTGATTTTTAGGTAGGGTAATCGGTACTATCGATAATACCTATATTTATACGAAGGTACTAAAAAAAAAACCAAATAAAATAGCGTAACCAAAAGGGATTTATTTCTTAGAAGGTATTTACTACTATTCGATTTAATAATTCCTTTTTATACGTATTCGCTAGCGTAGAAAGGTTAATACAAAATTCGAAATTACTTCGTATTATATTACTCTACAATTTCAAAATACCCCCCAAACGATTTTACCTAGCCGACGTAGGTTTTAACTAGTAAGAGGGAATCCTAATTTCGTTTTCTAATATACAATACTATTTCTAAAATTAGAAGGAAGCCTTCGGGGATAAAAAATCCAAGATAAAGAAGGATTTATATAATCTAAAGGATAGTAAAAATTGTATATTAATCGAATAAATATTTAATTAATTCAAAAGGATATCGAAATTAATACGAGAGTCAGCGCTAGAATACCCTATTAATATTTAAATCGATTTTATATACGCGGTTACGGATCTATATAATTTTATTTATTATTAACGATATAAACGAATTAATAAGGGAGAAGAAGAATTTATTAGGATTTTAGAATTAACAAAGAGACGAATAAATAATAATTTTATAGAGGATCCTATTGTAATACGTATTAATATTATATATATTGCTTAAATTAATTAGTAGCGATATTTAGCGAAAAAGTAAGAAAGGTAAAAGAGGGGGAGAAAAGGGGAGAAAATATAAAAGAGGGTAAATTTAAATTAATCTATTAATAATTAAATTTGAATAAAATACTAATTCTAATACTTTTAAATTTAAAAATTTAAAAATAAAACGGCTATAAGTACAAATACTATAGAGCGCTAAAATTACAAAAGGGATACGAATTTAATTGCCCTACTAAAATGGGAATTAAAGGACGCTAACATTTTTTAACCAATATAATACGCTACATTTAAAATATATAGACTATATATATTTATAAATAATCTAGGGAAATAGCTCCTATAGACCCTAATTGTATATTGAATAATAATTAACGTATTAAAATCCGACTTTTTAAATTTAATAAAATGTTTAGGATTTTATAATTTTTAAATAGAAATAAATAACCCCCTCTACTCTATTCTATTCTATTCGTCCTTATTACTACTCCGCGCCCTTCTTTCTTTCTTCTTTTCCTCTCTTACCGCCTTTATTAACCGCTTTAATTTTACGGGTTTAAATTTATTATTTATTGCGTTCTATAAAATAGCCTCCTCCTTCGATAATTTTTAAGATATATTTAGAACTATCTCTAGCGAGAAATCCTTCGTAAAGTTATATTAAAAGTCCCTAACTGCTATTTTAATATCGACCGCGCCGACAAATTTCGCATTATTAATCGATTTAATTACTTCGCTAATAAACTTTATAATAAAGGTATTATTTTACCTAACGGATATTTTTTTAATTAATTATATTGTATTAAAATAAGATAGTAAGGGGAAATCCTCTTCGTTACCTTCCGCCTCGCTATTATTACTTTTATTACTCTAGAAATTAGGGTCTTCAATACATTACTTTTTAACGCGCTTAATTATTCGCTTTTTTCGCGCCTTTTTATTACGAACTACCTTTTTCTCCTTAGCAGTTAAACCGCGTCTATTCTAATTAGTAATAAGTAAATCTCTTTTACTTCCCTTATTTATAAATATTTTTACTAACCGGACGTAAAACCTAATTGCTCTCTTATTAACGAAAATCTCTATTAAAAAATCGTACCTATTATTACTAATAAGTACGTAATAACTATGCCTCATCCAAGTACCCTTAGTATTATTAAATTCTTTAATAAAAAACTCCTAATAATTAGTAGAATACTTTACCCTATTACTTTTATAATTAAAGGTAGTATTAATATAGCCCTCTACTATCTGTTTTACGTACTTAATATATATTTTAAGCTGCTAGAACGCGTTTTAATATATTTCCTAAAGAATTACCCTATCCTCCTCCTCCTAATGCTTTTATACCTATAAAGTGAATTTATCTACCTACTTCTCGTATTTATTATATAAGAATCCTTTACCTATCTTTTAAATCCTTATAAACCCCTTCCTATAAGATACTTTAGTTAATTTAATAAATTTATAGTAAGTTTCTATAAACTAATTATACATTGAATTCTATTTCTTTTAATTAACTACTAGTATTCCTAATTTGGTATTAGATATTCGAAACCACTTACATATTTTATATACGGTTTCTACCGCATTATCATTATTATCATCGTCGAAGGTAATAGGCTTCAATAATATACTAAGCGGGTTAACAGTATCAAAAGATTTAATAGCATTAGAAAATATAAGACTACCAGGGAAATCGTACTCTATATAATCGTTAATAACCTCCTATATAGTACGTAAAAAGGACGATAAATAAAGTATAAACTCTAGTATGGTTATAACGTATATATATATTATAATAATAATTATAATTATTATAAGAAGAGGCACGCTGGTACTAGCAATACTGATAAATAATACGAATTATAATTAGGAATCCCTATATTACTAAATGTAACGGGGACAGCACAGTTAACATAGGTACTAGTCGTATAGTTTAATTAAGGTTCTATAAAGAAGGAAAATTCTATCCAAGAAGCGGCTCTACCGGAGATGCGAGGTTTTAATGGGGGCTATACAGACATAGCCACGGCGCCTTATAATAGCTCTAGTCGATAACCAGAACGCTACAGCCTGGGCCTTAGCCCCATGACACTAAGAATATTATTAGGAATACTTATACTACTAGGTTCTATATTAGGGGTTATATTAGAAATTCCTATATATAAGGCTTTATATTACTACGGCGGCTAGTAATAATTGTCATGGTGGTGGCAGACCACTACACTAACTAGCCCGTGTCCCCGCAAAAGGGTACAAGTAACCGAAGCTGGCAATTCGGTCGCTCAAGTGGTCTTATATAGTTGTAATGACAGATGCATCCCACAAATGCCATCACAATAATATTATTAGGAGTATTAAGAAGGCTTATACTAAGAGCTATACTAACTATACTACTCAGCGGGTTACTAACTCTAATTTGGATACTAATTTATCGTCGTTATCGTCGTCGTCGTTAATATTGATATACAGCAGTTTACATTATAGTGGTCAAAAGTAGAGCCTTAATACTATATTAGAATTACGTTATTAATAACCCTTATCAATAACCCTTCTTCGCTATAGCTATACAATCCTATAGAGTAGCTTGAATACTCTAATACATTATACTATATTAGGGATAGCTAGGTTTTTATAATTCCACATACTAAAATTACGGTATAAAGGCCAACCCCCTACAATGGATCCACCACCCTCGCTAGTATCTTTTCCAATAGACTTGCACACTTTCTGCGTTGCGTGCACGCGAGCCGATCAGGCCCTAAGTACCCGCCGACCAGTGACATACTGTGCCGTGGCACCGATCTGTTGCACACCCAGATCCCATTGGTCTAACACAACTGCTGAGAGTGCCGAGAAGCATTTCGCGAACGGCGATGTGAATTCTCTTCAGAAGGAATTACCACTGCTGGAAGAAATGAGACGGCCCCCGCGAGCGCCAATATCAGAGAGTGGTTGGCGGCGCTCTGTTGCGGCGAGACTTGGTTCAGGGCTGCAGACATGATGTGTGTAGGGAGTGGCTGGTCAGCATGAGCCACTCTCAGCAACGAGCAACGAGCGGCAGCAGCCGGCACCTCGACGATACACAAGACATGAAGTGGAACTGAATGAAGCAATTGAACCAGCAGCCGTTATTGCGCCAATTGTCCCATCTTACCTATGCCACGCTTCGTACAAAATAAAAGGGACATGGCCAGTAGGTAGAGGTAATTACGTCAGTCCTGGCTTGCGAAAGTGTCCACCCTGAACCTAAGCAATGCTCCATCGCTGCACAACCGGTGCCTGGGGCTGGGACACCATTATAAGAGCGTATCTGACTGGCAATGTCGACTATTATATACTAAACTCTCCCAGAAATCGTTATTCCGAGATCCGAGTCGCTCGCGAGAGAGATGATACCCAAACAAGCGCGCGCCGTAACTACCTCTACCTCAACCTCAACCTCAACCTCAACCTCAACCTCAACCTCAACACAAGCGAACCCCCTGCCAACTCAAGGAACGCAGAACCACGCAGTTCTAGCTACACCACATACACTTACATACATTTCTACCCAACGAGCTAACGTAAGGACCCACGAGTTGGTGTATCCCCAAGTCCCTGGTTTGACTTTGACTTTGCCGAACCATTCAGTCATCCGGAAAAATCCCACGGCACACCCAAGGACAAGGACCAAAGATGACGGTGTACCCCATGTGCCGTGTGCCGTGTGTCCCGTCTGGAAAAGTACGGCGCAGCAGGACAGCATAACATACTTACCTTACGTAGGTATACAGTAGTTAAGCCCTTTAGTTTGGTTTGGGAGCCGATAGGGCACCTGGCACCTGGCTCCCTGGGTCAGGTCGCACATCAGCATCTCGACATCTCGAGGGCACGGCACAACGGAACCCTTTCCAACATCTCGCACCGCGTGAAGGACTTGTCTTGCTTTCCTTGATACCGTGATTAGACTACTACCTAACCTAACAACTTGCTAAACCATCGAACGGCCTGATCTCAGCATGGACCGCTGTTCATCAAACCGAGTAAACCGACGCTGCTGATCTAGTCCATATAGCAGAACTAGGACAACAACAACAACAACCATACTACTTCTTTTCCACCCCAGTCTCACTCTCTCCGTCTTCTCATCTTTAATCACACCAAAACCCACAGTCATTGCATCCCTCTTCCCACCTTTCTTCACACACTTGTGCTATACTTTCTTCCCACCGAGATACCCACACAACCTCACCTTCGCTCCCCCATCCCAAGCATAGAACTTACACATCCCAACTTCTTCATCACCCATCACACCATCTCCACCCCCTCAAAACCAACCCCCTTCTCTCTCTGCCCCTTTCTCTCCACAATCTCAGGTAGTCATCGCCGCCTGGCATCAAGGACAAGAACTGATGCCATTTCAACCAAACACAACCCAGCTCAACTCGGCAAGCAACCAAGCCAGGAGGGCAAGCCCCAAAGTAAGGACCCGAAGCCAAAGAGACCGTCGTGTAACCACCCTCTCTAGGTATAGGAGCGCAGCCTCACAGGGGTATACATCAGGGAAAGAGTCAGATCGAACCGAGGAACCAGGAACGTGCCCGCCAGGCCATTGCCTGACATCAAGTCAGGTCTCGATCGGAAGTGATGTCTCGGGAGACGGCAGGATCGTTGGGACTTGGGACTTGGGGGGAAAGTAAAGTAGGTAATGCTGGTGTTTTGGATTTGGGTCTGTTAGCTTGGCTGTCTCTGGTGGAGGGAGATGGACATGTATGGGCACTTTGGGAGGGGCTAAGTATGTAAGTGGATTGGAAAGGTGTGGTAGATAGATGGATGGATTGGGCTAATAGAGTGTGGTTCTGCTATTGTCGGGTGATGAGAAGATGGAATTTCGGTTCAGGTTTCTTTGAATATTTATTTTCGATGGGGGTTTTTCAATGATGACTGAACCGGAGTTGATTACAGCGTGTATTCTGTAAACTCCTCTATAGTCTTGAAAGTCCGTGATCGTAGGTACTCGAGTACCAGAATTTATATTGGACTGAACCTCATGACACAAACTGGGCTTATAGACCGGTAGCTTGATGTCGGTATACCATAAGCACCTGGTTTCAGGAGTGTTCAGTATAAGTATCACTGTTCGGTCATTTCATATGTGTGGCCTGTCTCCTATGTACACAGCAACACTGAAGTGAAGCTGCAGGAGAAACCGGTTCAAGTATCCGGGTATCCGGGCAACCTAAAGTGTCGTCAACAATGATAACCCTTCGGGAGGAAAATCATCACCACGCCTCAAAACTCGAACACAAAAACCATCCGGCCGCCACAGCGACATTGTTCAAGTTAATGAGGGATACAAGCCCGTCGTCTCTTTTCCACCAATACCTGTTTTTGTGCCGTTTCACCATAGGCAGGTCCGGCCAGGTGAACAAGAGACAACACACCGAGCTAAACTGAAGGCCTAACCTTGCCTGTCTTGGGCGAGGTACGGTATGTACGAGAGGTAAGGTCCGACAGAGGAATGTGTAACCTTCAGCAGCAAGCTGCTGCCCGCCTCACCAGTGAAACTGAAATCTCATTCAGCCAGCC
The DNA here is from genome assembly GCF_033439725.1 of Neurospora tetraspora. Lineage (NCBI taxonomy): Eukaryota > Fungi > Ascomycota > Sordariomycetes > Sordariales > Sordariaceae > Neurospora > Neurospora tetraspora. Next base: position 626,433 of record NW_026944383.1, read on the forward strand.
ATGCGACGGCATTGTTAGCCGGCTGGGGGGCCTGCAACCCAGCCACATGCTCCAAGTTTGACCGAGGACTTGTCTGAGTATCTGTATTCCGCTTTTGAGAGTAATGAGGTTGAGCTTCAATGAGAAACTGAGCCGTGTGATTGTCGGAATCCAGCGAGTTCCGCCAACTTCATCCGCATTCAAAGTTCAACGACCCGTTCAACTGCGAGGAGTCGGTCGGAGGACGAAGACGAAGAGAACGATGGAAGAACGAAAGTGGAGACAAGGGCGAGATCGTGTGTGGTGGTCCACCGGGATGGATGGATCCCACCCAAATCCAAAAGTAGGAACTCACGCTAATCCACTTCTGGCATGGCGGCAGATCCGGTTCGAGTCCGGTGAACGTCTTCTCCCCGCAAAGACCCCGATTCGACGACCTCCACTTTCCTCGTCCTCCCTTCCTTCCGTCCACCATCCCGACGAGCCTGACTTGCAGTTTGATCACACACAGCCGGGAATGGCCGAAGAACTTCTTTTGATGCCCGTCCGTCGTCACCTCTCCAATGTACTACGTTTACGGTGCACCATGGAGGAAAAGAAAGATGGTCTCGGTCAAGCTATGAACTTCACGACCATCGTCGTGAGGAGACCAAGATGAAGAAATGCCAGAATCTCTCATCTGTCAAATGAATAACGAACCGGCTTCAACGAGACCAAAAGAAAACGCACAAGACATACACGTATGCAAGGGGCGCCATAAGCAGCTTCAAGTCTGAAAACCAATTCAGGTACGTAAATCACACAATGTAAAGCGTGCGAAGTAGTCTAAGACACGCATGCTAGAGGTATGTAATGCCACCCACCCACCCACTCACCCACCCCCTCCCCGCATTTCTATTAGGGTTTCCGGAGGCCAAGTGAGGCCCATTTCCATCTACGAAGTTCAAAGGGAGGTCGAGGTATATTCCCGCAACTTCCATGCGATTGCCTCCTGCCATCTTCGGCTTCCCCGAAGCTTCTCCTCAGGCTACGATCCGGCGCCGGGGTGTGATTTCTTTGCACTTTACCACCGTTACGGTGCTCACAATACTATGTAGACGAGGGAAAATCGTGGGGAAGCAGGGGTGGTTTTTCTAGGTAAGGTACGTTCGGCGGAAGGGGGATGAACTTTTTAGGTTAGGGACGGGAACAAACCTTCCGCCAGTGAAGACGATCCCGGAACTAAGCGAGAGACGGTACCTTGGGGTATATCACCTAATAAACGGAAATAGGAAGAACACATGGCATAACGATCGAAGAACAAATCCCATATATGGTCTTCATTAACACCACGCGAGAGAGGCGGGATACCCGGGAAGTTGAAGCCGTTTAATTCGTTTCAAAGATTTCAGAAACCGGAGACAAGAACCGGACCAGGAATGACAACGTGGTTTGCCAGGACAGTCGTAACTTTGTTAGACGATGTCATTCTTTTTTTTTTCAATCGAACATGTTCTCTTGACACGTTCCGCTTTGCTTTGCTCTGGGTTGCCACTTGCCAAACAGTTCCATTTTCCATTATACAATGTGTACTACGTGAACGTGTATCAGTTTGGGTGTCATTGGAGTGTGTAGAGGCAACTGGATGCTCCGTTAAAGTCAGGTTACATTCAACGCGATATTTCACACCTGACAGTCTGACATGAATGGGTTTGCGGTGTCATTTCTTTCTATTGTACCTGACTGGTAGGCCACTTCCCTTGATCACTTTCTTCCTTGCTGGTTGCATCCCAACACATAAAATTGCTAGAAAACAGCTGTTCCCCAAAAGCCAGGCAGCACGTTTCCTCTTGACACCAAGCAGCTTTTGCCACATGGGAGCTATCAGTTACAGACATAAGAAGAGTGAGACTGCGGGACACAGATTCGTGGGGGCGTAAGACTTTGCAACAACCAAGCGAGGTTTTTGTCCGAACAGGGAAACTCTGAGAAACATCGACGCAGAGAAGTAAAAGGCATTACGCTCATCTCTCAGTAACGACGGTCAGAGGCATATAGCATATCCTCAGATACATGCCGTGCTGAAGGAATTCTTCCCAGAATCCGAAAAACGCTGATAAAACTCTCAAAACGAAAGGAAAAGTAACTAATCCACCCCATTGATTCCATATCTCTCCATTTTGTTCTCCCTGAATTCGCGCTGTGTGCCTCCCATTAGATCATTAAATGGCGATCTTCCAAGCTTTGAAAAGTACATTGACGAAGGCATACGCATCTGGAAACAGGGGCCGTTCAGTCCTTCTAGTGCTGAATCTGGGACTCTCCACTGCACGGTCCAACACCGCCGACGACCTTTTTGTCGGGATTCTGGCTGAGGAAGGTCGTTGCCGCCTTGCCCTTGGAACACTGCTTGTTCAAGTTTCCTTTGTCCTTGGTGACTATGACCTTGGTGTACGGCGTGAACTTGTTCGTATTACTAGTTCAATTCAGCTTCTGCGGTTGAGGGCCTCGCTCTGGTTCCGAATCCCTCTCCCTCCTTATCGGGAGGGGGTGGTGCCGGTGCTGTCGCTCTGGGCCTCGCTCTGGCTCTGGTTCCCTCTCTCTCTCTTCATAGGGAGGGGGTGGTTCCGGTGTAGGAGTTGGAATTGTTCTTGGTACTTGTTGGAGTGGTATGGGGGAAGCGTTTGGTGGTTCGTTTGGTGGACCGACATTCGTTCTTGTGATTTCTGGTACTTGTTGACGTAGTGTAGCGGTAGCGTTGGGGGGTGCGTTAACTTGACTGAGAATTGTTCTGATGATGTTCACCAAATACAAAATTCTCCAAACCAGCCACGTGAGAATAAAGACTAAACTGATGAACAAAAACTGACACAGTACTTTTCGTAAGTGTTGGCGGCTCGTTGTCGAATTTGGCCACTCTTTGACGATTCTTATCCAGATTCTTTGGTATTCGACCCTCAGAAATTCCTCAACGCCTAACGCTACCCAGAGGAGGCAACCCAAACCCACCCAGGATTGCCAAGGTAGGCCTGCATATAATGCAGCCTGGGAGGGACATTGGGAGGGACATTGGGAGGTCGGTACCTCTACACCCGTACTGGTGTTTATAGGCGCCATTTGCGGGTTGGAGAGCCGTGGCCGTTCTGAAGGGTCTTGGGTTTCCTGGAGGTCACCTTGTTAGGTTGGAGTTTGCGGTGCTATGAGAGTGAAGAGTGTACTTACTAGTTCACCGACGGGTGTAGTATGACATCCGAGTCAGAGGCACGAGCTGGGCAGGCCTCGGGCTGATAGTGCTTGTTGACGTCGACAACCTTGACGTGATCAAAAAGGAAGTCTTGGTCGAGCTTGGTGAGAGACTTGCGGGCGATGGGCTGACGCGAGACTTGGATGGAGCGGCGTGTGTATTCGAAGCGGTCTTGAATTTCCTGGAGGCCACCTTGTTATTTTGGAGTTTGCGGTGCCACAAGAGTGAAGAGTGTACTTACCAGCTTCTGTGGACGGTTGCCTGGTGAGGAAAAAGATAAAATCTGTCTGAAGATGGATCGTTGGAACAGTGTGCGAGTGGACGTATGATAATGGTGTACTATCAATACAACTAGATGAAAGTTCAGTTGGGTGCCAAAGGAAGAGAAGAATCGAGGGGAGGAGAGGGATGCAGCGTAGTCTAAATACACCTTGGGACTTGAGTAGCCCGAGTGGAGGGGGGCAACTACCATAGGGAGGGAGGTGCAGATGCCCGACTATTACTGCCAGGTGGGAAGTGGTTTGATGGCATCACGACTTGCACCCACACGGCTCGATCGCCAGAAGCAGGTATCGACACCTGCGACACTCGGCGACTGGAGGGAAGTGGCTCACTGGATATTTGGCGTGCAGTAGGAAAGAGTCCGTGAGAGTTTGCCTTCCAGGTTAAAAGTGGGATTGGGCAATTGCCTCAACGCACCTGTTCGCTCAAGTAACTCGCAGGTGCAGACCAATATACCATATTGCATTATCCAGCAGCAGCAGCAGCAGCAGCAGCAGTAGCGAGGCAGGCAGGTAGTCTCTAACCTGACTAATTACCGCAAAGACTTGGGCCGTTCGTTTTCAACTTCCAAGGAAACCTGGCATAATCAGACATGCGTATGCCCGAATATGTGAATCTTATGCCCGCAAAAAAGAGTGAGAGACGTCCGGGTGTTGCCACCCCGGAGCACTGTAAATTCGATTCTTCTGGTGCCCTGTGTTTTCCCCGTGTCTTTTCAAGGGGGCTGGAGGGTTGGGACATTCAAAATCACCGTCTTGCATACAATTTCTGGCGGGCATGAATGTTGCAGTATGTTTACAGACTATGCCAGATTTCCATGGAAGTTGAAAAGGAACGGCCCGAGTCTTTGCGGTACCCCGATTCAGTTTCGAGTTTCGAACTGCTTCCGCCTGTGTTGCACCGCACGCGGTGCGAGATGTTGGAAAGGGTTCCGTCGTGCCGTGTCGAGATGTCGAGATGCTGATGTGCGACCTGACCCAGGGAGTCTAACCACGGTATTAAGGAAAGCAAGACAAGTCCTTCACGCCCCGTCTATTGTGATGCTGTTTCCTGATTTGTTTATCCGCTAGAGGTAGCCTCGCGAGACAAAGTCTCTAGTCTAAAACGATCTATCTACATATCTCCAGTAGGTCTACGTCTATCAGGTCGTGTCTTAACGTCTATAATCTAACAAAAGTGCGTCAAGTCTCTCGATCTTCGCCACTCTCTCAACCATAGCATGCAACCAAAAGGTTACCACGAAGGCTTCTCTCGCCGATAAATCCCCCACCAGAAACCAACACGATCTGTCTCGTCCGTCTCTCCCTCGCCCCAATCGTCCTCACCGGAGGCGATAGCATCCTCGACTAACGTCAGGGGACTGCTTGCTTGTTCTAGTTTGGAACGGAGAGACTTGGTCAAAGCCTTCGTGGTCTCGTCTCTCTGAGGCACCATCACCAGCAGTCTGGCGTCACTCTCAAGGGAGAGCTGTGCATCGATGGCGGAGGAGAGGAGTTCCGGGTGGTTGTCATCGTAGAGGGGATCTGCTACTATGACGAGCTGTTGAAGAAGTGTCAGTTACGGTTTTGCCTAGAGTTAAAACACCATGCAGTCTAGTGAATGAATGAACGTCAAACTGACCTTGTAGCGGTTTCCTTCCCCAAACCGCAGATGACTGTCCTCCTCATAGTCATCGCTGCCCCAGGTCAACGCAGCCGCCTCTACTCTTCCCCCGTGCGCTTCCACAGTTTCCCGGTTAAGCTCGGCGTTGTGCGAGAGGTTGGGGATGATGTTGGGCAGGTCGGTCAAGACCACGTCGGCTTTCCAGAGACAGGCGGCCGCTATACCCAGGAGGCCGGTGCCAGACCCGAGCTCCAGCACGTCTAGGGGCTCGTCTCCCAGAAAGAGATGCGCCAAGGGGCCAGCCGAAAACTGCGGGAGAAGCTGGGCGAGGACGTATGATGATCCCCAGGTTTTGAGGCCGAGTGAATCACCAGTCAGGGGAGGCTCGCGAATGGCTAGGTCGAAGTCGCCGTTCTCATCCCGGAAGGGCCATCGGCGTATGATTTCGCCCATTGCTACAAGATGCGGAACAAACCACAAATCAACACTACCATTCATTCACTCATCCAATCACTTGGGGAGACCTCTCAAATCCATCCTCCAGGGACAACCTAAATCCTTGGGTCCCTCCCAGGTGATAGTCCCTTTTCCTCTACGAACTCATTGCACATACCTGTCCGACCACACCTCTCCGACAACCGCCTGCTTGCCTCCTCCCAGATGTCCTCCCGCTGCTCGTCGCTGTCAAGCCATGGCAAGCCGCTCTTGATGATGCTTGAGAGAAACGAAATGATCTCTTGCCGGTTGAAGGCCGCCTCCGCCATGCTGGCCGCCTGCGCCTTGAGGATCTCTTCCCGAGACTCCTTGAGCCCCCAGATACGAGGCTCTTGACGGCGACGCTGAAGGACGTCGAGAAGCGTGGCGTAGGCTGGCTTTTGCCAGAGATGAGGGAGCTCCTCAGGCGATGGCGAGACCGTCATCTTGTTGTTGATTTGTTCCGCTCGAGCAAGGGAGGTCAGGAGGGAGCAGTGCGTTAGGTAGCCTGGCGTGTAGGAGGCGGAGAAAGCGAGAGAGTCAAATGAGAGACACGGCGAAGAAGGAAACGAACTTGTTGAAAGTGAAGCAAGCACCAAACGAGAAACGAAAAACGATGGATAAGGACGAGGGACGGGAGTGTGAAGAGATAGATGATTCGGATTGTATCTTCATATTATCAAACATACACCTAGGTACCCCTACCCAACAAGCGTCTCACCATGTCAGCTTTTTTTTCCCACTCGCCTTTCCCCATTCTGGCGCGGCAAACCTGGGGAAATCGGCAACGTGAGAGGTTATCGCAGAAACAGGGGGACGGTCTGGCCGGTCCCTAGGAACGTTGTCCCCTCCAGGGGAGGCATGTCCGGATTCTGGAAGGATAACGGATGAGCCCGTGATAGGACCAGGGTCGCAAGCAGTGGCCCACACCCATGATGTCTCGCTTTTCACAAAACTTTGCCGGCGCCTTTTTTGTGTCTTTTTTTGTCTCGATTTCTGACTGACGATGTGAGTGGGACTCGATTTCTCAGATCGGTGGGGACAGTCCACTGTCAAGCCCGGGCGTTTGACGCGGGATTGGCAAGGGTCATCCACTGCTATCAAATCGATAAGCAATCAGTGCACCAAGCCCCAGGCGGCAGCAGCTGTCTGTTGCCTCAGCATCCGCAATTCTAGGTGGATCTTCTCGGACATTCTACGCATCTGATTGGCTGAGCCTGACGCAAAGGCAGAGCCTCAAGTCCTTTTTATGACCCCAAACAATTTTCTGGAACTGTTCCACTTTCCTCTCTTTTTTTTTCCCTTTTTCTTCTCCTCGTGAAGCCTCGTCCTCTTCAACGCTGCGTTTCTATGCTACGAACGGAGAGACTCGCGCAAGCCTGTCTTTCACATCTTTCTACCAGGCATATGAGAAATTCGGAGAAATCGCTTCACTTCAGCCTTTTAATCATCAGGCCCACCTGGTGTTTGGCTCTGCCGGCAACGGTCTGCGCGCGATCCTCGCGTCTGTAATTGGCATCAGAAAAGCAGGGCGCTGGGCTCCTCCCCTGGTCGCTTGCGATCGTGGGGATAGTTCCAGTGTTTCCTCTGGGAGGGCCATTACGAAGCTTGTGAATGAAATCACTTGAGTGCAATACGCAGCGTGCATGCCCGTCCTTCCCCTTTCGAGGGGGAGAATGGAACTGCACAATTCGATTCCGATTACTCTGTTGAGGACGAGGCTTCACCACCCCTTTCATTGCAAACTTGGGCTGCGCGCTCGGGATGCGAGGAAGAACTCGCTTGTTAATTGTCGCCCTTCTACGCTGAACCGATACACACCCTCGTCACCTACTCGTAGCGCCCTACAACCCAACGACGAACCCGCACGACACCTCGACATCAATCTCGTTGCCACGGCGTCCACTCCAGTCTGCTTCACGAGCTCGATCACTTCGTCGACGAAACACTACTACATTCTTCAGCCTTCAGCCTCCGCTTCCGTTCATCAGCCCATCACTCCACTCAGCAACTATCATCTATAGCCCAGTCATGATACTTGTCTCCCGGTAGGTCGTAGTTCAGGGCTGAGGAGCACTTGGTGGTGCGTGGGATGCTGCTTGTCATCGAGCTGTCCTCTGCCTCCTGGGCAGGTACTAGTATCACATAGAGACGAAACAGTCTCATCTTCTACCAGAAACATGCGTTACCACCGTCGCAGCAAAACACGGTCCAGGTTGAAGCAGACGTAGGACAATATCTGTCATGTCAGGTCTATATTACGGACAGGAACATGCGCTTGAGGTTTAGAGAATGGATCCAAAGCCACTTTTATCATCCTAGCATCGGCACGGATCTATCTATGTCTACCCAGTATTTCATGTCCCGTCATATCTATATCTATTCCACAATGCCAACTTTTCCCCCTCCCCCCTCCCAACACTTCTCTCATACCCTCCCATACCCATAATCATACAAATTCGGAAACAATATCCCATTAGCCATACCCAGCACCTCCCTCTCCCTATCCGTCCGCGCCTCCTCCTCATCCCACGGCAATAACCCCATCGTCCTCAACCCATCATCCCCGCCCGCATCATTCACATCTTGCACTCCCGCCCGACCCATATGGCTGCTTTCATCACCAGTACCTGCACCAGCGCCAGCACCACTACCACCACTATTATTTCGTAGATGATGCCTAAAACCAAGTCCGATGAGTCCAAGTCCATTCCCCGTACTCCCCACCCCGCCATACCCGTACCCACCGTACGTGCCGTACTTCTTGTGCCCTTGGTGGAAAAGCGCTTGGCCGCCCCCGCCGAAATCGGGGCCGGGCTTGCCTAACAGAAAAGCCTTGCGCTGGCCGGAGAGGTAGAGCGCGTTGGTTTGGGTTAGGGGGCAGGCGGGGAGGTAGAGGGACATTGTTTGTTGTTGGGTTGTTTTTGGGTTTGGGTTTGGGTATGGGGGGTTGTTGCTCCTTGTGGTCGTCATGCTGTGGTGTTGTTGTGGCTGGCGTTGTTGCTGGTGGTGTTGGTGGTTTTGGTTTTGGTGCTGCCGCCGTTTCCGCCTCTGCCACGGTCCATCAACAACATGAATCAAATCCGGATGCCATATCACGTAATCACCCGGTTCCAAGCGGGGGATGGTCACCAGACTGCGGTCGAGCTGGAGGTGCGGGTGCAGTGTTGGGTTGATGTCTTGGGCGTAGCTGGGGAGGGCGCCGTGGAGGATGGAGTTGGGAGGGTGGTCGAAGAGCCAGGAGGGGGTTTCGGAAGGGCAGTCTTCTTCTTCACCTTCACCAGCAACGGAGAAGGAGGAGGATTGCTCGGAATGGACTAGGTTTGGGGAAGAGGAGGCTGGGGATGCGGAGGGCGAAGGGGAGAAGAATGGTCGTAGGAGAAAGTAAGCCGTGGCTAGCTGGGGCATGGGACACACTTGTAGCGAGTCAGAGTCTGAGTTCGAGTCCTCGTCGGAGTCAGGGGAGATGGGACTCAAGGCTAAAAGTCCTTGGAACATGCGGAAGATGGAACATGACCCGGCGCCTTGGTAGAGGTCGCTGGTTACTTGGACGCGGGAGGAGCTCTGAGTGGGAAAGAGGTGTTAGCTGAGTCCCAAAGTGTCTGGGGAAAATGTGAGAGACATAGGTTGGTTGATACGTACCTCCCATGGATTATAATCCTCCCAACGCCCATTGAAGATGTCCTTGTATGTACCTGCCCGACCATACCCATCTGGCTCCCATCTTTCGACACTGCCGTTGTCGACATGGGCGCTAGGGCTGGGTCTAATTTCATCACCGCCGCCGCACGTTGTTGTCGTGGTAGTTCGTATCCGCACACGATCGGCATATGTGATGGGAAAGTTCGTGCTGACTTTAGCGTTGGGGTCTTTAGACTCCCAGATTCCCATTGCGAACTTCTGTGCAGCTATGACGTTGGGATGCGCCCTGGCTTTGATCTGGGCTGGACTCCAGTATAGTTCGTAAAGCTGGGGGTCTTTTGTTGGCACTGCTCGTGTACCTGGGTTCTGGCTGAGGTATTCGCTTGCTTCTTGTCTCCAGCTGGCTGCTGTCTCCTTTGGAATCACATTTCGAATGATAGCCACCCCTGATCTTCGTAGTTGGTTAAGAAAGGCTTGGGAGTGTTCGGGGTTCGTGATGTTTGCAAAATCGATTGATGGAACCACCTTTGATCCCAGAGAGGAGATACGGTCAACCTCTTCTTCCAGCCTTTGTAGTAATCTTCGCCATGATGATGTAAGTGCTGCTTCGTTGCCTGAAGCTAGTCTCTCTTTTAGGAGTGTGAATCGTGGAGGCAGAGGAACGGGATCGGGGCATGAAAATGACTGCATTTCATCCTCTTTCTCCCAGTAGACATGGGCTACTGTGTTTGCAGTAACAGGATATGATTGAAAAGAAATCGCCATGATGAACGATGAGAAGAAGTGGCTTAAGAATGTGAGACATGGAGGAGAGAAATAGAAGTGCTACACTCGTAGGTATATAGAGAGATGAGACTGTACCGGTCAAGATATCCTCGAAGAATTCAGAAAGCATATCCGTCTTTTGACCGCACAATGTACTTCCTGTACTTGTCTGCCCACAGTCCCACTTGTCTTGTTCCCATCGTGTGCTCATGGAGATACATGTCGCCGGCAGCAGTATCTCTGGTCGAAGCAAGAGTGTAATGTTATCAAAAACCTTATCCACATCCGGTCGCTTCGCGAACCGACTTGAGCAGGGGACCACAGCAGGGACCCATCCGCAGCTACGGGCCGTGAACGCCGAACACTCCCATCTCGTGGGACGTTACTAGCGTTTACCAATAGGGGAATTTCGAACATCGAACCCACCCCCAATGGTGTTTCAATTTGGCAGCCAAAGTTTGGTTCGGGTATCTTGGTGTCAACACCTCGTCTTTGAACGGGTACCTAATCGCAATGCACATAAAGGCAGGGCTGAAAGGGGAACAACTTCCCTGCACCCATACAACGTCGAGCTATTGAAATGCACTGCTGACCGTTCCGAGATCCGAAGCCGGCCTAGCCTTCAAGTCCATGCGCTATCTACACACCAGAGACCCCTATTGTGCTCACACTCTCAACTAGAGTGTTTTGTGCGTTTCGAACGTCTCACGGATCGCTCAGGCTCGTTGGTATCGTCATCAGTGGTCTTCCTCTTGGTCTTGGGGGGCGTCACCTTGGCGACGCTGCTGACCGACGGCTCTGGATCAAGGGTAGCACTTGCGGCTGCTACATCCCCACTTTCTTGCCGCATAAGAACGAAAGCTACACGCTCAATGTCAATGGCTTTGACGCCAAGCCGTTGAGATAGCGCTCGAGATTTCTCGGACAAGGTGTCGTATTCCTTGACGTTATACTTGAGGGGAACCTTTTTACCGCCTCCACAGAGCCAGTAGAAGGCCTCATCGGCGAAAAAGATAACATGATCTGGATCATGCACCGCCAGGAGCAATGACGCAGTAGCCGGGCCGATACCTTTTAGCTTGGTCAGGATGCCTAGGGCTCCGGATATGTCTGACTTGTCCCGATACTGCTTGATGGCATCTTGTACGGTTGACTGAACCAAATCGGGATCATTGGACGAGACCAGTTTCATCAGAGTTGGGCGGAACTTGCCATGACGACTAGAACAAAGTCAGCGGCTTGACAGAAGGAAGGTAAGTGCTTCTTTCGGTAATCTCGCTCACCAGTGGCCCTGTGGGGGCATCTGAAGCGAGCTCAATGAGATGGTGTTCGCAAGCCACTAAAAACGGCTGCGGCTCTCCTTCTACCGACAGCTTGCAGGAAGACGGTAGATGATGCCCTCAAAGTTTCAGGCATGTCTGATGGGTGGCAGGGAGAAGAATCTGAAAGGGAACATACAGCTTCCATTCAACCAAAATCTTGACCTCATCGACCCCCATGGATTTAGTGCCTGCCTTTTCGGGACCAAAGGCTTTGACTGCTTCGTCATAGCGGTACTCATCTAACTCTGCCAGAGTCTTTTGGCCTGGTTTTGCTATTTCTAGTGTATCAGACAGGGGACCACAGCCAGGGGGGGAAAGGGTTTTGAGCGAAGCCACCATACCTCCTTTGTCCTGCGAGATGGCTTGGATGCAGGCGGGATATCTTCCGAGCACTTCATTGAACGCAGTGAGGGGGATTTTGGCTGCAGACAGGGGGGTTGGTTTGGCCATTGCGGCTCTTGTCGTAGTTGCGGGCCAAGCTGTGATGCCGCGGAAGGGGGGTCACAGTGAAGTTGTAAGTGACACTGCAGCAACCGCCTTTGTGAAAAGTGGACAGACAGCTCGAACTCTGTGAAGTTTGGGGGTCGATCAGGAGCGGATCAAGGGTCTGGTTCTGGAAAGGCCGTCTCAGCGAGGTCCCATTGCGCATGTTCAGCGGTCCACGTTTGCGACATGGTGAGTCTGGGTCGATGCGACGGCATGGAAATCGGGAGCTCGTCCCGTGAATACGAAGACGGCGAGCTTTTTGCGCAGACGAGAGCAAGCGAGCCTTTCGGCGGCATTTCTAGAGACTGTCGGTCTCGTCTCTGATGACGAGCAGACCGGACGTTGTGTAGAAGATGCCGCGGTGGACGGGGCTGGCTGGATAAACTCTCTCCCCTGAGTCCAGTGAACTTGTGAAGTCACTTACAGATATTGACGGCTGGTCCCGTCGGAGGCGTCGGGCAGATATCGATCAATCCATGCAGCGGGAGGCGGCCCTGAAAGTAATGTGCAATCTCGGGTGGCCGAGAGCCAGGTAGAGGATTGGACAGGGAGATGGGATGTTGAGGTTGAATAAAGAAGAAAGTAAATAAATACCTGCAGTCACTCAAGGGAGCATCATCCGTCAATGCTGCTGCCAAGACTTTCAGTTGACGGCCTCTTGCTACTGCAGGCACATCACTCCCGTGCTTCCTTCCTTTCAGGCTACAAGAAGAGGAGAGAATGGAGAGGAGTGAGTGAGTGGCCTTGTTCCCACTTGAATATGGGAGATGTCGATAGCCACTTGGAGTTGTAGAGGTAACCAGACAACGGAACAAAGGGTTCTAGATCGAAGTGAACTGTCTGCACTGGCCCTTGGTCAGTGCGTTGCTTCTACAAGTACCTGACTCTGTCGCTGTCGACCACGGGAGGCCGGCGTTACTGCCGCTGGTGACAGCGTGTAATATTCTGTAACATACCATACGTATCTTAAGAGGCAAGCGGTGGACACATTGATAAGCCAACCTGGGTGAAAGTTTCGAAAGCGGCTGAAACACCTCTTACGAGGCCGCCAAAGGGTGTATTTTTCTCGCGCCACTTTGATGGGACGAGGCCCATGATAAATTCCGACAACGTTCTGGCTGGGAATATTTGCTAACCTTCGCCGCTGACCGTTTCCGTTGCACTTCCGTTTCCTTCTCCGCCATTTTTTTCCGCTCTTCACCTCGCTTTACCACCTACCTCACTTTTCTCTACCAACCAGCAAAACCACAGACAAAATGGGTGGCGGTAACGTACGTTACATACATACCTTGTTTACTGAAAACTTCACGATCCGCGACGATCACCACCTTGCTGGACAACGTCTACTAACACAGTGATTTTCTCATCAAATAGGGAGCCAAGGCTGCGCAAAAGCGCGAGCGCAATTTGAAGAACGCTGCTGGTGGTCCTAAGTCGCAGCTCAAGACCGTACGTCGTATCCCCTACTCTACGGACGAGATTCCTTTTGTCGACCCCGGAGAGCGGATGTTCTGTGTACTAACACAAATTCTCTAGAACGCTGCTGCCATGAACATCATTTGCCAGACCTGCAGGGCCACCTTCTTGTCGACCTCGCGCGCGAAGGCGTAAGCAACCCCCCCCCGAATTCCTCCTCGAACCAGTCCCATTTCCCCAGTCACGACTCGAGATGCCTACTTACCGATTCTGTCTCCCGTACACCCCAAACTAACCTCGACCCTCTCACAGTCTCGATGAGCACGCTCAGAACAAGCACAGCAAGACGCTGGCGGACTGCTTCCCCGGCTTCGTCGAGCAGCCCAAGAAATAAATGCGCATTATTCAAGTTCCATCGTACCAACGATCCGTGACGATCCGATATCCGATATCTGGGAATTTGGAATCAAAGTAATGGAGCAAAAAGACAAGACAAAAAGAATGCTGGACGGACGGGAAATAAGAAAAAGAACGTCCTAAGCAACCAGACGGGAGTGATTTACATACAAGTGGCGATGCATCAAGCGGGTGGGATAAGGCGTATTATAATGAATTTGACATTAATAAAAAGAAGAGGAAACATACCCCCGATCCGACCCGACAGGCTCCGAGAGATTACAATCAATGACACGCAACTGGACTACATAACATACATAAATCCTTACGCCTTCATTCCTTTTGCGCCCGACAGACGGTAAAAACGCTGGATATAGCCGTCTGCCGCCCTCCTTCGCTACCCCCGAACCTCCCTCCCATCCTACACACCCTAGAAGAATACTAATGCGCCTCAACAGCCTTCCCCTCCGGTACCACCACCGCGGCTCCTCCCACAGGAGAACTACTCGCCGCCCTAGCCCGCTCCTCCCCAAGACTCTTCAAAATCTCCGGATACCACCTCTCCCCCACATCCGGATGACTCTTGACGCGATTCCTCAGCGTCGCCTCCCCGAGCGTCGTCGCCACGCCTCCCTTGCGGAACGTAAACTCGACATCATCCAGCCTCTGGCCACCATTCGCTTCAAGAAGCACCCTTCTGCGCTGCTCCTTGACGTGCTCGGGCACCTGCCCCACGCCGACTTTTTCCAAATCGTCAAAGGTGGTGTCACCCCGCACGCCCTGGAAAAAGGGGATGGAGAAGCGGGCGCCTTGTCCCGCGGCAGGAGAGAGGACCCGGTGCGTGGTGCTCACGCAGACGCCCTGCGTTAGGGCTTCGAGACCTTGCCCGATGGCGACGACCAAGGTTCCCGGGAGGGGCGGGCAGTCGATCCATTCGCCGCGCATGTTTTGGACTTGGAGACCGCGGTGGTGGGAGGCTTGGAGGAGGTAGCTTGATAGCACTTTGTCACAAGGAGAAGGGGTTAGTTCGTGCCTGCCTTTACAGGAGAGAAGGAAAGGGGAAAGCGGAGCAAGGGAAAAAAAAAAAAAAAAAAAAAAAAAAAACCATACTACTATCCTTATGCGGCCCCACGCCCTGATTTCCCTCCTTGCCTTCCTTGCCCAACGTGCCCACATCCGGGTACTTGACGATCTTCAGCTTGTGCTGCTGGTCTTTATCAAAGTACTTGTTGAACGCGTCGGCGGGCAGCTCGATCGCCTCGGCGATCAGGCTGGTGAAGTAGATGGAGATCTCGCCCATCTTCTTCATGTAATCGGTGAACAGCTGGCGGAAGGTTGGGAGCACCTCGGGTGACGGCCACTGGTTGGGTGCTAGCAGGTTGTAGTGCAACGGCGCGCCGGGTGAGGGTAAGGGGTGCTCGGTGGACAGGTCGATCTGTTCGCGGTGGTCGATGGCGCCGGCTGTGATCTCGGCGGAGAGACGGGAGTAGCCGAGGAAGGAGGGGGCGTTTTTCATTTCGATTTTGAATCTGTTTGCCATACATAGCATTTTAGTTGATGTTCACAACTGCCCACATACATGATTCGAATTGTAATGGTGAATGAACACTTACTTTTCCTCTTCTGGTATGTCAAAGAAGCTCTTCCCTTCTCGGATGACCTGGTCAAACACCTCCTGTGGAATACCGACATTCTTGAGATATAAGAAGCCCACTTCCATAAGAGCGTGCCGAAGGTCTGCGAGGAAAGCCGGCTTGGTAGCCGGGTCCTTGGCCAGAGACAGATCTAGGATTGGAATGGACGTGAAAGACATTGGGAGAAGCGTTATGAGTTGGTTAAAGTGGAAGATGTGATGGTCGAAGGTAGACCCAGATGATCAAACTGTCCCAAAGTCTACGTGCCTCGATACGGTGCGCTGATGTTGATCAAAACGGCTGAAAGAGATCGGATGCCCTTCCCCTCACAGAAACTGGGATGTAGTTGGAGTTCCGAGGTTTGGAAACACAACGCTTTGGTGGGTGGACGGACTGATGCAAAGAAATTGCACGATATAAAATTGATCAAGTTACAGTTCCCAACAACACAAACATCTAGCTCTTTATATTACCACAAAGCAATTGCAGTGTACAGCTCCAGTTCTAAGCTACATGACCTGAGATCCTAAGGTTCCCAATGCTATTATCGGAGGAGTCTAAAAATGGCGTAATCGGTCGCCATCGGAGCGTGCCGTAAATGCCCCACAGCAACGGCCCAGACTAATGCGGGGCGGCTGCCCCCAGGATAAGGGTCCCCGGGCTTACACGCGTAAACCTGCCGAGGATTCCGGCCTTCCTTATCGTCGTCGTCGTCGTCATCGTCCATGTTGAGGACGAAAAACCCTTTTCCTTGCTGCCATTTGGGTGATGGGGCGGCTCGGCACTGTTTTTGATGTGGCTGCCAGTGTTCTGGCTCCCTCCTATTTTGGTCATATCCAGCGCCGCGAAGGTCAGACAGACTCCACGACCTTATGACTCCTAGTGCCCTCAGCTTCGAGCTTTCAAAGGCATGATGAGCAGGTGCGCAGGGGAAGCGATGAATGATGATGTCCACCGAACCCTATAGACCCTGCGAACTATCGGTTTCGCCTCCTTTGCGCGACTGGACCAACTTGTACGGCCCTTCTCATAATCATCACACGTAAGACGGGTCGACTTGAGTTGCGAGATCTCGTAATGAATGCGTCCCGAGTTTAGATCGTGGACGGCCTCGTGGAGAACAGTCCAGCGACCTGGTAGAAGATATCCTCAATGGGCGCCATAGCGAAGGCGGGCGCAGCATTGAAGATCTCGGCGAGCTTCTGGGGAGCGACGACAGCCTGATGAACATCGTAGTCATCATCCTCCATCTCGACATCCGCATCCGCATCGTGCATCTCCTCGTCGCTTGCCTCACCGTCCTCAATCGCAAGGTCCACTGGGGCTACCAATGCCTTCGATTCCTCCATGTTCAGATCCGCCAAGGGCTGAAGCATCCGTGCCTGCTCTCCGCTTTCAGTGATGGACCAGATCTGGGCAGCAGAGTCAACTGCGACGAACCCAGCTGAGTTGGTAGAAGGGAGGACCGCAGTGATGACCTGAGGGAACGTCTGAATCAGTTGAGGCACTTCCTCATCGACTGAGAAGACAACGAGCTCCGACTTTGCGCCCTTCTTCAACTTCTCCTGGCTAGAGTTGGGGATAGGGGCAGCAACGGCAAAAGATCGGGACTCGCTGTTGACCGCCAAATGGGTCATCTGCTTGGCAGCCTCGGAAGTCTCCTTCAGGGCAAAGCTGTACTGCACCTCATCTGACACGATATCGTAGACCGTAAGATCCTCCGAAAGGATGATCAGAGACGAAGAGAGAGCCTCGATACCCCGGATCTCACCCCTAGACAGGTTAGGGATGGTGTCACGGATAGCACCGGTAGCCGTGTCGATAACGGCAACAACAGCTCCGGATGAAGGGCCGTAGGCAGCAAAGAGTACAGAGCCGTCCTCAGAGAAGGCAAGGGCGCCGCTGCGAGGGGTCTTGGGAGAAACTTCTACCGCCTCTTCCAGTTGCCCATAAGCAGGGAGCTCAACAGCCCGAGAGCATGACCATGTCCGGAGCTGATGGCCTTCGGGCCCGGTTGTCGCCAGACCGTCTTTCCTGCGCAGCTTGGGGCTCCAGAACCGCACTACACCGTCAGTGCCAAGAGAAGCAAATCGGGAAGAAATAGGGTCGCTGACGACATCCAGGATGGTCTCCGACTCTGTTGTGAAATGTGCCTCGTTGATGCGCGAAACGAGCTGCAAAGAGTTATCCTCCGCTTCAACCTCCCAGAACTTGAGATAGATCTCTCGCCTTTCCCGCGAAACTTCGCATGTGGTCTTGGAGCCAGTCAACAAAGGCTCAAGGTCCCTCTCAGGCGGCTGCCACTCATCTACCGACGCAAGCCATTTCCCATCGTGGGAGAAGGCCATCTTGGTGACTCTGGGCTCGATGATTGGCGCACCCTGGCTTGTCATGTTGGCATCGGTAGGGTTGGTGCGCGCAATGGGGTGCTTGCCAACTCCCTGGAACGAGGAGACGTCGAAAACTTGGAGAAGTGGTGTGGACGGCGCATTTCCTGTCGAGCTGGCCTGCTGCCCATTGCCGACGCAGAGGAATAGTTGTGAAGGGTTGGTAGGGTTGCTGGTAGTAATCAAAGGTGTTGAGATTTCGTCGACGGATCTCCATACGCGGCGTACCAGAGACTCCTTCGATGGCTTGTCGCTGAGAACCAAAGACTGAATACCGGAAACGTAGGTCGTGGGCTTCATCTCAGCGGTCGAGAGAACCATAGCAGAGTTATCGTCGAGGTGAAGAGCGTAGGATGATCCCTTGGGCGAAACAACAATATTTTCAATGGTTGCCGAAAGATGAGGCAAGAACTCCCTCTTGCCGGTATCCAACTGCCACAAAACGAGTACGGTTTCGGCACCACCAGAAATCAGATAGTTACCTGTCAAACTGTCAGCACTTGGTGGTTTCCTATACACAGTTCACGAATTCTTACCATCTTCAGACCACTTGACGCTGTGGACGGCCCTGCGGTGCCAATGGAGCTTGCGAGGCTGAATGGGGCCCGCCTTGGTCGCGTTGCCGGGCAGTTTCGAGAGAAGGTCGCCATATACGTAGATAGCACCGCGAGCGCAGCCGATGACGAGATCGACGAACTGGATTTCTACACCACCCTTCTTGGTTGTTTGGAGAGTCGGACGAATGTCGAGGCAAGTGACCAGATCGGGTACGCCGAAAGAGTGGAACGCGTATTCGAGGTCGTCGACCCCCTTGACAGTCTTTCCCTTGGATTTGAGTGTGCCGATGTGTAACGTCTCCTTCGCGGCAGCGACAATGAGTCTGCCGCCAGCAGCGGAGCGGAGCAATTGCGGGTTCTCGTCGTATGTGTGGATAAGCTTGCCGGTCTTCTTCTGGAGGGCCTTGAGATCGTAGGCCACGATTTGCGCCGAGGACTTGGTGAACTTCTGGAGGACGAAGAGCACATCTTCTTGCTTGTCGCGAATGTCGACCGACTCAACGGTCATGTCGAGGACCTTCTTGACGTCAATCGTAAAGGGTGTCTCGGCGCCTTCGCCTGTCGTCCAGTTGAGGTGCCAGATACGGCCATCTGAGCATGCGACCCAGAGGAAATCGGGTGCGCTGGCGGATAGCGCAGACGCGACGATATGAGGAGAGGAAAGCTCGGCGCCGCTGTCGAGCTTGGTGACGGGAAGGGTTATCCTCCTGACGAGCAAGGAATCCTCGGTAGAGTATACTTGAATTGATGTGTTGTAGGTGATAAGGAGGTATCTGAATCGCATTAGTAGAGCTCCTACCTGGGGAACTGCTCTCAAACGAACCGTTCATCCAAGGAGAATATGGGATCGATGTCGAGCATGCGGCCGCCCATAGGATTCGACACCTTCCATGCTGATGTGTCGCGCGTCGTCAAGCCATTCGAAGCATCCGTAAGTTCCAGATCGCCATTGGTCGTTTGTTCGAAAAGGGTGCTCTCTTGGGAGTCGGCAGCATCGTCAACAGTGCCATTGGCGGCGGGCTGGGTCTTTGGTTTCGATCGTTGCCTTTTTTGCGAAGCGGTCGTCTCTTCCTTGGGCTCTCTCTTTCTCTTCTTCAGCGAGGCGGTTTCGCCGTTGGCATCCATCTTGGACGCCTTCGAGGTCTTGCGAGGGGTGCGTAGCTCCACCATCTTGTCGTTGTGAATATGACGATGCAAGTCGGGCAAGGAACACACGATTTGTCGTACCGAGCTTCACGTCCGCAGCGTCCTTCACAGCGAAAGAAATTTTGGCGGAGTACCCTTCGAAAAGTTAATGTGGGGCAGGTTTCTTATCAGCGATAAGGCTGAAGTGGCCAATCAGACCCTAGAAAGTCAAATTTGCTGGGGCCTTGTCTTCCGACTTTCAAGTTGCCGCCATCGCCCTTCAAAGTTAAAGAACTGAAACTTGCGCCGTCACTACCACCAAACTTGCACCACCGTCTCGCCAGAAACTGGTCGCTCATCTGCCGCGAACATCGCCATCCCGCCAAACAACTTTTATCAGTCGTTCGACTCGCCAACAAAATGATTATTCCAATCCGGTGCTTTTCGTGCGGCAAGGTACGCGACGCGACGCGCCCCGCTTCCTCCGCCATTTACCCGTCCAACAAGGTTACTGACTTTGGCACATAGGTGGTGGGCGATCTCTGGGAGAGATACCTGCAGCTGATCGATGGCGAGGAGATCACCGACGGGTATGCGACATCTACGAACGACTTTCGATATACAATCAACAATAACTGACAGACGATGATTAGTGATGCTCTGGATCAGCTCGGCCTCAAGCGCTACTGCTGCCGTCGCATGGTCATGACCCACGTCGACCTCATCGAGAAGCTTCTCAAGTAGGTTCTCGTGGATGTTCTGTGCAGGCATTCGGTTGCTGACTGCTGTTTAGGTACACTCCCGATGGCCGCAACGTCAAGAAGATCGAGATGCAGACTCGCAACGAGGAACAGGGGATGTAATACGCCCGAGCGCTCCAAGAATTCATTATTAACCATCCGGTCAAGCCGACTACTTTATCACCCGGCAAGAGAAAACTGCATAATCATTAAGGCGTTTGGGAGTATCACCACAACTGTGTTGGACGGGGGATAGAAGCGACCCTGATCTCACTTTCAGGAGGCGGAAAGCAAGAATTTGATTTGGTTGTGCTTTTTTGGTTGGAACTTGCGGCGTCAAGGTGCATTTGGGACAATTTGTCTTCTGGTGTAGGTTCTGTTGGCGGTTAGATTTACCGAAGCAACATTGCCAGACATAACAGACTAACCTTTCAGTTTGCAACTGCAGTTGAGAAGTTGTGATGCTACAGGCATCGTCTACAGCCGGTACCTGCCTCTTGCTCGTGTGGCTTGATGTGATATAACCAACCGCATATAGATATCTGCATTGACAACTCACAAGTCGCCGTGCTCGCCTGCGCGGTTTCCAACGCCTCGGGTCCGGATGTCTTTTGGGAATGGTGGAAAAGTCTACCGCTTCGGTTGGGCTGGACCGATCGAATACAGAAGCGACACTCGGATTGGATAGACCTTCCAATTGTGGGGGGCATCAAGCCAGTGCAAGGGACGATGGCGCTGGTGGACAAGAGACATTCACACAAGGTAGCACTGCCGTCCAAAATCACACGACCAGTCCATGACATTGGTGCAGTTGGGGATGTCTTTGGGTCATAGCCTATGCTATTCGCTCCTATGTTCATGTTGTGTGTTGAACGTCATATCTTCCAGTATGTTTACTCAGGCGCCCGGTCAACTTGCTCTCTACAGAACAATTTATCTGAATAGCTTCCACATCCGAGGATCCCCGTTCTTGATAATGCTTCTCCCATGCTCGGGTCCAGTGACTCGAACTGTATGTGGAAGCGAAGCGAGTGTTGGCCCTGTCCCCAGGCCTGGTCTGGACGCCACCCAGTCAGATGCTTCTTCGTTACGGTGCTCACCGGTTAGCAAACATGTTTTCCAGAAAATGAGCTTCGAGATTGATATCAAACTTGAGCATTATCTTCACCGATATGGACCTCCCAGCCGGTCGTAATCATGCAACGCTATTCCGTCTACGACTTACCTATTCCCCCAACCCTTCACACTTGTACAAGTAATGGCACGTAGATTATCTTATCCAAGTCGGTTTGAAGAATGGCGTTGACACTTCAGTGGTCTTTCCATATTTCTTTAAAACCACTCTGCCACAGTGTTTCTGGCCTCTTTTGGCTCGTCTTCTCACCCAGTTCTTCGCATAGCCGAGCTCGTCACAAACAGAGCAGTGTAGCTGTGTCTTGAACCCATCCCAGTAAGCGTCCAGAATCAAACGACACCCAAAATGCTGGGTAAGTTAAATTGGCGTAGTGCCTTCTTCCCTGTCTTATGTACGTGCAGGTAAGATCAAGTAGCCAACCGTATGCAAAGCATCATTCCTTCAGCATGGGCGGTTTTCTAATCGAATTGTGAGACTTCGGCACATCGATTGCTTGCAGTCACCATCTCCCAAGTCTCGATGAGCACGCCAAGTTGCCCAACAAGGAGTCAACAAAGTAAGACCACGCCAGCCGTTCATAGCGCTGCCCAACAGTCCGGATATCACAATTCCTGGGAGTTGTTCTTTCCCCGCGGAACCGGAAGACACTTTTGTCATCTGACAAACTTGGCCCGGAGTGCAAGTGGAGAGTTGTCTGCTTGTGAAATCCGGGGAATTGGGGATCGCGCAAGGTCTACCAAGAACCGATGAACACCCTCTCTTATAGTGGAGATCCTGGCGCTTTGATGAGCCATGGGTTCCCCTGGTATCAAGGGTTGGGCCACACCAACGTCAAGAACTAATTTGCGGATCCATCACAGGGCAGCGACGAACTCTTTTCTGATCAGAAGTCCCAAAAGCCCGAACTTGGTCCCTCCGGATTTACTTTCCCGTTCACACCTTTTCCCACAACCGTTCGCACGTTATCTGGACCCGAGTGTATGGTTCAAGGGCAAGAAGCCGGCGAGCCGGTTTCGAGACCATACCCGAGTAACCTAGGAACATCACCACCACCAATATCAGTCCCCTCTAACCGCCGAGCCCAGCACAAAAAAACGCCCTGGGATGTTTGTTGTAAAAGGACTCATTTTTCACCTTGCCCATGCCACGCCGGATTTGGAAACCGGCCGGCAGTGCCCCCAAGGATGTTGATACCAAACGTTCCATAAGACTCCGCCAATATAGCGACCTTTTGGCCGGCCGGTTGAGCCTTTTCAACTTCCGGAATCCCCAACCATTGCCCTATAATGACGGTTCACGTCATTTTCTGGAGGATTTATTTCTTCCATGCATCGTCCGTTAACACGGGTGCCGATTCGACCTGGACTGGGGCACTGGGCATCATTTCCCCGGAACGCCCTAAAAGGCCGGTGATATAGGTCAAGCCTGAAGCCGAAAAACTCCTCGACAAGCTCGGTACTGTGTCACACATCATGGTAGTGGGCGAGGTCTAGATGGTGATTTCAGCCTTGAGGAACAAATCGACAATGCGATGATTGAAAGGGTCGTCGGCCGGTCTCTCGAGTTCTTCAGACGAAAAAGCCAAATCGAGAGAAGGGCATCATCCGCGATATGCCCCAAAACGATACAGATCGAGGGATGCCAGAAACACTGTGCCAGATGCGGTTCTCTGCGTGTATAATCCGGTTCCATGGGTTTCAGGGAGCGACGCTATGTCTGAAGGTGATGCTCTGGCCGAGCCAATTTTCCTCGGTTTTGATAAAGCAAATGCAAATTTCCTGATAGTGGGTGGGCTCGTGGGATGTCTTGAGTTTTTATCATGGTCTGTCTCTTTCTGAACACAAGTTGGGGTCGTTCTGTCATACCTGAATCAGTTCAGCTATCGTATCGTCGATGCTACAGAGGTCAGAGGCAGAGAGAGGTAGGTCTCAAGACAGATCTTGCACCACCTCGCCATTGGTCACAGAGACTCCCGAAGAGACACAAGATCACGGAACAGCGACCAGCAGGTTGGGAACGCGGCGAAGACACTCACACTTTGATGAGCCCTTGAAAGAGTTGAAGAGTCCCTTGAAGCAATCTGATTGGTCCAGAGCCTGCCCCTCGAACGTGAAGCGGGGCTTTTGGACGTTGGATGCCGAGTGGCCGCCAAAGCGAGCCCATCTTCCCTCACTGCATGCTTAAGGCCCTGATCGGCTGGATGTGCTTGCATCGAGCATACAGATATTTCAGTACAATCTGGTGCCCTGTAGCCAAGCGAGCTAGTAGTTGTACTGCTTTTTAGGGGGTATTTGAATTGGAGTCGACTGGGGTGCCTGTATTAGCGCTGGAGTAACCCTTTTTAGTATAGTTAATGCCCAGGAATCTACACTGCTTTTAGAAAGAGGGGTTGACCTTATTGTTCGTCGTCGTTATGACTTGTAATATTATAAAGGAAGTAAATAATATTAGTAATCGACTAGACGACTAGATATTATGGATTTTTAAGACTTTATAGAGCTTCTTAATACTATAGAGGGTATCGATTTATTTTAATTCTATACCTAACCCCTAACTTTAGGTCTAATAGAAGACGACTTATTGTTAGAGCCTATTTAGAATATTTTTAATAACCTAGTGCCCGCTAGCCGTAATAATAATTAGCTGCCTCCCTTCCCCTCCTTAATTATTATATTAAATTAATTAGTTTAAGAATTAGTACCTAATCCTCCCGCTAACTAAATTACTACTATATAAAATACTCCTCCGTTATTTTAATTTATAATTAAAGTAAAACGGAAAGTATAAACTAAGTTAGCAAATAAAATAGCGCTTAAAAAACCTAAAGCCCCAGTAAAAAAGGCTACGCTTATATTTGATAATATTAAATTTATAAAGTTTACCCCTAGAATTACCGCTACCTTTATAAAGTAGTTACTATATTATATAATTAAGGGGTAGTTTAATAATACCTATACTAAAAATTATAGGGACGTATAGGATTACTTTATCGAAATATATATCGGAACGTAGCCGGAATATCGCTAGGATTTTAAATACGTTAATAGTAAGTGGAAGGTCGAAATATATCGATATAGAATATAGTAAAGCCTCTTCTCTAAGTACTTTAATATTAGCTTAGACCTTAATATTTAATTACTTATTATTTTAAATAAGTACTAGGAATCTTTCGTTAAATATTATACTATTAAAACGTATAAAATCGATTAGGTCCGCCGTTAGCTTTTTTAATAATATTGATATATATAAGTAAATCTTTTTTAAAACGAAGGGGATAGCATTTAATATTATTAAAATTAGTAAAATATAGTAAAAGATTATATTTAATATTAATATTAATTAAAGCTTTAAGGAAAATATAAACAATAATAATTTATTTAATAACGTAGAAGTAAGGGAGGAGGTGGAGGAGGATAAATAAAATATTAGCGGGGAGAAATTTAACGAGGGTAATAAGGAGGAGGATAATAACGAATTTAAATTATTTGTAATAATTTTAAGAAGGCGCGCCGCCGCCGCTACTACTACCGCTACGCTAGCGATAAATTAAGTATAAAAATACCGTTTCGTTACTAATCTAACTAAGATTTTAGTTAGTTAAGCTATCGTATTCGTAAATATAAAGAGGGGAGGAGGAAGTAAGAAGAAATCTAATATAATAATATTAGGAAATTCGATAGAGAAGGCGGCAACCTTATTGTAAACTCCTAAACTTCCTAATACAATTAATATTAGTATTACTATTAATAATTTGCAAACGCGCTTTATTAAAAAGATAACCGAGTTAGAGATAATAGTATATATTAATTATTTTATAAATAATCCGCTAGTCGCAATAATGTAAATAAGGTTAAGCGAATTAATAAAGGGTACGTATATAAATAGAAAGAAAAGAGGGATTTAGAAAGAAGGATCTAAAAAAGAACGGTGTAAATTAGAAATCTAATAATTTTACTAAAATTATAGAAGTAAACACCATTTTTTTTCATCCTAGTAAAATATTAATAAAATGTAAACAAAATTAAATATTCGATTTTATATAGAAATCTTTATACATATTATTCGATTTTTACAAATTATTCGATTTTATATAACTTTACTCAAATAATTCGATTTTTCTATAATTTTATTCAAATAATTCGATTTTATATATAAGAATCCCTATCTTCCCTCCTCTCCCCTCCTTCCTCTCCCCTCCTTTACCTTCTACGAATCGACTACTATTACTTATTTATTAATTAAGCTGTATTATAACGGATATTATTAAAATAAATACCCCTTACCAATTATTTTACTCGCCGACGCGCTATTTTTATTATCCTCTCTTCTATTTATATTAATACCCTCAATTCCTTTTTCGAATACGTAATAAAAAAATTATAAAACCTAATTACTACGTAAATAATTTAAATTTGCTTCTTTATAGAGTATTCAATAGGTATAACCCTTACAATTTTCTACCTTCTCTTAATAAAATTAAAGATTTACTCTATAATAATATAAATACGAACGTAATATAAATTATATAATTCCTTCGCTATTTCAAATAGCTTATTTGCATTCTTCTAATTTTATAAATAATATTTAATATTTAAAAAAGGAATTATAATACTTAGCCGCGTCCTAAACCCCGTATTTATTACGTAATAGCGTAATTCTAATATATAAAAGGTTCTCTGAAATATATAAGTAGAAAGCGAAATATTATTAAAAAAACCCTCTACGCCCGCTAATACGTACGTAAAAGTATAATTAAACTTTACCGTAGTAAATACGTTCTAAATAATATTACCCTTTCGATCGCAATACCGAAGTTACTATTGTAATAGTATATAGGCGGCTATATAAGTCCTATCGATAATACTAATATAACTATTAAAAGTATTAAAGGTTAGATTTAATTCGATATTAAAGTCTAGATAATTATTATTACGCGAAGATGTGCTTTATAAGTGATGCTGATAGAGAATAAGAGAGTAAGAAATTGGTTGCTAGATAGAGCAATAGTGCGTAACGATTGGCGATAGTTTTATTAAAGGAAGCGAAGATAATAATTATTGAGAGCCTCAACCTGGAACCTCATATACGATTTTATAGAGTGTAAATAAGATAAATAATAGGTTGTAAAGTAATAATTAATTAATCCGTTAATTTTAATAGAGACCGACGGGGTAAGTACTTTTATATATTGTAATATATTTAGATGAGTATGTCTATATTCAATTTAGTATATATTACGATAGGGTGAAAATATTCAGGTACTGCTTGGAATATTTTCTAATATCTTCCCTTCTAAAGAAGGAGAAGAGTACTTACTATTTATTAATGAGAGCGTTAAATATAAATAGATTATGAAGATTATCGTTATCCTTTTTAATATTATTTATTATTTTGATATCTATCTTAGTAAGTTTAATTATTATAAATATTAAATCTAATATTTAACTATATCTATATCCCTCGTAGAAGAATACTATATATGTATTAGAATTATTATTATAATACCTAATTTTAGTAATTAAAATTTCTAAGAATACTATATAATAATTATATTACTCGCTGTTAATAAACGTTGTAATTCTCTTCGAGTTCGCGATAGTTTTTGTTAAAATATAAGAAAGTATTACCTTTACGACGAAAATACTTACGATTAATAGAAGGGGAATTTTCTTTAATGTATTAAATTTCCGGCATTCGGTAATAAAGCAAATAGATTCTAAGTAAAATATTAAAGCGGGAAGTAGATTAGGCGGATATTATATTAGATTGAATAATATACAGTAATATATTAGAGTAAATAGAGTAGGTTAATATAAGAATTAGTAATATGCTTGATTAAAGGCTACGGGGAATAGAAGTCTAATATTAAACGTACTAAATTCGTATCTCTTTCATTTCTTTACTTATTTTAGCTATTTTATTACGTAGTCCTTCTACTATAGTTAATTAATAGTAGTTAGAATTAATTAAATTATTCTATAGAGTAAATAAGGTTTGTTTAAATTTAGTAAGAATATTAATATAATTAATAAATTCAATACAAATATTAATAATAATAATAATATTACGTTTATTTTTAGTTATATTAGTTTGCGTGTAGTATAAGTATTTTAAATATATTAAGAGATTATTAATTTGTTCGTTAAGATTACCTTTATAATTATAATATTAGAGGGCGAGTAATTAAGTGCGGGAAGGGATGTAATTAACGAATATAGGGTTATTATCGTCGTATAATCTAGTAGCTTTTTTAAAGCTATTTTTATATTGTAATATAATACGGTTTAAAAAAAAGCCCGTAGGTTAGTAAATTTGCTTTCGTATTTTTCAACTTTATTATAGTAATCCTACATAATAGTATCCATTTTGTCGCACAGCTTTTAAAAATTTGTATTTATTATAAAGTTAAATATTTTATAATCTTTATTAAATATAAGAATTACTATATTTTTAATTAGGTAGACTTTGCCGACTAAGTTCTCCTTAATAATCTTTCCTGTATGGGCGCGAACTTTAATAGCGTTAGCGAAGGGCTTGTATAGATTTTTATAAATTGGGGAAGGTTTAATATTTATAATATTAATTAAAATTATAGGATTACGGAGAGTATTACGTTTATGCTTAGTAAAGTAGCCGAATTAACGCTGCTTTTACGTATTGTAGAATTCGAAGTCGTTAAAATTGATTATACGACTAATAGAATAAATAGGCTATATAGGAAGATTAATACTATTATTAAAACGGTTATTAATAATGTAAGTAGTTAATAGGACTTCGTTATATTAAAATCGCTAAAAAACTATACTTTTATAAATATAGGAAACTATATCGATTCGGGTAAAAATAAACGACGTAGAGGAGTTATATATTATAGTATAAGAAGTATTATAATTATTAGTAAAATAGTCCTACTAAGTACCGAATTTATTATAAGGGATAATACTATTAAATTTTAAGGACGCGAAGGTTATTATAATATAGTAATTAGAGTTACCAATAATATATAAAATCGTTTGGTTTAAATTAATTTAGAGGTTAACATATTTAATAGTATTATAAAGAATGGAGGCGAAGCAACTATTATAGTATATAAATAAGTATTAGATTATTATAAGAGGTACTTAAACAACGGGTAATTTTTTTTATTAATTTTAATATTTTTATTTATAATGCTATTAAAGGCGTGAGTTTTATTACGCGAGGGAAGATGGGTATAAGGATTGAAGTCGTTCGAAATAATGTTTATACTACTAATACAGTTGATTATATATTTAAAGCGAATATAATTAAAGAAGGTTGCGAAGGTTTAATCGTTTATAATAATAATATTAATAGCGATAAAGGTTGGAACGGCGATGTAGAGGCTGTTGTAACTTATATTAATAATTTTATCCTCAAAGCCCTCCTTATAAAGGCGGTTAAGGTATATAGTTAAGTTAGTAAGAGTAGGAAAGTAATTATTTAGTTCGATTACTAATATAATTGAGTAGAGGTCGTTATTTAATATATTTAATTCGCTATTCAGATTACCGTTTTAAATAATTTAATTAGTAACCTTAATACAAGGGTAATTAAATTATGGGGTAGTTATTTTAGTATTATATTCTATTATAAAAGTGAAATTAAAAGCGGAATAATATAAGATAATTAGTTAGTAAATATCATAAATAATAAGTATAATTATAAAACCGAATAATTGTAGGGATAAGGCTATTTGTAAAGGTTAAAAATAGAGTAAATAAAAGGTTTTAATAAGAAGGAAGGTTTTGAATAAATTGAAGGAATTATATACGTATTAAGGACCTTCGACCCTATTTAAATTTATATTCCTTCAATTACTTATTGGGTATTGCGTTTACTTTATTACTTTGTATAATTATAATTACCTAATTTTAGCGGCCTTAAGTATGCGTACTAAATTTACTTATTGAGGATGAAAAAATAAACGAAAGAAATGCCTATAATACCTAATATACTATAAGTTGGCAGTATTAATTTAATAATTTTCTTGCGATTTCGAATTTAGAAGTGCGAAGTCTTATTAATCTTAATAAGTTATTTGCGAAGACGATAGAAAAAAGAGTAAAATTAAAATTAAGAAGTAAAACAATAGAAGGAAAATATTTCTAAATTTCCGTATTAAACGGTCTTTACTTTTTTTTCCCTCTTTTTATTAAAAAATTATTACTTTAAAAGTTAGGGTTAATTAGGTACGGCCCGATTTGTAAACTAAACGCTAAATTACTTTCCTTTAAATACCCCAGAATAGTAATTTTAATAGTTATTTAACGTTAAACCCCTTGACCTCTTCTTTAAAGTTTCTTATTAATTTAGAACGTAATTCCCATATATTATCTCTATTTTAATATTCGGCCTATTTAACGAGATACTTAACGTCTTTCGGTCTTTAATTTTTAATTATTAAATTTTCGACCTCCTATTTTTTTTGGCTGTTAATTTTTATAAGCTAAGGAGGCAGAATTTCTCTCCTGAATGGATTAGGATTTTAGGCTAGTTTCTATAAATATACGATAGAGATTGCTGGATAAGTATATTATAAAGAAGGTAAATTGAATTTATAAATTAAAGAGTTAACCTTTTTTAAGATTTTATAAGGATTTATCCGTTTTACTAACTATTTATTCTTCGGACTACCTAATAAATAATAGTTTTTACTAAAGCGAAAATAAATTTTAATTTTAAGTTTAAATAATATTAGAGAATACTTTATATTATATTTTATTTTGGCCGCTATATTTACCCTATTAATAAGTTCAGCGGCTTCTAATTAGAATTCCTAACGTACTAACGTTAAAGATTCTATTATAATTACTTTTTCTATATTTGGGACTAGTAGATTGATTACAGATCTGGGCTTGAAATTGTAAATTAATTCGTTCGGAGATATATTAATGGTAGTTTAAATAATATTATTTAAATTATATTAAAATACTATTAATATAAGCGGTTATACCTGGGTATTAATAATGTACTATATACGAATTATTATTTCCGCCGTCTAATTAATACGTTTGGATTAATTATCTATTTGGGTATAATAAATTGTTGAAAATAATAGATTTACTATTAATATTTTAAAAGTATTGCGCTAAATAGTAGAAACGAATTTTGGATTACGATTATTAATTATAATAACTGGTAGACTTTAATTATAGTACTGTAAAATTTATAATAGAATAGTAGCCTATTTTTGTACGTTGTAAGTAGAATGTCCTATTAATAAGAGTACTTTTTTATTAAATTTGTAAATTATAGAGTATATAGTATTGAATTTATCAAAGCGGACGATGTTCTATATTGTATTAATTAATAGAATTATTAATATATCTGTTATAAAATGTATAATAATAGTATAATATAGCTTGGAAAAAGTCCGAATTAGTATAAGTTCGCTAGGAATTAATTAACGATTGCGCTAATTCTACCAGTATACTTCGTAGTATTTGACGTATTCCTAAACTATTTATATTTTTTAATATATATAGAAGTAGGATAAGTCGTCTATTATTTTATTAATATTAAAATAATATTTTTTCGTTATATACGAATTGTAGGATTTTTTATACGTAGGAGCGAGGGATATAGAAGCGATGCTTATCCTAATAATTTATAAAATATAGGAGGCCGTTTTTAAAGAGGTAAAGACCGGCGGGTAAATTAGGACGTATACTAGATTAGCATATATAAATATACTTCAGAGAATTAATATTAATAATTAATTAAAAGATTTTATTATATTTAAGGTCGGAAAAGTAAAGGAAATAATAGGAATTATAGTGCGGATATCCTAGGAACCTCCATATATATAAAAGTAAAAATATTAATTTCTTCTAAATAATTAAAATAGGATTAAATATCGGTAAATTTATTAGAAATATTATTATTATAAGCGGGTTCGATAATCACTAATTTTAATAATATATCGGGAACGATATTTAATAGGTTTAAAATATAGAAAATAGTTATATTGAAATAGAAAGCTTAATTAACAACATTAATAAATTTAAAATTAATTTTAACTAAATTTATAGTACGTAGAAAAGTATATTTAATAATATTTACAATTAAAGTATAATTGGTAATAATATTTACACAATACTCGTTAGATTGGACTATTTTGCGTAAGTTTTATAAAGCCTAAATAATTATTACGACTTTGGTTTCCGTAGAACTATATTTCTTTTCAGCCGGAATAATTAATTTTGATAGGAAATAAATCAATTTAATGATAATTAAAGGAATCTTACTTATACTAAGGATAGATTCACTATCCTATACGTATTTGAATTAAAAAATATAAACCTTATAAACGCTTCTATTAATATTTATTTTAATAAATAATACTTCGTTCTTAATATAGTAAAATAAATACATTTAATTATATAAATTCTTTTATATATTACGAAAAGTTTCTAATTCTTCCTTAGTTAATTCGAATTTAACTTTAAAAGTATAGGCCTTCTAAGCGTATTTTATTATTCTTAACTATAAATCTCCCGATTTTTATATTCGTTTTAATAATTCGGTCTTCTTTTTATTTAATAATTCTTCTTTAACTATAAATTAAGGTATACCTTTACGTAATTAGCTATATTGAAGTAAATTTTTAAAGAATTTAAAGTATCCAGAAAATTAAGTTTTTAGAACGCTTTAATTCGATCTTTTACATACGAAAGACCTTCGCCGTCGATAATACTATTAAATAATTAAATAGACGGGAAGGCGGCAAAAGATTTATTAGCGCTAATATATATACGGTATTTATTAAGTAAATTTATAACGATAGTTAAGTATTCTAAATACTTTTCTTTAATTGTATTATAAATAACGATATTATTAATATATATTTGTAGGAATGAATAGTAATTAAAGAATAATCGGTCTATAAATTGTTATATGAAAGTAGGAGAATTTTTAAAATTTATAAGAACGATATTAGATTGTTTAAGACTCTGAAGATTAATTATTATTATATAGTTACAATAGTGAATAAAGATAGGCAGTTAATAGAAAAATTTAGCAGCGTCGAAGATAAAGAAGAATTTTTTATCGATTATTAAATTAATAATATTCTTTTAATTGGGTAATAAATATATATCCAGAAAAATATTATTATTTAATAATCGGAGGTTAATAACGGTACGACTTTTATTAGCCCTATTAATTTTTTATTAAATAATAAATATAAGGTACGTAATGGGCGTGGGCTATAATATAAAAGATATTTTCCTTTGGGCGTATATTTTATTGTATTCTTTCTTAAGAAATTTACAATCTTTAGCTCTAAGAAGGTAAAATTTAACGATTTTCTACTAATTTTACTACCCTTCAATAAAATTAATACGTATTTTATCTTCCTCTTTTATAGAAACGATCCCCCTATTTCTAAAAATATTAATATACTTATTTAGGAGGCTCTTAATTTATTAAGTAAATTTATAATTAGTATTATAAATATTAATACCTACTTTGGAGGGAATGGATTTAATATTATTAAATTTATTAAATCTGTAAAACGGGACGTTAAAAGCTATTTTACGAATTATAGTTTCCTTATTGTCTTTTATACCTTTATCGATATATATAATATACTATTCCGGAGGGAATCCGGCTTTGATTACTACAGTTACATATATTACATCCGAAGCGTTAATAAATATTAGTTTTTTTAATAACTTTAAGCGAAGGGTATATAATTATATTAATTCGAATATTTGCGGGATAAAAAGTAGTTCGTTAAATTAATTAAAGTACAGAATTACTTTACATATTTTACTATTTACAGTAATATTTAATACAAAAGGATATTAAGCGTGAAAACTATATATTGTGCGTTTATTTTAACCGTAATAATTATTAAATTAGGTGCTATAGTATATTAGGAAAATATTTGATTAGTTTAAAAGAAGAATTGTATTATTTTTAGCGAAAACCTTGGTAATGAATGTATTTTCCCCTACTTCCTCTTTCTTAAAAAAAACTTCGCCGCGCACTTTTATGTTAAAAATGGATCGAAAGGAGTAAAGAATAGTATTAAAATTAATTTTTATTCCGTAATAGCGAAGGAAATTAGTATTAATAATATATTTGGGCTTAATATATTAATAATTAGGGCGGATATTTGAAAGTAATTGTTAATCGTAATACTATTAACTTTTCATTTTATATAGAAATTAAATTTAGCAAAAGTATTAATTATTATTTTTGAATTGATTCCCTTTATAATATTCGGTAGAATCGAAGAATATTGAATATTAAGTAAAAAGTTATTAATAAATATACGATTTACTATAATTAATAAATAATTCAAATTAAATCGTATTGTAATTTGTAATATATTTAGGTTAGGTTTAATATTAACTTATAAATATAAAGTATTTTTTCTTAAATTTAATTCTCCGTTTTGTAATATAATATTAGGAATAATTTCAATAGTCTAACCTTCGGTAAAAGCGAATAAATAATATTGGATAAGGTTAGTTTCCGACCGTTTCTTAAGACGGGTAATTTTATTTCGATATCCGCGTTTCTTACTTTTTCGACCCGTACGAATATTTCCTAAAAACCCTTCGAAGTTGTAGCTTAAAGTTTAGATAAGAGATTAAATAATTTATAAAATGTTTAGGCTACCCTTAAATATTTAGGAATTGCTATAAAATTAGGATTAAATAATGAATTTAGTAATAGGGTTACTATATAGCCTTCGGCGGAAATATTTTTAATAGCGTTTCCGTTAAAAATAGCGGCCGGGTACGTGAATTTAAGCGTTGGCCGGGTAATCAGAGTAATATTATTGGAAGATACGAAAATAATAAAATTAATAGAATTAGTAAAATAAATAGAAAATTTATTATTATGTTTAAGGGCCGATATATTTATATAAGAATTATTTATTTCCTTTTCGAAATTATAAATAAAATTGTAATTTTCGCTTTCGAATTTGGATATTCTATTATCAGCGTTAAATTCGTTAGTATAAACGTTAAGTTAATTAGTATAAATATAGTAGCTATCCTTATAAAATTATTACTTACCGAACTATTTAATTCAATAATAGAAGTAAATACTATTATTACCCGAATAATCACTGTTATAATTATTTTAACCAAATTTATTACTCAATATATTATTCCTAAATCTATTATTATTATTATTATTATTATTATTATTATTATTATTATTATTATTATTATTATTATTATTATTATTATTATTATTATTATTATTATTATTATTATTATTATTATTATTATTATTATTATTATTATTATTATTATTATTATTATTATTATTATTATTATTATTATTATTATTATTATTATTATTATTATTATTATTATTATTATTATTATTATTATTATTATTATTATTATTATTATTATTATTATCATTATTATTAAAAACTGATTATTAGAATCCTAATTATTAAAAGGCTTATTATTTTTATCTTTCGAATTACTATAGTCGCTTTAATAAGCGAAAACTTCCCTAAAATTAACTAGTATTTTGTTAGAAGTAATATTAAGGGAACCTTTATTATAATTAGCATTTATAAGTATTTGGAAAGTAGAGTACGAAACTTTCGAAAGATCGATTAATTCGTTATATACCGCTTCGGCCTTTTTAATAACGGCGTTAACGTAATTATTAAATTATACGCCTTATTACGGTTTGGCGTAGTAGGATTTTAATTTTGGGTATAGGCTATTCTATAGGCGAATATAAAATTGGAAATTATTACTATTACCTTATAAACGAATGTATATAAATATTTCTACAAAATAATCGTATAGAGCGTAATTATTTTTCCTATTTATTTCCGCGGTGAATTTGTACGTATTTAGTTATTATTGGGCTTCATTAGGTTTAACCTTAAAATTTTAATTAAAGGCGTTAATAATTTTATTAAAATTATTATAAACTTTATTACGTTTAATATTAGAAAGTATATTAATTTATTAGGAAAGGGTGGTTTTATATAATATTATTTAAATATTATTAGTAATAATTTTACAACGCTTAATATAAATAAACGAAGCTTCGTAAATAGCGTTAAAGAAAAGTTTATAATTAGTATAGATATTAATTTTACTATTAGTATAGATACCTTTCATTTTCTTATTTTTATCCGCATTAGGATACAATATTCTAACGTTAAAGAATTTCTATTAGATAATTTTATTAAGCGCTCCAGAATCCGATATTATATTATTACTATTAGGATTGGGTAAATAATGAGAAAAATTAATAGAAAGGGATTTAGCGAAATATATTATCGATTATTATAGGTTAATAGGCTAAGTAGGAATTTAGTATTATTAACGGACGAAGAGTTAAATTGGAGGAGGATTTTATATTTAAAGAGAAATTCTAGGAATTTAATATTTGGAAATTTGGATTTAAAGTAGAGGAGTTTAACGAATAATATTTTTAATTTATTAATAGGAATAGTAACTGGGCGGTAGAATTTATTCAATTTATTAACGAGCGGGATAATTAAATATTGCAATATTATATATAATTGGAATAGGACGTATCCCGGTTATTAGTATATAAATTATTAAGTAATCCATATTTAAATAATAATTTCTAACCTTTTTAATAGATAAATGGTTAAGAAGTAGTAAATTTTATAAATTTTCTATTAGGGGCCGCCGGTTGTTGTAATTAATACGAAAATATTTTAATTAATTAATAGCGTTAGTAATATATAAGTTTTGGGCTTTAATTATAGTATTATGGTATAGCGGTATTATATATTAATCTTAATTAATAGTACGGATAGTATTTAGGGTTAAATTATTCTAAGTAGTACGGGCGATATATTAGGGAGGTTTAACGAAATAAATTAGAAAAGTATTAGCTATAATTAGAATAGGTTATTCGAATTAGCGTTCCTATTATTATTTTATTATAAATCGAATTAATATTTCGATTTGAATTATGTTAGTGAAATATGTAGTAGCCAGGTTAGTAGCGAGTTGTTCAGTAAAATTAGTAGCGATTTATATAATCGAATTAGTATATAAAACGATGGATTCTATTAGAGATATAAGACGAATATTTTAGTTAGCCGGAATTAGTAGTAAGGAAGGCGGTATTGGGATTTAAGTCGGATTGATAGGAGGAGCATTAATTATTTTAATAGTATTTAAAAAATTAGTAGAAGGAGTATTGGCTATTTTAATAGTATTAGAAAAATTATTAGAAGATTGAGATTAGGAGCTTATTTTAAATACGTTAGTACTAGGAGGAATTAGTACTTTAGTAGTTTGTTTGATTGTATTGTTGGTAATTTTGCCATTATTAATTTTGAATTGATTTATATAATTGCGATAATACTTCTTTTTGAATTAATAGGTTTAACCGTCCTTATTTTTAGGAAATAGCTAAGTTTTCCTATTTAAAATAGGATAATTTTTAATTAGGCGGCGATACTTTCGTAGGATAAATTGGATTGTTTTATTAGCTATATCTATATTAACGACCTAATTTATATTAAAGTTTTAGTTCTTATTTTTCGTAGCCGAATATTCTTCGGTGAGGATTTAATTTATTTCATTAAAGTGAAGTTTGGCTACTTTAATAATAAGATTTTAAGCGATAATATAAAGATATTCTTTATAGTAAAGTTATTTTTAGAATATAATACAATTAATAATCTCCTACGCTTTATTTAATTATTGGCTATTCTATAATTTAAAAGTTGTAATTGGAATAGAATTGTTATTGTTTAATATAGTAAAAGTGTATTTCGAGATTGGTAGGGATAATAAAAGAATTATAAAGAAAAGGGAGTTTAAAGAATTGGAATGGGTAATATATTTAGTTTTAGGATAGTAAGTTTAATAATTGTATTAAAATTATTGAAACGAAGAGTGAATTTCCCCCTTTTACGAAAGGAAGAGAGAAAAATAATAAAGAATAATAAGGTCGGTTTAAAATTGAATTGTAGGTATTATTTATTACGTAAAGATATGCTTTATAAATAATATTAATAGAGAATAAAAGAGTAAATAATTGGTTGTTAGATAGAGTAATAGTGCGTAACGATTAGTAATAGTTTTATTAAAGGAAACGAAGATAATAATTATCGAAAGCCTTAACTTGGAACTTTATATACGATTTTATAGAGTGTAAGTAAAATAAATAATAGGTTATAAGGTAATAATTGATTAATCTGTTAATTTTAATAGAGATCGATGGGGTGAGCACTCTTATATGCCGTAATATGCTTAGATGAGCATGTCTATACTTAACTCAGTATGTATTACGATAGGGTGGAGATATTCAGGTACCGCCTGGAATATCTCTTGACAATTATTGTTTAGCAACCGTATAAAATATTAATAGAGAATAGTTAATTTAAGGAGTAAATCCTTTATAATTTCGCTTATAATACTTTAATTAATTTAAAACTTATATACTGTAATTCTCTAAGCTTCCGCATAGGCTAAAATATACAATACCACTATCACTTTCTAACGTATAATCTAATATCTAATCGACTCCATACCGGTATGGATTTAAAGCTATTATACTAAGGTTTTGAAAGTATATTAATCTATACGAAAGAGGTCTTTAAATTAAGTTTCAACTCTATAGTATATAATATCTACTAATTCTCTAGCGTACTTTAGACTGCCCGAGTATATAAAAGTAAGTAATTTAAAAAAAAATTCCTATTAAAAAGAACGTATATCGTATTAGCCATGGCAAAAGTAAAAGCAATTCGTTTAATACTATTTATATTAATTTTATAACGGGATTTAAAGAATTAATTTATATAAGCATTATAATAAGTAATCGTTTCTAATATCCTACGATAAAATATCCTAAAATACGACAAAGCCTTAATTATACCCCGCAACTGTATTGATTCAATTAGATTTTTACATTTATATTCGCTATATACTCGTATACTTCGTATATTCGACTATAAACGTAGTTTGGGAGCTCTCGTTGACTCTAGTAGAATATCGAGTATATAGCATTCAATACCATAAAAAGTAGAAATATTTAAACCTAAATAGGGAGGTAATACAGTCCGCATTAGCGCGGTACGAAATTTAGCACCCTAGTTAGCATATAGGCTGTTAACAATAGCGCACAGCGGTAATCTACTGCTAATCTTGGTCTAGCTTCCTAAAAAAATCGATCTTGGCGGTCAAAAAGCAATAGAAAAGGCGTGTTCCCGACGGAAGCACATCCAGCCGATCAGGCCCTAAGCGCCGAAGCCTGTCACCACCATGCAGGCTGTCGGTTAGGGAAAAGAACACTGCGACTCTGCCACATTTGGTTGAGCAACATTTATCACCACCATCCAAGAGTGACTCTTTTTTGGCATGGAAAAGACCACGCAGTGAGAAGGCATCTTTGTCGCGTTGATGGAGGTGAGGTAGCAACTGTCAGTTTTGCAGGTTCATGTCGTCCACTTTATTCCGTGCTTTATTACTGCATAAAGGTAAGGTACTGTGCAGTAACTATTTCTAAGGTACCTACTTTTCACAAAGGCGATAGGTAGGTACCTTGTGTAGGTTGCCTAACAACGGGAACTGTACACTGATATCCTTTTGAGATGAGTACTCCGGCATACCTATACAGTGAACAACCACGGCCCACTACTACTCACATTATCACGAATTTCAAACTTACGGGACTCATGTAGTAATAGGTGATACATTCTCAATGATCTTCACCTGCATGAATTCAACCTTAACAGGTGTTTAAATTTTCATCTTCTTCGATTCACTGTGTTAGTGCCCGATAGTACCAAAGCCTGGCGGTTGCGACTTGCGGAATGGAGCTTTATAAGTCAAAGTGGCTCTTCCCGCAAGCAGGGACGAGCAGGGACTGGCACACCCCAACTCCAACGGGCAGGGACAAGGGCAGCAACACATGGGAACGTCGTGAACGATAGGCGGAGCCGAGTGGACGCTGGATGGACGCCCACCGAACCTCCTCCCACTGGACTCTTCCCGCTGCCCTCTGCCTGCCTGCAACCTCTCTCACCTCTTTTGGGCTGCCGGCTCTCCGCTTGGCTCTGCCCGTGAGGTTCCAGCGAATCCAGCTTCTCGTCTTAAGCGCAGGCGGCGTTCGTCCCCTCACAAACCCTCAAAAGTGCACCAAAGCCCAGATCGTACAGTAGCCAAGTCTCCTCGACCTACCTCTAGCTCCAGCTTCCATCCTTCTCACTGGCTGCCCGTCCCATTGCTCTCCCACCCGGACGACAACCCAGCAAGACTCGGCGCTGAGTGGAAGAGAAAGAATTGGGTCGGCTTGTTTATCATTACGTAGATTTTGGTTTTCCTTCTGGCAACCATTTCTGTCGGCTCTTTGTTTTTTCCATTCGTTTCTGGCTGTGGTTTGTTTCGTTCTTCGTTTCATCTCTTTCCAGAAACCCTACGTCTTCGTCCATCTTCGCCCAGTCCTTCAGTTGAAGCTTCGATTTGGGATCCGCGAGTCGCAAACCTAGCACAGCATCTCGGCCGCTTTGAAAGGCCCAAAGAATATTCCAAAAACAAATCCAACCAAGCCTCCATCTTCGGCGCCAGCATCGCCGGCACCCGACTTACCAGCAAGCCTCCCAAGGTCGCATCTTCTGGCCGGCCCGTGGCTTGACTGTCCTTGGACCCATTCCCGGAGCCGCACAAGGTTGAAAGAGCTTGAACATTGTTGTGCTGCTCTAGAGTACGCCTGCCTCCAGTCTGCCTCAAGGGATCAATATCCATCAGTCACCAACAAGCACACCACATATATCAGCTTGACCTTCAGCTTCAAGTGCTGAGCTTCCTTTCTGTCCACGAGCACCTCGAACCGCGGCGCATTCCATCGAGCTGATAGCAGCAAACCAATAGACGACGACAGCATATCCTGTATCACCGCTTAGGACGCAGCAGCACAGTGTGGTCTATTCTTCACAACATTTTATGCCGCACCGAGTGTGGTGTCAACGTTCACTCGAGCTCACACAGGCCTACACGCAGCCCACTCCTTTGGCAGCTTCCCGTTGGACGTTCTTGGAAGGCCAGCGTGAGCCTTGTGTTAAGGGCTCCTCTGGTTTGCAGTGCGGGTTAGCCATTGCAACCATCCCCCGCAATGGCTCTTGAGGCACCCTTGAGATCATCGACTGGAAGCTTTAAATCCATCTACTCTCCCTACACAGAGATGTCGTTCTCGGCGGGTCCAGATTCCCCGCTGCCTGCCCAATATATGGCGTACGATTCCTTCCCTATCGATTTCCAGCCCCGTCAAACTTACTGACTCTTTCATCTCCAGCTCCTCGTCGGCCTCCGATTCTCAGTCACTACGCCCTACTTCCTACATCAGACCCAACTCGGCACATCTGCTCTTAAGTCCGACTAGCGATATTGTTGGCCCATCTCCGGTGACATCGAATGGTACCGAAACTACAGAGATCGAGGACGACGAGGCAGAAGAACATGTTGGGCAAGGGCAAGGGCAGCATGGTCATCACTCGGTTAGTTCAGCCTCCTGGCGTGATATTGAGCTCAAACTCCGATGCTGACGAAACAAGCTTATGATGCTACGGACCAATTTACCGGACCATATACGGAAATCTATGGGTGATGAGGTTGTCTCTGTGATACATGCGCCACCAAGCTTTGAAAATTGGGTATGCTTCCCTCCCAAACATGAATAGAATGCGATGTTGACTCGAATTGGGGACAGAAATCAAGTGATAACTACTCAAGATCCAGCCTTTCGAACTCTGTCAGCGCCGCGAGTGCAGAGAGTAGCACCATCAGTCCCCCGGCCAGCGAAGCCTCGACGGTATGTACAATGCCCGCTTTGGTGATAACTGTATAGCTAAATGAGATCCAGGCACAATCCCCTCCGACCCACTCCCGCCCAATGGTTAACACGAACGTCAAGCCGGTAGCGTTCGGCCTGGATGCACCGACACCTCAAGCTCAGAGGTTGGAAGATGTCTTTGCAAACGAGACTTCCAGGTTAAGGTCTAGCACTACAAGTAGCTTAGAACGTGAGTATACACTTGTCATCTGCTCAGAAGCGCCCGGCTGATTATTTACAGTCATACCAGAAAGCCACGAAGGGGATTCACGATACGAAGATGCGGACGATTTTCTCACTGCCGAAACCACACCGAGCGAACAGACCGAGATTCAGGCTCTTTCAGCAGCTCTAGAAGAGTGCTGGACGCTTTGCAACACTCTTGCGAACCTCAGTTCTATACACCGCGAACGTGTATTCAATAGCTCTGGAACTCCGGATGCTCACGAGAAAGCGTGGAAGAGCTGTTGGAAACTCTGCAAAAGACTTTATCAGAGCAGAAATGATTATCCCGAGTCTCACAACATTGCCCGGACTAACCTAGATCTTTGCCGCGACTTTTGCCAGTCATTGTTCGATGTACGGCAAAAGAAAGACGAAGTAGCTGACTCGATATTGAGAGTGAGCTTTGAGTTAAACAACCAGTACGGAATCGTCGTCTTGTCATTCTCATCACATCAGCTAACTCGTTATGCAGTCTATATAGCGCTCAAGACACTCGAAGCCTCCCCGAGGCGTTTAGGGAGCGGACCTTGGACTTTTACATCACATTATGCCACCGACTTATGAAACAACGAAACGATTCGCCCGAAGAGACGGACTCGCTTCTACGAGCTTGCTGGGCGCTGGCGGAGATGTTGTTTAGCCTTCGACAAAACCGTCGTGATGGTAAAGCTCCAGATGAAGAGCTTTTGGGATCCGCAGTCCAGGCGTGCTGGGAGTTGTGCGATATCTTCAGGGAGGGCTGGACACAAATTCGACCTGATCGAGGAACACCCCGACCGAGTCACATTAACTTTTTCTCCCCTGGAAGCTATGGGTTACAGAGCCTCTCATCCAACCACCAGTCCGATTCCCGTTCCAACGCCGGCAGCCGTGCCTCAATACGCTCGAAACGTGAAAGCCTCCGGAGCCTCAGCGACCTAACGGATCGACCACGACAAAAGCCAATCATACCCGAGACACCAGTTACCGAGTTTGAAGACACACCAGTTTCGCCAGATGCCAGCCCCCAGATGCCTAACATCATGGTACTTGGGCCATCGAACGACCGCAGCGACTCGCGTGGAGGGCGCTGGTCGAGCAGCGCCTCAAACCTTTCGGGGTACAGTCAGAGCAGTCAGCACACGTCTAGCACCGCCACCACTGCTACTGCCACCATTGAGGATATGAACATCACCCGCATCAAGGTTTTGATAGTTAAAGCTGCCATGAACATTGGTTTCAGTCGGGAAACTGCGGCAGTAGACGGCAAAGGCGGTTCGGCTGCCTTGCAGACATTTGTCAAGAGCTTGCCTACGGGATCCTTCGGCTCGTTACCGATGCATGCCACGTTATTGCAGAACTACAAGAATCTGGTGCTAACCGATTCCGCATTCCGAGCCTCCGCTAGTCTTCCACCTCGAGGGAAGCGCATCAGTGCCATCGAAATTGCGAAAAGCGTCAACTGGATGATGATGCGGTCTGGACAGTACGGGTTTTTGAAAGATCTCTTCAGGCTTGTGTTCGGCTTCCAGGTTGAGGATGCTGAAAGCAGAAAGAATGCTTCTGTTGCGGTTTGAAGGCTTCTTAACTAGTCACTGGAACCAAACAAATTTGAGCACGACGCGGTAGATTCGGGACGGCACACGTTGACGTCCTCGCATATTCGCGTCAACACCGAGCACAGTTGGGTGATTTCGAGGCCTTTTCAGATGTCGGCCTCTTCAGCTATAAGTTGGCGGGGCACAGGACAATACCCAACCTACGATCTCGCCAACCAGCCTCGTCCCTTGGCCGTATTGGCATGGAGCTTCAAGGCATGGTCGAACGTGTTGAGTCACCAGCCAACTTCTCAAACAGGAAATGCCCTCGCTGTTCCCATTGACCGCCCACATGATGGGACAGAATAGATGTACTTACCGTCGCCTACTTGGAAGCGCAAGCAAACCCCCTCGTAGGCCTCCTTACCACACAATAAAATGGCCTTGGACATCAACTGTCTGAGCATGCAGGAAACTTCGGTTGGCCGCATGAATCAGCACTTCGTACTTTTTTCTCTATTCGGAGATCAATCCTTCAGTCTGGACATGTCGTTCACTGTTCACTACTTGCCTTGATTTTGGAAATCTGGGGTTAGGCGCTTGGCGGTTGGTTGTCTCTTTTTACAATTGTAGCCTTGGTTTTTTAATTGTATCGGAATGATTTCGGAACGCTATATATATACCCCCTTTATTTGTTGAGGAGCATGATGAGGTGGAACGAAAGGGCGGCGGGACGGCATCGGGGCGTGAATATAGTCAATGATATTTGCTTGTATTTTGGTGTTGGTGGGCCACTCATCATTCTTTGACTATCTATCTATCTGCCCAGTTGGGCGTCAAAAACTTGTTGGTTTAGATACCTATTCGTATTCCTTTGTGTCGCCCATGTTGGTGGTGACTTCTCAAGAACATCACATTGGAGATCGGACAAAGGGTGGTAGGTGTTTACGGATATTCAGAATCAACGGAAGGAAGGGTAGGTAAGCAAAGTGTAAGGTTAGTTTTACTTCATATTCGTTATACAGCGACTATCATACATAGGTATCGTCGTAGTTAAAGCT
The DNA here is from genome assembly GCF_033439725.1 of Neurospora tetraspora. Lineage (NCBI taxonomy): Eukaryota > Fungi > Ascomycota > Sordariomycetes > Sordariales > Sordariaceae > Neurospora > Neurospora tetraspora. The sequence continues at coordinate 670,237 of NW_026944383.1, forward strand.
GGTAGGTACGTAGGTAGTCAGGCGATCGATAAAGGTACACCGCTACGTACGTAAAGGCCATGTCAACATGGGTGAATACTGAACAGATACACACTGCTGGACTTGGATAGAATAATACCAATATTCTTCTAGCTCTGTGTGTGAAGTATCTATCTATCCCTTTTAACACCCTCCATCTGTTGATGATGAGGGGGGAACGAAGGCAAAGTGCATAGAAGAAGGGCGGAAGAGTTGGGGTTGTCAAGAGATCCTTGGACTAACACAATATCAAGTTAAACGTTCTGTTCATTCTCATTTTTCTACCAACTCGACACCTGGGGTATGAAAGAAGCAGTTTCCCAAATACATTCTCACGGTATCCTTGAAAAGCTATGAAACTCCTTTTAGACTGACAACCTGCTCGATCGCAAACAACCGAGCGTCCCTGTTGATTCTCCACCACGGTATGATCATGCACCCAACTCCCGTAAAGGCGACGGTAATCGCCGTTGTCCCTCTACCTCCCTTCCCTCTTCCATGATCCATCTTTCGAGGTCCACACTGCGTCGGGCATCAAAGTCTCGACGTCGTGCTTATGATGTTCTGTGTTATTACGAAAGAACAAAAGTTCCTTTCCGTTGCGAGGAAAACGTGGTCTCCGTTTACTTCATCTTCTTAGGGACATCATCCTGCTGGGTGCGGCCGTATTTCTCGGCAAGCTCATCGTACTCGCGGTGAAGAGAGGCCGCCTGCTTCTTGAGAGTCTCGATGTCCTGGTCGCGGAGCTGGATCTCGCGCTTGAGACGGGAGATCTCACCGGGGTCGCCGGCCATGGCGAGCTTCTCGGACTGCTTGGTGTTCTTGTCGGTACCCTCGAACTTCTTGAGCTTCTCCTCGAGACGGAGGACTTCAAGGATCATGATGTAGGTGCGGTTGAGGATCAAGGAGAGGAAGAGAGTGAAGCCGCAAAGGTACATGTTGCGCTGGGAGTAGAACTTGCGAGCCTGGACTTCGAGACGCTCGTGGCCCATGATGGCGGCACTGTTGGATGTTGTTAGTTTTCTGGTTGTATTCAAGGGAAGGAGAACAGGTGTACGTACGCGTTACCCTTGGAGGCATCGGTAGCAGCGGCAAGTTCAACTTGCACACGGTAGACTCTGTTCACGCTGTCGATGAACAGGATGAGGATGAATATGAAGGTAATCTTTAGACCGTATTGTAGCTTTGCTATGAGTGGATTTTCGGAGATGAATGTGAACAGCCTCCTGCGAATGGCGAAGGGCAGAGGAACGATGAGGAGCATGAAAATGCTCATCTCTGCTACTAGGAGCATGAAGACCTACAAAGCAATCGCGTTAGCCAGTTCTGTCCATGAGCATCGCCGTATCGTCCTCTCTATCTAGCGACGTGATGCGGCTGCCACGGCGAAGGACACAGTAAACACATACCAAACTGTAGTAAAGCGTCATCTTGACGGTTGCGGGGGGACTCGCGAGTCCTTGTGTTCAGATCAGTGTTTAGGTGTAGTAAATGGGTTTGGGATTGCGACCGAATGCGCGACTGTTGTCTTGTGAATTGGTGTTGGTGTTAGTTTGGCGATGATGCCGGAGCTTGGAGGAAGAATGATGGTTCAAAGCAAGAAGAAATAAGGACAGAAAACACGGCGACAGGTCACAGCAAAGAAATGAGGTCTCCTGCCAATCTGGAGCTTGGCTTGGGCAGTCGGGTGCACTTGCAAACTTCAGGTTGCTGTGGGCAGTGCAGTGCGTTGAGTGGGTAGGTCGGCGGGACAGGTGTGACGTGTTTGGTCCGACTGGCAGGGCCTGACAGGTGGGCTGTTGCTGGTTTTCGAGGACGGGAGCTTCGTCAGGGAAGGGCCGGAATGCCAGGGTCTGTAAATCATCAACGTCATTGCTTGTGGCTTGAACGCTCATCCCAGTCGTATCTTCAGCCTCTTGTTGATCGGGGTTCGAGCTTGGCTGTGGCTGGAGCGAGATGAGTTCAGCTCAGCTCAGCGGATCAGTTCAAGTTGACAGCTTCTGACATGTGCTTCCGCTGCACAGGCCAAGTGCCAACTGCCAAGCAGACTTGAGTTTTAGGGGCTCGGGAGCACCCGAAAAGGCGCAGTTTGAACCCTAACCCTTACCACGATGTGAGACTCGGGGCTTCGGCCGCTGTTGACACTTGACGTGATTTCATTTTTCTCGTCGCTTGCAAAGTTGAAAGCTGGGAGTTGGCCAGCTGGGTTCTTTCGTTTACCCCTGGCATGATCGGTCAAAGGGGTTTTGATCGAGTGTTTGCTCCTCTGTTGTGATCTGAAGAAGAGCCAGGACGCATGTTCACGAAAAGATCCTATCTCAAATGCAAAAAGCAAGGATGAGGAGGGACAAAATACTCTGGGATAAAGTGTGTGCAGAGGGAGCGCCCTGGAAGCCACTCCGATTCTCCAAATCCATTTTAAACCCCCGCTCGCGGCTCAAGCCAGCGTGTTTCATGTCAAGACCTCTGCACATCGTCACCTCCAAATAATATCTAGGCCGTCGTCTTCTCCGTATCTTCCATCCCGTCATCTACGGACTGGGGTTCGATCTTTTGACGATCCCGTTCGACCTTCCTCTGAGGTTAGGGACCTGCCAGAATAACGACGGCGAGCCCGATCATGAAAAGATATGGAGACTTGCGAGTCATTTGAGATCCATTGATGCTGCTAGAATGCGGTTGCATGAAAACGGTATTTTCTTTATTTTCTCTCCCCTCCATCGCTCCCTGCGCCGATCTCCTCTGTTCATATTGATACAGATTGCTGAGCAGCACATCCCGCGCCGCATCTCCGTCTCTGCCGTATGAGGCACCAGTACGTGGAATGCGGTGTACACATGTACGTATCGGTATCAGGAATACGACCCCCGAGAACGAAGAGTGTCGAGACCATGGGGGGGCATTCGACGAGCACAACCGATAGGCTACAGCCAACGCCGCCGGCTCGCCAATCATCCATACGAATTCTTCACGAGAGAGTCCTATCTGCGCCTCAAAAAGCAGGTCGGAGCCAGTTGTCCACATTCGGCTGTAATCCGCAGTGCGGCCCGCTGAGGGAGAACCAACATGCATCCTCCATCCAGGGGCATGCAGCACCCTCAACCCCAAAATGCCCATCACACCTTCTTATCTCTTCAGGTGAAGAAAATTCACGACTCCATTCCCGAAAAAGGTACATACCTTGATGAAGCGTGGATAGTTGCCTGAATGCAAGCAGGGAGCAGCAAGTGCTGAGGTATCCGCTGTAGATGCTGGGCTCCTGGGCGATCTTCATCAATTGGGTTACCATAGTATGTGGAATGGTCCACCGTGGAAGTCCACATCTTAACCAGCCCTCATTTTTCTTCCATGTTCTCCCCCGAGGCCGATCCTAGCACCCACGGGGCCACGGGGGGCTTGGTACTTGTATATATCTCGCCGACCACCTCGCCGGTATGCATGATCCCTTCCAAAAAAAGTTTAAAGTCTTTTAGAAGTCTTGCCGGAAACCCGTTCTCATTTTTCTCTCGTTTAAAGCCATTTTCCCTCACGCCAGAAAGCGAGCTGTCTTTCGTTCCCGCTCGTCATCCACATCCAACAACAGCAACTGTCAGCAAAAGTTCGCCCACGATAATACGAGGCAACCCTGCTATTTTCGGCGAACCGACCAGCTTATATATACACCGTACCTCGAATCGACCATACCTGTCTCGTGAGGCATCCTTCAGTCACTCGCTCTCCTCAGTCTCAAAAATGAAGTTCCAACTCCTCGCCGTCTTCTCTCTCATCGCCATTGCTTCAGCAAGACCCATTGTTTGCCCAGATGTACGTTCTCCTTCCTCTCGAACATAAACTACACATATGCTGACGCTATTAATGTAGGCCAAGCGCGATGCTATCCTCAAAGGTGACCTACCAAAGGAGGCATGCTGTAGCTACGGCCGGTGCTTGGGAGATGTGGTGATTGCCTCGTCATGAAAGGGCTGTTTCAAGAACAATCTGTAACCGAAAACATGGCTGTTCGAAACATCATCACAACCGTCTTCATTCCCCAACGGAACGGAACGTCTTGAAGCATTCCAATATCCGCCCTCGCTTGCACCATCCACCACCGTCCAGGGCGTTCACCATTTTCGGCCATTCCTTTTCTGGCACACATGGCCCCATCTGCGCTCGTATCTGGGCTCAGCGACTCCACCGGGACACGGGACGACACCGGGATGGACGGCATAATCCGACGAACATGGCCCATGGAGATGGTTCTCACCGACTGATCGACCGACCGACGACCTATCACCTTTTATCTAATCGACATCGGCCCGGTTCTTTGATACCCCCGGAGCCAAAGCACATACTCACACACTCCGCATACCATCATCTACACTACACACACATTCTTCACATGGATTTGGTTGTCGTTCAGCCAAAAATTATTCGACGCACATACGATATCTTTCTACGATTACTAAGTCACCGACGACTACTCGATGAGACGCTGTATGGATGGCATTGAAAGCGATCCGATTCAGACATCCTTATGCCAACGGGGAATTTCGACATTTTATCCATTATTCAACATCATAGAGAGAAGGGAGGGGAGGGGGGATGAGAGCAAAATGATTTGACATGAGAGGGCGTGTTGTCCTGCCGATTTTTCGCAGCACGGCTCGGGACATCAGATGTCTGGCGTGTGACTGCCACGAAGCATTAGAGGGAGTTTTTGGAGACTACCTATGAATTAATGTTTTATACCTTTTCCTTCGCCACAAAATTCTCGCATTCTTCACGACTGGAGCCGGCCACACCCAGGGGCATGTGTATGAAGTCACATCAGCTTGGATATGGGTTACGTAGATACTAACCACACTTTGACTGTACATAGCTTACACCGAGAGAATTCATGGTATTCTCTTGCTGAGAAAGGCAAGTCATGCTTGTAAGTAAGCCTGAATTTTACTGCGAACATCATCATCACATCTTGCTTGCCGTCCACTCTTATATCCGGTTTAGGCTATTCTTTTCACAAAGAGATGTCGGCAACAGACACCAAACAGTCCCGAGCTTGTTCGGTGATAGTATCACCAACTCCTCGTGTCACTCTCAGTTCCACACCAGCCAGGCCTTTCACCACAACCATCAATCATCCATGGACGGCGGAAACTCCGGGACAGTGATCATATCAACCGCCCGTCCATCCCGCTTCCAGACCTTCCCATCCTTCATCACAAACCCCACCTTCCTCAGCGCCTTCCCATCCTCTCTCGGATCCGCGTCCAACGCGATGATATCCGCCCTACACCCCTTCTCCCACCAGCCAAACCGATACCCCGTCAACTCCCCGCCGCACGCCTCCCACCCGCCCACCGTCGCCATCTCCAACACCTCCTCTAGGGGAATCCCCGCCTTGACAAACAACTCTATTTCGCGTGCATTCAGCCCATGATCAATCACCCCCGTATCGCCCCCCGTCACCACCCTCACCCCCGCGTCTACTGCTTTTTTCACAGCCGCAAGGCACGCCTCCATAAACTGCGGCGCGGCACTCTCCACCGTCGCCAGCGTCGGCACCCAGATCGTTCCCTGCCTCTTCATCTCCTTCAGGACTTCATCCAACAACCCGTTGGTATCTTCAAACATGTGTTCCACAGTCGTCACGCCCGCCCGCGCCGCCATCAGCGCGGCCTTGGTCTCGCCCGCGTGCGCGGCCACAGGGAGTTGAGCTAGTTTCGCTTCGCGCACGATGGCGTCCATCTCGTCCTGCCCAAAAAGCGGCACAGCAGGGTTGCGCTTGCGCGGGTCGTCGGGCGGGAAGAGGATGGGTTGGTTGGAGGTATTCGAGACCCCGGGACCGGGGAAACGCATTACTTTGCGGCGGTAGTCGGCGTAGAATTTGATGATATCCGCGCCGTCGCCTACTCTGCGCCGGACACCGGCGCGCACCCCGTCGACACCATCGCACGGGTCGGAGGCCCGCGGGACGAGGAGCCCACCACTGCCACTGCCGGAGAGGGACTTGTTCTCGCGCCGGATCTCGTAGGAGCCGTTGGAGGCCAAAGCGTCGGTTGCCACGAAAAGGCGGGGACCCGGGATTAGACCCCGGTTGATGCAATCACGTAGTTGCGCGTCGGCGGGGCCGAGGGCTTCGGTGCCGAGGTCCCGGTAGGTGGTGAATCCTGCGAGCAAGGCGGCGCGGACGTGCGAGGTGGCGCGGAGGATGCGTTCGACGGGGGAGGCGTCGCGCATTTGTTCTATGGAGGGGCGGTCGCTGGTTCCTTACTTAGTGATCTGAATTGAACGTACCTACCTAGGTAAGGTCGGGGAAAGGAAGCGGGGAGCTTACACATACGAATGCAAAAAAACATGCGTATGACTATCCACCACACCGGGCAGGACGCACTTGCCGCCGCCTCTTAGGTCGATGTCCCCGGCTTGGATCTGAAGCCGAAGGTCATCGTCGTCGTCACGTTCGTAAACATTGGCTATGGAGCCCGTGTCCCGGTCGATTTCTATCGAGATGTTCTTCCGGAAGGCCTTTTGCTTGGGGTCGAAGAGGAGGGAGGAGTGCACCGTGAAGGTTTTGGGTGGTGGCATTACGCGAAGGGTCATCCCGAAGGTAAGGAAAAGTGGTCGGTCGTTTCAAGCAAGTGGTGTGGTGTATACAATGAATGGGCTGTACTTCTTGATCGGAAATATCTGGAAATATGACTGAAGAATTCAGGGACGTAAACATACGAAAAGGGGCACATGCCTTTGTTTATGTACCCAAGAGCTAGCCCCTGTAGCTCCTACATAGTAGGTCGATACTAGCACGCGATAATGTGCTCCTCATGTTGATGTTACCTTGACGGCTAGGACGGGTACCTTGATGGTTACCCTCTGTCGGTAGGCAAGCCTGCCGCCCCTCCCCGGGAATACGTACGAACATGGTCGGTCTTGCCCAGGGGCATGGACACGCAAGCGAGTGCGCTGTTGGGCTTACTCTGCGAACCAACGGTTGCTTGCTTGAAGGCGATAGTCCGTCCTGATTCTGTGTGAATCCATATTGTAGATCCAGCTAAATGCTGACATTAGCCGATTTATGACCGCCAACAACACTTTGCGTGACGCGGAAAAGTTGGGAACACGACGAGAATATGCATAAACGCGAAGAGGTATACGCTCCATTGGCACGACCACGTAGTCCCTGCCGTTCAAACAATACGAAATCCTTTCCCATTACTGGTCCCATGGATCTGGAAGGCAACGCGGAGAGGCGACCTTTGTATCATGAAACGTGTTGTTGGTTTAACATAACACTGTTGTCGTTGTATTACCTGCCGGTAAGATACCTATCCCAATGCTGACGATGCCCTTAATAATTCCAATGCCCAGTTGTTCATGTCCCATCATTCCAAAGCAAACAATAATCATTTTTCTCCCCCTTTTCTTCCATTACTTTTGTCCCGGCAAGCTCGCGCCCTTCTTCTTTAGGATCTCCTCCTCTTCTGCTTGGATCTGTGCGTCGATCTTGGCACCTCGGGATGGCTCGTTGCCGTGGTCCTTTGCCTGTTCAAGGTTAAGGTGTTAGCCTGCCTGTTTCTCTTGGTTATTGGAGAGAGCTACACCTACGGGGAGTGTTGGGTCCTTCTTGTGCAACTGTGTCTCTCTGCTGTCCTGTTGCGAGTCGTCGGCGGCCTCTGCTGCGGCCAGACGGTTCTTGATTGACCTCTCGTCCTTAGAGTCGATGTTATTGTGGGCGTGGACCTGGCCCTCGTTGTAGCGGTCGGGGGTCTCGATCTCGGACTGCTTCGCATTGCGCTGGTCACCGGCCTCGTAGACCTGGGCGTTTCCGACGTTGGAGTTCATATTGCTGGATGTTCTGCTGCTGGGGTGTTGCTGAAACTGTACGTTTGGCGGGAATCTGAATCCTGGAGTATTGCACATGAACAAATGCTTGTGGTATGATGTTTGATGATGTTGTGAACGATGTTGTTCAAATTGAATGCGGAACAAAGACAAAAGAACAACCTGCGGCTACTTGCCTCTACTTATACCTAACCTCCAAACCTCCAAAAGACGACAAGAGGAAAGGACGCCTGCTGGTCATGGGGTCCACGGACTGTACGTCATGCCAGGGCCACTCAGCTTCCACAGCTCACCTCCCACTGAATGGGGCTGTCTGTCCATCATGTGAAGCTCAGTGGAGGGCAGTTGCCCGGATGTATGGATTTGGTGATGGATTACAGTTATGGTATGGTAATGATGCGACGCCCGCAGGGCAGGCTTGTTTTGGCTTTGGTCCTATCATTTACGTCATTGATCGACAGGGCGCTTGGTGATTGCGGGGAAGCCAAAGTGCGCTAAAGTGTTTGCGGTATTGCATCTTTTTGCCCGACAAAATCGGATAGAAAATCATGTAGCTGAATAAGATGAATCCAACAAGAACAACCACAAACTCCGCCGTGTGTATACAGTCACAACACAGCGGTTGTAGAGGGCGGAACAGATAAGAGTTGTTACCGTCAGCACCTTGATCAAAGTGCTGGGATATGCGGAGGGAGGGGCGCCAAGGCGCTCCATGTTTAGGTGGGTGGGGCCCTGCGGGAGATCCCACTTGTGGGGTGGGGGGTCGAAACTTGAAGGGCAGGTCCAAGCCATTGTCCAGAGAGTCCAGGAACCTCTCAACTGTCAAGGTCAAGAAGTCGAGATGAAGCAAAGGACACTGCGGAAAGAGTCCCGGAGTATGTACCCGTATCATACCGGCATCTTCCCTCTTCTACTGTGTAGAGGTCTGAGGTGTAGAGCAGTCCAGGTGAAACTCGAACTTGAGCATTGAAACAAACGGGAGCGCCAATCTGGTCATGACTTTGATACAGTTGGTAGGTAGGTAGAAGAAGAAATGCACTCATCCTGTCCGTAGGCTCTGGAAAGGAAGTTTACAGATCAAATCTGCTGTCCTGTGATTCGTGTAGATCTTGGACATTTGAGACGAAGAGGCACAGATACTCCGACAGCAAAGACCCAAGTACATTATGTTGTTGGCAAACGATGAATGCATGCTGTAAGCTGTCAAAGATGGGCGATTCCATTGATGAGGAGGAACGGGCTTGTTGGTTTAGAACAATGTTGGATACCTCTACCGGTAGCTCCCATAGGTATCAAGCGCCATGTGCTCCCTCCCACCGGCTGAGAGACATCACCCCAAGGGACTTGAATCTTAAAAGATGCACCTGGCATGAGTGCACAAAAGTATGGTTCCTTGTCATTTGTCTTGTGAGCCCGTGTATAACGCAAAGTTCTGCTTACAGCCCATCGCCCTCAAACAACAAAACATGGTCACTTCTGAAGGAAGCTCTCAAAGTGAGGATGGAATCAGGTACGGGCTGTGCGATGTGGGGTCGGAGTGGTTGCCGGGCGAGCCTGGCTGGGCCTAGTCTGAACTCCATATTTCATCCCGATTGGGCAATCCGAGTTGAGGCTTAACGCGTGGCCCAAGCTCCCAGCTCAGGTTTCCATTCGTGGACGTCACCCAAACACTTTCTTCCAGTCATCAACTACACACCAATCATCGAAGACCATCATCAACAGCCTCTCAGTCAAGTCAAAGATATCTTTCACTTCTATACCCGGAATTCCCCCAGTCTCATTACCAAAATGTTCAAGTTTGTAAGTGGCCATACATACAGCTGCGAAACAGCCATAGTACAGCGAGAATGTGCACTGACTCAACTCGGCACATGTAGCTCCAGCCCAAGGTGCTTGACGCCATCACGCTTTTCCACAAGGCGAGCAATCCTGCATCCATCAGGATTGCCACTCTCCTCAAGCAAGCCGCAGGCTCCGGTGCTACTGTTTCCGACAATGCGCCCGCCAAGAAGGCCGACTTTGAGCTCAACATCACCGAGGAGGCACCCACCACTGAACAGCTCAGAACCATCTTGGACTATGTGGGCAAGACGGGCATTCCATCCATCATCAGCAATGCCCAGAATGAGACAGAAGCCCTGAAGAAGTTCAAGGAGAACGCCGATAACCTCAAGAGGCCTATTGTCCGTCTCTCCCCTCCCGCCTTGAGTACATACCTAGGCAGCTTACTGACCAGATTACCTTTGACTGCAGGTGGTTGACTGGAACAACGGCAAGGTCTTCACTGGCGACAACGAGTCTGCCATCCTCAAGTTGTTGGAGGATCTCCCCAAGAAGAACTAATGCTGATGCGCATTGTCCCGTTTTTCTGTTCTCCTTTTTCCGATTCTGTTCTTGTCCAGAAGATACTCCTCTCCTCCCCGTCTGTTCTGTAAATATGTAATCGGCATTGTTGTTCGTGCTCCTCTCACCGAAGCACCTTTACTTTATAAACACCAAGTGGTTGAATGAAGCAAAAAGAAGTCTTTCCAATCAACTGGGCAAACCTGTCCGATACCAGTGGACGATTGCCTCTTTTCTTTCTTATGATATGGTGAGCGCCATTGGGGCTAAAAATGTCGTGAGCAAAGATCGAACGAAGAGGTATCAGCATTGATATCGATGCATCCACACATCGGACATCCGCACAATGCAATGTCCGGATCCATCGATAACAAGGAGAAGGAGAAGGTGGTGATTAAGCAGCAGGGCACTAGAGGGGCTTGCGGGAAAGGGTTTCGGCGAAAGTTTCATGCTATCGTCCTGCACAGGTTCGGTGCGTTCTCCCACGTCTTCGTGCATGGTAAATCCGGGCACGGTAATATCGGGCATGGTAAATTGGCTGGCAGCATGTCCGACGAATACGTTTGCCGGTAAAATATTCGGGCAGAAGCTCAGCCCTCCCCTCACTTTCCGGTCAACAACACTTCACCTCGAAAACAATCTTCCATTCACTCGTGCAGTGTCCGGGCAGTCCTCGAACATAAATCCCCAGCACTAACCATTCCCCCCCACCCTTTTTCTTCCTCCCAGAACAACCTTCCACAGCCCCGCGTTCTGTCTGATCACCATCAACACAGGACAGCGAGTCTTTCTACCGTCCCAGTAACTGACCGACAAAGATACTCGCTTCCAATCAACTCGTTGCAGCAGCCTTCTTCGCGAAGCGCATACCCAGCTCTTCACAAACCGTCACCCCGCCAACGCTGAGCTTGATCGAGCTCCTTCCAGCAACTTTCGCTCGTCGGCAAAGGTCTTTGCAAATCTGATTGACTTGAAAACAAGGTTATTTGCCAGCACGTCTACTTATTTGTCACAGCAGAATCTGGTCCAGGTCGCCGAAAAGCCAAGCTTGCGGTATATCACCATCCAGCTTACCCCTCTTCAACAAAATGGCTCGACACGCTACTCGTCAAGGTGTTCTTGTACTCACCTCCGACAAGATGCCAGCCCCGACCCCAATCACCGAGAAGCCAAAGATCGGTTTGTACACATACTTACCGTCCGGGTCGAAGTGCGCCTTTTCGTTACATGCAGGCAAGCCTGCTTTGAAACATACGTTGCCCGCTCGCGACACACCACGCAACTGGTCTTCTCAGAAGGTCCAGGAAGTTGCAGCAGAGATCCGCAGCCGTCAGCCCGATGCTGTCGAAGGCATGACTATCCCCTGTTACTGGGAGGACCTTCACCAGTACTTCCACCCGATCGATCTGTGGTACAAAGGCGCTTTTAACCTCAAGGAGGTGGTCTTCCGACTCCTCAAAGAGAATGAAATCTGCATGTGGGTCGAAAGCTGGCTCACCTGGCAGCAGAATCGCTACAGGCTGAGTTGCTGGGATACCACCAAGGATATCATGTCGGTGTTCGGTCCGTCTGAGTGGGCTAACATCTACGCCCACGGTGTTACTTTCCCGAAAGATTGCGTTGCCTTCTTCTGTGACCAGCTGGAGTATTGGTATCACTACTATCGCAACCCGGACATTGTGGCCGTGAACTCCCCAGGCATTGTGGCCAAAATCTCCCCGGACATTGTGGCCACTATCCCTCCAGAGGATACATTGCAGCTTGATTGTCAAGGTAAGTTCACATACCACTGCTGCCCTCTGGCCTTCCTCCGATAGCTTAGCGCGAGACAAAGCCATCCAACTAACTCCTTGCAGGCGCTCCCGTGACATCGTCTCCTCCTCTCGGCAATTCCTCTTTGACGGTGGCTCATCCGCCCTTCGCACGCGCTGCGTCAGCATCAATCCAAGCCACGGCCCCTGACTTTATCCCTTCGATCAGACGAAGTTCATCGGACCTTTGCGACAAATCTGCTGACAGCAAGGTTGAGACTCCAGCCAATAGCGAGCACGACCAAAAGGCGAACAAAGTACAACACAAGCCGTCAAAGTCAGGCCCAATCCCAGAGTCTGAAGTCAGCAAACTCCAAGTCGAGACGGGAATTGCAGGTCCATCTCGTCTTCCTAGCAGAGTCTCGCAGCAAATGCCAGCTCCATCCAAGTCCTCTGCTACTGTTACTGAGGTGCCCCATACCGGGAATGTTCTCCCAAGCAAAACTCAGCTTGGAAGCGCCAACCCGCACACTCAAACTCGTGACCAGAATGCTTCCAGCCGTATTACTTCCGGCCGTCTTCCTAATCAGCCCGCCTCGGTATCCCAAGCGCAAGGCCAACAGAAGAAGAAAGGAACCGACCAGAAGCCCAAGAACGGGTGGTCTCACTTGCGGAATGATCCCATACACGGTCCAATCAGGCAGCATCATAAACAACCTCAGGGCAGCAGCAACACCAGCACCCATCAAACTTCGAATCGGGACAACCACCATACATCACCCCAGGAACCAGCGGCCAACTCTATTCCTCAATGTCCTAACCTTGGGAAATCGGGTTATCAGGCCGTCTGGGAACCTTGCGAGTGCAATATTTGCAACAAGAAGAATCGTGGTGTTCGTGCTCGCCTTGGCCAAGGAACAATGTTCACGCCGACCAAACTGAAAGCCGTTGAGGATTATCTCCGTCAATTTGGGAGCATTGAAGGCTGCAGCGCATCATCGAAATATCATCACAGCAAGCTGATTGCATATGTTACGTGAGTATCTGCATACTTGAAATACACGGAAACGCTTAAAGACTTACGCTGACTTGTGATTTAGTTTCCGGAAGGAAGAAGATGCGGTGAAGGCCGTGAACGTTGGCAATGGTGCCCAAATTCAAGATGGCACCGGCTGTCTCCGTCTGCAGCTCGAGCACCCTTGGGTCACCAAACACTGGCGGTGTCAACCTCAGCAACGCGAGGCTGAAACTGGACCACAACCAACCAAGGAACCTGCACAGCTTCATGAGCGCACACCTTCTGTCACTTCTAGCCAGAAGGCTGGCTATCTTGGCAGTGGCGGTTCAGCCCGTTTGCGCAATGCCAGAACTTCTTCGAGGCATTCATCTATCCCGGAGACTGATCCCTTTGTCGGAGGAAATCCGAGGAGTTTTGGGAAAATGCTGCAAACCACAGGGTCGCATATCCAACCTCAACATACTGCAGTGCCTCTTCACTCATTACATCATCCCCATCATCCGCATCATCCGCATCATCCCCCTCATCCCGCTCATCTCCAGCATCCCCATTGTCATGCTCCTTCGCCCTACAGGATGCCTGCTCCATGCAATCCTGCTCAACCCGTTCCTTTCCATCCTGCTCATATGCCTTACACCAGTCCTAGCCACTTTGTCCTTACATATCCCCTACCGCCTCCCTTTGGCAGCGGTCCACCGACAGTGCCACCGGTAGCGTCACCGGCACACCTTCCAGGGTCGCCTAGGACTCATCCGTGGCCACAAGGTTTGGGAGTCCCGACTGTTCATCATCAGCCTAGAATGCCAATGGTATATACCCCTTGGCCCGAACAACCCCCGCATGGACCTTATCCTGGTGGCCCCCATCAACATGGGCATATGCCCATTCATCTTGGACAGCCGGTAGGACAGCCGGTAGGACCGTCGGCAGGACCGTTGGCAGGACCGTTGGCAGGACCATCGGTAGGGGCACCGGCAGGACCATCGGTAGGGGCACCGGCAGGAGCACCGGCAGGACCACGGGCGGAGCAGATGGCCAATCAGTCATCAAATCAGATCGGACATTCACACGTTGAGCATCACCGAAGAGAAGGTTCACATGCGCAGACTAAGAAACCTGCCGAAGTGTGCTTACTGCAAGAGGAGGAGTTACCATCCTCAAGAACCTCCAATTCCTCTAGCTCCCACGGAATTCCGGTGAGACTACCTTCATCTCGTAGTACATTGGAGGAAATCCGGCTCGAGCAAGAGAGAGCTTCCGCTCCGCAGCAGGGCTCGGGCGGCGAAGGCCAACAGGCTGAAATCTATCAGGAAGGCAGAGGACATCATGAAACCCACATCGTCGGCGATTAGGAGACGTCGATGAAGTTAGGATCAGATGAGCAACTTCAACCTTCCAACAATCGGAACTCGGGACAACCCGAAAACTTGGACGAGATAACTGGAACAGTAATACGGCACAAACCGACCGGTAGGCAAGCTTTGCCGTCTCAGTGGCTCGCCCAAGCACCAGTTATCCAAGATGAGGCGTCTGAGAGAAACTCGGGCCCGACAGATGTTGTTTCACCCGTGGCAGAGCCTCAGGAAGCAGACAAGGAACAGAAGTTGCCCGAAAACGGAAAGGGCAAGAAGAAGCCTACCAAAAAGAAGAAAAAGGAGAATAGTGCCGCACAGGGGGCATGCTCTCAGACCACTTCGGGGGACTTGGGGAATTCGGTGGACACAAGTCAGGCTGCAAAGGAGGAGTCACAACCGGCGCCAGTTGTCGTTGCTGACAGCAAGCCCACGCAGGCCTCGCAAGATGAGTCTAAGAAGGTGACTAAGAAGAAGAAGAAGCCTGTGAAGAGAGGACCAAGTGCCACTGAGCAAGCTCCCGAAATCTTCATTGCTCCTGTCGAGAGCGCGCGGGCTGAGAGCGCCCCCGTCTCGAGTGCCCCTGCCAAGAGCGCTCCCGTTGAGAGTGCTGATACCCCCGAGACCACAGCAGTCATCGATAAGAACGAGTCTGTTCCTGCTGCTATCGCGGCAAAGCCGTATCGTGCTGATGCCGGTGGCTCTCTTCACGTCTTCCGGCAGCGTTACAAGCCAGCCATCAGGGATATTTTCAAACCGCACCAAGACGTAGAAGACATATCCGAAGTATCAACTGCAGACAACACTGAGCAAGGCACAAGTTCAACTAGCATCGCCCATGAAACTTCGCCAGAGCGCAAACAAGAGCCAACAAAGGTACAAACGAGGAAGAAAATCCACGGTAGCTTCGGCAATCTCGACGTGGGCTTCAACCCCTGGCCACGTGCCCCTTCAGGAGAGGTTTGGAGTCCTTCCAAACGACCTACCGCGGCCCCTCCCCTCAACAAGCGCTCAACGACGCCGCAGCCGCCTCAGGTCATAATAGAGCCAGCGGTTGATACGGTGACAGAGCATGGCTTGCCGACTCCGACCAAAGTGGCTTTTAAGGACACCGTCACGGAAATGGGTCTCGGAGAGGAGATTTATGCCCATCGTAGAGGTACTGGCTCGAAAAAGCCGTCGGGTTCGTCGTTTGTGTCGATGGCTGAGAGTCAGTATACTAGTGTTAGCAGGTTAGTACTTTGCCTTTTGTTTTCGCTGACTTGCTTGTGACTGTGGAACAATGCTAACGTTATTGATGCACATATAGCTACCACAGTGCCCGGTCTACCTTGTCGTCGGGAGAGAATACTCCTCCTGAGAGCACGCCTCCTGCCTCGCCTTAAGCCTTTTCGTACTACCGCTTGGGTCTGATAAATAATGGAGGAACAAGAGTCGCAGTCACAGCCAGCGGTCTTTCGGAGTGTCGTCTCGTTCCACTGGATGTTTCGATCCTCATTTCTTACTCTCGGGTCTCTTCATTTTCTTTTTCTTTCCTTCTTTACGTATGTATCACATATTTGCTTCTCCCTTATTTGAGCTTGGGCAACGTCAAGGTATGGACAGGTGGTGTTCCTGAATGCAGACAAGTTGGTCAACCGTCAATAGACAACCATGTAGTCTTGCGTTTCAGTACATAGTCGACACATCTGTTCATCACCCGCTTTCTAGCGGCAATTATTCTCTTCTCTATCATAGCATACATAGCCAATGTCCTCTGGTCTACTCTACGGTACAGGACAACCTTAATAATTAGTCCAGTTATAATTCTCCCTTTTGTCGCCATCTATATGATGTGATTTCACACAGTGATTGCTGCTGTTGTGAGAAAGAGATGAGCCATAAGTAGGTAGACAGACCCTCAGGCGGGGAGGTCGAGCTTGATGACTTGGGCGCCTTTCTCCGTTCCCGAAAAGATCTTGGATCGGTGAGTCATGGTGTACAAACGTAAAGGCTACTAGAAGTTGTCGGGTTCTTCGTGCGCTGCAAAGGGTAAGGGGCCTTGGACAGCAAGTATATTAGATTCGTGGCTCCCGTCTCATCACCGAGGTAGAAACGATGGTCTGCGAATATAAGTAAGTATGAGTCCAAGTTCCCTATTGACTAATTCGCAGAAGGAACGCGAACGGTCTGGGTAACCGCACATACCTCCAGAGTTCACATTCGTGAAGCAGGTGGCCCCAAGACCCACGTCATCGTCAACTAGCGGTCCAGATCTAGGTTGGTTGCAAAATACAGTGTCCCAAGTTTATGTACGTTGATTCCAAAACCCAAGACCGGTTTCTCGCAGCTGTGAACAGCTGTCGCTTATTTTATATCAACGCCTCCAAGGCACTTAGGGCGTGATCCGTTCGTTGGCAGTTTTTTTTCTTCCTACCGTACAAGCTGTCCCGTCATCTCGGCAACGGACCTAGAAGGTCCAGATACCTACCTGCAACCGACTTCAAATCGTCTAGACTCGTTATTGCGATTGTCCATTCGCACAACCTTTTGTTAGAAGGCATCAAATCATCAAGAGCAAACACCTTGTAAGTGAGCGCATTCAAGACAGCAATAGTATACCCAGCAATGCAGTTGCTCCAAACACTAACCTGCGACAAGGAGAAACCATCCCGATGCCCGATATCAAAAGCGAAAAGCGGAGGGCCGACCCGCCCGCGCCATCGCCTAATATGGAACTGGCAGTAATTGAAATCTCTAGAGAAGAATTTCAGGCGTGCAAGAAGCGACGCATTGCCCCTGAGGAGAAGAGGAGCGAAGCCGCCAACGTGTTCACACCTTACCACTTCATGCCCGACGATATCAAGGAAGAGGACAGGGACAGGGACGACCCACTCGCATCCGCGCCCGCGCCCGCGCCGCCCAACATGTTCACACCTTACGTCTTCCACGACGAGTCCCTCGGTCAAGATAGCGACGCGAATGCGCACATCGACTACTGGAGGGACAGCCTCTCGCCGAAACAGCGTCTTCGCTTCGCTTTGAAGAAGTTATTGGAGTGTGAGTTCAGTCAGACGTTGGCCATCACCGCCGAGCACAAGGTAGGTACCGATCATACTTATTAAAACACATCTGAATATAATAATCTGATGTATGTTTCTTATAGACCATTCTACGCCCTCTCCTGCTAAAGAACTACTGGGCCAAAAGCCCAGCTAGTCTCCTCAAACCTGAAATGGGAGCGTCAGGAGCACTATACGGGTGTTGCTCGGTATCTTTTTACGCCGAAAGAGAATGGCGAGGAGACTTGCAACAAGTGTACGACTATAGACAATTACGGCCCGTTTGCGGAGTGTGTCGCTGGCGGTCGGGCGGTGCACAAGGGTGCTTGCTTCAGCTGTTATTATAAGGGCGAAGGAAAGAGTTGTTGCCTCCGTATCGGTATGTTGTTGTTTTTTTGTCTTTGTCTTCGTCTTCATCCTCCCCTCGTCTTGACCACCTACCTACCCTGTTTGTTCTTCTTGGACTTTGTTGTACTTTTTCCTCGTCGAGACGGTGAAAGTACCTCGCGCTTCTTATTGTTCGTGCTCGAAAGTGCGGGCGTATTTTTTTTTCCCTCGTTGATCCTTCTTGTGCCCGGCAGAGGCCGGCGTGAGGGTGACACCTCCGTCCCTGTCTGTCCCTGCTCGTGTCTTGGTTTTATCACTGTCAATTACGCATCAACTGATATAAAGGATTACTAGCTTATGAAAAGGCAGAGGAGAAAGCGCGGCACAGAGGTCGTCCCCCGTTTTCAGCCACAACCATTCGCAACTCTAGTACAAGATATTTAGAGAAGGCGTTGCGGTGGATTCGGAAGGAGTTAGCAATCCGTGAGGAGGATTGATTAATGATCATTTGAAGTATCAAGCGTATTAATTACGTTTCAATGCGTCCTGTACATATATGGTAGAGGTCTTCAGCTATGCTATGCTAGAAGAGAAGAGAACAATAACCGGGAGGAAGCGGGTTTATATTATCTGTTCCCCTAAAGTGGTGACAACATGAAGGGCCCCAGGAAGAAAAGAAAACAGAAAAAAATAGCAAAGCAAAGAAAAAGAAAAACACTGAATGTGTCAAATAACGGGACTGAACTGATGACCTCGATGTGTATGTGCAAAAAAAAAAAGAAAAAAAAAGAAGATGCCCAATAACAGGATTGAACTGTTGACCTTCGCATGAACTTGATATCTCGGAGAAGATATTAGTACGACGCTCTAACCAGCTGAGCTAATCGGGCTGTTGTTGAAAGTGGATCGACACATGAGTCTTATATATGGATGAGTGATGCTGCAATGTTGGCAACGATGTGACACTTCAAAAATGATGTGAATCGTGATGATAGATTGGGTCGAGCGAGGAATCGATTCCTGCTCGCTGTCTCTAACTAAATAAACTGGTGTGTGGTGTCGTGCCTGACATGCTCTTGTATGTCCGACACAGACATTGCTCTGGGTCCTGCCTTATGTGCGACATGAGCTCCTCCGGAAAGGGCCATCTGCACTCTCACAATTGGGGTTTTGGGTTTGGATGATTTATACGGTGCGATTGCTGTATTGAAAATTAGGTAGCTTCCAAATTCACCTCGCCTATAGCGGTGTGGTGTGGTCACAGCAATGTGATGTGATGTAATGCGGTGACTTTTGTTGGAAGAAGGGGATGGTGAATCATAAACTAGACTGATTAAGAAGAGGAAGAACAAGAAGGAAAAGATGAGGATTTTTATTCCATTAGCTGAACTAATCTATCTAGCCACCCCTAGTGGGCATGCGGTCCATCCACGTTCCTAGCCGGGAGGAAAACTCGTAAAACGGGTGAAAACCTCCCACTTCTCTGCCCGCCCATCGGGGCCGATGCGCTGCCTTAACAGTCTCGCGGCGGCCTCCAAACGACTTCCTCCGTTGCTAGCAGGCCTCGCCGTTATGCTGAGATGATCGAATTACAATGATTCTTAGCATGAACCATACCATGACTATCCTCCTCTCTACCCCTCCCCTCATCGCTCCCTCGCGCTGCGACAACCTCCTCCTGCGATGGCCTCATATCTACCTCTCCTTTCATCCCATCTTCTGTTTGTCCCTCAACCCATATATATCTCCTTGGCGGGTTCCAGCCCTCACTTGTGCTTTGATATGAATTTTCGCTGGGCCCCTTCCTTTCCTTTCCTCTTCTCTTTTCTTCCTTTTCCTCTGAGACGGAGGTGAATTATAACTGAGGAAGATTCAAGTTGTCCGCACAACCTTCGGCCGAGAAGGCATCATCACCAAGAGCAAAACCCTCCCTGTAAGCACATACAACACATCAATACACACGCGCTTCAAATTGGGCTAACTTGCAACAAGGAAAACATCCAGATGCCTGATATCCAGAACGAAGAGAGCAAGAGCAACCCGGCCGATATCAAAAGCGAAGAGTGCAGGGACGACCTGCCCGCGCTGCCCGCCTTGCCCGCGCCGCCCAACATGTCCACACCCTACCTCTTCCTCGGCCAAGTCATCGACGCGAATGACGACAAGGACAAGGACAACATGAACGACTCTGAGTGGAATGACAGCCTCTCACCCAAGCAGCGTCTTCGCTTTTGTTTGAAGAAGCTACTGGAGTGTAACGTCCCTGAAGCTCTATCCATCACCGCTCAGCACAAGGTAAGTATACCTCTACCTATAATACCTACCTAGGTATCAACGAACGCCGCCCGATCAACACTCTAATTCGCTGTTATTATGTTTAGACCATCCTGCGCCCCATTTTGCTCAAGACCTACTGGGTCAAGGGCGAGATCACCGGCTTCAGACTCAGAAACGGCGAGCTCACCGGCTTCAAATTTGCAAAGGGCGAACTGACCAGCTCCAAACTCGTGTGGGAAGAGCGTCCGAGGCACTATACGGCAGTTGGTCGTTATATTTTCACTCCGAAAGAGAATGGGGAGAAGACTTGCACCGAGTGTATGAACCCGGAGGGATATGGTCCGTTTGCGGAGTGTGTCGCTGGCGGTCGGGCCGGTGTGCATCAGGGTGCGTGCTTGAACTGTTATTATAAGGGCGAAGAGGAGGGCTGTTCCCTCCGTATCGATATGTTTCCTTCCCATTTGATTTTACCTGCAACACATATTCATGACACGGTAACTAAGAACATGATTTACTACCCCAGGTTTTGAAGGTGATCAGAAGAAAGCACAGTATCCCGGTAGTCGTGTCCCGTTTTCAGACGAAACCATTCACGACATTCCGACAGAGGTGTTAGTGAAGGCGATGGAGATACTTGAAGCTGAGATTAGAAGGCGTAAGGAGGGTATTTAGGTTATGGGAAGTATTAAGCGTTATTTAAACGCTTGATTGCCCCGTACGTATGTATGGTCAAGGACTTCTGGGATGATGGTATGCTATGCTAGTGAAGAGCACGATAAGCAACCTTGACATAAAGCCAGTTTTATTACCAAAAGGGGCTAAACAAAGGTCCCAACACCAACTGACCACCCACAACCCCCAAGTAAATGGGTTTCAATATCCCTTGCTTATCTCGAGCTTCTACTAAATTGGACTTGATTCCCATGTTTGCTATCCAAATCTGCGACTGATCAAGTGCTGCCAGATGTATCCTGATGTGCAGGTACAAATCAGTTTGCATACTCGACCAATAATTACTAGGAGACAAGTTTAATATGAAGCAAAAAAGTTAGGGTAAATGCAAAAAAATCGCCTAACACGCCTCACCATGCAATTGGTAGTATCCCCCCCCTTTCTTTCGACTTCAACAGATATCAAGATGTCCTGTCCCTCTTGCCGCCCAACGCGGTCACAGTAATCCAATAGTTTTTATGTGTAAACAAAGCTGTTTCTCTCACATCTTAAACTGAGATTGTTCAGGTCCTCATGGCAATACCATGCCTGCCACAATTTCGACTATTCCCTTCCTCTCTATTCTTCAAATCAGAACTGTCCAGGCGGAAACTGTCCAGACTGCTGAAACTGTTGAGATTGATACGGTCCAGACTGATATGGTCCAGGTTGACGAGGCAGTGGAGGCTGTATCCGTTTCCCGTCCAAGAACTGGGCGCTCCTGCCGTCATAGTACAGGTTCCTGGTCTCCATCTGTCTTCTTGCTTCAAAAGCGGCACGCTCCTCTTCATCCAAAGCGAACGCCTTCTTGAGCCACCCAAACGCGCTTCGCTTTTTCTTCAGCGATTTCCCACCGGTCGTCTCCTGGCTCGCTGTCGTCCCTGTCGTCGTGTTGCTCCTCACGCTCATGCCCATAGCAGAAGGGAGGTTTCGTGGCGGTATCTGGTGAAGCTGGCCAAGTGGCTGTTGGGGAGACTGGTATGGTGACTGATACGGGGACTGTTGCCCCTGCACGCTGTACTGAGTTCCTGAAGTGTGCGGTCTTTGTTGCAAGGGAGAGTGCGGGCTCGCTTGGACAGGGCGCCAGAACTGCATCCCGCTTTCTGAGTGAGGTGAGGAGACAAAACCAGGGTGCATGAGTGGTGGCGGCGGCGGAAAGTCGGAGACTGTATCGAACGATGCGATCGAGTTAACTGGTGGTCGCTCCATGTCCGATCCATAAGCAGAATCCGATGCCTGGTACGCTCTGGACGATGGGAACAACGAGTCTCGGTATTCTGGCGAGTCGGGTCGAGATATATGTATCGAGTCCGGCGGTGTCGTCTTCTGTGAAACTTGTTGTCTGGATGAGGATCTTTGCTCCGGATGGACTACTACCTCTGGCAGTGATTCCGGCGATATTCTGTGGCTTTGCTTCGATGTTGGTCTGGAGTCCCTTGTCTCAACCGGGGCCAACTTTGGCTTCGAAGGTTGCGGTCTGAGCTGGGGTGACTCTGGTGTCGTCCTGTGGCTTTGCTTTGATGTTGGTCTTGAATCTCTCGTATCAACCGGGGCCAACTTTGGCTTCGAGGGTTGCGATCTGAGCTCCTTCGAGGGTTGCGGCCTAAGCTGGGGTTGTGCTGCACGTGGATTATACACCTTTGCCTCCAATGTCGGTTCCTGACTATACACCTTTGCCTCCAATGTCGGTTCCTGACTATACACCTTTGCCTCCAGTGTCGGTTCCTGACTATACACTTTTGCCTCCAGTGTCGGTTCCTGACTATACACTTTTGCCTCCAGTGTCTGTTCCTTCGGCTTTTCAATGGTGGGCACCGGTGATTCCGGCTTGTAGCTGACCGGTTCATCCTTCGGCTTCGGGCGGTCGAACACGCGAGGAGAGGGAAGAGGCGATGTTTGTGGTGTGTACGTTTTGGGTTGAAGGAGGTAAACCGGCTCTTCTTCTTCCTCCTCTTCTTTGATTTCCTCCTTTATCTCGGGAGTTGTCTCAAGCTGAGATGGCGCAAGCTGAGGAGGGGCGGGCTTAGAGAGCCGGCGAGGGTTTCGGGCTGGCGGGGGCGGAGACTGTATTGGTAGTTCCAATTCCGTTGAAGACCTATTCGCACTATCCTCCACTGTGACTTTCTCTTCTGTGATCTCCTTCGATGGGACTGTCGATGGGATATCCATTGACGTTGAATGCGTAGGTGTACGAGTAATCTTCAGATCGAAGTATGAGGTTGGCGACGACTGCTTGCCCTCCACGATCGAACTGAGCCGCAACGATAAGCGAGGGGGTGTATTTGGAGTTTTGGCGATGGGAGACGTCGGGGGTGTTGTTACCGAGGATGCGTCGGAAGCATGGGGGCTGTGACGCGGTGATGTGAAAGGCTCGATGGTGAACTGGGAGAAGGTCAGCAAAAACAAGAGGCATTCGGAATGCAATGCAGCAACCATGTAATAGGTAGAGGATACTCACTCGTGTCTTTCGGCTCACTTCACCCGCCCTCCGCTCCATCTCGGAAATGATGCCAATCAACTGGACAATTACTCCATTTAGAGCATTGCCCTTCTCTTCCAAGTCCATAAACGCTTGGAACCACCCATCGGTATTTCCCTTCATTGCATCAAATATGTCGATTACGTCTGGGCGCTCTTTCCGCCAGCGGCCGTGCTGCCGTTCCGCCAGATAAATAGTAAAATCCCTCGTAGACTCCAGTCCTTCGGTAATGTCATTCATGATTTGCTGAAGGGCGACCTGTGTCCGGGCCACGATATGCTCGATTTTCTCGTTTCCTTGAATAATTCTAAGCCGAAAGTTGCGATCCTCCAGCATCCGTTCGAAAACCTCGATGTTATCCATAGGCAACCTCAAATGAATGATGCGCTCGCTTAAATCCTTGGTTGCCAGGCCAATATCCTCCAGGATCGTCTCCAGAAACTCATCCACCTCGTCAATATGCCCCTGGAGAATTGTCACGACGGACATTTGGCTATTCGCCATCCCGTTAAGCAAAAGATAAACGCCAAAGGAGATTTGCGACATCAGTCGACGCAGCTCGTGCGTTTGTTGCCCCGGACGATAGCGCCATTGGGCCGCCGGGGGTTTGGCCGACTTGTCTTGCTCCAACAGCTGCTCCCGACGGGTTTTGGCGTCGCCGGTACGCAGTTTGGGTTTTGGGGTCGCACCGCCCTGGGTGGCTTCGAATAGGGATTCTGCGAAGGCTTCTTGCATGGACGGAATGGGATGACGGGGCGCTGGTGGTGGTCGCGGTTGCGGTTGTGGCTGCGGCGGCTGCTGCTGTCGTTCGTCCCGGTGGTCCAACTTCCTTCTGTGCCTGTACGACTCGGTTTGTTCTGTGTCCGACTCGGTGGCTGTCCCTTCGTCCTCGGTCCCTCCATTATCCGGAACCAGGACGATGGGAAACTGGCCATCCGGACTGAGGGGTGACGATCGGGCCATGATAGGCACTTGTGGTGTGGATAAAACCACTACGGTTTAAACAGAGATAGGCAATCAAAAATAGCATCGATGAGGAGCCCGAACTGCTAGCTTCCCATGGGCCTCGCGGGCGACGGGGTCGTTTGGCTTCTCTCCTTACGGCGGCGATCGACAGCGACGGCAGGTTGTGGGATGAACGCGTGGAGGTGTGGACGACGGCGTGGTACGGTCGAGGGAATGGCCGATTTGGTAGCGGATCTACCAGGCAACGAAGCCAGTGCACCGGGCCGGCGCTGGCAATCCAGATGCACTCAGTGCTGCAGGTACCCGCAATCTCAGCGAGCTCAGGACCCTCCTCCAGTGGGACAGGTGCAGCTGTCAGGCGGACGTGGCGGGTCGGTAGTGGAACTGTGGAAGTTCGGATTGAATGCCTCCCGTCAATCCCGTCGCGATGTCGAACTGGAACCGTGTACCTGGGCTCGAATGTTGAACCGTGATGCTGTACTGCGTATTGTAGTGTAAGGTACCTCTAAGGAACGCCCTGGCGGTGGGCTCTGGGCGGCCCTGGTGTTGATAGACGGCGGGAGCTGGATTATCAGGACTATCAGGACTATCAGGGTGGGAATCGGGGGGGTCCGATCGGCAGAGGTGTAAATCACGGTCCTTCCGGGTAGTGGTCGGTCTTTACGGCGTCGTTGGCGTGTTTGGTGGTTGTGGGTGGGACACACGGCGGCCAAGTTGTAAGTGGTTTGGAACTTTTGGAATGCGGAAAGGAAGAAGCGCTTCACAGGTCGCGTCCAGGCATGGACAGTTCAACCGCCGAGTTGTTGGTGAAAAGGAGAACAAAGACAGGTCGAGTTCGAAGCGAAGCGAGAAATTCATAGCACTACCTGAGAGCTGACGAAGACTCCATGGCGCCTGTCCTCGCCTAGACACCGGCAAACATTGGAAGCCGAAAAGCTGGGGAAAATAAAATGAAGCTCAGGTGAGCCGGCGTCGAATGAGAGCGGAGGGCAAGCCAACGGTAGGGGAGGGAACCCAGGTCTATCGAAATGGAGCATCTGGCCGGGCCCCATCGAGCACTCCGGTTCCTGGCGCCGTCCCTGGGCCGTCCCTGGAGCTGGGCGAACAATCCATGTTGTGGGAGACGCTGTCCGGTCGAGATTGGTCCAGTATCTCCCAGGGCACATGCAATTGGATGCAGTCAACTGTGCCCCTGGACTGCAGCTGCATTTGAAGGAACATATTTTGACTTTCTTTTCCACATGTGAGTGAGCACTCTCACCTTCATCTCCCAATTTCAACCAACAGATATCAATATTCAGTTGGGCGTACATGAAAGAACCAACACGTTTAGTCAGGAAGACGGGAGATCAGATCGAGCCCCAAGCCTCTTGGTCTTCGTTTTCTTTTCCGCTTTGGGGATCTACATTTCCCGGGCGCCTACAAGGAGCCAACCTCGCAGAAATATGCAGCTCGGTTGCCGTCTCTTTTTACGCACCCTCCAGTCTACTGGGATTCCTTCAAGTCCACGTTTGTTTGGCCAGACTTGATTTTCATTTCCACCTTTACCTTGCACTTTCACAAGATGGGCTGCTACGTGTATCGGTCGGTACGTTCCATTGTAAGTTTGCTTCATTACCGCCATCATATCCGCAAATCTGTATTACCCTGACGAGCCTGAGTACGTACGAATCTACGATGGAACTGATACAGTAATGTCCCCTGTTAATGCAAGCCCCCCCTTTTGCAAACACTTACAAACTGACCCATTAGATGCAAAAGATTTTGCGACCCGGATTCCCAGTTTTGTATGTAAGTGAGGCACCCCTTAATGCAAAAACCCCCCCTAATGCTAAGACTCCGAGCTGTCCCCCATAGTGCCGGAATTAGTTGCATTAACAGGGGACATTACTGTAAAAGCGTTCCCTAGGGCGGTTACATCCAGCATCGATCCATTTCTTCTTGCTTCCCAAAAGGGCTTATTGCCGCGCTGTAAATAGGATTGTGGAATGTCACCTAACCTCTTCCCCCATGTAGAACGTTAATATGGGATCAAGGGACCCTCGACTCCTCGAGACCCCTTTCCCAAGAGAGGCACATAGCTAGCTAGTAGGTATGTAGTCTGGGGCGTGACATTTGCATGGTCAACGCCACACAGCCCCTCCAAGCGAAAGAGCGTCGCCATGATATTCTTACGAATCTTTATACAAAGCGTTCTTTTTCAGTGATCAAAAGATAAAACTATTTTGATACTGCGCTGCTATCCGCTTACCAAGTCATCTATCATCGTCTATCCTGTTTAACTTATGGTATACCACAGTATACGGCAAACTATGACATTTTCACCTGGAATAAAATAATCACGGACCGCATACCCACACATACCACTCAGCACTTCAAGTCAATGCCCTTCCTCAACTCCGACTGCCTGATCTCAAACATGACCTGAATACCCACGAACAGCGCGAGGCATGAACCTGTGAGAAAAGAGATGCCTAGTTGACGTATGTTAGTAAAATTGTCCATCAAGATCAAGCAAGCAGTATAGCGACGTACCAGACAACCCCCTAAACAGGCCCTCCCAGAGAGCCTTCATAGCATCAACACCGCCCCCAAAGCCCACCACGTTCGCGCTGATCATCATCAACACGTTTCCAACCGCGCCCACACAGCACAGCATCCTGTACGCCGTCGGCCTGCCCTCCCACTTCCTGCGCGGGAACAGATAACCGGCCGCGATCTCGGGCAGGAAGAACGCGACAATGAGCCAGCTCCACACGAGCAGCTGGAAGTCCACGTCGTGCCAGATGGCCACGAACATGAACACGGCCAGGTACGTGACGGTCGAGTAAGCCGCGCTGACGAGCGTCTTGAAATTGGACCCGCCCAGCGGGATGTAGATGTAGCGGAGCGTCCACCTGTAAAAAGAGCGGTGCCAGGAGCGCCAGAAGGACAGGGTGCTGTAGTTGTCGCTCACGCACCGCAGCATGTTCTCGGGCGGGTCGATGCCGTCGACCAGCGCCCAGAAGCGGAAGAGGCGCCAGGGGACCAGCAGCTTTAGCCAGATGATGTGCAGCTTGAAGAAGGAGAGCAGGGCGATCTGCGCGGGCGTGTACGAGGACCAGTCGGGGCGCGCGTTGGAGATGGCGTTGGCGTAGTTGAAGTGCAGCACGAACTCCATGGCTAGGAGCACGAGCAAGCACCGGATGCCGTACTTGACGGTGCGCGAGAGCTCGATGCTGGCGGACTTGTACCGGCACTGCGAGATGTAGTCGTTGAAGGTCAGGATCGGGCCGGCCAGGTACAGCGGGGCGTAGATGGCGTAGGCAAAGTAATTGCGGAAGGAGTAGTTGTTCTTGGGTGCCGGAGTGCCGACCCGGTCGCGTTCAGAGAGGTTGGCAGGGTCTAGTTGCTTCTTCTTTGGTGCGTTAGTAAGAGCGCAAACTGGAAAGGGGACAAAGATTGGATCAAAGTGTGTGTACCTCGATGGGACTGCCGCCCTGTCTGTCTGTCATCCAGGCATAGTCGAGGTTGAAGCTGATCAGTCGGAGAATGGTGATGTTGAAGAGAATGTGCCACCGGTTCAGGAGTCCTTGTTGGTTGTCCATCCAGGAAGCAAGATCAAGCAGGCTGTCTGGCGCGAAGGGGATCAAGTTCACGAATGTCTTGAACCTGTAACCATCATAGACCTTCATAGTCACCAGGATGTAGAGGTTGAAGATCCATGTCGCCCATGGGACAACCTTCCTCGGGAGCCTAGTTGCAACTTGATAGTTCAACCACAAAAGACCTAGGATTTTGAGTCCGCTGGTACCATGGAGAGCTGTGAGGAGAATAGTGCCAAAGAACGCATCAAACGATATGCGCTGCTCCAGTCGTGCCTCCGCAGCTCTGGGTGAGGTTTCCGAGGCACCAGGTTCAAGCCGGGTGGGCTTGAAGAGGTTCCAAACTCGGCGCAAGAGCGGTTGGACGACGAGTAGTCCAAAGATATGCGGAATCTTCCCCCGAATCGTTCGTAGCTGGCTGTCCGATACATCCACTTTGCGACCCAGCATCCATCCGTCTGACAGATAGCGCTGGAACTTTGGGTACCTTGGGTCAGATTCCCTGGATACCTCAAAAGGAACCCAAAACATGTAGGGAATCGCGATCAAGAACACCAAGTAGTATAGGTAGAACTCGGGCGTGCTCCATTTTGACCTCTCTGCTCTCTTCCCTTTGCTCAAGCCGCCATCCTGTGCTCCAACTGGATCTTTCCTCGCCTCGGTCGCAAGTTTGTATGGGACGGACGAAGGTGTTGTGAATCGTGTGTCGAGCGTGTCTAGTTGGTAGATGCTTCGAATGAAGCCGAGGATGCCGCCTCCCATCTTGCCGTGTAGAATGCGCGAGTTCAGATCATAACCGAGCTTTAGTGGAGACGTAGAAGTCGCGTAAGGATATGTTTTGCTTCGAAGCGTCTGATTTCGGGTTCGTTCGTTCGGTTGTGACCTTTTCGATGTCGCGAGAGATGGTTGGCCTCGTCCCGGGTAGGGTTTGTCCTTCAAGGTTCACGATGGCTTGGCTTGGTGTTGACTCGGCGCAAACGCTATACGGAGGTGCTTTCGACTGTATGCGGGACGCCTGTAGGTCAATTAGCATCCGGAAAGAAGCTAGATATAAATAGTCCTTACTTTGATATTGACCGCTCAATGGTTGTGGCGTTGTTCGTATTAGAGAGCTGTCCTCGAACTATTCAATCAAGCGATACAACGAGCGACATGGATAACAAGTGGTGGTTGTTCTAGCTCCAATTTCCCCAGAAAGGCGCTGCAACTTTGCAGTTGCTAGCAGCTGGCGTGGGGCCGTGTCAGCTCGAGCCACGTGCGTGTTGCCCCTGAGTCCCTGAGCTCTCCCTCGGCCCCCGTTCTGTTGGTTGACTTTGCGCTTGTCACTTTTTTGGGACCAGACACAAGTACCCTTTTTGCGTGCTCCTATGCGTTGTCCCAACGGTCCAGACTCCGGTATCAAGAACTAGTACAGATGTTCTTTTGGTCGTCACCCTCGAAGATATCTTGAAGACATGTTCTCTCAAGCTTCGCCTGAGCCCGACTCGACGAGCAAAACAGAAACCGCAAGTGGCAAGCCTGCCTTCTACCATTCAGTTGCTTGTTTGAGATACCCCTGAGTGACCCGTGCCCCCTTTTCACATCTGCCAGCACCCTGCTGGCGGTGCGGGATCCAGGAGAGGCCTGCTTACCATTCGTCGAACCTGATGTCAGCCCGTTTCCTATAAAGTTCCATTCGATTTTCTGCTGGCCATTGTGAGGGTGAAAAGGGTGATCTTATGTGACAGAGCCGCAATAGAAGGGCGGGATCGTGATTCCCGGGTCCAACTCTGCAACACCGTTCCGGTTCAGACAGGAGATACCCGGGTTGAGTTTCAAACAAGAGATCGCCAGATTTGACCGAAGCCATCACAAGATGGTCAAATCAAGTTCTTGTCAATGCCTCTTGTCTTTGGACATACGTACGCTCACATATAAGCGCCTTGAAGAGTTTCATCTTCTTTCAGCCCGGCAAGTTGCAGGTGTTTGGGAGACGAACTCAAACTGCAGATGAGCTGGCTACACAAAGCCGCCCTCTAGATATGAGTAAAGCTTGACGGGAAGATGGGAGCTACCGTCAAGCCTACTTCTCGAGAGGTCTAGGCATGTTACAGATCAATGAGACAGATGCCAATTAAGCTTATCGTCATACATCAAGGGTGAATGGTGCTGCCCTATGTCCTACCAATACGCGGGTTTGGTTCACACAGCTCACCAAGTCGGGTGCTTCCAGTCACTTGTGTCCATTTTGTAATTGAGCCCCTGACCCATCGTCCCTCTCGCCGTCGTCGGACCCCCAGACCCTGTCTGCCTGTGTGTGAGTCCCTGACTGCATTCCATCCATCGATGTAACCCCACTGGAAGGAATCCGGCGCTCCACTATGCGGGCACCCTTCCGGCCGGCTGCCTCTCACAAGGCCCCGGCCATCCTTGTCGCAGCTGTCCGTCCTGCACAACCATCAGCGGCTGCCCCTCGCTAACAGGCGGGTACCTGTAGGCGTCACAGTAGCGAGCTTACAGAGGAGAAGGGGTTGATGTGCTGTTAGACGCCAGATTCCAGCCCGGACATTGGTCGGAGACGGGAGTGAGCTTGTTTTCCGTTCACGACCTCAATTGCCGTCGAGTACAACAACGTTGTTGGGAATGCACCTTCCTTCCCTTTTACAACCGCGCTCAGTCGTCCTGTCATCATCCTGTCCTCACAATTCCTCCTTCATATAAATGGGTGTATCAGATGCGCCGAGCACATAATTCACGACTAAACAGGCGACCCATTTTTCTCTCTCTTGTCGCTGCTAAGCCGGCCCAACCGTAGCGGACGGTAGCGGACGGTCCACTCCGTCCGTTCCTTTATTTGATCGCCGTCACAGTGTCCACGGGATCTCCTCTTGTTTTTCTGTCCCTCCCAACTTTCTCCCCGATTCCCCAATTCCCGCCTTTTCTCGTCTTCTCTTGGCTTGGACACTCAGGCACTCCCGGGCGCCGACGACCTTGGCTTAACAGACATTCATTTCTTTTGTCGTCGGCACAGCTCGACCCCGAACGGATTGTGAACCTTGTTGCCCCTCGCGGCCCGACGAAACTCGCAATACCCATTCAACGCAAACCAATATCATGGTCCATCATCGAGTAAATTGAGCTCCCGAAGACAGTCGACTATACATACACTTCGCGTTTCTGGTCGAACGGGCGCGATCGCTTCCCCCTTTGCGCGAACCTGCTGCACCTACATGCAGGCATAGACCGCCACCGTCATCTTACTTCCGGACCCAGCACACAAGGCAGGCCCTGAGTGCACAGGAAGATGGCATACAACGGAGGATACGAAGGAGGGCCGGGAGGACGCCAGTATGGTGGCCAAGCACCACCACCTAGAGGACCGCCGCAGCGAGCATACACCGCTGGGCCTGGCATGCCACAACAGCAGTACAATGCGCCGCCGCCTCAGCAGCACTACGACCAATACCAAGAAGACTATGGCTATGGCGGGGGCTACGATGACTATGGGGGTGGCTACGATCAGGGCTATGGAGGACACGATCAAGGTTACGGCGGACAATATGATGACAGAAACTACCAGAGAGGCCCGCCAGCTCAGGATTACCCTCAGCAAGACTACTATAATCCCGGACCCAACGGCCGCGGTGGACCCCCTCCTGGACCTCCTGCTCCCGGTCCCGGTCGAGGTGGACCGCCCATGCAAGGAGGCCGAGCTGGGCCCGCTGGTCCGATGCGTCCTCCCGCAGACAACGGCAGGGGGGGTCCTCCAGCTCCCTATCCGCCGCGTGGTGGCGGCTACCCTCCGGGCCCGGGACGGGGTTATCCGCCCCAAGGCCCCGGTGGGAGACCAGGTCCTCCGGATCGAGCTGTAGCTTCAGATCCCAGCGGTGCGTTTCACGCTTGCACATAGACTCCCCTAACGGCTTTACTGACAATATCTTAGCGAACCGCCGACCACCCATGAATGGCCCCGGTCCTGGTCCCGGTCCCGGCCCTATGAGTCCTGGCGACCGTGGTTTTGGTGGTGGTAATTTTCCGCCGCCTCCGGGAGCGCAGCGAAGGCCGGATATGGACAATGAGAGACAGATGACCGCGCAAATGGATGGGATGAGCCTCTCAGATCAGAGACTGCCAACAAGGGGGCCTCCTGGGCCTAATGGACCTGGACCGCAACGAGGACCGATGCGTCCAGATACCAGGGATGGTTATGGAGGGCCGATGCGCCCTGATACTAGAGACGGCTATGGAGGACCGGGACCTGGAGAACCGGGACCTGGAGGACCGCAAAGGGGACCGCCTCAGCCATACCGCCCCCAGCAAGATCTTCAAGATCAGCGACGAGGCCCTCCTCCTGGCCCTGACTTTGGCCAGCCTGGGGGATATCAGGATGGCGGCTTCGGCCCCCCCGGGCGGAGCATGACAATGCCTGCGAGAGATGATATGGGTTTTCAGCCCCCACCGCAGAATTTCATGCACCGGAGCGACAGTGCCCCTTACAACGGTCCTGTTGGACGCGCGATACAAAGACCGAACACGGCTCAAGGTGCGCGAGCGCCACCACAGAGGGTTTACCCGTCTGACAATGGAGCGCCCCCGTTACCACAAAACAACTATGACCAAGGGTACGGGAACCGACCAGATATGGGTTATGGAGGCCAACAGCAACAGCAGCAGCCCGGTCCTGTTGATGATTACTATGAAGATTATTACGAACCTAATGGCAACGGCGGATACCCAGCTCAAAACCCGCCCTCGGCTCAAACAGACGGCCCCAATTTCGATGCTATTCCCCCTCACAGGCATAAGGACTCTTTTGACCAGCACATGCAGCCTAATCAGATGCAGCACCAAGCCCAGCGTGGACCTGGCCGCCTTCCGGAGATGTCTAGGGCCAAGTCTCAGCCTGACTTGCGAAATTCACAGACGGCTGTATTTGAGATGGCGAGTGATATTCCCCCGATACCCATGATGCCACAACATACTGGGGGTCCGCGGGGTTCGCTTGAGAGTCAGAATAGTCTTCACAGGCCGTCTCCTAATGGCCAGCCAGGACCGCCGCCGCCAGGAGCTGGTATGCCTCCACACCCAGTACCGTACAGACCCGGGCAGTCTGCGCCCCCTCAAGGACCGTATAACCCGGATAATTTGCCATCGCATCCTGCTCCAGTCCGCCCAGGTCAGATGTCCGGCTCTATGGTCAACTTGAATGACAGGCCCCCTCCAGTCAGGAACTACCAGGCTGCTATGAACAGTATGCCTGCTCCTCCCCCTCTCAACAACCAACCTGGTCCTCAACCACCGCAGAGCGGTCCTAGTCCGCCGCCGCCTCCCACGAAACCAGTCGAGCCCAAGGTTACTGTGGAAGAACTGGAACACCTGCGGGCCATTGTCAAAAACGATTCCAATGACCAACAGTCTGCTCTTCGGCTTGCTAAGAAACTAGTCGAAGCGTCAGACGTTTTGGTCCCAAATCTGCCTGACCCCAAGGCTCGAGCTCGCTCTCGGGATCGCTACCTCGTTGACGCCCACAAGATTCTTCGCAAGCTTGAGAAGGCTAGCAACCCAGACGCCATGTTCTTCTTGGCCGACAGCATCGGCCGCGGGCTGTTCAGCTCCGAGCCCGACCACGCACATGCCTTCTCGCTCTACCAGTCCGCCGCGAAGCTCGGCCACGCGGCAGCCGCCTACCGCACCGCCGTCTGCTGCGAGATCGGCAACGACGAAGGCGGCGGCACCCGCAAGGACCCCCTCAAGGCCA
This sequence comes from Neurospora tetraspora, assembly GCF_033439725.1. Classification (NCBI taxonomy): domain Eukaryota; kingdom Fungi; phylum Ascomycota; class Sordariomycetes; order Sordariales; family Sordariaceae; genus Neurospora; species Neurospora tetraspora. Next base: position 703,665 of record NW_026944383.1, read on the forward strand.
TCCAGTGGTACAAGCGCGCCGCCACGCTGGGCGACACGCCCGCCATGTACAAGGTTGGAATGATCCTGCTCAAGGGACTGCTGGGTCAGCCGAAGAACAGGCGGGAGGCCATCAGCTGGCTCAAGCGGGCCGCCGAGCGCGCCGACACCGAGAACCCGCACGCCCTTCACGAGCTCGCGCTCCTGTACGCCAGCGCCGAGCCCGACGACGTCATTCTCCGCGACGAGGCGTACGCCTTCAGCCTGTTCAAGCAGGGTGCCGAGCTGGGGTACAAGTTCAGCCAGTTTCGCCTGGGCGCGGCCTATGAGTACGGCCTGTTCGGCTGCCCGATCGACCCTCGGTTGTCTATAATGTGGTACAGCCGTGCGGCGACCCAGGAGGAGCACCAGAGTGAACTGGCGCTGTCGGGCTGGTACTTCACCGGTAGCGAGGGTGTGTTGCAACAAAATGATACGGAGGCGTATCTGTGGGCAAGAAAGGCTGCTATGGCCGGACTGGCCAAGGCCGAATTTGCCATGGGTTACTTCACGGAGGAGGGTATCGGTGTGCCGGCCAACCTTGAGGATGCAAAGAGGTGGTATTGGAGGGCTGCTGGTAAGTTCTTGTTCTTCACCTATCCATACCTTGACCCATCCTGCATGCCACTCATCGAAAAGAGTTCATCACTAACCGACTATGTACAATGATAATAGCCCAGGACCACCCCAAAGCCCGTGAGCGTCTAGAGGAGCTTAAGCGATCAGGGAAGAACGGGCCGAAAAATCGGGAGAAGATTTCCCGCAACAGAAATTCGAGGCAGCAGGAGGGTGAATGCTTGGTAATGTAAAATGCGTAATCATACAAATTCGAATCCAGGAAGCTGTCCCTTCACAAAGAAAGAGGTGAGCAGACAGACCATTTCCCATTGGGAGGCATCATCGTATTGCGTTATAGTTAGGGAGCTAGGATAGGTAGAACAAGTAATCACTGCATACCCCATATCCAATACTGTACTATCAGATTTCCTAGGATTTTGCCAGTGATTCAGATTGTCCCATAAATATGGTACCAACTCCCAAGTTCTTTCCACCCCCTCGGTCAACAAAAGGCCCCACTTAAAGCCGCGCGACAATGGAACTCCGAAGTACACAGGGCCGAACTAACACTCGGCGAACTTCCCGTGATCACCACCTAAAGCCGACTATCCCCTCTGGTTTTTTTTTTTTTTGTGTTGGAGATGGAGCTTCAATGAGAGCTAGGAAACGGCTTTAGTGTGCTGCATACACTCTTGCATTGTTGTCATCTCAGAGCGTTTTTGAACTTGGCGAGCTTCCATTGTGTCCGAGGATAAAACATCGTGCTCTGATTGGCTACAGCTGTGGGGTGAAGTGGCTGGATTTCAATGTCCTGTTTGGTTCAAAACCACCATTTTCTGAGTAAACAAACAGCATTTAGTTCCGAACGAACGTGATCCGGAAGCTAAAACTTGCGACTGCAGTTCCAGGAAGCCAAACACGTATTTCGAACGTCCAACGTCATGGTGCCAGATTCCATCAATCACAGCCAGATACTACGTAAGGGTTCAGTGCCCTATTCAATGAAAACTTCCACCATCCTTTGACCGACACCATTCCGGTTTCCCTTTTCCCTTCTGAAAACCCATGAATGTCGGAAATTCATAAGTCTTCCAAAAACCCCCGCCAACCACTCTGAGAACTTGTTTTCTAAAGCATCATCGTCGGAAACTACTTTACTAGAATGGTGCTTTTGTGTCGTTAAATCACTTTTATCCCCCTTCTATGAAGAGGGCATGCATTGATATCCCAACTCCTTCGATTTCTTCTACTCGTCTCCACGACCTCAGTTCTTTGAAACACTCTTTACTGCGAACCTGCGAGACCCAATTCACCTATCGTTGTTGGCTGGCGTGGCTGATTAACTTCGAGAAGTTCATCGCGGCCACCCATCAATTTATACGATCCTCCTATATTTCGCAACTCTAAGATAAGCGGCAAACCTCTATTCCTTGGTTGGAACGGTTTGTAGTATGATTGGGACGGAAGCTCCTATTGCTGTTCGGCCGTGCTGGCTTCTACGAAATATATGGTAGCTCATTATCGAAAAGGTTGCCGAGGAATATAAATGTACAATTCTACTTCTTCTTACTCGCCTATGTCAGGATATAGCTCTTGTCATGGCATGGCTGGATAGGCTACCGGAGGACTGGCTACTGGGCAATTGGGTTATGACACCCAACATCGGATGGAAGGTTTATGTTCTTATCGATAGCGATTCCGGATCGGGAAGGCGGCGACGACTGGCAGATCTGACTTATATGTCCAGATCCGAATACCTTCGTTCGTCTTGCTTCCCTTTCCCTCTTTACACTTAATATTACTTTGATTTGTGGCTTCTAGTCTTGCAGTCGAATCTCTCGTAGGATCATGCTTTCACAGCTCTTATTGTCTTACTTCTAATATATAGTAAGTTTATAGACCTTAATTTCCCTAATACTAATTTAGAAATCTATAAACTTAAGGCAAGTATTTGTTTTTGGCAGTTAATTATTATATCTAGTTTAGGGAAAACTTTATATCTATGTTGCCTTTGGATTAAAACTCTAAATATTTCGGGTTTCTAACGTCTATTCTAATATTTTCCTTACGTTCTATATTTGCGATAGAAGTTTTATAGCCCTCCGTTCAATTATTTAGAAATACTTAATAATTTTAAAATTGGTAGGAATAAGGATTCGGAAGTCGTTTTGTTTGAGATTATGAATGAAATTATAAAATATATTAAGAGTATAGCCGATTAGGGACATGGCTTTACTAGTTTTTTTTATTTTGAAGGTCCAGACTTCGGTTAGTTTACCAACTTTATGTACTTTCTTCTTTAGGCTTCGAGATTTACTAGTTTGATAATTTTGTATATTTTGACGAGGGTTTTGTAGATGATTATATAGTTTAAAATATTGTATAATATTATTTTGGATTTAAATATTTATAAATATATATATTCTAAATACTCTTAGGTAATTTTTATTTCTATTTAGGATAAAAGTGTAGAAATTAGTTATTTAATTAGTTTAAAATCCTTGGCTACAAATTACCAATTATTTATCCGGGTTCTATACTAACGTTTTTATTAATAAAAATAGCTATACCCGATTGCCGGATAGTGAAAATTAAGTAGTTAAGTTTTGCGAACTACTTCCTCCTAATATACTAGGTATAATTAAATATCCAACGTAAGAGTATCAGGTATTTAACTAACCGAATACAAAATCTTTCTATATCCTCGAAGGACCTATAGACGAAGGTCGAATCCTTTTTTAGGCTTTATATAAATATGTTCGGTTATTGAAGTGGCTACGTTTATTTTCTTTAACGCCTAGAGCCTTGGTATCGTTAGACTAATTCTAAAGTTATATTAATTTAGAGGCCCTCGTACTAGAAAGTTATATGTTTAGCTACCATAACCCTAATTAGGTATCTAATTATACGTCAATCTATAGTCGAATCGTTGCCTAGTTGTAGAATTATTCTCAATTAGAATAATTAGAACTCTCCTTTATCGCTGGTACTTTTTAACTTCTTTAAGTAGTTTTAAAGTTACCAAATGTCCGACTTACTAGTCTTCGTTTCGAAACAAGCAAAGCAAACGTACTTTGGTATACTTCATTGCACTACTAACAAAGCCTCACATACTTGGAGGTAGAGGTTGCAAATAGTACGGCTAGTGAAATTGCCAAAGTCATATCGCAGCTACCCGAGCTTCGTATACTGAGTATAGACAAGCAGTTTTCGTTGGAGGACTTGGAAGAGATCAGTGAAGGGGCATTGAAGCTGGAAACAATCATCCTCAACCGTCGCGGATGGGAGGTGTATGATGCATATCTCATGCCACTAGCGAAGCTTCCACGCCTTAAAAGACTTGACATCAAGATGTGTCCGGGGGATCTCACTGGTGCCGGACTCTTGGAATTCGTCAAGAAGATGGAAAAAGATCCCAACGGACAACATGACGGATTCAGATTTACCATTGCGAAGTTGTGGCTGTCGGGCATTTGGTTTACTAAGGACAAAGTAAACGAGGTGAAGGACTATATAAAAAGAGCGTTCAACGGAACGTTCTACGCCTTGGAGCCTGTCTGTATAGAGGCATAAACAGCAGAACAGCTGCTAAAAAGTCCGGTTAGGGTGTTAGTGCTTTTCGCGGGCGGACTCTATACAAAATTCTCCACGCATTATGGAATTGTTAGACCTAACATTTAAACTTCCATTTCTATAAGTGCACTGGCAGCTCTCCCATTTTCCACTTCCATTTACACCTCCAATTGTACCTCTATTTGCACCTCCATTTATATATCTAAGAACATTCGCTACCTTTAATTCCATTCTACCTATTTGTACCTTCATTTATACTATTTACACCTTGATTTTAAGGCAAAGGTTTCTCCCTACTTTTTAGTTTTAACTACGGTTCAACCCAGTATCCAGCTTCTACACGGGCCACAACCCAGGATCCAGCCTTTTATTACCTGGGGAAGGGAAGGCAGCTTTGCTGCCTCCCCAAACACTAGTTCCTCAATGGCGTGGTAAGTCGTTCACAGCAGCTTTTTCCTTGAATTATCTTATATAGTAACTCTAGTTAGGAATAAAGACTCTATAGGGAAACAATGGTGGTATTAGTATTACCTCCGCCGATCGGGGCTCAACTTCAAGGACAGTATTATATCTCTCCATAGTTTGGAAATGTACCCCCAAGTGTCATGAACCCATCTCCATCGAATTCGTCGAATCTTCTTTCCCGAGTGATGCTGCCAACCCTAACCCTGGCTTCAACCATTCCATTACATAAGCCCCCCAAAATTTTAACCTCATCCCGTCATCGGGAAACTTTTCTTTCCCTTCAATTCTCTGTTTGCATCCATCAACACCCTCCGTCCATCCCTCCAATCCTCCACCATGGCAGCATCAAGAGACCATCTTGCCGACCTCGACCGGCATATGCAGCTGCTCGAGGGCAAGGTCAACCAGCTTCACGCATCTCTGACCCACTGGCAACAAACCTACTTTGAGTATGCAGCACTCAAAGAGGAGGTCGACAGCCTGCCCAAGGACCCGCCTCCCCGCACCGAGCTTGCTCGCATCCGTCGCGACTATGACGGCACCCTCATCACCAAGAAAGAAATCGGCGAGATCTTTGGCGAAAATGATCTCAAGGAAGCGGATCAGATCTCCAGTGTCCTCGGTCGCCGCCTCGACTACGTCGAGAAGAACGTCGATACGCTGACGAAGCTTGTCGAAACCGAAGAGAACAAACTCGCCGCGGCAAAGGTCATCGCTAACCCTGACGGCGGCACTGATGAAGAGACCGGCCTCCCCATTACCGATATCATCGAGGAACTGGATGACGAAGACAATGTCCTTCAGTACCGCCTGCAGAGCGGAGGCGAGGTCGGCAAAAGGGTTGAGGAAGCTCTCAAGAAGGCTGGCATCGAGAAGCTCCCGGAAACCCAGGCCGATCTTTCTCAGGCTCAGGCCAAATCCAACACCACACAAACTGCTGTCTCTGCCTCTGCTGCCTCTGCGACCGCCAGCGAATCCTCGAGCACGGCTCCCACCACTCCATCTACAAGCTCCGCGAAGAGTGTCACGTTTGCCGACGATACTAAATCCGTCGACCAATTGCCGACCACAGCCGACGAACTCAGGCAGCTCATGCAAAAGGTCAAGGAACAGGAGGCAATGGATATGTCGAAAGCTGTGATACCCGAGGACGAGCCGGAGGACGAAAGCCAGTTGCGCGCCGACATGCTCCAGTACATGCAGAAAGAAATCCATCCCATCGTGGCCGAACTCGAGATTGACGAAGGGTCCACCGAGGATGAGAATGCGGAGTGGGATGAATATGAGGACGAGCTCGAAGAGGATGACGATGATGATGAGGATGAGTTTGGTCGCTCCAAGCACAGCGTGATCACCAGTGATTACATTCAGCGTATGCAGGAGCTTGAGAAGCGCTTGGGCTTCAAGTCTGCGTTCACTGTCGAGCGTCAGAAGCCCCAGCAACCGGATGATGAAAATCGCAAGGATGCTGGTGGAGGCTACATCACTGTCGTCAGGGAACCTCGCTCAACGCCGGCATCGGTACCGGCACCAGCACCAGCGCCGGAGAGCACCCAGCTAGAGCCAACCGCCTCGTCTCTGAAGTCCAAGGGGAAGGCAAAGGAGAAGAAGGGTGTGCGGTTCGCCACAGACTTGGACATTGCCCCTGAGGAGGAGATCCAGCCGGCTGTGCAGCCGAAGCCCGCTGCGCCAAAGGTGCCCTTGGTCAATCCCATTGGGGATATTGTCGAACATGGAGCTGTGGCTAGTGAACCGACAGCGCAAGAGCAGGAGCCGGAAGAGCCAGAGCCTCCCAAGCGTGTGTCACGGTTCAAGAAAGAACGTGCGTCAACCGGGAAAGCTGCTGCTCCGGCCGCGGCATCCCCACCTCCTGGTCCGTTCCAGCTGCCTCAGCGTTTCCGCGAGTCTCATTCTGCCCCTCCTGCCGAGCCCACTCCTCCCGAGGATCAAATTTTGGCCAACCAGGTTGTCGAGAGAAGTGTCTCGTCTGCGCCGCAGGAGCCGGATGACATGGACGATGAACTCCTGTACCGGGCGGCGGCGGTTGAGTACAATCGGTTGCGGAATCGCATGATCCAGAAAGAGGGAGGCTTCATGAAGCCGGAGGAGGAACAGCCCGTCGTCCCGCTGGATGAGGAAGAGGGTGGCCCGCCGCGCATGAGCAGATTCAAGGCGGCTCGTTTGGCCAGATCATGATGGCCTGGTTGATTTGATACCCCCCATGTTTGGCAGGTCCAAGAGGTTGTCGGCAGTCTCGATTTCTACCAGAATCGAACTATATCAGCATCCTCGCTCGCCTTTTGGCATCATCTGTTCCTGACGATTTCTTGTTCGTGATCAAAGGCACCACTTTTTTTTTCTTTATCTCCCTGGTCAATCCATGCGATTGTGCGTTATGGACTAACATCTAGGACACTTCTCATCTCGTGAACCCCAGACCCCAAGAGACATGGTCCATTCATTGCTCTTGATCACTTGCACTTTGAACAACGAGCTGATTGCGGCTCACACACCTTTCGGAACGCTTATTATTATTCATGGATTGCAGCTGTCAGTCTGCGTTTTCATTACTAGCGATTCCAAGATTGAATCCGGATGGGCTCTCTGACGCCATGATCTCTACACCGTGGTCTCGGCGATTCGTTTCACCCATCACATCTCTTTTGCGCACTTCAGTGTGTCAACCGAGTTTCATAGATCTGCATTCATGACAATAAATGGCCGGTTTGGCATCAGCTCATCGTGTTTCGTTTGTGTCCATGTGTATTATGTTCCTGATATCGTGACAAGTTCTCCAGCTATGAATTCTTCCGTATCCCGCGATTTGTCCATCCACCAACGACAGCCCCCGAAATACTGTATCTGTTTTTCGAAATCCATGGGGTGTAATCTCTAGGTCATCTACTGGAGCGTACGCAGAGTAATCTGTCACAGCTTTAGCTTTTCCAGGTACAATATAGTCCGTGGGCGGCTGGAACAGAATATCACCACAACAGTCCAGAGAAAGTGTCCATCGACAGTACTTCACCCTCTTTGATTCCATAGAAATAGAAAAGGTCATATCCCAAGTCATTAATTCTTCATTATCATGATTATCTCCCTTTATTTTCCCCCTCTCCCCCCATCCCACCCCCCCCCCCCCCCCCATCCTCTTGGTATCCCCCCATTACCCACCCCCTCCCTAATCCACCCCCTTCCCCTTCCCTCTACCACCCTACTGAATCTTCGCATTACTAAAATCCATCTCCGGATGCTGTTCCTGGAACTTCTTCAAAATATCCATCTTCTTCTGCTCGTCGCTCGTCGGCAATCCCATCTCCTTTTGTCTTTGGTCGTACATCATCTTCTCCACCATCGCTCTCGTCTCGCCTTCCAGGTCCGATAGCTTGCTGTTCTCGGGCACGATCTTGCTCACGTCGATTTTCGGGGCGCTGGTGACTACGTGCGGCCACCATTCGAGCTTGTTGTGCTTTTCGAGATGGATCTCTAGGGCTTTTTGATTGTTGGGAGCTGGGGAGAGCGTCCAGGTTGAGTCGTCGAGGAGGATTGGGTGGGGGAGGTCGCCCTGTTGAGAGGGAGTTAGTTGGGGTTGGAGGGGGGGTTGTGTGGTATAGCGGCGGAGATAGGAGGGAAGGGTGTGTGATGAATGGGTAGGTAGATGCATACCTTGATGATAGGCTCTTGACCCTTGATACCAGCTGTGAGAGACTGCTTCTTGATCTCAACCACCATGTCTTTGCCCTTCAGGTTACCGGGGACGAGGATGGTGATGTCGACGTCGCCAATGGTCTGCGTCCACTTGTAGGGGAGAGCATCCTGCTCGGCTTGCTCCTTGGCGCGGGCAGCGGCCTCTTCGGCGGGGGTGAGCTCTGGTACGTCTGATGACATTGTTAGGTTGGTTAGTGGGAGATGGTGATAGCGTGAGGTTAGACTTTGGTCTACTGAAGTTCTGAAAGCGCACCTTTGTCGGCCATGTTGACAACAGTTGTTATTTTCGGATGTTAGATGTTTCGTAGACTTGGGAAACAAAATCAGCTTGGTGGTGTGCTGTAGCTTGTGTAGAAGACGATGGAACGCGATGACCGAATTTCTGGAGGGGCAGGCAACCCGCAACGGCTTCGGCCGCCCAATCCCAGGAGCTGCCCGTCCTGCCCGTGAGCTGTCACTGTGACCCCACACCCGCGCTTGCCCGTGTCCAGTCCCCTGAGACGGAGATGACGGGAGCGCGGCAGAGTGCCGTGATGGAATGCCCCACCCTGCGCCGTCAGGGTAGCGTCCACTGGAGCGCTGGCGCGCGTTGGGGGACAAGTGGAAACAGGGATTATTCAGCCCGAGCCTAGCCTAACTCTTATCGGTCCCTCTTTCACAACATCATCGATCCCACTTCGGGTTTCACTTTCGTCTTTGATATTTTCGAACTTTCCCTTCCACCGCTTATACAACACCGCGTGACTCGTAATTTCTGTCTAGCAAGATTGGCATTATCAAAAACAATCCAGAACGAAATCAGGTGCAGACACGTCCTTGTCGCAAACCCCGACCTCCCAACGGATTATAACGGAAGATTTGGGCCGTGATCGCCACTCACCGACACAACTCAAGAGACGTCCTCGGCAGATACGGACATACGGACTCTCCCTTGAAGGAAAAAACGCCCTTTCGTTGTTATAAACCAAGCAGCATTCTCCTCGATCACCAGAAAATTCGAAAGACTCACCACAACCTCCCAGCCCTCATTTACCGAAATCCATATCAGCACTCGGTCCCCGACCTTTCCAACCAAAAACCACCCACCCACCATGGCCCGCCCCCTCGACCCCCTCGGTTTCGAAGACGAAATGTGTCCCGTCTGCAAATCGCGCAAGTACCTCAACCCCGACATCGTCTTCGTCTTCAACCCCGAATGCTACCACTCCATGTGCCTAAACTGCGCCAACCGGCTCTTCAACGACGGACCCAACCAATGTCCGCACGCAGGCTGCAACAAGACTCTCCGGCGCAAGGGCTTCCGCTCGGCCTTCTTCGGCGACCTGGCCGTCGAGCGCGAGGTCGATATCCGCCGTCGCGTGGCGGCCGTGTTCAACCAAGTGGAAGAAGACTTTGAGACGCTGCAGGACTATAATAATTACCTGCAGATGGTGGAGGATTTGACGTTTGAGTTGGTTAATGGGACTGATGAACGACGGAGACAGGCGGAGGCACAACTGCAGGCGTGGGAGGCGGAGCATAGACAGGATATCGAACGGAATAAGAAGGCGGGGAGGGAGGCGGATGAGATGTCAAGAAAGAGGCTGGCGGCGGAGAGAGATGCGGCGCGCCAGCGCCGCATTGAGGCTATCAAGGAGGCGGAGGAGGAGAAGAGGGAGAGGGTGAGGAGTCGCGAGATGGAACTGGATAACTTGGCCAAGGGCATTACGACGACGACGGAGCCGGCTACGAAGGTGCAGTTGAAGAGGCGCGGGCAGGTGAATCGTGTTGCTGAAGCAGCTCCTAACCCGGCCGCCTCCGCAATGGCAACGGGCGCTTCAGAAGTCGAGCGCTTGTCCATCCGCGGCTTGAAGGAGAAGCCGAAGGCGCCGGCACCGCAGGGCCCCTACGATCCCTTTGGGGGCATGGACTTTGCGCCTAGTCGGTATAAGCTGCATGGGGGTTTGACTCACCCGCTCATAGAGAAGTACCGGCTCGACAGACAGCATGTTGCTGGTGGGTACAGCTTTGACGACTTTGCGGCGCGCGCTTTGTATGAAGCGTTTGCTGGGCTGGGTGTGTTTGTTGAGGATGAGAAGGAGGCTGGCAGTGCCAGTGGTATCGGTTTGTCACAAGAGACGACCATGGCCGCTGGGATTGCTGCCGTGGATGACGCGGACAGGATGGATTTGGACTGAGCGGAGCGGTTCTAGAGCGGTATGCCCTAAGGCCTTTCTTGGTGGTGGTGTTTTAGATGCATAGCGGCGGCGTTTACTCAGGGATCGAGTCTTTTCTTCCTTACGGATCTTGGTTTCGGAACACATGTGAGGTGGCGGCAACATCATAGAGATGAACTTTAGAATTGGTGATTTTAGACGAGCGGATTAGCAAGTCTACTGTGGGTTTCAGGATTAGGAATTCATATACAAATGGTCGCAGTCTAGAAGCGAGGTAGAATAGAACTTATCGAAATGCAATACTTTACAACATTTAAGCGTTTTTACCGCCTAGTGAACTAGTTGTCTGAGATAAAGGCCATCGAGGACCATGGGTTGTGTGAAGGGTTGTAACGAGAATGCTGGAGGAAGGAATGAAGGAGAGTGAAGTGAAGACCAGTAAGATTGGGTCGATAGAACTCAGAAGGTGTCCAAAATAATGTAGATTAAGATTTACAAAGTAAAAAGAGCCTCGAGGCCTCCTACTGCAGAAATGTGTATGCCTCCCCTCTCGGCCTTTCCTGGAAGGAGAACAATGGCTTCCAACCCAGCCAAAGATTTGATGGTATAACTACTCATCACACCTCTCTCTTCATGTTCTGTCCTCGCAGCTGCTTATCTCAAACCCTCCTTCAGCTTTAGAAGCCCGAAGCCCATCAACCGCCCTCAGTGTAGTGTATCCATCCCGATCCCCCTTGTTTGAACCTTTTATCTCGCACCCCCCCACCCCCCCCCCTCCTTTAAATCACTTAACGGTTCGCGACCCTGCTCTTCCACAGCCGATCCTTCTCTCTTCTTCTTGCTGGTCCATTTCAACGTACAACGACACCAAACCGTCCTCTACCCCCGAACATTGGTCGTCCTTTCGGTAGACTAAGGAGGGGGGCATTGCCAACAAAACGGAACAACAATGACAATTGGTCAAGGTCAAAGAATCGAATAACAGTATGGGTGGGGAAAAAAAAAGTTGGGCTAGGAAAGCGAGTAAGAAGAACGCCGCGCTAGATGCATGACTTGCCCGTTCGTGCCTTTCCGAACAACCCAGACAAGCCAAAAAAGAAAAACAGCAAAATGACAGAAAAGGGTTTAGCGTGCCTCTCAACGTCAAGCGCTTGCCCATACGGCCGTTGGAATACAAGATTAAAGGAGTCAAGCGTTATGCAGCTGTCAGAGGAGACAAACACACATTCTCATTGCTGCCATGGCGTTTGCTGTGCTGGCCTCGGAAACACCGGGATTGTCTCGAGCTGGTCGAACCCGCCCCCTATAGGCTGTTGGTTATGCTGCCACCCCACACCGGTAGCATGGTTCACGAACGCACCCTGACGGAAAGGATTTGTGCTGCCCGTTGGCGTCGGAACAAGTGGGCCACCAGCAGTGACGGGACGCTGCTGCTGCTGTTGTTGAGCCGGCTGGGAAGCCGCGAAACCCCTCGCGAAGGGATTGGTTCCGGTCGGCTGTGGTTGTTGCGGAGGAGCCGACTGGAAAGGCGAGTTGGCTGGAGGAGAAGCAAAGGGTTGTGCCGCCTGGGGAGATGCGCGAGCAAAGGGGTTCGTAGACTGAGCAGTGACGGGGCGTTGCATTTGCTGTTGCTGCTGTTGTTGTGGTTGCTGCTGCTGGAAAGGGGAGTTGTTCGCTGGAGAGAATGGAGATCCCGTTTGCTGTTGGTTCATCATCATAGATTGTCGGAAAGGGTTGGTGACTTGCTGGGGTGGTTGAAGGCCTCCGAAGCCGGTGGTTGCGGCCGTCTGGAAATTCGCCATGGGATCCTGGGGAACAGGAGGCAACAAGGTGGCCTGGAAGCCTTGTTGCTGGGGAGGAAAGCCCCCATACCCAGCTCCCGTGAAAGCTTGTTGCATCTGTTGCTGAGGAACCTGCTGAACTTGACCAAAAGGATCCACTGTTGGCTGCTGTTGTTGCTGCTGGAAAGCCTGTTGGAAGGCAGCCTGAGCCGCAAAATCGTTGTTCTGAAACGGCTGACTGGGTTGAGGTTGGAAAGCAGCTTGTGCCCAGGGGTTTGCGCTCATTGGCATCTGTCCCTGAGGTTGCTGAAGCTGCGGTTGCGCCTGGACATTCATTTGCGTCTGGTTTTGCTCGATCGAGTCGAAGAAATCGATGAGGTTGGCATCCGCTGACTTGATAGGAATGGCCGGCCTTGATGACTCTTCCTTGGTGCTTGTGGTCGCCGAGGCAGTATTCTTCGTAGATGACTCTGCCTTTGGGAATTTCGATACGGAGGATGAACCTCCCTTCTTCTTCGCCTCCAGCTCGGCCAGATACTGCCTCCGGTGAATCTCAAAGTCCGGGTCCTTCAAGTAATCCTCCAGCTGTCGTCCAAGGTTTACAGGAGCGTGCTTGAGCTTAGGAACCTCAACTCTAGTATGGTGCTCATATTGCCGAGCGACACTGAGGTAATGCACCACGGAATCGGTTTGGCGGGCAAAGTTCCGGTAGATGTCCATAGCTCTCTCGGCATCAGGCTTTGACATTTCAAAGAAGTGGCCTAAAATCAGGTCAGCTTGGGGTTACGGGGCGACTGGTTAAGGCGGGTAAGGTCTTACCGAGAAGATTGATCATGGCCTGGTTCAGAGCTTGGAACAAGGCAAGAAGATCTAGAACCAGGAGCCTGAACACGGTAACCGTAATTTCGTTTTCTGGTTCGTTGTCCATGACCTGCTCATATGTGTCAGCAACAAGCGTCGAAAGCGAACACCCGGATAGTAACGTACATCACATTTAAGCAACGCAGTGAGCTGCTTCTGTACAGACTCTGTCTCTCGCAGCAAGCCTTTTTCGACTGAGAGCTTCTCTAACCGGTTCTCCCTGCCTCGAACCCAATCAATCTTTGTGTCGCGGTATGCTCGCACCCTTTCGGTAAGGTACTCGTGGTAATGACGGATGTTTCGACCTTGTGTTTGGACTGCGTGACCGCTTGTTAGTACTCGGCGCAAAGAGCAAAGAAAGGAACCAATGGCTTCGGCACCACTCACTATCCGATACCATGCCCAAACCCAGCATACTCCGGTGCTTAGCAAGGTATGCTAGGGTAACATCTGGCGAACCCTCTCGGATCATGAGGTGTACCGTAATCAAACTCTTGAAGACAACGGTCCATGTCGAATCGCGCAACCGGGTCTGCAGTACCCTAAAGACCTCTCCCACTCCCGCCTCACCCGAATGTGTCGCGACAAGGATATGTTCGATGTACTTCGTCTTTGGAGGCGCGGCCTGTTGTCATGATCGATTGTAACCGTTAGCCGCTGGGTCGCAAGGCTCTGAAATGGCAGTGTAGGACAAGTAGGGCCGGCTGACGAACCTTGATTTTGGTCGCGCCCTTGACGGACTTTTCGAAGGAGCTTGCCATCTTGTCTAGCTAGTCGCGACCAGAGGGCAACCTGCTCCTGGGTATTGAAAATGCGCTTGTAATATCAACTTCGGCGCGCGAATTCCAGCTTATCCGTCGCTCATCGGTTGTCGGGGTGTCGGAAGCGTATGGGGGGATTGACTCGGAACGATTGTAAGATTAAATGATGTCGTAGGTAAGTTGTAACGAATGGCGGGCGGCCTAACAGTTGGTACCGCTGTTGTTGGGTTGGGGGTTGCGGTCGGGCAGCGTCTGAGCTCGGAATAACTGGATGTATCTACTCGGAGTGTCTGATGTAATGACGGAGGTGGTCGTTGGCTGGAGGAAGTCGATGGAGCGGGAGTGTAGATGCCTCAATACCGTGACCTTGGACGTCGGATGAACACAAGTAACCTAATCTATAAGGAAGCGCCCTGTGCAGCACTTTTGACTGGGGCCCCGGAACAGGTACTAGCGTTCTGTAGGCGATTCAATGTGTAGGGGGGAGCCGAGGGGGAACGGTAGGGGGAGCGACAGCGGTAGGGTAGGGAGATGTCGAAGCCAGTGCACGATTGGAGGTTGCACGGGGGACAGCTGCACGGGGAGCATGGGGACAACGGGAGAAGTGGAAGCGCAGAAGGTGACGGGCAGATTTCCTGGCGGATACGCGCTAGGAGGAAATACAAGGGACATGGGCTCCTCCAGTCTCCAGGCACGCCGTCCAGTGATCTCCGACAACATCACCCGGATTCCTTGTTCCACTTCTCTGATGTCGGGCGCCGGTCTGAATGGAACCACGTCGAGAATCACGACCGATGTTGAAAAGTGTTGCACCCAGAAAACTTGTGCATGACCCAAGGGTCTGGGTTACGATGGGGCTCACCCTCAAATCTCGACATGATGCGCTTGGGGAGATCGCAAATCACGCTATTGCCCATCTTATTTGGAGATTACTATATTCCACACTGATGCGTGCGCAAGCCGCCCATCCAAGACAGCCATTCTAGCGATATAAGTACGATATTGTACAACAGGACATCAGCGGTCTCCTCCTGAACTAGCCTCAGTGACCCCCAATATGCGTAGGGGAACCACCAAGCTGTCTGACGAGGACTGAACCCCGCATATGTCCACGACGGATAACCGTCTCTTCAGCTTCAGCAACGTCTTACCTTTGAACCCACACTCGTAACAGTGAGTAGTAGGGTGTTTTAGATAATGAGTCCAAGGGAGGAACCCGAGCCTCAAGAACGGAGGCGGCGGTCAACGACCAGAGGGGAAAGGAAAACACAAAAACAAGAAAACAAGAACTCCTTCATTCAAATAGAATCAGAGTGCCGTGTTGGCGTCCGATGAGTAACAAGGTCGGTGTGCCGAACGCTTATTTCAAAATTCCAACATTCCATTACAATCGAACCACTTAAGCCCCGTGAGGGGAGAGTTCGAAAGGTCAGGAAGGAGGAAGCTTCATCAAATTAACACCTAGGCTTTCATCATTTTGTTTTGAATGGAAGGGTCATGAAGAAAAAAAGAAGAAAATTCTCAAAAGCCGGCGCGCGGCAGAGGTTTTTGTTCCCTGCGGGCGCGACTGTGGACCCCACTTGGAATTTCGAAATCGTGCTCGAGCCAGCAATCTGCCGACCAACGAACGAGCAGCGAGCGGCAAGGTTAAGTGGGGCCGTTCAAACGCAGGAGCCTCCGGCGGGCAACGAGCTTCCCGTCCATCAAAGCTCAGACCATCTTACCACTCCCAGCTCAACCCTCACACGTCCCGTCTCGTCCACAGTCAACCCTGGACCGGGGCTCACACCACCAACAACCCCGTTCACGATGGAGCTCTCTCTACCAGAAGCGGAAGACGGAAGGTCGACAGACGTTGACGACATCAGACTGCCATGGCTCAACCTCGCGTCTCCATGAGACGGCTCTGTAGACTAATACCATCTCAGAATTCGAGACTCTACACAAGCCGCACAAGCCCTCAATGGCAGTCGCTGAAATGCCTGCCCCGGAACTCGCAACGCCTGCTTCACACTTCCTCCGCTCTTGCTTCACCAGCAGGTGATAAAGTAACCGGCCAAACGTTGCGCGAGGAATGGGCACAGTACAGTAGGTCTTCGCCGTGTTATACTATGCCTTAGCTGAGCTTGGCTGATGCGGGCCAGGCCATTTTCCCAGTGCATCCAAAGCCGCTGACTTTGTCGAGGGCAACAAGGTCACCGTCCATGGCTTTCTCCTCAAACGAAGAGTCAAGAGCTCAAAACTGGTGTTTGCCGACATCCAGGTTGAGAATGGCCCTTCGGTACAAGTCACGGCCACGTTCAAGGAGGATGGAAGCCCAAAGCAGTTGGCCACCAAGGCCCTGAGAGCAGTCCCCTTGTATAGCCCCGTGTGCGTGACTGGAATCGTTGCTCAACTCAATGGTAGCCGTATCGACTTGGACCTTGACGCCATTCAGCCTCTCAATGCCTTCCCCAAGGACATCATCGTCTCCGAGGGCGTTCAGTTCCCGGCCTCTGCCAGGCATCTCCAAATCCGCTTCTCAGACCCCCTCCGCTCTCGACTGCTGGCCCGTCCCCAGATCGGCTTCCAACTCAGGAAGACACTCAACGACCTTGACTTTACCGAGGTGGAAACACCCATTCTGTTCAAGTCCACTCCTGAGGGAGCAAGAGAGTTCTTGGTCCCGACGAGACGTCGTGGGCTAGCTTATGCTTTGCCCCAGAGTCCGCAGCAATACAAGCAGATCCTCATGTCGAGTGGTATCCGTGGATACTACCAGTTTGCTCGCTGCTTCCGTGATGAAGATTTGAGAGCCGATCGTCAGCCCGAGTTTACCCAGGTATGTCAGCCTTCTGCCCCTTACTTATGGGCTTTCTTCTATGTCATACGCTAATAATTCTCGGTGCAGCTTGATCTGGAGATGGGATTTGCCACGGGCGAGGATGTCATGCGCACTGTCGAGACTCTTGTCACCCAGCTGCTTCCTGCTTTGAATGCCCAGTTCAACATCGTGAAAAGCGGTGATGATATCTATCCTGTACCCAAGCGTGGCCTGAACAACGGCGAATCGACCGAAAATGGTGACCTTCAATGGCCTGAGCCTACTGCCCCTTTTCTTCGGCTCACATATGACGAGGCCATGACAAGATTCGGTATCGACAAGCCCGACCTCCGGATCCCCTTCGAGGTACGTCTTCCCACTCCCAATATGGTAATCAAGCTGTCTAACAACTAACTCTAGCTTCACCGTGTCGACCATGTCCTTCCCGCCCAGTTTGTCTCTATGATCACGCACACCGAACAGCCCATCGTCGAGGCCTTCCGCATCCGTCCCGAGCTCGACGGCGAAACCGTCACTCCCGCTACCATTGCCGAGTTCGTCGACAAACTCATGGACCAACTCCCCAAGCCCCTTGCCAAGAACCCCGACGGAGCTCCCGCCGCCCTCATGTTCGACTCCAAGAAGCCTCTCTGCGGCCTGTCCTCCCTTGGCTTCGAGGGCTTCGACGCACTCACCAGCATGGAAGCCTTTTCCGACCTTGAAGACGGCGACGTGCTCGTCTTCCAGGCGCGCAAGAACGCCCCCTTCCAAGGCGAAGGCTCCACGGCCCTCGGCGTCGCCCGCACCCACTTCTACCACTCCTTCATATCCGCCGGTCTCCTGCCGCGGAGCTTCGACCTCAAGTTCCTCTGGGTCGTCAACTTCCCCATGTTCACTCCGGACGACGGCATCGACCCCGGCCAGGGCGGCCAAGCCGGGTTCAAAGCGACGCACCACCCCTTTACCGCGCCGCTCACGGAAGCCGACGTCGAGCTGCTCGCCACCGACCCGCTCAAGGCGCGCGCCGACCACTATGACCTCGTCGTCAACGGCGTCGAGCTCGGCGGCGGCAGTCGCCGTATCCACCTGTCTTCCATGCAGGAGTACGTGATGCGCAACATCCTCAAAATGACGGATGCGGGCCTGGCCCAGTTCTCTCACCTGCTCGAGGCGTTGCGGGCGGGATGTCCGCCGCATGCTGGGTTCGCGCTTGGTTTCGATAGGCTGGTCGCTGTGCTGACGCACACGGATTCCGTGAGGGACGTGATTGCCTTCCCCAAGAGCATGAAGGGAGAGGATCTGACGGTCAAGAGCCCGAGTAGGATGACGGCTCAGCAGTTGGAAACTTACCATTTGGCGATCGCGGAGAAGAAAAAAGTGGAGGAGAAGCAGGACGTTTGAGAGAAGAAAAATGGGCTGAGAAGGTGAAAGTGTTGCTGCAGCCTCCATGCGCTGTATGCTTGACCTGCGACCTAGCTCAACGGCTTCACAGACAATGTGCTGTGCTGTACATTAAATGAAAGATCAATCTTGGTATGCTACCGTCCATATGCACCCCTCGGTTTCGCAACGCTCCCTTGACATCCTCCCGTCGGTAAGGTTGGGCTGACTTGAACCACCACCTGACACCTCTCATTGAAAGCCGCATTCACTGGTGAGAAGCGGAAACATCCCAAATGTGCTCACCGTTCCTATCTCTAACCATGCAACTATGGTACAACGCAGCTAAATGGCCTGAGAAGCGGTGTTATAGAAGGGATCTGCGCAGTCTGTACCACAAATTCTACCTCAAGCCCACAGGCTGAACATGTCTTCAGACCACAACATTGCAAAATATCGTATGATATTGAAACACCTCGATTTCGTGTTTGCAGATTTACCACAGAGACAAAGAAGATAGACGGTTGAAGCTTGGGATAAAGACCCTGAACCATCATGCTCAGCTAGCTCGGCAGTCATGCTAATTGTCATTGAAGTTTTCATCTCATTTTCCCCTCAAGGGTCTTGGTGCGGTGAGTACTCTGATGAGTACCGCTACACCTGACCCGAACCCGAAGACATGGTCAAACAATCAACCATCAGGATCGACACTGAGGGAACCGACGCGCAAGTCCAAAGACTCGGAGAGCAAGTCCAAAGCCTGGGAGTCAGAGGCCAAGTTCAACACCAAAAGAGCAACTTCTGGAGGAACCATCAAGTGTGAGAACGCCCTGTTTCTATACACGATCTACCCTATTACTATTATACAGAGCCATTCCCACAAAAATTTTCCTCTATGGCCCCCTTCCTTCTCATCATTCAAATTGAAGTCATTCCGTGTCCTCTTTATATGTACAACCCTTCTTTTCCTCCAAGTCAAACTATCCTGGTGCGATAACTGGCTAACAACTAACAACTTTGCCATTGTCAGAACCGAGTACAAAAGCCATGATATGTTGCGGTTGTGCCTATAGCCAGGCTCCGGCTCCGCAAGAGAAAAAGCAAAGTCATTGGACTGTCAACCAGCTCGAGTGTACTTTTTCGTCCGTCGAGAGAGTGAGCGAGAGAGAGAGAGCTTTGAGAAGTTTTGGTCAACTTGTCATCGAAAGTCTTGATGTCGGTCAGGAGTCGACAAGCCGAAGATGGAAGAGCCACCGAATGTCACAACTCTTCTATCACTTCATCAACCACCCAAGCCCTTCCCCTCCTCTCTCCCACGAACCAAAGGAAACATTTACAGCTTCTTAAAGCTGCACAAACATCAATCCAGCGAGACCAACAGCCAACGCAATCTTCGCATCAACCTTCTGTCCAGCAGCACCAGCAAGCTTAACGTCCGCGAACCCCGCACGCTGCATGTCGTCCGCGCTGCCGCCCGTGGCCGCCGCAGGCTCAGGCGCGACAGTAGAGAGAACCAAACCGCCATCTCCACCATATGCTGCGTAGCCGGTTCCCCAGGGGGCGTCACCACCCTCCTCGGGGCAGGGTTCCTCGCCTTCCGCCCACGCATCACCGGTGGCTGTGGGCCAGGCTGAGGGCCAGGCTGAGGGCCAGGCTGAGGGCCAGGCTGAGGGCCAGGCTGAGGGCCAGGCTGAGGGCGAGGCTGAGGGCCAGGCTGAGGGCCAGGCTGTGGACCAGGCGTCCTCGCCCTCGTCGCCACTACCGTCATCCTGGGTGTCATCGGCAGCGCTCTCGGACGGAGCGGCGGACTCGTAAGCGGACTCGGCGGCAGAAGAGGCAGCACCGAAAGAAGCGGCAGCAGAAGAAGCGGCAATATCCTGATTGGCGCTCTCAGACTCAGAAGCGGCGGCGGCGGAAGGGGCGGCGGAGGACTCGGCCTTATTGGCGGCAGAAGGGGCGGCGGAGGACTCAGCGGCCTCGGCGGCGGAGGAAGGGGCGGCAGAGGACTCAGCGGCCTCGGCGGCGGAGGAAGGGGCGGCGGAGGACTCAGCGGCCTCGGCGGCGGAGGAAGGGGCGGCGGAAGCAGCGTTGGCCTTGTCAGCCGCAGTCGACTCGGGAGCCGCCGAGCTGGCAGCCGAAGCGGCCTTGGCAGCGGCGCTGGAGGCGGCCTTGGCATCAGAAGAGACAGCAGCGGCCTGGGATGAGAGCGCGGCGGCAGATGCGGCGGCAGCGGAGCTGGCAGCTGCGCGCATCTCGAGTGGATGGACGGTTACTACCTCCACGACCTTCTCGACGACAACTTCTGTGTTGTCGTCTTGAGGGGAGCGCTTGCGCTGGGCGGGCTCGACGACCTCCTCGACGACAACTTCCTTGACGACGTCGGTCTCGTCCTGGCGGGCGTAGACGGAGCGGGGGACAGAGGCCAAATGGAAAGCAGACGCCCTATCATTTTTACGTGTTAGCAAAGGGGGCGAAGCACAGGAGAGAGAGAGAGTTGTTAGGAAGTCAGCAGGTGGTAAGACTTACACTCTCTTGAACAGAGAATTAGACCGTTCCAGGTCTCTTTCCCTCAGGGCCACATCTCTGTTTGGAACAGCAGAACCTGAGGCGCTGAGGGCCAAGGCCCAAAGGACCCAAACGGTGGTCCAGGTGAAGGAACGCATGGCTGCTACGGTCGAGGTAGTTAGCAGGTATGCTGGGGTTGGCGGAGGTGGAAACGATCGGAAGCGCCGAAGTTGGTGCTGCCAAAACGAGGGAGAGGGACGGACTTCTTTTTCAAAAGAAGCGAGTGAATTGGATGGCTTTATGACAAAAGATTCGCTGAAAACGATGGTTGTTTTCGAGATAGCGAAGTCGATGTTTTCGAGTGTGATGCTCTGAGGAAAACAAACCCGTCTTTGGGTGCGGAATGGATCTCCTTAAGTATCCATATGTCTCAAGCTGTTTCAACAAGTTTAACTTCCATTTTCCCGAGGCTTCAGCCGTGAAAGGAGAGACTCACGTCCCGTCGGGGTCCGACAAGCAAGTTACAAGGTCCCGATATGCCGTTTGAAACTGGGAACCGAAAGACCTGCCTCCTGCATAAGACGGAGCCTACAGGAGAAGAGTGGCTGGGTTTTGCATTGCAGGTGCTTCTTTTTCTTCACGACCCAGGGGCTCGGAGGTTCATCGACCGAATGCCGCCCCTTTGCCAAAGCACATCCTTCATCCATCATGGTCACTCCAAAGCCCTCCTGGTTAATAAAAAGAGCCTTGAGTGATTCCAGAGTACGGTTAGTATGAGATGAAGAAGTGAAGCCTCCTCAGAGAAATTCCCATATGAAAACATCACCAGAAGGGATAAGACACCATCACACAGACTCAAAAATGAGAGACGCACACAACTTTCGCTCACAACCTCACAAGCGAGTGAGCGAGTGACTACCTACCTAAGCACAGACTCGCACAACTGACCTCGCATATCATTACAGTACATAGACTTTGGACTTTGACATCTTGGTAAATTCGTCATTCTCACTGCGATGCTGAAGTGCTGAGCCACACGTTGATTTCTAAGCCAGTCAACTGGTCCATTTTCCTGAATGTTCCAAGCATGGAATGCGATAGCGGTCGCGCGTAGGTAACTCAGTTGCCGCTTCTTCGATGGACACGAGAAAGGCGACAGTTGAGGCTGCGGATGCGAGTTGCGGATGCGAAAAATCCCCTCAACGCGGCTGGTCTTTTGAGGAGATGATGACCGACGGATGCCTATCCATCACCGAGGACGCCTGTCTACGTACCTCTACTTGCCGCGGACTCGCGGAACCCGAAGATAGGTATCCAAAATTCAAGTTCAGATTCAAAGGCGTTCGACAACAACTTGCATGCTGCTTGACGGCTGTCAACAGCAAATGGTACACTGCACCTTTAAGTTCTTCTCATGCTGGCTAGAGCTTGAGCTTGAGCACTGACGGTCCGATATCCATCACCGAAGACTTTCTATTTACCGCAAGACTCGAGATATTGAAGACTGGTTGCCAGCTGTTTTTTGACAGCCGTCAAGGAGCATGTAACGATGATGTACGTTGCTGTCGAGCGCCTTTACATGACTCTGCAACCTGGGTTCAGGAACCTGGATTCTGGACATCTCGAGTCTTTGCGCTTTTTACTTCCGCCGAGGCTCTCTGCTGTGTATATTCAACCTGAAACTCTTCGGAACTCTGTAGACCAGCGCTGTATTTCATAACACGAACTCTTCACTTGAACTTCTCCCCCTCCCAGTGCTTCCTCCTCTTCTGGCTCTGGCTTTTGCTCTAAACCGAGCCATGTTAACCGTGGCACCGAAGTCGGTATCGAGTACTATCGGATATCAAGGTGGCACTGGCTTTCAAGGCTGCACACATATATATGTAAGCCCCATGTTGACAAAGCACGCAAAACAGAAACGCACGCATGCAAAACAGAAATGCAGTTACAACTGAAATGCAAAGAAGAGGGGGTTTCAGACACATCCAGGTCCATCCGTTCAATCGGGAACCCAATTACACCGACAGTCCGGGACCACAGGAGCGCAGTTGTCTCAGTGAGGTTGTTGACGATGATTTGTAAGACGTGCAGTGGGAGATGGAAGATGGACTGTGGACGGGAAGTTTTCGAGAACTTGGAACCAGGCTCGGCAACGGGATATTTCAAACAAGATGTCCAGCATTAACGCGCTAACACGCAGTGCATGGCATGAGCGAGAGTAATGACAATGCTTGAAAACAGGCAGTCTCAGTCATGTGAGGCGGTCGTAGCCAGGATTTCGTGGTAGAAGGCTGCAGTAGAAGATGTAAGGAGCAGGTGGCCAACTTGTTTCGCGCAGAACACCCAAAGAGGCAATGAGTAAACATGTGTGTCGGATTAACCCCTTTATCCCATCGCAACACCACAAGCAAGGCAAACATCATCCAGGAAGGGTAAAATCACTGTATGATCCGATAAAGTCACGGTATCTAACACAATTGGGCTGCTTCATGTCGGCAGACAATTATGAACCATCGACAGGATCGATACCACAGCTGAATGTGGCAAGATAGGCATGTAAAGAGGGTTCAGCAAATGGGTTGTCATTGAGAATGCTTTGCCCCATGTTTGTCAGCTCTTAGTTGTTAAGGGAGCAAAAACTCCGATATGCATCGGCTTCTCACTACAGTATCAAGCTTCCTAGCATCGACCTTGATATCTGGACATCCTCTGTGCCTCTCAAGCAGGCAACTTCAATCTAAGTATCTGGACTGCAGGAAAAGGCTGGCCGGATCGATCAGTTGTTGACTCGGAGGCTTCACGACTAACTTGAACTGCAGTGCACTGCAGCGGTTACGAAGCCGTCTGGTTCGCGCGAGTTGAGTACGGTAAGTTTCACACCTAATAATCCCAGCTGTTAGAAGGGGTAGTAGAGCGACGGATTGATTTTCACATAATTAAGAAATGCCGTCACTAACAGAAGCAACTACGCCAGCAGTTTATCTCGTAAATTACGAGTTTCGTCATTTTCTGTCCGACTCCTTCGCAATAAGTCAGCCGAGGGAGGAGCGACCACGGTTGGACCCGAGAGTAAAGCGCGCAGATAGAAACAGCGAGCTGAGAATGTCGACTCGGAAACTCGAACTCAAAGGCCTCACTGCACACGCTACTTGGGTAATGAGACCGCGGCGAGAAGAAGTCAGTTGATGATAACGAATCCACCTGGGGAAAAGATACCGTAGAAACTCGCGAAATTCGCCATCGTCAATCTCCTTTTTGGGCGCCGGACAGGGCATAACGCGGCGCACCGTAAGCACGCATACACCAGCAGATGTGTCTGTCCA
Organism: Neurospora tetraspora; assembly: GCF_033439725.1. Lineage (NCBI taxonomy): Eukaryota > Fungi > Ascomycota > Sordariomycetes > Sordariales > Sordariaceae > Neurospora > Neurospora tetraspora. The sequence continues at coordinate 727,556 of NW_026944383.1, forward strand.
GTTCAAGTTAGTGTCGAGGACATTGCCCATCAGTCTAACTTGCGTGCGTTTCAACGTACAGACTCGGGCTTGCCCTGTACAGATCTGCCCCCTGTCCGGCGCCCAAAGAGGAGATTGACGATGGCGAATTTCGCGAGTTTCTACGGTATGCACTTTTTAGCAAGGTCCATTGCTTCATTACTTTTGGTCATCGACATCATCACAATGCACTCCTGCGCCCAACGAAAAGTCCCGTCATTGTAAAACTGGAACATGATCTGAATAACTTGATATCTGCTCCGCTGTTCATCGTGATTGTCTTCGAAACCAACTATAGCCAAGCTCGCTTATCAAAGCATGTCGAGCTTCAAGCGCCCGTGATACTTCTCCATGCAGACCAGTTGTCTGCGCTTGGCTGAACGTCGGATCAACTAAACTACAAACATACGGCCAAAAATGATGCCAAAAGCAGCTGCATAGAGCAGATTAGAAATGCTGAACTCGAGTCTGCCGCCGCCTCCCTGAACAGGAGACGAGCCCGAGTTCGAGGGTGACTCCCACGACAGCGTCCAGTTGGATGTCCACGCTCCTTCCTTGAAGTTGTCCTGCAGCTCGGTCACCGAGAGGAACTTGCCCTCGGAGTCGTAGGACCAAGAACCTGATCCGAGGAAATCACCATTGATAGACACCCTCAGAGGTGCCTCGGCCACTCCCAGGATCGTGACGTTGGCCAGTGAGTTCTGGTCAGGGTACTTGCCCTGAGGTGTCACTTGAAGTGAGTTCTTCTCAACCGTGAACTAAAAGCAGCCAAAACCTGTTAGCACTCTCGACCTTCTTGCGAGAGGAGTGGCAAGTGACCAGCTAAACACTCAAAGTGAAGAGAAAAAAGTATAAAGAACGGAAAAAACTCACATCAACCCACTTCACATTCTCACCCGGCTCCAAACTCTCACCATCATCCAGATACAAGGTGCCATTCGCCTTACCCTCACCATCAAGCGCAACAATGACACTCCACTCATTTTGTCTGCTCTCCGTCGTAGTCATGCCCGGCTCCTGCACTGGGATGACATGGCCACCCCTCAGAAAAACCGGAATGTGTCCCAGAGGTGCATCGATCGTTACATTCTGCCCAGACTGCACCCCTTCACTGGCCGACTTGTACGTATACCAATCATACCAGACGGTCCCGTCACCAACACCAGGGAACACGCCGTCCACTGTGTTGGCGCCCTGAACCAGGCATGGCGTCACCATCACCGCACTGCCCAGCATGAACTGGCGATCCGCGTCCGCCAACCACGGCTCTTGCGGGAACTCCCACGACAGAGCCCGCATGACCGTGCTTCCAGACAGGCTGGCCTGGGTCATGAGCGTGTACATGTACGGCAGCAAGAGGTATCGGATCCTCATCGCCTTCTTGGACGCATCGATCACGGAGCTCCACACGTAGGGCTCCTGGCTGATGGCGCCGCGGACGTTGTGGTTGCGGTAAAAGGGGAAGAAGGCGCTGAGCTGCATCCATCGTGAGCACAGTTCGTTGTCGGCATTGCCATTGAAGCCGCAGGTGTCTACACCGAACATGGGGAACCCGAAGATGGAGAAGGACAATGCCTGGGGGATGCTGAAGTACAAAAACGCCCAGAGGGAATAGTTGTCACCGCCCCAGTGACCGGCCCATTTGCCGGAACCAGCAAAGGTGCTGCGGCCGATGATGAAGGGACGTTTTCCTTCGAAGACTTTGAGGAGTGCCTGGTAGGTTGCATGCAGAATTTGATGGCCGAACAGATTGTGGAAGTCATAGTCAACTGTGCCACCATGATGGGTACCATTGGGGCTGAGGGCGTGAGTACCAATGTCGCCGTGGAAGTTGTTGATGACATATGGTGGGTAGTTGATATTGCGGGATCCAGGAGTCGGTGTCGTCCTGAGGTAAGAAGTAGTGCTAGTGGTGCTGGCTGTGGTCGTGGGGTCTGGGTACTGCGTTTTGTGAACCGATGTTGCAGAGGATGCCTCACTTGCGTTGCTCTTTTCAAAGCCCTCGGGGTAATCGAGCACAAGAGCACCTGGCTCACCGGGAAGACCCCATGGTGGATGAACCGGATTGAGCGTCAGGTTGCCCGTGCCACAGCTTCCGATGCAGAAAGAAGCGACCTCGCTCATGTCAATCCAGATGCCGTCGAAAGCGACCTTCTTGTAGTACCTAACAAACTCGTCGATCCACCAGCTTACGGTACCTGTACCGTTGAGGGCCGCACCGATCCAGTCCGGGAACACGGTATAGCCAGGCCACACTGCACCGATGTAAAGGGAACCATCGGGGTTCATGATGAAGGCATCAGCTTCGAGTCCGCGGTGGTAAGGTTCGTAATCATCTTCTGGCTTGTCAGGGTTTGGGACATAGATAGCCGAGTCGACAATGGGCACATAATGTTGGTGGTTCTGATGGAGCTCCTCGAGGAACTTGGCGCCCTCCTCATAGCTGAACTGATCAGGATCGTTTTCAAAGTCACGATATCCCTTCATGTAATCGATATCGGCTTCGAAAAGTCAGCAAGAAGCATGAAAAGAGAAGTTATTGAAGCAAAAGAGACTAGGGTATACTTACTCCAGATTGTCTCCAGCGGGATGCCAAACTTGCGGAAGTTGTCAACGACATCCTTCACAACAGTCCAGTTCGAGTATCCCCAGCGACACTGGTGAAAGCCAAGAGTCCAATACTGCTGCATTGCAGGAAGTCCAACCGTACTGAGCTGATAGGACTTGATGATATCCTGAGCCGAAGGTCCCTCAAAGAAGTACAAGTCGATGCTTCCACCGAGAGTCCTCCAGGTGATACCCTCAGGTCGAAGGAGCACTTCCTGTGCATGAGCATTGCGAAGGAAGACACCGTTCGTATACGAGACGTATTTGGCGTTCTTGTCTGTCGGGCTAGAAACGTAGCTCAACTTTCCAGACTCATCCTTGGTGAAGTATCTGGTGTCGAGATAGATTGGGTGGTTTCCGTAGATGTTGGCATCGAGGTTGTCACCCACATCCGCAGCAAACAGCGTGCCTGAAAAGGTGTTAGTAAGATGCAATCCCCGGCACAAATTTGTGTTAGGAGACTTACGTGTAAGATTGTTTCCCAGTCTAAAACCATGCATAACCTCACCGAGGCCATATAGATTGTAATTCTCGGGCAAAGAGGAGCCGAACTCGATGAACTGATCCTCATAAACGAGGACACGACCTTCAGTCGTGAACAGAACGTCTCCAGTCCCCTTGCGCTTCACTGCGAAGGAGAAGGTGGGCTCATTCGACCACGAGATTTCCAGCTTGCTTCCGGCTTCGTCTGCATTAGGCTCGGCCTCTGGTCGGGGCACAAGCACTTCAGGAAGTATGAACCAGGTTTCATTAGCGGGGCCAATGTAGCGAGGTTGGATCTGAACGTTGATGCGGTTGTCCGCCTGAAATTCAACAGTTAACTTCAGGTTCTCGATGTCGTTGCCATAGACGTTGCAGGGAGGGCCAGCGAGGGACAAATCCGCCGTAAGTCCCTTCTCCGTCTTCTGTACATTTGCAGCTGTATATCCTGGACAAACGTTCTGAACATCAACTGCTTGCGGGTCGAAGATGTTGGGTAAGAGGTTTGGTCCGATGTCAGCTGAAGCTGGGAAGGTGAACATAGGGGAATCCCCCGCCGCCGTCCCGCTCAATACACCAGGCCCAGATGACGTTGCAGTCACAGACTCATGTTGAGCGGATGTCCATTGAGGGACAAGAGCCGCGAGGAGGAAGAAGGAAGCCGAGGTAAAGACGGCCATGACGAAGAACCCCGGGTTGAAGGTCCCCCAGATTTGCTTCACCCCACGTCGACCTTGGGATATGAAAAAGATGCCCAACAGGCAAAACAAAAAGGTGGAAATGCCCAGGTAGGTCGAAGTCGTTAGATGGTCGCCGAAGGAGCCCTCGAGCTGGTAAACTCCGTCGAAGTCGAGGAAGGATTTTGGTACTAGTCGTGTGCCGAAATCTCCTGAGCCTGGGTTGTTGTTCCGTCTATCCTCCGAGCCCGCGTAGACTGGATTGGTGAAGAGTAACTGAGCGAGGAAGACTGTTGCTGGGAGAGGGTATTTAAGAGTCCAAAACTGGTAGAATAGCTATCCCAAAGTTGGTCAACTCAACCCCTTGCTTGCTCAGAACCAAGAGAAAATGGAATGGGTGGAGTTGGAAAAGTAAACATGTGTCAGAGACTGGATATCATCATCCGGATATCATCTGCGGATTCCCGGCCGGGTTAGGAAAGCGGGACTCACCTTGACAATGACACAATCCCCGCGCCCAAGGTAGCTTCCGTTGGCAGGCACGGTAGTGGCGTTCAGGTTCGTATGCGTTTCCTGGGGTTGCTGCACTTGCGCTTGCAACCGCGAGCCGTATGTTTGTGTCGTCCATGCCAGTTTCGGTGTCGTACCTATCTCCAGTTGTGATCCTCCAGAGGAGCACAAACGGGTTGAAGCGGGATGCTCCACCTTCCCCGGACGCATCATGGTCGGACCCGATCGACGTTGGTTCACGCAGGTTTGCGGGCACCAATCAATAACGGGCAGTTGTTAAAGCTAAACCAGGCTCCCGGGGCGGCTGCCTTGGTCGGTCCGAAACCTGTATGCCGGCGCAGTTGGTAACGGAAGGTAACAACGTCTTGTTAGAACCGGTCAGTAAGTATCCGGGGCGGTAGTTGTTGCCAAGGATTACCACAGACGTGAGACTGATATTGTCTGGCTGAGAGCAAGTGCGGGCGACACGCCCATGATTGGGATGTATAACTATTTTAAGAGAAAAAGAGGCTTCGGTAGTCCGTCATGGTAGAAACACAGATAGTTGAGGCTTCGATCTTGTGGTTGAGGAAGTGCAATTCGGGGCCGGGAACTATAAGAGCCAAACGTAAGGTTTCCAGTCGGAAGCAGTTATGAGTCGAATAAATTGAAGATGATACAAGCTGGGAGGAAACGAGGCGCTGGGCCAATGTAAATCGTGAAGCAGGACCAGCGGGAACGAAATGACCACAAGAAGCCCCAAATGACCTACCAAACACCTCAAGGCTACGCAATGGCTTTCTCTGTGCTACCCGATATCCCAGGTGCCACAAAGTGCGAAGTTCCAGGCCTGGCTGTGTACCCCATCTCAACCTCGAATTGAGTTCGGATGATCCAGATCGGATGAGATGAATCCAGCCAGCATCAGCCGACTAACATCTGAAGGCAGAATATGGATGGGTATCAAACCTCCACAGACATAGGGCCACATGCCCGTCTCCTGTTGTCCCCGTATATACTCAGCCCTTGATGTTGCATCGTCCTTCCTGAATAAATGTAGGTACCAGTCGTACTGATGTTAGTCGTTGGTCATTCGTAACCGTTAAAAGGTTAAACCAAAACAATGCAGGGTGGTTTCGCCAAAACGTGATGCCCATCCCGTCAGCATCACTGCAAGGTTACTTGCGTATTTCGTTCGGGGTAGCCTCAGAACTCCATCAAGCATATCCCGCCTGTCTGTGACACGGACTATCTAAATTGCACAATGAGGTACATGTGCATAGATGTGTCACGTTTCCATCAGAATGATGACACGTTGTTCGAGGGTCGTTGTTCTCTGTAATGGATATAAAAACCAGCTCGCGCCACGAAGAGCGCCATCATCTTTGATTCTTACACAAACCTTATCAGCGCCCAGATAACTGCACCATGTACACTGGTTGACTTGCCCATAACCAACAATGTACGAACAGACATCCTGAAAAGCATCTGATGGGCGTTATCCGAAGCCCTTATCCATAGGATCCGGCCTGCAAGACACAAAGCTGAATCAAGAGATACAGCGCCCCCAAAGCAAGGCCACCCAGAGTCAAAAACAAAATGTTCAGCATAATAACCAAACAGTTGATACCCAAAGTAATTTTCCCAAATCCAAAAAGCTCCAAAACTCCAACACGCTAACTCCGTCGCTGATATCGAGAAAGCTCGAGGCAGATTGTAGCCCAAAAGCGACCGGCGGTTTCCCCACCTATAAGCGTGAAATTCGAACAGGAAGACGTTAATAACTGAGATCGATATTCCCCAGAGATGCCACAAGTTTATCGTCTTGCGACGCCGCGGTGTTATTGCTCCCGCCTGTGTCGGTTTGAGACGTACTCGCGTTGCTGGTGCGTGACTGCGATTGCTGGAGTTCCACTTGTGGCTGGTGTTGTGGTTGGTGTTGTTGTTGCTGCTGCGTTGGCGGTATGCCGCTATCGGAGAAGCCAAAGTCTCGCATCTCCTGGAAACTCCAACTCGGTTCGAAGCGCCTGCTGTGCCACGCATGGTCAACTCTCTCATACATCTCGTCGATCTGCTCGAGACTGATCTTGCTAGTCTCGTATACCATGCACCATACAAAGCCGACCGCTACTATGCAAAACGCTCCCCATACGAAAAACACTTTAGAGCCGAGATCTATCGAGGTTTCGTTGCTCGCTGCGCTGTTTGTTTGCATATACGGGGTGCCATAGGCGATGCCGAAATTGAGGAGCCAATTCGAAGCCGTAGATATCGACATGGACTTGGCCCTGACCTTCAGCGGATAAATCTCGGAGGTGACGACCCACACGACCGGGCCCCAGGATGCAGAAAAGAAGAAAATGTATATCCCAACAAAGGTGATGAGGACCTTGTTCTGTGCTGATAGGTTATTGGAGCCGCTGGCCGCCGCGAAGGCAGCGATCAGCAGCTGACAGATGGCCATGCCGATGGCGCCCACCATCAGAAGCCGACGCCGACCCCATGATTCGACCACAAACAGTCCGGGTATGGTCGATGCCGCGTTAATGACTTGCATGATGAGAGTGATCTTGAAAGGGTTTCCGACGCCAGCGTTATTGAAGAAGGTGGTTCCATAATACATGATAAAGTTCACGCCGGTGAGTTGTTGCAGCATTTGCAGACAGCAACCCGTGAACGTGCGACGGCCAAGGTGAGGTTCGCCGAAGAGAATGTCCTTGTAAGAATCGGGACCCAGCGTCATTTCGTATTGATGGTTTGCTTCGATTTCGGCAAGCTCCTCGACCAACGCAGGGTGAGTGATGTCCAGTCGACGCAGACGACTGAGTGAAAGGGCAGCGGCGTCCTTGTCTCCACGTTTGATGAGGTAACGGGGAGTTTCGGGTAACACGGTCAAACCCAGGGCCAAGACACAGGCCCAAGTTAGCTGAAGTCCCATTGGTACCCGGTAGGCAGCAGCTGAGTTTAATTTGTATGTGAGGATGTTAACCACGGCAGCGGCAAGAAGCCCCATGGTGATGGAGAGTTGGTATGTGCACACCAGTGTTCCTCGAATCCACTTGGGTGCCATCTCGGACTGATATAAGGGGACAAGCACAGAGACAATGCCGACACCAACACCGGCAACCGTCCTGATGTTGTCACGTTAGTCCAGGAACGAGCCACCAGCAAAGCCTAGGGTAAAAGTACACACCTTCCTGCCACCAACAGAGCAATATTGTGTGCACAAACTTGCAGAATGGCGCCGATTACGAAGATTCCGATGGCGCCAATAAGGGACCGGCGACGTCCATAGTAATCTCCGAGAGGCGCAGAGAGCAAGGCTCCGATGGCTGTTCCGGCGCTGAGCATGGCAACGATTAACGCGCTCTCTTTTGGATATATACCAGGCTGTCCGTTGCCGTCGACGTAGCCGGTCGAGAAGTGATCTTTGAATGATTTCATGGCCAGGATGCCGTTGATGGTTCTATAAGTGAGAGGCGCATAGTTAGCCTTTTGATCTGATGTTATCTCGAGGGTCTGGTCTGCGACCATGCAGCACCAAGCACATATCCGTCGCATATTCCATCCCATGTTCCATCGCACGTCCATCGCAATCGACGTGTTTGGCGCGCCTGAGTGCATTCGGGAGAGAGGCTTCCTTACCCAGTGTCATAGCCAAAGAGTAAGCCGCCTGTGGCGACAAAGAGGCCGACCATGATCGCCGGGGCAGATGAGCCAGCGACATTGTCGGGCTTCTGCCAGCCCATGGCGAAGATCGCCATGGCGCAAAAGGTCGAGGGCAGTCAGGCCAGGGTTGTTCAGTGTCGTTGCCGCTGGGGTTGTCGCGGACTGACGATGATGAGGTTGGACGGTTGTTGAACCATTTGAATGGGGATGGATGTCTTGGGGTCCCCGTAGCGTAGCGTAGCGACCGTAGAGGAGGTAGCAGTGGCCGGGTCACTGGTGGCACTTGAGGCTGTCGAGGGTGGGCGGGAACCACAGACGGGCTAGGTCTGGGTAGGGTGTAGACTGTAGTTCTCGACTGTAGTTCTCGACGGTAGGCTGTATGTATGGGTAACGTTGTGGTTTATTAGATTTGGCTATGGGATGACAGCGACAGTCCCGTCCGACTGGTGTCCCGTCTGACAGAGAGCCGGGTCGCGAGGCCTGGGGCTGGTGTCTTCGTGTGTCCGTGACTGTGTCCCTGTCTGGAGCGCAACGAACGAACGGGCCAGAGACGCAGCAAGACGACAGGACGCAGCGAAAGGCAGAGAGAAGGTAGGAGGGAGGATGGAGTCCTGGCTGGCAGTGGATGGGTGGATGGGTCGACGGGTGGGTGAGTGGATGGATCATGATGGGCAGGCGGACTGGACGCTTCGAGATCACAGTTTCTCTCAGCACGGGGAGGGCGCGCTCTGATTGGCCGATCCGTCCCGGCCTGCCCCAGACACCGGCAAGCCCGCCCGTGCTCAGTTTGGCCTCCTTTGGCCTGCAATTGCCTTGCTGCACGCCGCCTACAGGCCTGGTAAAACCGGGGGCTGCAAAATAGAAGCTTTGCGAAAGGGATACCCATGATGAGCCGGAGAGTATCCAGTCCCATGAGTGCCTCTTGCCATGGGACGACACCACTCAGACCCCATGGGATGTGATCCGGATTGGATGCGATGGGATGAACAGGGCATCACGCACCAGGAACCGCACCTAAGCACCTTCCCCAGAGGCCCACCAAAATGTCTCCATCCACCCTTCTTGCCTCGTTGGCGCTTTGCCTCGTTCGTCAGAAAGTCTCCCTGATCCCCAGACTAATCCCCATTGAGATGCTAGTGCCCACACGCTCCGGCCGACCCCCGGTGACCTGCAGGCCGTTCGGTTATTCGCACTCCTCTCACTTCGCAACTACGCCATGACGAGAACAAGACGAGATATCTTCAATCATGACAGTCAATTCCTTCCAACACGCGATTCTTGTCATAGTCCTCTTGGTCTGCTCAAAAAGCTTCAAGTGCGGGAATAGCCTCACGGATGATCGACGCAAGCGACGTTGAGGTGCCAACGGAAGTGGCAGACAATTATGAACCGAGCCCGTCAGATGCTTCTATTGGAGGGGCACACCTACACAGTATATCGTGAAGTACCGGAAGGATCACATCAAGCAACGGCGAAACCGCTGTCCAGTACCACGCCAGAGACGTGTCCGACACGCAAACTACCTAAAACTTCCGTTACGGCAACTCCCGTCATCCGAACCATCAGGCATTCGTTGCTGTTTCGTGCCGTGGGGAAGGCCTCCAGGCCAGTGCCCCTGGATCTGTCACCAGCTTCTCAGTTGCGTAGCATTGTGGGGGAGTAATCATCTCCACACTAAGAGGCATCATGGATGGTTTGTTCGCTTTGATGGTTTGTTCGCTTTTACTTACACATGGAAATACCTTGGATGTTCTCTATAGGCAAAGACTTGGGCATTCCAGAAAGGTCAATTGTCATGAACAAACTGTCGCCAAGTTCTGATGCCTGCATCTGTACCCCGTGGCACTACCTCCAGGGAATCTTACTTGGCGCCCAGTGGTGCTTCCGCTGAATGGTAAGAAAACTAGCGAGTGAAATTTAATTACTAAAAAGTATTGCACTAGCGCATCTAGAGGGCATTTCCGGAATGTTCGCAAGGAACTTCAGTCTATCACTCCATGTCTCAATGGCTTCAGCATTGACGCTCCTCTCCTCAAGTACGGGGACGTCATATCCGAGTGTGAGGAGATCCAGGTCTTCCACTAGTCGTCTCAAGTATTGTTGGTGGACGCAGTGGCTGAGTGTCGGACGATTGCCTCAGATACCTACAATCCAACATCAAGTTTTCGCTCCTTGCGCTTGGGAACTTCCTCGTGGCACAGCACCATCCTGCCTTACGGAGAGACAACGAACCAAGCAGCATCATATTCAACACCAAGCTCATCTCCAGATTGTGGTGAGACATGTTAGCTCGGTACCTATCTAAGACTGAAAAAAACATTCAAAAAATCATGTTACTATTTCAGACATGAGGTGGTGCCGTCAAGCACGCCTGGATTTCACTGCCCAACCAGCATGCGAAGACTCATATTGTTATTCGACCTACGCACCTTGGCAGACGTCTCTGTTTTTCCACCTCCCTATAGGTACATAAATAGTTCTTTTTCTTCGTGGTTTGTAGGTCTTCTGTTCATGTCGTACAAATCATCGCTCCACATGTGTGAAGTGTCTCTCTTCCTTCCACTACCCATCTCGCTGTGGTACCAAGACACCGAACGTTCAGCTTCGCGTGGACTAAGTGGCCTACTCGGGAGATAAAGAGCTACCAGTGTACATACGATGATCAAAAGCTCGACACAGAGACGCCCCAAAGGAATTCATGTGGAAAGCCAAAAACGAGTTCAATTTGTCAGAGTCGTACAACTTATCTCTCTCACCCCCAAGCCATACTACCGAGACAAGCTATTGGTTAACCACAGAATAATCAAGTGTGACTTCCGGGTCACGCCTGATTATTTACAGCTTGTTACAGAAAACCCAAGGGAAGAACGTTATGGGTTAGTCACTAATTCTCAGCCCCCGAGCGGCGCGAGTGGGAGGACAGCATGCTTATTATTGCTGCACTTGGACATGGACGGAAAGCACACATCATGTAGAGTTCTTCTACCAGATACGTACACTTGAGCGAGGTATGTACTACAGCAAGGATTTCCTGGACTCGCTTGCAAGCAGAAAAAGACATGGCACACACCGCCACTGTTGTCATGGAGTGACTGGTTCCTCCTGGCTTTAGGTCTTTATGTTTAAGAATGAAGACCATAGCCGAGTTATGATGACTTAACCAACAACAACTTATTACATCAAGTCTCGCTCAGATATCTGGACACCTCATCTACACAAATCGCCGTCGTAGCAGATTCATTCTCTCAGGAAGCCATTATTCCTCATCTCGACAATTTTGACATCTCAACTCTGAACGATGCCTTAACTTCCCTCATTGTCTATCTACGATCCTTTCCAGTCTTCTGATTACAGGATCAGGCTGTACTCGGATCTCGGAACAATAGGTAGAGATGTCGATCTCACAAGTCTGAGACATAGACTACCTCGTTGGATGGTCACAGACAACAAAAGGTCTTTTTACAGAGCGCCAAACACCTGGTGTGCTTGCTACTTACATCATATGTTTTTCATTTATACCAAAGTTAAGGTAAGAAATGTAAACTTTTCCACTACGGAAGTTCCATGTATGTGTCAGCAAAACTCCTCCCTCCTTTAATCAAGATGACAGCGACTCTTCGTTTCGTCAAATACCTGCCATCGACTCGACAACTAGGCCCACATGGCGTTGTTGTCTAGTGTCTACGTACCTACTGTCTAACTCGTGGAGATTCCCCATCTGGTTCTCAAGTGTCCCGCGGTCCAACATTACAACCATTGTTCCCTGATGAATAACCAAGTGATGGCATGTGGCAGACAGCTTCGTGGGTAGGCTGACAAGAACTACAGAACTCACTACCTACTTATACCAACCAACCAACCGAACTAACCAAACGGCTAGCCACCAACCACACTCCGCACCCGCTCGTTTAATGCACGTAATCAGCTACCCTACACATCTTGAGCTGACCTTACCCTCGACACAAGATACTTACCTCTAAAGTAGTTAAACTGACTCTATTCTGTTGCATGTGTGCTGTACACAGCAGTTACTCTTCAGATCTGGTCAGTCAGACGGCAAAAACCTATATAACCAAATAGTGTTGAACTGAACAGTGCTAATGTGCCTACTTGTGTTGCTAGAGGTATCAATGTCAGGTAGGTAGGTCCCAGCTCGGCTTTCCACAACATCAGACTTGTCCACCGAGTAAGTGACTGTGGCCAAAAATTCCTATATCTCTTCTAGGTACCCTCCCATCTATCACCTGCAACACGTGAACCGGTCCAGACCAAACTTCAAGAATCTGTGTCAAGGTGTGAAAACACCGAGCACTTTGATGATGGAACTGAAAAAGTACCGTAATAACAAGAGTCAGCAAGGGTAACTATGAGTCTAGACGACTGACGTCCCCTACATCGTGCGTGCATATACATACCCGAGGTGAACTTCCTCGCTTGTCTCGCTACATCAAGTCCCGACACCGGACACCGGACGCACCCGAGCCTTGCCGTTGCGGCATCGATTCGCCAATAACACACCGTATGTGGGACACGAGCGAAAACTAAAGGCACGTACCGAACCTTGACCGAGACAGGAATGAGCTGAGCTGATCTAGACTTTCCAGGTATACACTACACCATGTCCAACAATTAATCGCTCAGTGTGATCTTCAAGATGACCCAAGCAAGCACACCGGGGGACTAAAAATCACAGAGTTGAACGAACATGTTGGACTTGAAGTTTTTGTCTTTTTATTCATCTCCCTTCCTGCTCCAAAGTAGATTCATGGCTATCATCATGACATAAAAGAAAAAGGCTACCCATAAAAGTACAAACATGTGGCGCCAGCATGTATTCCAAACCGCTGGTGAAGACAAAGATGCATATCCCTGGCAAATGAGTTTTACACGACCGCCGAGACTAACCAAAGCCCATCATTACATTTCAACTCCGGTGTTGTTACCCTTCTCGGAAACTGTCCAAGTAGGGCTGGTATAATCAACTCTTGAAGAGGCAACTTCGCAAAACTCAATTTAAATCTCGAGGGTAACCTTCTGGCCCTTGACGCGGCCGATGACCTGCTCAGGGGCATACTTGGGAATGACCTCGTCGTCGTGGAGCATCTCGAACTCCTCAGTGGCGTCACGGCCCATGAAGTTCAGAAGAGCCTGGACACCACCGGGGTGTTCCTCGAGCCAGTTGGTGAGGTCAAGGACGACACCCTTGACGACAACCCAGAGGTCCTCCTTCTTGTTGTGCTTGGCAACCTCCTCCATGGTGTACTCCTTGTCGGGGATGGTGAAAGCCTTGGGGTCCTCCTTCTTGGGGGCAGCGGCGGCAGTGTCCTTCTTAGGGGCCTCAGTGTTGGCAGTGGCCTGAGCACCAGACTCACCGCCCCACTGGACGGAGATCTTGCCGGGCTGCGAGGGGTCGATGTGGAGGGCAATCTGACCAAGACGGGCAGCGCCAGTGTTGCCCTTGAGAGCCTCCTGGAAGAGGTAGCTGCTGGCGGAGTCACCGGCGACACGGCCGTAGACAACGCAGCCAAGGAGGGAAGAACCACCGAGACGGTTGGCACCGTGGACACCACCGGCAAGCTCACCGCAGGCGTAGAGACCCTCGAAGGGCTTCTGCTCAGAGTTGAGGACCTGGGCCTTGTCGTTGATCTCGATACCACCCATGGTGAAGTGGAGGACGGGCTCCATGACGGAGACGTGGAAGTCGTCGTTGATATCGACGGGCAAGTTGTGGAAGAACTTCTTGCCCCAAGGATCCTTCTGCTTGCCCTCAGCGATGGCGTTGTAGGTCTGGAAGGTCTTCTGAAGGTGCTCAGGAGTGCAGCCGATCTCCTTGGCGAGCTCTTGGCCGGTCATCTTCTTCATGAGACCACGGCCAGAGTAGTGGCGGGTGTGGAAGTCAAGGGCCTTGGAAGCCTTGGAGTTGAGAACAAGGCGGATGGGGTACTTGCCCTTATCCTTCTCCTTGTGGATCATGCCAGAGACGTAGTCACGGTGGCCGAGCTCGTCGCAGAAGCGGTCACCATCGCCGTTGAGGAGGAGACCACCCTCACCACGAAGGGCCTCAGCGGCAAGGAACTTCCACTTGGAGTTGGGGTCCTTGGGGTCGACGAGACCGGTAGGGTGGACCTGAACCTTGTCCATGTCGATGCCGTTACCGCCAATTGCCATGACCATCTTCTGGCCGTCACCAGTGGCGTGGGTGCCGTTGGTGGTGGCAAGGCCGTAGACATCGGGGCGGTGCTTCTTCAGGAGGGAGTCCGCAGTGAAATCGGCGGCATAACCACCAGTGGCGAGGACGACGGGGCCATCGAGGGACTGGGTCTCGCCGTTGACCTCATACTTGACACCAGTGACCTTGTTGCCCTCCTTGTTGAGGCTGGTAACGCGAGCCTTCTTGATGATCTGGACGCGCTCGGGCTCGGTCTCGGCGAGCTCCTCAAGGCGCTGCATGAGAGCATAGGTGATGGCCATACCGGGGAACTTGGCATCGTGGCCACGGTGGGTACGAGGCTGGGAGTGACCGCTGAAGGCAGAGTTAGCCGTGTTATTCTTGACAGAGCATCCCATATAAAGGGGTTACTTACCCGAGACGGGAAACGAGGGTAAGGTCGAGGTTGAAGACATCCTGGAGCCACTCAACGGCGGCAGCGGACTTGTAGGTGAGGACCTTGATGAGGTCGGGCCTGGCCTTGTCACGGGCAGACTTGAGGGTGTCATCGTAGAACTGCTTAACGGAGTCCTGGATGCCGAGCTCAACCTGTGTCCTGGTGAGGGCACCGTTGATGCCGGAAGTGGCCTTGGTCGAGTTACCGCCGAAGAAACCCTGCTTGTCGAGGACAACGACGTTACCACCGGAGAGGTAGATGGTGTGAGCAGCGCTCAGGCCGGACACTGCATGCGGAACAAACTGTCAGCAAAATGCCCGTGGACAAGATGACACCGCCAGATGTCGAATGCCGGATGTCGTGGCCCGCGCGCGGGGTATGGCGCAGTGCTCAAGTGGGAATGTTAACTTACGGCCACCGCCAACAACAATAACTCTGGGCGCCATTATGAATATGATGTGTACCTCACAGGAAGAAAAAACCTGAAGTGAATGAGGATGAAAGAGAAAAAGAGGGATGCAGGTCAAGAAAAAGAAGAAGGAGTTTGTAAGCGGCAGGAATGCAGGCCTGGTTATTATTTGGTTGCGAGGGACGGGAGCGTCGGTCGACCTTGGACTTTCCGAACCACGGGCACTAGCAATGGAACCGGGGCCGGGTTGTGTTGGTATTGCTGACACCCTGATTCGTGAGCCGAGGTCGAGCGTGGGTGGGCTCTCAGCGAAACGAGCAGCTGGCAGCGTGTCGCCCCATAACAATGATTCTGTCACTCACGGGGATCTCCATCTTTTCTCCAACAAGAGGAGGTACCTTACCTACTCCTCTCTCTCCCTCTCCAATCCAGGTCAGGCAGACAATATCCGAAACGATGTGAAATGCCGTCGAAACATCTTCATCCTCTTTCCCCACGACACACTGGAACCCGACGCCAGCTCGAGCGATACAGAGGTGCTGTTGATCGAGAACATTGTTGAGACAAAGAACAAAGGATGACGGCTTACGGCATCATAACATCCACTCCAAGGGACTTGTGTGCTTTGGATCTCGCCGCCGATTCCTGGCCGAGGACCTGGCCGTCCGGCAAATGTACCGAGGCTTACCGACACAGAGACCCAAAAGCGGACAACACTAAGGAAAATAGGCAAATAACATCACACAGCACAACCACAGACATTTCACCCACTCTTTCCACTGTGGGGTTCAAGATGCAAAACAGGAGGCTCCATGCAACTCACACTCCGGTACAAATTCCTATTGAGACGTATCGCGGCCCTTCGCCGAACTTCAGTGGAAATCCTTTCGGAGAGAAGCTTTTTTGGTCTTTTTTGACTCTGATGTCCGCCGAAGCTGATGCACACGATGCCACCATGTCCAGATATCCCACACTGGGCTTCCATTCCCACATCTTGGCGCACTTGGCGAAATGCCAAGCTGCTAGGAAGTTAAAGTTTGGTCGCCTGGTTGATCCTCGCTTTCTCTCCTTCCCCAATGGAACCGGCCCAATCCCCATGCTTGATCCCCAGGATTCCCCACAGAGTCACGAGCCGGCCAAGCCAGCTAGGTCTCCACCTCCCCCAATCAATCAAAGGCGGGCGGCTGCCGCTTCTCGTGTGGGTGACGGTTGGAGGTGCCACTCTTTGAGGCATGTGAAATTCGACGCAACCAACAACCCAACAACCCCAGCATTTTCGAGATCAACCATCTTCGAAAGCTTGGCTCAATGCTTCGTCTCCAAATGGGAGGCTGTACAAAACCCGAATCATCAGATGTAATCAAACGCGTCCCGTAATGCAGACGTCGAACCGAACTCTGAAAGTCGGTCAGGGCAGCATCTCCGGGTACCTGATACGTGACCCTGTCTGCAATGCTCGGTTCAGCCGTCGAGGCTTGTCAGATGATGAACACGCTCCCCTAATGCCCTGGCTCCAGGTCAATGTAGCGACGGGAGGGTGCCGTCCCTCTTGACTTTTTGTGCTTTCTGTGGCATGTGATACTCTCCGCTTCTACCTAAACAAACAGTGTCATTGGCAGATCTGTGCTCTTTGACGATATCACTTGCTGTCCATGAATACCCAGCTGTCAAGAAAAAGATTGTAGTCTGATGAATGAGCATGTTCTGCCCGTTTGACTGCAGTGCGTGTTGCATACAGCCTGCGTATCGCGAGCCTGTCAATGTTATGGCCAGCTGGCCGCCTAGGTACATGAGCTCTAAATCAACCTCACGGTGGACCCGAAATGTAAGGAGAAGCGATTTCTAACAGAACCACATCAATTTCACCGAACACCTCCAATCTTCGTGGGGTTGATCATTTTGGATCATTTAACAACTTCAACCCAAAGTCCACGGACATCACGAGATGTGAAGCACACAACAGCAGCGCGGCAATCGCTTTTGATTGACTGCTTCCCCGCCCCCAGGTCGCACGTACGTCATCGCCGACATCCAATCCGATGGCTCGCTCGCTACCGTTCGTTTACATCTCTGTGCAGGTGACCAAACACTCGGATGGTACCAAAGAGGAGAGAGCTCACCATTTGAGTTTTGTTTGTGACGGCCATGAGATTCACGCCTTACCTCGTCCTTGCGCCAACTGCAGTCGTCTTAGCTCAACTCGTTCATCCTCTGCATCGGACAGCTTCCGATATACAGCGACAACCGCAGCCGCAGCCGGCCGACCACGCGCAAATCCCACTTGTAAAGCCTGCCGGAGGACTCGGCTCAGCCATGCCGCCTTCCGGAGCGCCCCAAGCAGACGGCCCCGCGAACGCAGGGGGCGGCAGCTCGGTCATGCTTTCGGATGTTATGGGTCGGGATAAGAGCATCAACCTTTTTGCAGGGTGAGTCGCATTCCATATATTACTAAACAGTGCTGCCAACTCTGCTCGTCCAAGTACTAACTGACATCTCAATCATTGCAGATTCCTAAGGAACATCGAGCCTTCGTCACAACGCCTAGACGATCCTGCTAAGAACACGACCGTGCTCGCACCCCTCAACTCGGCCATAGACAGCCTTCCACGGAAGCCATGGGAAGATCCAAAAGATTACAGCGCTTTGGGCGCCAATGCGTATGAAGGCGAAGATGGACAGGGGAGAGCGCAGCGCAACCTGCGCAGGTTTGTTGAGGCTCATTTGATTCCAACCAGCCCATGGCCGGCGGGCGAGAAGGTCAAGCCGGTGGGCGGTGATACGGAGGTCTGGTGGGAGGAGAAGGATGGGGTGAAACGGGTAAGAGAACAAAAAGAAAACATAGTACACCCTCCTCAAGCTGAGATGATTATACTGACACTATGCCACCGCAGATCCAACCGGGAGACATCGAAGTTGTTAGTGTAGGCAGTACTGTCGTCAATGGCGAAGTGGTAGGTTCACCTCGGTTCCCATTTTGCGTCCACTGTCGTCGTCCCCACTATACACTTTCTTACCCGAAGTTCCTTTGTCGCGGAAATGCTGACCTTGAGACTTTGATCGAACAGTGGATCTTGAAAGGCGTTCGGAATTATGCCTGACTGTCATGGATGGGCGGGATACACGACGTTGAGATTGATTCAAGTATTTCTGAGCAGGAGTAAAGCCTTTGGATTTTAGCGATTATACTGTGATGGGCTACAATAGGAGCTGGAGGACATCCGGTCTTGCGATAAAGCTCACGATAACGCGTTATCGGTGATGCTTGTGGATTTTGGTCTGGTTGTCTGAGAACTGATGCTGGTCACCCTGACAGTTATGGTAGGCGGTAGCCGCCGGCAGGTCTTCAAATGGGACCCACCGCGTATGACACGAATGATGATGATGACACCGCGCGTTGACGGCGTTGAATCGGCCCAAACAACGTCCATGCGGTAGAACACGAGACTGAATAACAAACTAATTCTTTCTGAGATCTCTGCGTGATGGGCTTCGAACTTGCAAACCGTTCAGCTTCGTAGTCAAGAAATATCCGATCAAAACAGCCAAATCCCGTCACTGGTTCCTGAAATGCGCGCCTTGTGTCATATTCGGGCTCCATCGGCGATAGTGTAGATACGTAAGGGGTGAGTAGGGACGATAAGAAGCCTCAGTGGGTCAGGAGCAGCAAAGGAGTGAATTTGATGAGCTCTGATTGGGTGAAATTGGGCTTGGGCCGGGCTGAGGGCCCCAGCCGACATTTTGCCGCCTTATCGCTATCAGTTGGAAAGGCGGAAAGAGATCTGCGCCCCGGTTGCCGGTCTTGCGACACAGAACTGCTTGCTACGTTTGATTCCCGACATCCACTTGGTCGCTAAAATCATCTACTGAACCAAGCCCTTGTTGTCGACAGCCGTGCCAAAATCCAAGTCCAGTCGAGGCCGTCTAAGCATCCGAAATCCAGAGGACATTGTCCATCGATGGTCGCAGAGAGGTTCTATGACACCTGTCGCAGCTGTACGCGCCAAGCTCCCCCCCTTCTTCGTGTTCTTCCAGCCCAGCTTTTTGCCCTGTCCTGCCTGGTCCCCTGAGAGAGCTCCCAGGGCTCCCGCCTCGCCGAACTAGGTGAGGCCGATCTCAGGCAAGCAAGCGCCTGCCGCAACCACACTCCCGCTTTTAAGCCTTGTCCTTTTCACCATATTGACTTCATCACGCAACCAAAACTTGCTCCGCTCCAAACCCCCCACCAGCGCTCCGGTCACATTCAGCTCATTCCTGCATCACCCTAGCATATTCTTGCATCTCGCGTCCACGGCATTGCAACTGACGCCTACCCCCAGAGCCTTCGAACAGTCCAACCACGATGAACTCCCAGCCCCAGCCTCTGCATGGCGGTGGCCCCTTTGATCGCGACCGCGACCGCGAACTCGAGGAGCAAAGACATCGCGCCATCCAACAGGAGGAACTAGCACGACGAGAGAGAGACCG
The DNA here is from genome assembly GCF_033439725.1 of Neurospora tetraspora. NCBI lineage: Eukaryota > Fungi > Ascomycota > Sordariomycetes > Sordariales > Sordariaceae > Neurospora > Neurospora tetraspora. Next base: position 746,974 of record NW_026944383.1, read on the forward strand.
TGATCAGACCCGCGAACGCGAGCGAGAACGGGAACGCGACGACGCCGAACGTCAGCACCGGGAACCCTATCAGCCCGCCGCCACCCCTCACCACAGCAGTGCCGGATCGATCCCCATCCACCAACCGGTTGCCTCTAGAGTTGCAACTACCATCCATAGCCCCGGCGGTTTGCTTGCCAATCACGGAGGCTCTGCTCCTTCCATGCCCATTGGCGCACCCACGGGACCTGCTCCCGCTTTCGGCCCGCAGTTACAACATGAACCCGGTCGGCATCCTCCACACGGCGGGCCTGGCGCTGCGCCGACAACCCAACATCAAATGTTTGCCCCAATGTCTCACGGCCCCGGCGGCCTAAATAATTCCCTAGGAGGGTCGGGCGGACCGGCGTCTCTCTTTGGCGGTCCTCTCCAGCAGGAGAACGGTCGGGGGTTACAGCAGGATGGTGTGCGTGGCATGCAACAATTGCCCTTTGGCTCCAACATGGGCGCTGGCCACCCCATGCCTTCTGGCCCTAGTGGAATGCCCCAAGGTCAACAGCCGATTCTTAACGTGAGTAAATCCATCTAGTCGGTCGGCAGGGTGCGATTTCAATCGCCAGTGGATGCTAACGGTATTCTCAACACAGGACGCTCTGAGCTATCTCGATCAGGTCAAGGTCCAGTTCCATGAGCAACCAGACGTATACAATAAGTTCTTGGACATTATGAAGGATTTCAAGAGCCAAACGTATGTCGGCCCTCCGTGTTCGACAGTCTCCTCTAGAAGCAGGCTAACCGGAAGCAGCATAAATACTCCCGGGGTTATCACAAGAGTTTCCGAGCTATTCGCGGGCCATCCAAACCTAATCCAGGGCTTTAACACATTCCTGCCACCCGGCTACCGCATCGAGTGCGGCTTGGAGAACAACCCGAATAGTATTCGCGTTACGACACCTCAAGGCTCCACCTCGTTCTCGATCGGTGGAAGTCGCGCGCCACAACTCGAACCTACACAACCAACATCAGGTCCTGGTCAGGCCTTCCTAAGTGCACGACCAGGGAATTGGCCGCCATCAACTGTGCAGCACAGCATTGAGAGCCCTGAGGTGGCGTATAGCGTGCCTGCACAAAATGGCCCTGCTGGATTCCCTGGTTCTAACCAGAATGCACCCTTCGAGAATGCCAGTCCGATTCAGCAGAGATCCGTCCCAGCCGGCCAGAACGGAGCTGTTGGCACCCATGCTGGGCCAGCGCCTAGAAATGCGCATACGCCCACACCAACGGTGGCCGGCCAGCCCAACTCAAACGGCAGCGTGGCTCATCAAGCAATCATCGAAAAACGGGGACCGGTTGAGTTTAACCATGCAATTAGCTATGTTAACAAGATCAAAGTGAGTGCATTCCCGTTGGCCGGCGGCGGCTTAAGTGGGAGCAGTTTTCGTGGCAAGGATGGGGCTGGGAAGCCTTTGTGGAGACTGTCGTCTGAACTTGACATGGAACTTGAGTGCGAACTCGAACTGACTCTTTTGCAGAATCGCTTCCAGGACAAACCCGAAATCTACAAGCAATTTCTCGAAATTCTGCAAACCTACCAGCGCGAACAAAAACCGATCCAAGACGTCTACTCTCAAGTGACCACTTTATTTCACGCGGCGCCCGACCTGCTCGAGGATTTTAAGCAATTTCTTCCCGAATCGGCCGCGCAAACGCGACCGGCCGGCCAGCAGCGCCCGGAAGACAGCGCGGCGATGGCGGTTACTACGCCAACTCCTCAACCAGGCCTTCCTGCCCGTGATCAACAGCCCAAGATGCCACCGGTCGGCAATTTTGCGCCTCCGCCGAGCGCCAGCAAGGAGAGCAAGAAGCGTCCTCGTGTGGAGAAGGCCGTTCCCACCACCGCACCTCCCGCATCCGAGCAGCCGCCCGTCTCGAGTTTGCGATCAACCATTCAGCCGGCGGCACCCACCAACAAGCGAGCCAAATTATCACACAAGCCCGTCGTCGGCGATGGCAACTTCGTCGAACCTACATTGATTCCCGTCATGCCGGAACCGCTTGGCCCGATCCCGCTTTCGACATCCGGCCAGGATGATGTACAATTCTTCGAGAGGGTCAAGAAGCACATTGGCAATAGGACTGCGATGGGCGAGTTTATGAAACTCATCAACCTGTGGAATCTTGACCTGATCGAGAAGGATGTGTTGATCTACAAAGCAAACCACTTCATGGGTGGAAACCCCGAATTGCTCATTACCCTCAGAAACATGCTTAGGCACACCGGCACGGAAGAGGTCGTTGAGAACCGGCCTGAACCACCGCCAGGCAAGGTTTCCTTGAGCAACTGTCGTGGTTTCGGTCCCAGCTATCGCCTTCTCCCTAGGCGGGTAAGTGTCTTCTCCATAGTAGCCTTTTTTTTTCCCCCAGCGCGCTAACCATCACGGGATTTCAGGAACGTCTCCGCCCTTGCAGCGGTCGCGACGAACTGTGCAATTCGGTCCTCAACGATGGCTGGGCCTCACACCCGACGTGGGCTTCGGAAGATTCGGGCTTCGTTGCGCATCGCAAGAACGGTTACGAAGAGGGACTCCATCGCATCGAAGAGGAGCGACACGACTACGACTTTTACATCGAAGCCAACCAAAAGTGCATCCAGCTCCTGGAGCCGATCGCCCAACAAATGCTTACGCTTACCCCTGCGGAGCGGCAACATTTCAAGATGCCTGCGGGTCTTGGTGGGCAGAGTACTTCGATCTACAAGCGCGTGTTGAAGAAAATCTATGGGCCAGAGAAGGGCTGCGAGGTCGCCAACGAAATGTTTAAGAACCCTTTCGCCGTTGTGCCTATAGTGATGGCTCGCCTGAAGCAAAAGGATGAGGAGTGGAGATTTACACAGGTACGGATCAACATTTCTTTAACCTATCGTTTGCTGATAGTGTGTGTTTGCTAACCGAATTAATAGCGCGAATGGGAGAAAGTTTGGCAGAGCCAAACCGAAACGATGCATCTCAAGAGCCTGGACCACATGGGTATTCAGGTCAAGACGAACGACAAGCGCAATCTTTCCGCCAAGCATCTGGTCGATGTTATCAAGACCAAGCACGAAGAACAACGCCGACTGCGAGCGACTAAGGCGAAGATACCTCGTTACCAGTTCCTGTACGGGTTCCAAGACCAGGATCTTCTCCTTGACCTCCTTCGCTTCATGGTCATTTATGCGAATGTTGGCGGCCAGCACAACGCCCTTGAGAGGAGACGCATCTTGGAGTTCTTTGAGACATTCATCCCGGCATTCTTTGACCTTCCGGAGGACAAGGTACAAGAGAGAATTGCCGATATCGACCAAGATTCTGGAGAAGAGGATGAAGAAGACTCCGCGCCCGCTGAGCTCACCAATGGCAGGACGCGACGCGGTAAGAAGTCCGATCTACTTCGCGGCGTCCTTGACCCGGGCCGTAATGGCAGTCGCAGCCGGGGCCAGAAGGAAGACAGCGCAGCAACAGGAAGCAAGGAGACGACACCGGATGTTGGGTCTGCAAATGAGGAGGAGATGCCGGATGCACCAGAAGACCGGGCTGTCCCCGAGGTCTCAAATGACCGCTGGTTGCCAACAATTGGTCCCATCGTCTTGGAGAACACCAAGGACGGCAAGCCTGATGGACTTGTCGATGTCGATGGTGAACTGAAGGCGGACGCGCCCTTTGCCCGTGCCTGGTACAACTTTTACTGCAACCAGAACATGTATGTGTTCTTCACTGTTTTCCAGACGCTGTATAAGCGCCTCGAGGACGTCAAGGCCAGCAAAGACAGTGTCCTTGAGGAGATCCGCCGGGAGACTGCTGTTAAGCCCGCAAAGATCCTTGGCATGGTCAACCCAGGTCTGCACTATTTTGACGACAAGAACCCGGAGACATTCTGGCCTCGTACCGTTGAGCTGATTGAGGATTTCATCAACGGCGAGATTGACGAGAGCCGGTATCAAGACGTGCTCCGGCACTACTATCTTCGCAAGGGATGGACAATTTACACAATCCAAGATCTGCTCAAAACACTTTGCCGCATTGGTCTTGCCTGCAACAACCCAGACGCTAAGGGCGAGAAGACCAAGGAGCTCGTGAGAGCGTACTTGGAGAGTCGTCAGCAGGAGACTACCAGCTTCCAGAACGAGATCAGCGCTCGTAAATTTGCGGAGAAGTGCATCAAGGATGCCGATATGTTCGTCATCAGCTGGGTAAGTATCTCTGCCAAGAAAGTGAAATACAATAAATGCTAACGTGTCATCAGTATCCGGGCAAGAAGGAAGCTTCCGTCCGCTGGTTGAAGAAGGAAGACACCACCTTCTACATGGACGAGATGGAGCGCATCCAACAATGGCAATACTATATCTCTTCTTACATGCGTCAAGAGCCCACGGAAGGAGTAGATTCCAAGCAACTCCAGAGGGTATTCCTCTCCCGCAACCACGCCGCCGCAACGGAGGGTATATCCGAAGAGGATTATAAACCCAAGCCACTTGCATATGACGAGGGCCTGGTGATTAGGATTTGCCTCAACTCGTCCAAGATGGTGTTTGAGAAATTCACTTCGGAGTGGTTCATCTACAACACCACCAGCTTCGACTCGGAAGAGGACAGGGTTTTCCATGAGGAGAAGCAGGCGTTCCAGAGAGAGCTGCGCGATGAACGCCTAAAGGAGAAATTTGTTACGAATAACTCGTGGATGAAAGGCCTGAGCCACGAGGAAGTCCAGGCAGCCAAGGACGAGTTTCAGAAGTGGAAAGAAGGCGGTATCGGTATGGTCGAGTCGCAGCAGCAGCAACAGCAGCAGCAGCCCCCACAACTGCCACAAGCCCAGCAGTAGTATTGTGGTCATGGACGTCCTTGGGAATTGGGAGAGGATAGGGTGAGTGACGGATGTTTATGTGGTGGGTCTAGTCGTTTCATCTCCTTTCTGCAGGAGAAATACGCTCTGAGTTGCAGCGTTGGGTGTTGGTCCAGATCATTTGGTGATGGAATTCAAAAGGGAGTTGATGGGAAACGGTACGATTTGTTCTAGTCGTGGCTTTTTTTATTTGTTTTCTTTCAGCCTAGGCGAAGGAGCGTGTGGGTATCAACAGAACAGAACAGGACTAGGTTGATTATGAAGTTTGAATCCAGTTCGTTGTTTACAGAATGAGATATGGGAAAAGTAGGCGTACTGAGAAGGGGGGAAAAGCAAAGGGGGACAACGTTTGGAGAGGGCCAAGTGTAGTAAAAGGGACTCTCCGCGTAGGTACAGGTACATTTGTAACTTGAGGCTGTCACTTGACGAGGGGTCAAACTACTATTAGCGAGAACCATTTGTTTGTTTATATTCATTGTCGATTAAATGTAGTAATAGAGAACACGGTGCTGCAACCGCCGGGTTTAGCGGGGCTGCCCCGGTCGCACGGCCCCAGTGCTCCCGCAGCATATATAGAGCCCTCCTCTTCCACGTCCCTTTCTTGTACTCTCGACTTCTCCCTCACTCTTACTCCTGCGCTTTCCCCTGCCCTCTCTCATCGCCACCCCCTGGCCCAATGTCGTCCGCGCTTTGATCCTCATCTCGCCATTTATGATAAATAAAGGGATCAAAAAGATTGAAGGAAAATTAATAGAACAGGTACCGTGGCTCAGGAACACGGATGACATGATCCTGAGACTATTTATCCGCAACTCCTCTTTGTTTTCGATCGAGTTAAGCTTGCAGTTTCGCAAGCCTCTTTGATTCCTCGGTCCTTTTGTCAGGCAGCACACTTGATAGGTGCTTTTGCAGCCTTATTGCATTGTGACCCAACTATTCCAAGATTCTATAGAGGTTTTTGGAAACACTAAAATACTGAATCAACGATAATCACTCTCAAATATAAACTAACAATTGTCCAAGTAGCTGGTTCTCTCAACGTCTGCCCATGGCATGCAACCCAGCATTCCACTCTACTGATCCCTCTTCTTCAGCTCAATATACTGAGCAAACAAGTCTAGCACATCATGCTTATAAGAGTCAAGCGGCCCAAAAGTCCTGACCGTCTTCTCCGTGTCCAGACGGACATCAGCGCCGGGCTGGCTGCCCCCGAGCGGAAACGTCCCATCCCGCACCGCCTCCGGAAAGGCCCCGGCCACAACGTCGTTGATCTCGTCGTACGACGGCCGATGGCAGTCCAGGACAAAGCTATCGCTGCCCTCGACGACCGCCTCATCAAGGGCGAGGACGTGGACGCGCGCCACGTCAGACAAGCCCACCACGTTGACGGGGAAAGCCTCGGCCTTTTTTCCAAGCGCGACGTTGAGGATCATACCGTTGCTGCCCCCGCCGGCCGTCATCTCTCCGACGTTTTTGTATAGCCGGTTGGGCCCCACGACTACGCCGGGCATGATGCTGACGAGCGAGAAGCGCGGGCCCTCGTCGGCCATAAAGCGGTCCGTGTAGTCCAGGGCCAGGGCCTTGGAGTCGATGTAGGCCTTGCCCGGATGGCTCCAGGGCCCGGTGGGCAGGGGACGGACGCGGGAGTCGCTATCGTAGACCTTGTCGGGATTGCCGCTCATGAGCTTGTCGAATGGTACTATGGCTACCACGGTAGATGTGACGACGATGCGTTTGAGAGTCGTGGATTTCAGGGCTGATTGCAGGATGCTCTTTGTGCTTTCGACGGCCGGCTTGACGATGTCATTCTCGGGGTCATTGGTCTAGATCACACACCCTTGATGAGTATTCGCTCAATGCTTTGTTAAGATCAAGATTTCTTACCGGGTTTAGGATTGGGCTCGCGATATGCAAGACGTGAGTGACACCTTGAAGGGCGCTGTCAAAGGCTCCGGGAACGGTAATGTCGGGAACCAGCACACCCTCAAACTGGGAGGCAAAAGGCTTGACGAGGGGGTGCGATTCTAGTTCTTTGAGCTGACTTGCGCGTCGTGCGGAAACACGAAGGTTGTAGCCCGCTTTGAGAGCCGTGATCAGGGTTGCGAAACCGACATGGCCAGTGGCGCCGGTGATCTGTCAGGTACCGTGTATAATCAGCATACTGACTACAATTTGAGCTTTGCAATTTTTGGAGCTGTTCTTACCAGCACAAGTTTATTTGTCATGTTGACAGTTTTTCAGAACGCAAGTGACTATGCCTCGATGATCCCGTTAGAGTCAATCTCTTGGCTCTGAATCAACCTCTTTATATACTCTTTCGACCTACGAAAGCGCATCGCGTACGAGAGCGCCATTATTCATTGTGTCCTCCTGTCCAGCTGCGTGCTCGTGGCTGACTTGATCAACTTTCTGACCTTGCTATGCATACTTCTCATCCAGCACTTATTTCTGACCGCTGAGTAATGAATTCGGCATTGCGAGGGGCTTTCCATGAGCATTTGGCCCATAGTGTGCGGAGATGCCACAAGTTGAACTGGTCCAGATTGCTAAATTCTGACCAGGTCAGAAAGGTATATCGTGTCAGGGCAGGGTCGTGGGTTTTGTCATGACCTGACCAGTTTGTTGGAGTTGCGATTAATAATCATGAGAGTTAGGACTACCCGTTAGTCAATCTGGGGTATCGATATTAATCGCAACTCCGACAACCTGGTCAGGTCATGACAAAACCCACGACCCTGCCCTGACACGATATACCTTTCTGACCTGATCAGAATTTAGTAGTCTACTTGAATAAGCCTACTATGGAAGCCATTTGGAAGCCTTATATGAAATCTGCCGAGGAGGACGACTGGACCAAGATCGCCGATGCCGCGGAGAGGAAGCGAGTACAGAACCGCCTTGCACAGAGAGCCCATCGTGAGAATCACATGCCATGACATTCTTCATGGCTGAAACTGATGGGATTCTGCAGGCCAGAAACGTGGACGACGGCCAAAGCGCGTCGGGGCAGGGACAGCATATTCGAGCCCAGCTTCAAGATCTTCAGATGGCATTGGCCGACACTCATCCAAATCTACTCTAACCGTGAGAGAAGCGCGGTTGAACGAGCTCTCATCATCAGCCGCCAGCAAAAATAAGCCCGAGGAGATTGCAGAAGCGGCCAAGGGTGAATGGACGATAGATGTGTATGATGACCAGGCTGTCAGCAGCACCGGCCCCCTCGGTACTGGGAAACCAAGGTGAGTAGAGCCGTTCAGACTGCACAGTTTTGAGAAACAGAGGTCTCGCGCTCGAAAGCTAGCATCTGGTCTGACCCGGCGTCTCGCAGCGAAGAAATCATGCCCATGCTGCCGGTTGCCAGCCACGCGGAATCGCCATCACCGCTGGCCGAAGTGCAGCTCTTCTCCAGCACCTCCACCCTGGCCGCCCTGCTCATCAACGCGAGCATCCTGGAAATCAACTGCGGCACGAAGCCCCGTCCCGCGATCCACGTGGCCGAGTCGGCGCTCGCGCCGGCCGCCCTGAAGCCGACGCTGCTGCAGGTGTCGGTGCCGCACATGCCCTACGTGGCGCTGCTCCCCTTTGCGTCGTTCAGGGATAACCTGCTGCGGGCGAGGGACCGACTGTCGGCCGTCGAGTTCTGGACCGACGTGGTGCAGAACGTCCGGGTGTGGGGGAGGACCCCGTGGGACCGGCGAGGCTGGGAGGTGCAGGAGTGGTTTGCTGTCAAGTGGCACTGGCTCATGACGGAAGAGGTGTTGGAGGAGACCAACTTTTGGAGGGTTTCTCAGGGCCTGGATCCTTTGCAGCTGATGAGTGGCCTCGGAGCGGTTGCTGTCTAAGCTCTAGACAAATTTGTGTATGGAGGTGCTACCCCGGAAGCCCTGTCCGGCCTTGTATACGAGCGATTCTTGTTCTTGGAAGATTTTGAATAATGATTGGACGTCCTCACGAGCGCGTATTGGCTTACCAAAGTGGTAGCCTCCTCTCTCGGGTCAGAATCCAGATCTAGAGGCGGAAACGATCATGGGTCAGCATGTGTCAGAACCAGTGCTGCACACAAATCAAATAGTAACAAAGCAAAGCAAATCTACCCCCAGTGTAACAAATCAAATCTGTGTAAAAAATCAGTCAAATCAATTCAAATCTGGGTGCAGATTTGCCTTATTATCTTTGCATAATTGTTTCGTTAGAGCTATAAGATTTTTTGTAGCAACATACCTCTCCGATGCGTGTGGTGTAACTTTTTCTGCAGACGTTCGGGTGCAAATGTACTCGTCGGTTAGGTATGGAGTCCACCCTCTGGGGGTCTCGCTTACAGCTAGCCAACCGACTCTCATCGTCCCTTTGAGAGTCGGATTTTTTATATGTAACGTGCAAGGTCTGTAACGGCCAGAATTTTCAATAATCCGTTTCTTTACCAAAATATAAGTAAAAAAGATAGCAAAAGATTTAGATTGTTCGTCTCAATTGCGCGCATTCAATAGTATAAGTGAATTATTTTTAAAATATTATAATATATTATTATAGTATCATAAAGGCCTTATAGCCTATATGCCAAACTTTTACAATATAATATCTAATTCCTCCTCTTCCTCCTCCTCCCCTTATAAATTCCTATTATCGCTAAAATCGTCGTTTATAATAATTATTACCCTTATATAGCGCACGGGTACTTCCAATTTCTTGCTAACTACCGTTATAGTCATTATAGCCTCCTCGTTAGAATTTATATCGATAGCTTTTTCCTTCCCCTTCTTAGATTTCTTCTTAGAAGGGTATAGTGTTAAAGGGAATTTTAATTTTAACCTAACTAAATAAATGTACTATAGTATGATAGGGAATTTATTAAATATATCCTTTATACCCCTATTATTTAGAATAAATTTAACCAATGAGGTGCTCCTTCTATGAATCTTTCTAACCTACTTCTTATTGTATATTTTAAAAAGTATAAAATCTATATTATAGCTAGGAAGGGTAACCTTCCTTATAGCCTTATAGAATTTATCCTCCTCGTTTTTAAAATTAATTAAGAAAACGTTAAGGTCCTATTCTATTGGTTAGATAGCCTTCTATACCTTTATTTTTAATATATAATATAAATAAATAGGACTTTAAATACGAACTATAAACCTACGGCGGTCGTTATTAATAACAGCCTCGTCCTAACCTTCTTTTTACTTAAATATTAAATTATATTCTAGGTAGTTTATAATAATACCGACGAAGTTATTAACATTAGGAACGTTATTCTCATTAAATTTAGGTATAGCCTTCTTCTTAACCTTTAATTTTCGTAGTAACTATTATTTAAAATTAGGATTTTCCTCGAAGGCAACCTTTTTAATAAAGGTAAGGTTAATTCGTTATATTTCTTTTAATCCTTCCTCTATATTAACTACCCTTTTTACTATAACTTTAATATTAAATATTCTTTTATATAGGTACTATCGCTAATAAAAATATACTTACGAAGGTTCTGCTTCTAAGCTTCTACTTTAATACGGCGCTTCTAATTCTTCTACTAATTAAATAATAATTTTTATATATTAATAGAGACTTTTGAGGTAATTTTCATATTACTAACCTACATTTTAAATAATAAATTAGCCTCTTTAATCCGTCCCCATATAGCTAATAAATCGAAAGTATAAAGGACTTTACATAGTATAATAGTTTTAAAACGTTTAGGGAATAAAGGTTTTTGCTATACTTTTATAATTTTATAAAACTTATTAAGAAGGACGTTAGATTTGAGAGGCTAAAAATTAATCTTTTCTTATCCTTTATAAATAATATTTCGAATAAAACTTACTTCTTTAATTTTCTTCTAATTATTTAAGAAAACCGTACAATTAATATTAATAGCCCCGCTAATAATCTCATCTACTAAAACCTTTGAATAAACCTTCTTAATTACTTAATAAACTCCTATATTAAATAATTAAAATATGTAGTTAATATATAAAGGTAGAATATAAAGTATAATATCGAAGGCTTTATAATATTATAGAATATATAAATCCTTATAAATTTTAAATCCGTTTATAAATAATACTCTATACCTTTAGCTTTATTAAAAGTTTTACCACTATATTATCGCTACCTTTAAAAGGCTCTAATCTTTTAAAAGAAAGTAGGTAATTAAATAACAAACTAAACCAATCCTTTATAATGCTATTAAATAAAAGAGATAATTAAAAGAATACTTATTAAAGTACTTAATTTATTACAATACCCGGTATATATTATTATATCTAATCAATATATTTATAATAACTACGTCTAGATTTACTTCGTAATTAACCTATATATTACTTTATATTTATAATTAAATAATTTAAAAGAAATTAAATTTAATTACAAACAACGAAGTTGGAACCTTACTATAATCTATACTTCAAATATTAGAAAGGAAAGGATATTCTTAGCCGCAGCCAATATAGTATCGATAATAATTAAATTTTCTTTATTATTAAGATTAAATATAATACGCCTTATACAGGCTCTATTCTTTATAAATAATATTTATTATTATAACAATTAGTATAAAATTATTTAATAAAGCAATATAGGGGGATATAATAAGGTAATATAGTCCTATACCTTTATAACTCCCTTAATTTCCCCTACTTAAAAGGGAAACTTATCTATATTCTAAATATTCTCCTCCTTAATATTAAAACTATTATAAATAGCCTTCACGTCCTTAAACTAATCTTTAAAAGAATTTAATTAAACTTTAACGTTTATCCTTTTTACATTTTTAAAACTACCCACTTTAAATTCGAACTTAAAGTATTTCTTTCACTACTTAATAAACTAATTCCTATAGAAGTTCGTTAAAGAGGGGTATAACCATTAAGTACGCAATTAGTTCACTAATTTAACGAAGGAAGTATTATTTAAAAGGAAATAGCTATAATTAACGATTTAAACTACAATATTAAGAATTTTATCTTTGTTTACAATTAGGGCTAGCAGTTGATAGGCTTTTGTATTAATCGGTAGAACCTTTCCCTCCTTAATAAATATTATATATTTCTTAACAATAGCCTTATTAATATTAAATAATTCCCTTATATTCTTATACGTAACCCTCCCTTTATTTTTACTTTAATATTAGCCTTAGATTATAAAGTAGTAGATCGGGTTATAATTGCAGTCTAACTTACAATAAAATACCAGGCGGCCTTCTCTACATGGGATGTAACGTCGAGGTTAAATATAAGTATAATAAAAGTATATATAAAAGATAGAGTACGACGAAACGAATCGAATAAAGTTATTTATAGTACGATATAATAAAGATTGGTAATGTTTTGGTTGAATATAGTTTCTATACCATTACAGACCTTGCACGTTACATATAAAAAATCCGACTCTCAAAAGGATGATGAGAGTCAGTTAGCTGGCTGTAAGCGGGCCCCCAGAGGGTGGCCAATGCGTGCACCTAACCGACGAGTAGGCGCATTGATGAAAAAAGATGTCGTATTTTGGTAGTAATTTTTAGTGCTTTTGACATGGGATATTGGTGTTTTTGAACGTCCTCTCCTCCCTTTACTTCTCATTGCCTCCCCTGCACAACTGGATATGGGCACCGGAAGGATAATATGTACCGGAAAAATGACATTCCGGGTCAAATCTAAACAAAGCAAATCAAATATTACAGTAAACAAAGCAAATCCGACCTCAAAATCTTGCAAATAAATCAAATCAGATCCCAGATTTGATTTGATTTGCGTTGTGTGAACCACTGGTCAGAACGTATTGGAAATACAACATTTGTGCTGCAAGGTACCGAACTGCAAGGTACCGCCAGGCTGGTGCCCCTTTCAAGTGCGTACAGCCAGGTATCGAAGCTCGGACCAGGTAGCTATTCGATGGTCATGCTTGGCAGTCACTTCACCACCACCACTCACTCTCCTCCTAGCTCACACAAGCTCCAAACTTCCTCTTCTTCCTTTCCAGTTTGGCGGCTCAAGGTTGGGATCACAGTACCAACCAGCCGCATGGAAGAACCATAAAACACTCCAGCCACATCATTCTTCTTCTTCTTTGTCCGCCCCCGCCCCCGCCCCCTCCCCGTCATGCTTGTCCGGCCGCCGCCGCTCTTCGGCGCCACTATCGGCATTCTGCCACCATGCTTCCCACGTTCAGTGCTAGTCACGAAGACGACAATATCGGCGAAAACAGCAGCCACAAAAGTACTTGGATCACCCGTGAACGTTGTTGCGGCTTATCATATGCGGGGCCCGTCACAGTTGCGATGGCAATCACAACTTCTTTGTCGTAGCATGGAAGCGCTACCTCAGGCACAGAAGATCACTCCAGTCGCAGCACCAGTCCGACTGAGTGGGAGGAAGTCTTCGCTAGTGATGCGACTTGTTGCCATCAGACTGGCCTCAACTGAGTCACCGGCGGCGCAAAAGAAACAGGGAGGGGTAGTACAGGCTAGCAATGGAGAACAGACACAGGCACAGACACAGGGTCAAGCTCAACTACCACCGACTGCTGCGAATGGGGTCCCGCAGCTTAAGGCGCCGAAGCTTGGTGAGATTCTCTTTCTGGGCTTTCCCGTTCGTACGGACGGGGTGGAAGTGGAGGGTGAATCAAAGGGGAAGGGTTCATGAAGCTAATGCTGAATGTGTTTATTTGCAGAATATCCTGAGCGTTTGCTTATCTATAATGCCGGCAAGGGGAGTAAGTATCTATTATTCTTATTGTGTTTGTTCAGTCTTCTTGGGTGGGTTTCGTGTGGTTCGAAGGACACAGCCGAGGTGCCATGGACTTGGTCTGTTTACTTCAGCAAGAACTCACTTACCCTCCAGTTACTCAACCCACTCTCAAACAAGTAACCCATGCTAATCTGACATCTTCTTCCAAACAGAAATCATCTTCATCGCCCTCCTCAAACTCACCACGGTCTTGATCTTTTCCGCCTTCGGCCTCTTCGTCGCTCCAGCTTACATCGTTAACGGGTCGCCCCTCGCTGGCGTCGCCAGTACGTTTTATCTATCTTTCCCTCTCCCCTTCCCCCCTTCTACCTTCCTTCCCCCCTTCCCTACCAAGCACAACCTCTAACAACTCCACAGTCTTCACCTGCGGCCTAACCCCCCTCCTCTTCCTCGCCCACTCCTCCCGCCCCTTCGTCGCCCAAATCCACCTAACCAAGCTCCCCCCCTACGCCCGCCTATCCTCCGACGTCCTCCTCCGCTTCGCGCGCTCTCTGCCCCCTCAGTCTGCCTCCCGTCTCGAATTCGTCACCATGTCACTGATCGGTAAGCCGCGGGTCTCCAGCGTCAGCGTAGCTGACCTAAAACCTGTTTCTTCTCTTCCTTCCTTCAAAAATGGCTGGTTAAAGAGGGTGAATTTCGTTCGCGTCGACCCCCAACCCACCACCCCCTCTACCGCAACCACCACCGCAACAACAACAACAACAACAACAACAACAACAACCAATCCCAAAACCAACAACAAAAAACTATCCTCCACCCAATGGAAAATCCAACAACTCCAAACCCAACAGCAACAACTCAAAGAGAAGAAACAGCAAGGGTGGAAGCAAAGGATTTTTTCGTGGGCTCGGTTCAAGAGTGTTAAAGAGTTTTACGTTACTGATGTCCCCCAAAAGACGGCGGAGAAGAGGGGGGTGAAGGAGGCGAGGGTTTGGGAGGAGATTCGGGGGTTGATTGAGAAGAGGGCGGTTAGGGAGGCGGAGAGGAGGATGGGGGGTAGGTGAGGGTGAGGACAGAGTGAGGTATGTATGATTAAATGGGGACTAGAGTGGTGGCTTGGTTGTTGTGGCCGAGTGCCATTTGTAACTATCTCTAGGGGGGAAAGTGTATAAGGCTCATAGATATGCCATGCCCTTTCTTTCAGGAATCTACGCCTGCGGCACTAAATCATGACTGCTCTGTTTGTTGTACATTTATTGGGGTGCATGATACCTATGTAGGCAATATCATCACATCCAATGCCTGGCTGGCCATGCTATCAAACCTCAGTCGATCCTTCAATGTGCATTTTCTCTATATCACAAACATCATCTACAATTATCCCCATCCAATGCTTCATTTAGCTCATCAACCATCAGCTCAGCATACAGCTATTCGTCCAAGCTAGAACATGGCGCTTTACATATCCAACAACAAAATTCCTCTCTCAACTCTTACATCACCACCTATTGAACCATCACCGACTCCAAGACTGAAAGCCTCCCCATGGATATGTAACACAACTTTCGCGTGAGCGTGGTATAGAACTAGTAATACAATGGCTACAAAAAATAGCCAAAAAGAAACGAATGGTATCCAGATTTCCGACCACCGGAGAATAATGTTGAATGTATGAGAAAAAAGAATCTCCCCTCCTTTATGATCAAGACCCTAGATCCCGCCACCCCTACTGTCCCGTCTTCCGGGGACAGAGAATAAGATCCCTCCCCGAATGATGCCCTGTTGATTGTTCCCTGCCGAGGCGTACCGGCCACCGTCGACTGAGTTTTCTTCCTCTCTTATTTTTTCTTCCCCGATCGTCAAATATGTTTGGTATAGATGCTTCCTTTTTGACTGTGCCGTTGAAAAAAATATGACAAAGCAATGAGAAAAGCCATTCTTGCTGATGCTTAGGTCGAAAGTCGTTATCATGACATCAATGAAACTCTGTCCGTGTTACACAAGCATATATGTCATGCAATGCCGTTTTGATCTGCCTGTAACCTGGTATATCATTCACCAGGAGACTATCCAATCCTGACAATCTCAATGTTCTCGTCCCGTGGTCGGGTTGTGTGGGTGTTGGAATTGGCGTAAGCATCATATATGTGTGTGACGGCGCTACGTCGCGCGATGAAGTGTCCAGCTGTTATCGATTACGCTTGACTGACATATGGCCATCGTAATCGCCCCCCCATGAGCGCTTGAGGCCTCCCTCGTAAACGCTAGCCACAGACTCTTGCCACATCGCAGGGGTGACGAATGTCTGTACTGGGTTGGTTGGGTACTGCGGCATCTGCTGTGAAACGGGAGAAAGCTGAGCCTGGGCCGCCTGCAAGTCTTGGATGCTAGTTTCCGAGGCACCAGAAGAGGGAAGAGATAATGGACTGGCATGGTTGGTGAGCTGAGAAGGATGCTGAACCTGAGGGTTGCCAAACTGGGCATTCCATTGACTAGGATAACGGTTAGTACTGAAAGGACCACAAATGGATCTCTTCTCTTTCGAACGACTTACTCAAAAATGCGAGTCGGGTTCCACGCGGGGGCGTCCGCGAGTGGCATCGTCTGCGCCATGGAAGGCGCTTGTGTCCCGTGACCGGAAGACATCATGGCAAGTGACTGTAAATCATGGGAGTCACTCTTGTTGTCCATTGGGCCAACCGAAATGGGCGGTGAAAGGGGATGAGTGGTGTAACTAACGTGAGAATGTTGCACATGCGTATCGAGCTGGTGGTCGATGGAACCAGTCCTCGACATATCGGATCGATACGACGGGCTTGGATGCGAGTTTGACGATGGGCTTCCGTAGGGGAAGCTAGGCTTCAAAACAAACGGCTTCCTGATATCCTGGGAAAAGGCCTCCCGAACGGAATCAATCTGCCGCTGCATGTCGGGCATTGGCCAAGCACCCATACATTTCTCTAATACCCGCATGTGGCGTGTGAAGTACTCTCGCGACTCCGCGTTGAGGGCCGGATCCGGCGATGTCAAAGCGACCTAAAGCCAGCGTTAGTAGGGCTCAGCCAAGACTAGATAAAAGGGGCTAGAGCGGCGACGAAGACATACTAAATGCAATACAATACAAGCGAGGACCGCATATAGCGTGAAGTTGATACCTCGCTGCATGCACTGTAGCCCGGCAATGCCAAACTGGTTGATAATGCCTTCTTGTAACCTGCAGAGCATCTTGGCGGCGCGGTATGAGACCAGCATGTGTTGCTTCCATTGACTTCCAGTACCTGTTGGCGTCATATGGGCCAGCTGAGGCCTGTGGAACAAAATGATGCTAAGGTGATAATACGAATGCATATTGCCGACAAACGACGAGGGCAACCACGGAGGAGACCCATCAGCAGGGAAATCAAGCTGAAGGTCATGTGGTAGGTCGGTCAACCATGCGTCCATGGCGGGCCTAATCTGAACGAATTCAGGGTCGATACCCCACTCCTTGTTTCTCTTAAGGCGTGAATAAACTCTGCTCATCCGGCAGACGTTCCGAACAACCTTGGAAAAGTAAACAAAGTTTCGGGATACATGGTACTCCGACGTGTCGCCGTTGGGCAAGGGTCTTGGAACTTCAAAATTGACAGTCTCTTCTTCGACCGCAAGATCCGTTTTTCCTAGCAAAACGTCAGCATCCCATATGCCAGGAAGAGAAATCCTCGACTTACCTTGAGGGGTACCAATCATAATCTCCACGATGAAGATAGTCTGCCAAATCCTGTCTCTCAACTGACACTCTGCAGGGCTTAAGCCACATGATCGACCGGCTTGGTGATCAGCATAGTGCTCGTCCAGCCCAAGGTCCTTAGCCATTGTAACACATTGGACAATGCTCATCCAAGAGCGGTAGTAGTAGCCCTTCTTCGGTGCTTGTTCCCTCGCCTTCAAAAGGATCAGTGATGCCTGGAGGGTGCTCAATCGAGGTACATCCAGGAACGAATCGGCATGACCTGTGTTTCACGTTAGCTCATGATCAGAGGGAGAAAGGACGGGATTCGTACGTGTTGCAAGATAAAGCCACTGCTGGCCTTGCGCCGCATCATCAGCCAGACGATTAGCAATCGCAAAAATGGCCTCAAGGATGAGGGGTGAAATGGCCTCCCGGTTATTGTGCCACTGATGATAGAACTGATTCTTGTCCAGCACTGGAACATAAGGATGCGTATGCGTAAAGTAGAGATCAAAGTAGTGGAGGCACAGATCTTCCGACGGCATCAGAGCGGGCGGTATGCGAATCTTGCCCGCCGTCAGAGGCGGTAGGTTCTTTGTAAACTGGTCCTCTTCGGTCTCTTCCACGGAGGGCTCTTCATCATCGGCCGATCGCATTTTGCTGTTCAGATACGGAGCTAGAGCCATGTTAGACCTGAAAAGCTCTCGAAGTCAATAGAAGCCGCCATTTCTCACCTGTTCCTGCTTCGTTGACCTTGAGTGAGCCCAGAAGGTCTGCCAAGTCCTGCTGGGCATATTCGGATTGATAGTCCTCTGGTGAAGAAGGATGTTGAGAGATTTGAGGTAGCTGTGACACCTGGGGTACCTGGTGCATGGAGGGGGGCGTCGGAAAGGAATCCGGGGTCGCATATGCAGAGTGCACGGCGGCATACTGAAGGTTTTGGGGTACAGCTTGCGGCTGCGTGTACGGCACGGTATGGTACAGCGCTGCGGTGTCCTGGAAGGAGGTCGGAGGAGGATATATCGGCGTGGCTTTGGGAGCTTGAGTGTGGGTGAGGAGCTGCTGGTGGTCGGTCAAAGCCATTTGCTGCTGTTGATAACTCTCCTGAACAGGCGACGAGTCGAACTGGGCACGTGGAGGTTCGTAAACTTGGGGTTCGGCGGCTCCGTCAAATCCATTTGGCCGAACGCAATGAAGCTTGAGGCGGATGCACGCCGAACAGGGCCAAGTGTTGGTGGTGGCGGCGTCACATTTGATCTTCCTTCTTCGGCATCCTTCGCAGGCTCTCATAACTATATACGACCGTCAGTCTCAAAGTCCTGCTTGGTGTCTTGATGCCTCCATGAGACGGGAAAGGGATTCTTCCAACGGGGAAACAACATGATTGGAGTATCGGGTGGGTGTATGTTCGCTTGCTTGCTTTCTCAACATCTACATACCCTTCAACCGCTTGTGGCGATTGTGTTCGTCAACGAAGACATAGTCTAAAGAACCAAACAGCAGACTGGTTAACGGACGTTCTCTTATTTTCCAAATAAGACGGAGGGGGGTATCCAGGAGACAAGACTGATAGGGGTCGCACTTTTCTGAGTTTCGCGCGGCGGTTGCTGGTAAGCAGGCGGCGCGAAGGTAAATGCACCCATCTGCGAAGTCTGCGGGAGCAGCCGGCGCACTGACGGGTCGTTCGACATGCTTAGAGGAAGCGGTGATATCGTCTGATGTCGAGTGTGTAGAGGTAAGATGGGATGACAGTTTCAAGGTCTGGTGCTGTTTGGCGAATGACGGGGGAATGAGCGCTTCCACATTGGCTTCTCGCTATCCTTGATTCATGAGTCGGATCGGATGAAAATCGTCCAAACGTCGCGGCTTGTGTCCTGAAAAATGTGTGTAGTGTATTCCTGGCGGCGCTGTTCGATGTGTCCGAGGGAGCAAAGGTGTGTCCAAGATGTCGGCGCGCGAATTGAGTTTGACGGTCTGATGTGGGCGGTGTTGAGACTGAAGCTGCTGGGCCGGCTCAATTGATGATGTAGTAGGCAGTGGAGGCCGGTGTGCTGGTAGGGAAGTGGCAGGTAGTTTTATTTGAACGTTGCGTTGGCGGGATGATAGTAGCGTTGCTGGCGGACGGAGCGTTCAAGTACTTGCCACCTCTACACTACCTCTATCTAGCACTAGCAGGTGTAGGTAGCGGCGGTATGTACTAGGAGTAGCCTCAACTGTCGATGGCCAGGGGCAGGGACAAGCAGATCGCACACAGCAAGCCGCGTATACAATGTTCCTACGGCGAGGCAGTATATGCCGCAGCTCGTCAGTGGTAACAGTAGAGGAACTGAGTGAAACAAGGGGGGATGGGAGGGGATTTTAGGGATTACGATAGATCGAGCTTTAACAGGAGGTTTAGGCGGTAGAGAAAGGTACATCCGTACACGACCAGGCAAGCCAGCCCAGCTACCTTTCCACTGGGTCTGTCGTCTATGGATGGATCCGGTCCCAGGTCTTCCCTGATCTTTTACGGTGGCTCGAGGGTGGATTGGTGATTTGTGGTGGTCGTAGTGGTGTAGCATACAGTGTGCACTATGGCATGCCAAGGTAACCGCAGAGCAGCATAAAGACAGGGCCTGCCTGACATCTCGACGAGGGGGTTCACCCTTGCTACAGACTAATCCCAAGACTGGCTTGTCGTTCATCAGGATCAGCCATGGGGCCTGGACATGGATCCCCTAGCGCTCAATGGACTCGCTCTGTTCGGGGGTTCGGGGGGTTAAATTGTGCCTCTCCGTTGTTGGGACACCCACCACACACCTTTAACTAATCTCTACACTTCATGTAACTGACCTTCTCTTCACACATCGGAGGATCCTATCCCAAGCCATGAATGACATGTGCCCAGTGTGCATGTCTCGAGGTACTTTGTACAGATTGTGTCCGGGCGGGGTTTCTTTCCATGAACAGCAAGAAAGACACCGCAGTCGGTGAACACAGAACAAAGGCGTACAAGTAGGACTCGCTGGATGTGGTACATGTCAGAAGCCCTGGGGTATTACCAAGCTCCTATCCCTTACATATACCTCGTGCTCGTTGTCTTGGGGGATTGCCATTACCAATGCGCATGGGTACGAATATAGTAACTCGTGGTGGCACCTCGATGTTACTCTAGACATCGAACCTAGAACAAAAGTTGCTGCAGACTGGAAGATTGGCAAAAAGAATGCGTACCTAGCACTCTAGCAGAAGTCTGGCGGCGGGACAAGGAACCCGCCCCAATGCCGCCGCCCCAAAGCACAGGGAATATCGTGACAATGGCATTGGCTGGTCTCGCAATGGAACCCTGCTACCGATGAGAACCGACGGTAGCAGTTCCTCGACGGAATCAGCTCTTTTTTACTGTGTTTCCGTGCAAGTGGAATGCTGCTGAATAGGTGCCCAAAGGCAGATATGGGGGACACCTAGTGACGGTACCTTGCGGATACTGTACAGCATCAACCGCCGTAGACTTTTGCTAGAAGCCAGGTGAGCCAGGCAACCAGCATCCGTATCCGGTGTTCCCTCAGCCGCATGTACTGCCATCTGCTATTGGATATCCTTCGTTAGTCCAGCTCACGGGGCAAAGAAATGATAGTGGTACATGGCCAACGTAATTACAAAGTTCGTGCTCTGCTGTAAGATATCCGGATGCTTGATGACGACTTTCGGGGGCTCCCTCTTGGTTCCCGCCGTCGTTGTTGGTTTTCTAGCCCCAACTGACGGGATGTGGTGGGAGGGTGGATGCTGTGATGGATGTGCGGGAGCGAGGAGAGTGGCCGCGTAAAGACGGGACTCCAGGTCCAAGGTTCCGTCGTCCCAGGTGGGGAAGCACTGAAAGACTGGGCTTCGAATCAGCATCTTCAAGATTCGCCCACCCCCCTCCTGCCGCCAATGTATCTGTAGCAGCCCTTCGGGTTGTATTCAAGGCCAGCATGTCGACATGGCTTTGAATAACAACAGCAAGTATCATCCATCTTGGCTCACACTGAGTTTAGGATGAGTTTGCGAACGGACGCTGTTTAGGCACTTCTAGGGATACGGCATGTCTCGGTGAGCAGAAGGGGATTATCGTTGGCACTGACCTCTCTTTAGTTCTTGAGGTATATCTGGAAAAGCCTCTGGGCGAGTTCACGGTAACCGGCGAAGGCATATCCTAGCAACTCGAGGACACTAACCTCATTGAGCGTCAGCGAGGAATCTCCAAACAATCGCGAGATTTGCTTTTCCACAGTCGACTGCCCTGGCGGGATATTTCGTATGCCTGCCGGGCATGGAAGATCGATCGGGCAGAACGGGCAATCATCACAGCGGACCTTGTTGTCTTTTCCTACTTTTACTTGGTGCTTCTGGTTGAGTCCTGGGGCCCTGTCTCACAGTGGGAATCGCACGACAACGCAAGAAGGCTAGCCGCGAACCCTGGGGAAAGGCAGGGCATGGATCCAGTCAAAGATCTTAGCGTTTCTGTTAAGATATGAATCTTCCGCCGATGAGCATTTTGTTTTCGAGGCTGCTCTCAGAGTCCCCTTTTTCACACTGCTCTGGCTGACAAAGCAGGGACATGCTGCTTTGGTTGCTGTTCGTCGTGTTTGTGGTTCTCAAGGGTTAATCGGGCCATTTCAGAGGCTGTCACATGCAAACTGATTTCGATTGGAGAGAGAACAAAGGGTGGGGTAGGAAAAGCCGCCCGAGAGCCGGTACATGCGCAGAGAGGGAAAGGTACATACCATTCCGCTATGCCGAGGATGGCGGATGGCCTTTCCATCAATCTGTCCACCAACGTCGTGGACGGAAGCCAAATTACCTTCTGGCAGCGTTACACCAGACACTTCGACAGCTGCGAGTGGAGTCTTCTGCGAGCCCCCCAGGCTAGCAAAGGCCATCCGGAACCGATTTTCTCAACATCTTCTCGAAGACGCCCATCTGAAAGATTGATGTGAACAGCCAGCCATCCATGCAGGCCCTGTTGTAGAGGTACCGTTGCCTCACCGGTGAAAGGAAACAGGACGGCGAAACCAGGGCACAAATGCAACGCAGTCTCCTCCCCGATGGGAGTTGTCGACAGTACAACCACGTACCTAGTGTCTATACCGCTGCCACGCACTGGCCACCCCCAGACCACTCTAACCACCAACTTAGATTGAATGTTCGGCTCGCGGGCGGGCTCAAGACGACGGCTCGAGGGCAGGCAAGCCAACTCGCAATTCTACCCCCACCCACACTTGTGTACACTACTCTTCGGTTCTCACCAAGTGAACAGAACATCCAATCACCATGTTCATCTATGTACTCCAACCCCAAAGCTCGCCAGGGGAACCGCACCCACCACCTCCACCTTGGCCGAAATGAGTGTGATTGCGACCCGACATGGGTTGGAGCACGCCCGGTTGACGGCGACCTCCACGAGTTCCAATGCAAGAAATGCCGGAAGAAATGTTCTTCTGCAAAAGCAAAGAGGAAACGCGGAGGGGACTTGATTCCCAAGACATGACGTAAGTCATGTTGTACGAGATTGTTATCCTGAATTGGTATCGCCAGTGTGTTTAACTTGACCCAAGCGGGCTGTTACAGTCCCAACTCATAAAAGAGAGGCGCTGTCGCATAGCACACGCAACGCACGCACTACCTGTCAATATCATACACTAAATTCAGACATTAGGTAAATTCCTCCATGGCATTGGTACACTTGGCGACTATTCCCGTCGCACGCAACCACAGCATGTACCCCAGGCTCGGGAATCCTGTAAGGCACAGGGCTGATGCTGCGGCCACCATGGATTAAGGTTTGGCATCACGGAGCCATATCCCAACTTTTCTCGGATCCTTAAATCACATTCCAAGCCCTTTGTAGAAACATCTCCGAGAAGGGGACCTTGAGAGGCTGAAGCATTACAACCTTGGGGCCACCGCAGGCCGTCGGGCAGCCAAGGAGGACGACAACAGCTTGAGCGGGAGCCGCGGGAGCCACCGACGCCAAGGCACTGTTTCCTTCGCCCGATTTCCTCTGGGCTTCCACGCAGGGGTTATGGAAGCTTCCAACTTCTGTCCAGCGGTCTTACTGCAGGAACCCCCCACGCATCCCAACATCGTCATATATGGGATATCGGTTGCATGAATATGAGCAATATCACCAATGATCAGGTTCACACGTGGGGGGTTCTTCCTCTCGTTTTTGTGAACAGGCGCGGCGGCGACGTACTCGATAGCTATAGGTATCAATCCGTAAAGCGCATCTATACGAGCACCCGCTTCGCCGCTCAAAAGGCACCGCCTCACGGCCGGGGTACAACTGTACGGATCTATATCAACGAGGTTTATATACATGGCCGTACCGCAACTGCCCCGTACTCATCCAAATAGGGGTAGCATGGCGCAACAAGGTAAGCAAGATCCAAGTGTTCGGAAACGCCGCGCGATAGAAGATCAAAAGTTGTACTATTCTAGGATGGAGAACTACCGGGTTCTAGGTTTCGCCATACTGTTCAAGTGAAAGAGGTACCTGTACAGCCACAGAAACCTGTCTGTGATAAACTCCAACACGCGGGTCATGTTAGGATTGATCAATGTTTAAATGCACATAGATGTCTTGACCTGCTCGGTGATATCCGGTCATCAATGCTTTCTTCGTCGCTTTCCACTGCAGTTGGAAGAGGCACAAAGGTTTTTCCAGGCAACACACTTCCTCTCCATGTTGGATGTAAGTAGGCTGACGAGGGCATATCTGGCGATAAAGGTTGAGGTGGGTTGACCCATTTTCATACGAATTGTCCTAAATTCTGGGTCAATATGGCAACACTTTGCTCGTGTCGTTTGAAACTCACTAGCGCCACCCTATCTTGATCTCGGAAGGCTCTGTGTCCCCCAGTGGGGCCCGCACTGGGCCTGGCGGGACGGCATGCCCCAGCACCTGCAGAGGCACCGCAACCTGCAATGCGGGGAACGAGACTGAACGAGACTGAACGGTTAGGTTGCTCTTGCTCGTTCACTGAACGTCATCCGCCCCTGCCGCCGTTCAACTCACGCGCACGGCAACGACAAACGTCGGTGAACTTGCCCGAAGCACCAACTCCAAATATTCGCCTAGCCTTGGCCGTCAACTGAGTGGCAACTTCCGTGAACCGCAACAAAACTTTCAACCACTTCGATCAGCCACCACATAGGGTTACCTCACCAGCCGTTTTTCGACACAACCTCTCAGCATGGCTAAATCGGATTTCGACAACGCCAATCCCACCGTCCTTAGTGTCTCACAACTGCCCAGCAGGAATCTAGCGAAGGGCCATGTGAGAAAGGGCCCGGATTCCAAATATGACCACATCTTGTTTCCAAAGCAGTGGTGGGCGGGGAGCTCCCTGAACAGTGACCCATCGGTGTGGACATCGGACGAAGATGAAGACGACGACTTGACTTTGGCGACAGAGGAACCCATTGACGAGCAGGAAATCTACGGTAAGAATTACGCCCCGTCAAGTTGCACGTGCATGGAAAGGTGCAGTCCATGTTTCAGCTGCCTGCCTCGGTCCTCTGTTCTATTTTTACATACTGGTGATCAGACAGCTGATGTCTTGTATTAGACCTGCTATCAACGATATCGGACCCTGAACATCCCGTCACCCTGGGCCAAATCGCCGTTGTCAGACTCGACGACATCCATCTCAGCCCGTCACCCGCCGAGCGTCTAGATCCAAACACCTTGACCAATGTCGAGGTCGACCTTACGCCCACAGTGAACCACTGTTCGCTGGCGACTGTCATTGGTCTTGCCGTGCGTGTCCGACTCGAGAACGCTCTGCCTCCCAACTACCGCATCATTGTCCGCATGAAGGATGGCTCTCATGCCCAGGATGACCAGGTGAACAAGCAGCTGGGAGACAAGGAGAGAGTTGCCGCTGCTTTGGAGAATGACACACTGAAGGGCATCATCGAGAAGATGTTGGAGACTTGCGTCTGAGCACAGTCCAGACATGGGAGCCCCAGAGGTGTCCATTTTCAGCAAATCATCATTCACGTTCCGATGGCTTTTTGGGCTTGACCGTACGCGGCGGTATATCGTGAGATTATATCAACAGGGTTGCCTTGTTGGTCACCGACGGCAACGCCATTCTAGGTACAACACCTCCTCGTCATGGGGCACACGCGTGGCTATCCGGTATGTGGGGAAGCCGTGGATG
Source organism: Neurospora tetraspora (assembly GCF_033439725.1). NCBI lineage: Eukaryota > Fungi > Ascomycota > Sordariomycetes > Sordariales > Sordariaceae > Neurospora > Neurospora tetraspora. Next base: position 772,413 of record NW_026944383.1, read on the forward strand.
AATCGATATGACGATGCGAGACATCGGCCAATTCTGATACCTCCCGCCGCCTCTATTGATGTCCAAATTTCCCACCCAGGGCTGAGCATTCTTGTCTCCCATGCCAGGTCAGGGACACAGGGCCAGCAGCTATCCCAACCCAAGCATCGGGATTGCAAGCTCCAGGGGTTCAAACTTGAAAGGCTCGATGTCACCTGCCATTGCATCCCAATCTTGGGTGGCGGTCATGGACGGTTCATGCGGTGAAGCCCATGTCCCTGGCATTCTACCAAGGGCTTAGGTCAAGATTTTCTACGGCAGTTATATGATGATAGAAAAGGCACCGCATCTTACTTCTCTTTTGGTCCTCTTGCATAAACACAATCCTTACTCTTTGTGCGAATCTCACTTAGCGCCCACTCACACTGACGGAGTTGACTTGGTAATTACCGAGCTGACCCATCCACCTAAATACATACAACAGAATCAACAAAGGTTCGGGAGTTACTTTTCAGGGGTGAATGATGATTTTTGGTTCTGTGATAGGAAGGTCGAAGGGGTTACTGTCGAAACACCCCGCCTACTTCCCCCGACACCCGGGATCTACCACAAATGGTTCATCCAACCCATGGCTCATGTAATCGAGTGTCGAGGATGCGGACGTTAGGGACCCCGCTTTCCGTTGATCGACGGAACCCATGTGCTTTATGAACTGATCTACATGATGTGGACAGAGCCCGCTCAAAAGTTGACGAATTCAAGAGGCTAGTTGCTATGATTCGCATTCGGGTCCTCTAGTCAAGTGGGTAGGGAAGTATGGAACAGAGCCCTCCGATGCCTCTCACAACTTCAAAAGAGCGTGGGGAAATTCAAGGCATCTTGATCCTACCCTCACAAGTCTCGTCGAGTGTGTTTCCAGACCACCACGCCAAGCCCAACACAGAAAGTCTCAACACTTCAACACAGCCGACGTTTCAAACGTGACTTTAAACTTCCTGTTCCCAGTTTGGGATCTAGACCTTTGCGACACAAAGAGGACTAAGTGTGATTACGTTACTAGCTGTTCCTGCTATTGTGCACTACCTTCAGGTGGACTAGTGCCGTGAGCTGCCAGTGGCCGTTGAGTCCTTTCCTTTCTAGTTAATGATTGACATATTCTATCGCCTTTCAGGGACACTTAAACGAAACCAGGAGATCGTACTTTTGAGCAAGTTGTACACCTTCAGTGAAAGTCACCGAAGTCACCACATCCAGTCCACACACACTATACTCGATACAGCCTGTAGTGTGGTGTACAAGAGCCAGGTGGATAAGTTCAATATCCCATCATGGGCCCTAATGTGGCTCACGGGGGTGGGTTTCGCCCCATCAGCATCCCCATCAGCATCCTCGCTCCCACCAAGCACCAACAAGCCTCCATCGAGTCCATCCTGTCAGCCTGTCGAGCCTGTTCGCTTCATCTTCAAGAGTTTCCCCATGTCCATCCATGCTCCATGCAACCAGGCCTTTCCCTGAAAGATGCCCGGCCCAAAATCGCCATCCATCATTCACTTTCTTCAATTTTGAGCCAAAACTACATGATTATCAAACGATCAGCAAATGCTGCGCGCAAAATTGATGTATCTTACCGTACCGGGCCGGCCCGGGAAAGCGCGAACCCCCCCCTCCCCTCCCCTCCCCTCCTTCCTTCCTTCCTTCCTTCCCCCCAAAGCCGCGAAAACTTAAACCTGGCAGGCCGGCACTAGGTTTCCAATTCCGCTGCCCACTGCCCACATCTTTGAAAGTTCAACCGAGGGAAATTTGAGATGGGTCTGAGAGAGGCCGGGGCCTGAGAGGGCATATCCATTCATCCGCTCTGGGCCACGATATGCCCACCCACGAAGTCAGGGACACATTTTAGCTACAGTAGCTAGTATATAGTATCGAGCAAATTCGAAGGACAACTAAACTAATCTTCCGGTCTTCCCTGAACTCACGCCGTAGTGTACATACATTACTCCATACCAAGCACGCTAGATGAAGAAAATGAGAGAGAACGCGCGGCACCAAAAAAACTGGTGTGGTCATTTTCCAAGGAAGGAACTATTGACGGATCTGTCCGTTTACTTTTTTCTTAACCGACATTGTTAAGTGTTTCGGTGATGCACATATGTGGCCCCTATCACAATTGCATAAGTTAGGGTTGTGAGTTGTGGCGAGGTTTCTTTGTAATATTCATCTTTACCGTTCTTCACAGCATGTGAAGGGAACTGTTTCATTGCTTTACTCTAGTTGGAGCACTTCATCATCAATTTCATGAGTGATGAGATCTTTCGTGATCATCTATCTACCTTGACATTGAATTGAACGTATATCTTTCTTTGCTTTTTCATTCCCAGTAAAAGTTTTCTCTTTAAAATGGAACCACACGAACGCCCCCCTTCCACCGGGAATGCCTAGACTACCTCTACCCAGGAATTACATAAACGACAAGAAAAAGCTGACAAGCCACCTTCGTCACCTACCATCCATTTTTATCTGGGCGCCTCATGGCCTCATGCCCTCATGGCCTCATGGCCTCATGCTTCACCCAGAGTACCGCTCTCTATCAAGCTCTGGTAAAACTCGGGCTCCAAAAACTTGGCCACGCTGACATCCTCGCTCAAACCCTTGCGCCGCCTCGTCTTGAGCACAAAGTCTCTCGCCGTCGCCTGCGCGTTAGCCATCTGCAGAGGACGGAGGACAATGTCCTTATCGAGCGGATCACCGGGAACAATGTTCCACCTGTCGAACACCAGACTGACCATGGCCTGGCCGGGCGTGTTGATCCTCAGATCGGTCTCGAAGCCGAAACTGTCGATGACGGGCAGCAGGCCGTTGACGCGGTAGAGCGGGGTGCCGGCAATGGGACCGTCGGAGAGGACGTGGCCGCGACGGCGGGCCAGGATGTTGTAAACGGTGCTGACGGTGTCTTGGGGACCGGTCATGGAGACCGAGTACATGGGCTCCATCAGGCGAGGCGAGGCCATCAGGAACGAACTGTAGCAGGCGCGGCGGGCAGTGGGGATGATCTGACCACCGCCCCGGAAGATGGCCTCCTGGGCAAGCGATACGTCGATGAGTCGGAACTTGGTATTGCGTATTGCTGGTTTCACAGAAACAGGTTAGCACCTAGTAGATGTGTGAGGGGGGAAACGTGAATGGCGTGGGAGAGGCATCTCCAGAAGCGTGACCGAGCAGCTCTCGTGAGCCCGGAACCGCTGAGCCAACGTTGGCCGAGGTGGTATCTGGAAGGTGCCTCATCGTTGCAGTTTGCAATCTTTGGGGACTCCCCCCGCCTGTGAACGCCCAGACCCTCCTTTTGACCGGGGCATCATGCATTGGCAAGAAAAGGGACCAGAACATGGGGTGAAAGCTGCACATGCAACAATACCCTGCTTTGGAACCTCCTTCCCAGCTGCCACTTTAAGCAGGTCACTGGGGCCCCCATACTGCAGGTCCTTCACTGATGGTGTCAAGTGCGGCCAAAACTGTAGCCGCTAGGGGGTGTGACTGCATAGGCACGCAGCAGTCGAATGCAAGACGCTCAAAGAAGGAAAGAAATAACTTACGCTCTTCGCAAAGCGGGCCTTCCCGGACTGCCCAGTTGAATCCTTGTTTGATGGACTCCTTGACAGTGTTAAGCCGCTTCTTGTCAACCTGTTCATCGTGTTAGTCGCAGTGGTAGACGGCCCGATTCTGACGATCACGGCAAGCAATGGGGTAAGACGGAAACTAGTGTCCCGACTATGGAAAAGAAACTCGTAACTGACCTCTGATGGCAAGGTGTCGTCCTGCAAGATGTTGGGTCCCATCTCGTCTGGACCGAAAGCCCAGATACTCCTGGCTGCGAGGAGATCCCAGCCATACTTTTCCTCGAAGAACTTGGCGATCTTTCGTACAGGATCCCGAATCCTGACCGCTCCGGACTCGATGTCTTGCGCGATGCCATCCTCCAATGGCTCCGCCACCATGGTAATGGTGTTCTTCTTGTTTGGCGTAATGGCGTAACATTTGGTTGCGGACATGTCCTGTACCGTCTCGCAGAATCGTACCACAGGATCCGATACCCTGACCTCCATATCGGCATAAAGACGGCGTAGGTCATGCAATACGCAATCCATGTATAGCTCGCCAGTTCCAAGAATAATATGCTCTCCCGATTCCTCCACCTTGGTGGTAACCAGGGGGTAGCTCTTGTTGATTTTCCTGATGCCGTCAAGCATCTTGGGTAGTTCGGACGGGTTGATGGGCTCGACAGCAACCTTAAGGACGGACTGGGTGAAGTGCGAAATAGGCTTGAAGATGTAGGCGTCCTCATCATCCTCAAACTTCTTCTCCACAATAGTGGCAGTCTTCACGATCGAGTTGTCCACGCCACCCAACAGAACCCAGTTACCAGCGGGCACGCCGTCCGTTGGGATGTTGTATCGTGTTTCGGCGATGAAGACATCGGATATCCTCGCCATGGCCATATCTTCTTCGTCGTCGATGGAATAACCCTCGCCAAGCACGCGGACCTCTGTGCCAGGGCGCGCAATACCGCTCATCACACGGCCAAACGAATAGAAGCTCTTCGCATCGGGAGCGCTGAACAGCTTCGACACGTACAACACAAGCGGGCCGTTTTGGTCGCAGTTCAGCATAGATTCAGCAACCTTGGTGTCCAGAGGGCCTGTGTAGTACTGTTCGAGCTTTTGCTTTGCAGCCTCAGCCGGTGATGGTATATGCTGACAGACCATGTCCACGAACCCGGTAGATGGTCCAAAGAACTGCTCGCAAACCAGCTTCAACAAGACCTTGGGGTCGGTCTTGTACTGTGATGGTTTGAGCTGGATTCCCAACTTTTTCAAGGTACCCTTGAGTTCTTCCGGACTTTCGCTAATCGTATGCGAGTACAACTTGTAGATCGGCTCCATGATAAAGTTGACGAATGACCTCTTGGCTCCTTCTTCGATAGGTTTCCTGGTGAAAGTTCGCTTTTGCGGGTTGAAGTAGATATCTCCCCAGAGGCGTCTCGCAAACTCTTCCGAGTTGACACCGCCATAGCTGTCCGAATACATTTTGGCGAATGACTGAAGAGTGAAGCACCAGCCCATGGACGTGCAGGCAAACAGAACATTTCCCTTCTCTGGACTTAACCTCCGCTCTTCACCCCGGCCCGGAATTGTGTTCTCGATAATGGTGTTGACTTCTTCGATCACATGCTTGAGTTTGTAATAGGCATCGTTTGGTGGCAGCTTAAGCTCGAGAATCAACCGGTCCATCTTGTTGACAATCAGCGTGAGTGGGATGTTCTCCAAGACGGCGTGCTTGATAATTTGTTCTGTGTTGACCTGGACTCCCTCCACGACATCGACCACCAAGCAGACACCGTCCACAAGTCTGAGCGAGGCCGCAACTTCGTCGACAAAGTCCACATGGCCTGGCGTGTCGATCATGTTGAAGAGATGTGATTTTCCTTTTGTTCCTTGGAGGACCAAGCTCATGGGCGAGGCCTTGATGGATAACCCTCGCTCCCGCTCGAGAATGTGGATGTCTGTGTACCGCAGCTGCTCGTCACGCTTCTTTCCCGTCCGCTTCTCAAGTCTGTCCGCAATGTCGTGCGTCTCCAACACCAACATATCCATGAATGCTGTCTTTCCGTGGTGTAGGTGTCCAGCGAAAGCCACGTTACGGATTTGCTCGGGGAAGTTCATGAGATCGGTCATGAACGTGCGGTCGAAATATACGGGCGGGAGGTCTGCTTCTTCGATGCTGAACTTCTTTTGCTCGACAGGCGCGACGATCGGCTGTGTTAGCGGTTGCGCATCCTCCTCTTGAACCAGAACTTCGACGCCCTCGCCATAGACCTGTGCGGCTGTCGGGTAGTACTGCTTGTCTTCGTGGAGAACAACGGCGTTGGAGGGTCCTTCATCGTCAACATCCATCATCTCCTGAGCCGGAGCTTCTGGAGCTTCCTCTGGGTAATCATCGTAAACGTAGTTTCCAGCGTCGACGCCATGTTCGGACTCTTCCTCGGAGGCTTCAGCATCTCCGCTACAAATCGATAGTTAGCACCGTCCCACGAGAGAGTATCAGGAAAACAAAAAGAAGGAAGTCAGCCTCAAAAGAATATGGAGTCTTGACCAAGTTACAGCCCACAGACAGACCATCCTTCTGCGAAGTGACGACATCATGGAGATGGTCTGGTACTTACATGAAGTTTCCGAACTCGTCGTACAGATCGTCGTCCATTGTGTATTGTCGCTTATAAATACGCGTTACTCCAAAGTCAATCCGTCTCAAAAAGGTGGCTGTCGCGTTGTTGGAGCAATGGAAAGTTCAAAGATCGCGATTGGGACGTTTGCCGGATTTTCGTCGCTGTCTTTCTGCAAGGCTGATGTCAACCAGTGAAGTCTCGCCGCGGCGCGCAGTGGACCAGCTTCAATCGTGTAGCGCTGGAAAGTTGAAGGCCCTCTGAAACGGAAAAGAGTCAAGGTTTAATGCCGGAGGCTAATGTTTTAGCAACGTGGCGCGAGCTTCCGTCCTGCAGACAGGAAGTGGCTGGTGCGCAGATCCACTGCTGCTGCCGCTGTCATCCCTCCTGCTTCGTTATCAGATCATCTGATAAAGTTTTGTACGCAAGGATGGCACCACGGCAGCTGTCAGATTCAAGGGTGGTTTCAGCTATACCATATGGAGGTTAGCGCTCCAGCCACTTGATATTGCCTGATTTCTAGGCATATCTGGGTTACTCTAGCACCCTCTATGCCTTCTGAGCAAATTAATTATATATATTCTTTAATTAATTAATTCTACACTATCACATTTAACAATTAATAGTCTGATTTGCGTATTTATATTTAACGCTACAATTATCAATTATAAGTAATATCCCTACGAAACTAATAACGTTAGCTATATCCTTATTAAAGGAATTTACTAACAAAGCCATTACGGTCATCCTTAATACCCCTACCAATTAGTCTAGTTAGTATAGAGTTCTTAAAAGATTCGCTAATAGTAATTAGGATTTTAGTAATTAGCTATTTAAGGGAGGACTTATAATTTAGAGAGTTCTACCCCTAAAGCCGGAAAATTTCTTCTTTATTAAGTAAATAAAGGACTGCCTTCTAATAGTAAAAAACGAGCTTATTAAATTTAATAGAGGAATCCGGGTTAAGAAGGCCGTAATTATAACCGTAATAACTATTACGACTACGGCTATTAATACAAATAATACTATTACCGAAACTACTATTACTACCTAATTCTAAGAAGAAGCCGCCGCCGGCGCTAATAAAGACGATAAAGAACGAAATTTAGGAGAAGAAGAGAAAGAGGAGGATAACAAATACTATATTAAGTAGGATATTAGGGAAGATATAATTATTAACCCCTCTACCGATTTAATAGTTATCGGGAAAGTAGCGTACGATTAAACTAATAATATATATAACGTTCGTTATAAGTATTGAAAAGATTTCGATAATACTAATATTCGAATTTATAATTGGATGAGTATTTATATCGCCGTTTACTATATTAATATTTTATTTGAATAAGATAAATTTACCTGCGATTGGCTTAGAGAAATTAAGAATTAAATTAATCATCGACCTATCGATTAAATTATTAAAATTCGTCGAAATTATTAAGCCTTTATTAAAGAAATTATAAAGAAATAAGCTAAGGATTTCAAAAAGTAATTGTCCGATTAAAAATTTCTTATTATAAATAGGAAGAGATTTGGAATTAATAAAGTAATTTCCTTTATTTTATAGTTTACCGATTTCATCGATATAGTTTATAAATATAAACCTATTTAGGTTAGCAATTCTTGGAAGTTTGATAACGAATTCAAAGGAATGTCCTTAAAATATAAAAATATATTTATTAATTTCAAAAGGGTTAGTATATTAAAACCTATTATATTATTAATTAATTTTAAGAAGTTTGTAATTCGTAGCGCTTAGTGTGTTGGCCGCTTTGGTTCATAAGAATTCGTATTTGATAAGGAGGACGCTCTTGATTCTAATTATAAAAAGAAATAGAAGGTAAATATAAGGAAGAAACGCAGTGTAGATAAAAATACGAAAGATTTTTTATAACCGAGAAAGAAAGGAGGCGCTACGCTATTTTATAAGGCTTACGAGCGAGGCATTTATTTAATAATGCGCTACTAGTATTTAATACCTAAAATTAAAGATAATTTTAAATAGAAATTAAGCGGCCCTATTTAGAAGTTTGTTAATAAGAATTTCGAAAAGTATTCCGAAATTAGTAAAAAGGTTAAGAAGGCTAGGAATTAAATACGGGATTGCTTTATTATTTTTAAATAGATTATTGCTTCGAAAAATTAAAGAAAATAAGAAATTAGTATTTGCAATTAAATATTTCTTATTAAATAAGGTATTTTTAATACGAATAGTAGTAAGGGTAATGTTTATTTATTTAAGAATTTTATAATTTTCGATTTTAGGGCTTTATTTATATTTTTAATAAGATTAATTATTTTTCTTCGTTTCGAATAGCGTCCTTAAAGGATTGCGTTTGGGTTGGTGAATTTTAAATATTTATTAAGGGTTTTAGGATTATTAATATAAAAATATAGGGAGAGAGGGGAGTTTTGAAGTTACGGTTGAAAGAAGTAATTTTTTACTTTAATTTTACTATAAATTTTGTATTATTATGCCTACTTCGAAAGTAAGGTTTTTATTAGGATTATAAACCCTTTAGTAATTGCCTCCGTCGGTTAGACGGTTTATTCTTTTATTTCCTTTAAAAAATCTATTATTAAATAATCTTCGAATATTTACCCCTTTCCTTTAATTACGCGGCCTTCTTTATTTATCGAAATTATTTTAATTCTTTTAACCGGTCATTACGTATATAAAATGCCTATTAAATTTTAGTATAAACGATTCAGTTAGTATAATTTTTAAATTTTCGAAAATTTTAATAACGTTGAAGGCGTTAAATTTAAAGGACCTGCTACTTATTAATACGATGCGTATAGTATTTTAAAAATTAAATAATAAATTAAATAAAAATTACGAAATAGGAGATTCAGCCCAGGAGAATATTTCGCCGTTGATTTCCTCGAATATAAAGTAAGGAGAAATAATTTTAAATATATTATATTTATTATTTATCGATAGATTAAATTCGTTTAGAATATTTATATAGCGAATTAAATAATTGAAGCTATCGTTGAAGGATTTTTTTCGGTTATCGATACGATTATTTACTAATATAACGTTAAAATTCAATATATTGAATATAATAACGAATTTAATAATTAATATATTAAGGATAAATTAATTATACGCTTTATTATTTTTAAACTTTTAATATTTAATATTTAAATTTAAAATAGCGGTACTAAGCGTTTAGGGGGTATAATTAAAAAAAAGAGGCGCGTATAATAATAAATAGCATTAAATTCCCTTATAACTTCTAATTTTGTATCGTTTTAGCCTCGGCCTACTTTACTAATCGATTACCTAAATATTTCTATAATTAGAAATTACCATACAAATAGTTTTATACCTTTGTAATTTATTATAAGGGGGTATAAAGCGAGCTCTATAAATTTAATTTTAATTATTTACGTATTTACGGTTGTAAAGTGTACGCGATAATAGGCACCGTATAAAAGAAAGAGTAACAGCGTAAGAAGTTTTAATTAAAGGTTTAGATCAGATTCTTTATTAGTTATATTACTTCTTCTATTTATTAAATTTAGAACTTATAAAGTAATTTTATTATTTATACCCGTAACGTACTCTTTAACGAAAATTTAATTTATTTAAAGAACTTTAATAATTTTAAAGAAGGATTAAAGTTAATTAGTAACGAAATTATTAATTTATTTAATTAAATTAATTAACGTCCTTAATTATTTATATAATATTTTAAACCGTTTAACGCAACCTAAAATATAGAAAATAACGGTCTTACCCTTCTCCTACTATTATTCTTCGATAACGAATTTTAAAAAGATAATAATAAAACTATTTTAAAATTAATAGAACTTACCACTTAAAATAAAATATTTATCGATTTTATATTTAACTACCTTACTCCGTTAAATATATTATTAAGTACTCTTATTACTGGCCTTATAATAGATTTATTAGAGGTTATCTCCTTCTTAGCTTTCGAATTATAAAAAGCCGTATTTAATATTAAGAGACTTATTTAATTAATTAGGTAGTAGTAGGGTAAGATAATTATAAAAGTAGAAATTAATTACTTAATTTCTAAGGGTAGTAAATTAAATTCTATTAAATATTAAAACTTCCCTCTAGTCTTAAAGATTTACTACGATTTCGAATATTACGATTTGGGTGATTTTTTTTAAGTAAATAGAGGAAATATATTTCGATAGTTATAAAAAATGTAATTATAGGTTGAAATCGACGAAGACGTTCCCCGCACCAAAAGTTTTTAAATCTTCGATTATATATAAATATACGTATACAAATTTAATAAATATAGTCGGTAATTAAAAGTAAAAGTTCGCTTTATAATTAGAGGAAAGTAATAATATAATTATAATAAAGAAACATATACCTCTATATTAATTAATCGTTTATTTTAATTAATTATTACCTACGCCGCTAAATTCAATTTCGAACTTATTTAATATAATATAGTAAACGCCTTCGTTAATGCCTACTTTAATAAGGAAATTCATACATATATACTTCCTAATTATTGAAAGTACGGTACTATTTTTGAGATCCTTAAGGCCTTCTACAATTTCCGACGAATTCCCTTATTATAGTAACGAGAATTTAACGGGACCTTCGAAAATTTAGGGTTTAAACCGTTATTCGAAAACCCATATATTTTTAAACGTAATAAAAATTAAATTTTTTATTATATTAACGATATTATTTTCGCTTTTAATAAATTATAATATAATAAAGTTATTCGGGTTACAGAGAAGTTAGAAGAGAACTATAAATTTATTAATAATAATAACTTTTAATAATTTTTAGGTATCGAGATTATTCGAGACCGAAAAGTAGGCTATATTTAATTGTCCTAACGGGAATATATCTATAAAATTACTAAAATAATTAAGAATCCCTATATTTTCGCCTTTATTTTAATAAATAATAAAGAATTTATACTTTATAATAGCGTAGCCTCTTTTAATAAAATCTGGGAATATTAAATCGTTATTAAATTTATAATATACGCTATTATAATTATCCAGCTTAATATTACTTTCGCTGCTAGCCGATTAGCTCGTTACAATTATAATCTCAGTTCTTAGTATCGTAAGGTTACTAATAAAATTTTCTACTACTTTTAATACTATTTTAATTTCTCTTTTTATTATAGTAAATTAACGAAATTCGAAATCGCTTTAAATACATCGTACGCTGATAATTTTCTAAATTGAAAGAATTCGTATAGATTTACAATTAATTTTTTGAGTAATTTAATTTATTAGGGTATAATTAAATAAAAGACAGTATTTACTTTAATAATAGTTGTAGAATTGTTATCGATTTTAAACGCTATTGAGGAAACTATTACTTTTATACGTCTATATAAAGAGATTGATATTCCTTTCGATAAGGATATGCTTGTGATTGGTTGTGATAATATATAGACGATCCGTATATTAATTATTAAGGTAGCGAAATTAATAATTAAATTAAAATATATTAATATTTATCGTTATTAGTTAAAGTAGGAAATTATAGAGGGAAAGATTGAAGTTAAATATTTGAAGACGACGAAGATATTAGCCGATAAATTAATGAAGGTTTTAGAATAATTGGATTACGAGAAATTTCAGGAATTAATAGGAATAACGAATATACTAATTCGTAAGGAGATAGGGATAAATAAGGAAATTCTGGATAATATTCTGGAGGATATTTATAGTTTGGTTAGAGAAATTAACATACTAGAAGAGAAATTTTATAAATAGCTTTACTTTTACCCTATTTGGAAGGTCTGCAAGTGAGAGGGTATATCAGATTTAAAGGTGGTTTCAGCCATACCATATGGAGGTTAGCGCTCTAGCTACCTGATATTGCCTGATTTCTGGGCATATTTGGGTTACCCCAGCACCCCCCATACCTTCTGAGCGAGTCAGTCACACACACTCTTCAATCAATCAATTCTGCACCGTCACATCTGACAGCAGCAACTTTCAACATGGCACCAGCATGCAAGCAGATTCCCGCAGCGGACCGCGTCAGGAACGGTTCACGCTGTCGCGCTGTCCCTCAGGGTTCTAAAACTCCCCCAAACTGCCACCAACTCTCCACAACTGCCCGTTGCAAGTTGCCACATCCCAGTCATCAAAGACGCGTAAAGAGGTATCATTGGAAGAAAGCGAGTTGCCCCCGGCATCGGACACCACTTGTCAAGGTCCATCTCGTTCCTGAAGATCGGCGCTTTTCCGGATAAAGACTGATAAGAGCTCGCGTCGAAGGCGGTGTGACCGTGTGAGGACAAGAGGTGGCAGGTCCCCGTCGTCTCAACAATTTCCCCTTTCCTGTCCCTCGTCCAAGACAATCCTGGTAGACGTGGGCTGAGCTTTCTTAAAACAACGCTCCCATCCTCTTGACTCTTCCTACCTAGCTTTACCCAGTTCCATTCCATAATCTTTAATACCAAACTCTCTTTCTCCTCAACTCCAACTTTCAAAGCTAGCCATCATGTCTTCCGGTCTTCCCTCCGTTTACATCGTTTCTGTCGCCAGAACCCCTGTGGGGTCCTTCCTTGGGTAAGCTACCCCGCTATGTCGACTGACCTTCCGGAGCTGTTGTCAGGACGACACAGGAGGGACAAAGCGCGAACTAAGCGTTGCTAACATCTCTGAACTTGTAGTCAGCTTTCCAGCCTTTCCGCTGTCCAGCTCGGTGCCCATGCCATCAAGTGTACGTTGGAACCAGGTTCGAGAGGAGTAATAGATAAAAGAGGTCCTTAGCTAACAGCTCCTGAATTTAGCTGCCGTTGAGCGCGTTCCCGAGATCAAGGCTGAGGATGTTGAGGAGGTCTTCTTTGGCAATGTCCTTTCCGCTGGGTATGTAGCCATGGATGCCTTTGTGCGCAACGAACGCACCGCCGCGATTCGATCCTGGAACAACACAATGCTAACCAGATGTCTTTATCCTCCAGTGTCGGTCAGGCTCCTGCCCGCCAGTGCGCCCTGAAGGCCGGCCTCTCGAACAAGGTTGTCGCCACCACCGTCAACAAGGTGTGCGCTTCCGGTATGAAGGCCATCATCCTTGGCGCCCAGACCATTATGACTGGCAATGCCGACATCGTTGTCGCCGGCGGCACCGAGAGCATGTCCAACGTCCCCCACTATATGCAGAACCTCCGCACCGGCGTCAAGTACGGCGACGGCGGTCTTGTCGACGGTATCCAGTCCGACGGTCTCCGTGATGCCTACGACAAGGAGCTTATGGGTGTCCAGGCCGAGCTCTGCGCCAAGGACCATGAGCTGAGCCGTGAGGCCCAGGACGAGTATGCCATCAACTCCTACCAGAAGGCCCAGGCCGCCACCGAGGCTGGTCTGTTCAAGGAGATTGCCCCTATCGAGGTCCCCGGTGGCCGCGGCAAGCCTGCCATCAAGATCGACCGTGATGAGGAGGTCAAGAACCTCAACGTCGAGAAGCTCAAGTCCGCCCGTACCGTCTTCCAGGCCAAGAACGGTACCGTCACTGCTCCCAACGCCTCCCCCATCAACGACGGTGCCGCTGCCGTTGTTCTTGTCTCCGAGGCTAAGCTTAAGGAGCTTGGTATCAAGCCCATCGCCAAGATCCTTGGCTGGGGCGATGCCGCTCACGAGCCTGAGCGCTTCACCACCGCCCCGGCTATCGCCATTCCCAAGGCCATCAAGCATGCCGGTATCAAGGAGGAGGACGTTGACTTCTACGAGATCAACGAGGCCTTCTCTGTTGTCGCCCTCGCCAACATGAAGATCCTTGGCCTTGAGCCCGAGAAGGTCAACGTCTATGGTGGCTCCGTTGCCATCGGCCACCCTCTTGGCTGCTCCGGTGCTCGTGTTGTCACTACCCTCACCACCGTCTTGGCTGAAAAGAAGGCCAAGATTGGCTGCGCTGGTATCTGCAACGGTGGCGGTGGTGCTTCTGCCATCGTTATCGAAAACTTGCAGTAAGTGGCTGGCGCTTGTGTCTCGATCGTTCTATATACCCACATATTTTTCCACATGGCTCGCGGAGCGGAGTTTTGGAGAATGGAAAAAGCATTATACCTTGTGATTACCACATGAGGATGACATTCTAATAAAAAGTTTTGATGATTGATGATAGATCCACGGCCAGCTTGCCCTTCGTTAAGTCAAACCTTTAATAATACAAAAGACCCAACACATAATGCGGGTAGATTGTCCTCGGCGTGAATCAGCTTATGGCTATCTTTCGAGAAGATCATATCTTTTGAACTTATGACGGATTTGAATTCACTGCTTTACTACTCATGAAGAGAGACGAATTTCGATGGGATAGATGTAGTTCAAACTTCAATTGATCGCTCAGGTGACGGCGCGCTTGAGGTTGCTCATGCACTGGGCCGCCACGCCTTGATACAACTGTCCTCTCCGGCGGTAAATACTACCTGCTGCTCATCGACAAAGCAGAAGCTGCGAACGATCTCCGATCCATGTGCCCCTGGAAGACCTACCACAGTCTCACTATCCAAGCTCCATGAAGCACCATTCTTGGATAGATGGATCAGCCGGAACAGCTCTTGACTATTCATCCCCCATACGTGGTTAGCACACACTCGATAGCTCGTTTCGGCCAAAAAAAGGGCAAAGTTGTTTCCCAGAAAAAAACTCACTCCTGTGTTCCAGCACCAATAACCGCCCCAGCACCCGTCACCTTGGGGATAACGTTGCACAAATACTGGCAGTCCACCGTCTTGCGGATGTCGCCCAGGTCGAGCGTCGGCGAGCCCTTCTCGACCGTCTCGCCCATGTCGTACAGCGCGAACCGCTCGTCGTGCGACACGGCGTACACCTCGGTCTCGTTCAGGAAGCCGGCCCGGTGCACGGAGCCGTGGTTGAACGCCGCGATCACCACTTCGTCCTCGTCCGTGATGCGCGTGTCGCAGACGTTGACCAGACCATCGGTCGAGCCGGTCAGGAGCAGATGGGCGTTGGTGGGGTGGAAGGAGAGCTCTGTTACGTCGTCGCTGTGGACTTCATCGTAGTGGATCTTGGGGGCGGAGGGGAAGCGGAGATCCCTTTTTGTTCGTGAGTTAGTGAGATTCTGGTCTGGTTTGAGGTGTTGTTGAACAGGTGAGCTTGGATGAGCTAGGGTACATGAAGTCTTACCATAGGAGAACGGATGCCTGGTGGTTAGCCAATTCCGTACCGGCAGCTAACGTATTTGTCTGTTCCGAGCAGGCAAGTGAGAGCAAACCGGGGCCTTCGCCTGGTGTCCCTATTTGCAATACCGCTGTGTTGGCCGCATCGGTTCTCAGATCCCAGAGCGAAACCGTCCCGTTCTCGCCTGCTGTAGCAACGACTGAGTTTCCGACGCTGAACGCTTCGGCGCAGCTGATGTTTCCATGGTTCGTTTGGACTTTCTTGAGAGGTCCCTGGTTCAGGCGCAGAGGGTTGAAGATGGAGAGACTTTGGTCGGAGCCAACGGCTGCTAGGCCGGCAGAGACGGGGACGATGTCTGTGATGTAGGTGGGTTCTGAACCGGGATACTTGAACCCGTCGGTGCAAGATAGGGCATACATCTTGACTGGCTTATTTTCCGGGGGTTGAATGATTTTGTTCTGGTACAATCGTTCGCAAAAGATTTGTGAGAGACTTCTCAAATATGTGTAAGTCGACTTAAGCTGTACGAAGTCTTAGTCTTGATGTTTCGGTCTTGAACGGTCCTAGTGTCTACCTGTCCACGGTACTCACATCAGATGAAAAAGTAAGTAATCCGACTTCCCAAACAGATCACGCTATCATCCACTGGTCACAACTAAAAATTATTCGAGGATTTATTGTTTTTGTTTTTTTAGGTTGGTAGTTGAACCTCAGCTTGAAATGATAACTTCTTCAATAAGCGCACTTCGGATCGCAAGCCGTGGCAGCTGTCCGCCAGCTGCTGACTGACCAATCCTAAGCAGGTACGCCACAACTGACGGGACGTGCACGGCCGTTGAGGTTTTGAGCTCTGCGGGTAGGAGCCCGGACCCCTGTCGAGCTCTAGAACGATTACGAAATGGGAAGTCGAAGCTCTCAAGTTCAATCTGGACAGCTGGTATCATGAAAGCCGCTGCCGTGGACGCTACACTACACACTGCGCTATAGGTGTAGCTACTGGTAGTGACTACCCCACGATTTGTTGATGTTATTTACCCGACCTCCTTCTAAGAAGGGTGCTTGTGTTCAGTTGGCCTAACCACGAATACTTTCAACATCTGTTCCTTTTTTTGGGATCCCACTGCAACGGACATCCACGGACTGCAAACAACGTTATTGCTGACGATCTGTTGCTTATACATCACAAGTCTGATAATGGCATGATTCCTTCCTTTGGGTTTGCCTCTACTACGTTTCCCAGGAGTCGACAACCATGAGGCGCTTTCTCCTGTACATATCCCGTATGCTTGCAAACCCCAGGCCACTCTGCTCTCCTGGAGCGCCAGACACTGACATCATTGTCCCCCAGTGCTATTGCAGGTCGTTGTGTTCTCCCACGCGAATGCGCCGGACAATCAACAACATGTACTTTCTGGAGATAGATCGAATGGAGCAACAGGCAATACACTCCCCGCCGAGCTCCCTGCCGCACAGCATGTTCAACCAGGTATGCGCACTTGAACAAAGACGAAAGCTCAGGGCTGGAAGGACAAGTTGCTGACAGATAATCAGGTGCTGACCACGTCGACACCGCTCTGGTCGAGTTGCGAAAGCTACACCAACCTTTGCACCATAAGATACGAAAGAACCCCGGCATTTTGAGAACCGTTCTACATCTTGCTACCAAAGCATTACCGGCTGTCCGACTTACTGCTCCCTCACCCGATTCCTCCAACGATGCCGTCAGTGGCCCGCTTCTCCATGCGACCAGGCTCCTCGAGGAGTCCGCACAGAAGAACAACTCCGATGCGCTCTATATCCTAGGCGACATGAACTTCTACGGCAACTTCTCCCACCCCAGGAATCTCAAGACGGCCTTCGATTACTACCAAAAGCTTGCCTTGCTCAATGGAAACAGCTCGGCAATGTACATGATGGGAGTGATGTACTCTACAGGAGTGGGAGGCGCCGTGGAGCCGGACCAGGCCAGAGCTCTGCTTTATTACACCTTTGCTGCCAACCAAGGCCACACGAGGGCCGAGATGGCTGTGGCACATCGTCATTATGCGGGAATCGGAACCACCAAGAACTGCGAGACGGCGGTCAAATACTACAAAAGGGTCGGCGATAAAGCAATTGCGTGGTACCGCTCAGGACCTCCCGGCGGCATGAGCTGGATATCGGAATCTCACCGCATCGCCGACGAACTTGGAGGTATATATGGTGCAGGAGCGAGTGTGTCCAGTTCGGGTCAAAACGCACCTCACAAAAACCCCACCTCTGACGCACAGGCTTCCATCGAGGATATTCTCGAGTACCTCGACCTGATGTCTCAGAAGGGCGACGTCAAGGCGACTTTTAACCTGGGCCGTATATTTTACGACGGCCAGAGAAACCTCCCGCGTGACTACGCCAAGGCCAGGGAATACTTCCTGAAGGTAGCCGGTAAAACCTGGAATAAGAAAGGACAGGTTTTCGAAAACAAGACGCCCAGTTTTCACACTATCAGTTGCAGAGCAGCTGGATACATCGGGCGCATGTATTTGCGAGGAGAGGGTGTTGAACAGAACTTCAGGCTGGCCGAGTTCTGGTTTAGACGCGGCAATGAGCAAGCTGACCAACAGTCTCGCCATGGACTCGGACTGATGTACCTGAATGGTTACGGCGTGGAACGAAACCTCGACCTGGCCCTCAAGTACTTCAATGCGGCAGCGGAGACTGTATATCCACCCTCTCATGTGCAGCTCGCTGCGCTGTACCTCGATCAAGGTCAGTCCGATGAGGATATCTACGCAGCAAACCATCACCTGGATCTGGCGGCTAAGTACTACAATATGGAGGCATATTACTATATCGGAGAGATGACCTATTTCGGTCTTGGCCGCGAAAGATCATGCGAGGTTGCGCTTAATTACTACAAAGCTGTCGCGGAGAAGGTAGAGCCGTTTGTCTCATGCTGGGCTGAGGCTAACTTGGCCTACGACGCGGGTGAGACTGAGTTGGCCTTCCTCGAATACCTACACGCGGCAGAACAGGGATACGAAACCGCTCAGAACAATGTTGCGTACATACTCGACCCTCAGAAGTCCTACTTGACTATCCCGCAGTGGCTGTACCCCAAGACCCAGAAGCCGGCACTTCTTCAAAACCCGGCGCTCGCACTCATCTACTGGACACGGTCCTCTAGGCAAGGCAACATTGACGCTACTGTCAAGATGGGCGACTATTACCTCGGCGGGATAGGAACGGAAGCTGATGTCGATAAGGCCGTTCAGTGTTATACTGCAGCTTCAGAACATTATCAGAGCGCGCAGGCGTTGTGGAACTTGGGCTGGATGCATGAGAATGGCATTGGCTTAACTCAAGACTATCATCTTGCTAAGCGGTATTACGACACTGCTCTGGAAACAAACGACGAGGCATACCTACCCGTCTCTCTCAGCTTATTGAAGCTGCGGGCGAGAAGCGCTTGGAATACTTTCACCAACGGTCGGATCAACTCTATCCAAGACGAGCCAAGTGAGTACCATCCCCTGACCAGGTACATATCAAAGAGACCCAGCTAACAGTCAACAGCCGAGAAAAAGGAATGGTCACTCAGTGAATGGATCAATAACTTCTTACAGGATGAGATGGGCTATTACGGAGATGATATGTATGACGGCTATGAGGATGCGATGCCTGGTGCCGATTCCGATCTGGGTGCCTTTGAGGAAGGGGACATCCTGGAGACGTTGGTGATTATGGGTCTCGCTGCCGCTCTTGTCTTCTTAGTATTGTATCGCCAACAGCGACAGCAAGCAGCTCGGCGGCAGCAGGAAGACGAGGCAAGGAGACAACAGCAAGAACAGCAAGGCCAAGGCGTTAGAGTAGCTGGCGGAGCGTTTGCTAACGGACAACAGCAGCAACAGGCAGGGAATGGGGGCTTCTTCCCTCAACCTGGCGCTCCAGGCTTTGGGCAATGGGCTGTTGGTGGCGTGGGCCACTGAGCAGCTGGTGGCATGGCTTTGCAACTTTTTATCTCACCTTTTCTCTGCATCTTTAGTGTTTACCACGAGCAGTATTCTTGAGCTATTACTGAGCGATGGCGTATGGGGATTTGAAATACGTACAACTGTATACTACAACAGACGTTAGAATGGTCATGGTTGAGAGTAGTCATACAAACACCGTTCTTGAACCAGAGGCCGATGTTGCTGTTAGTGCGAGTTAGCCACTAACACATTTTCAGGTCACAAACTTCTCTGCAACAGAATGGGCGTGGCCAACCAAACAAACAGATGACGCCGGGAGTCGATCCGCAGTAGGCATCCGGCTCCCTTTGCGATCTTGAAAAAAACTTTGATCAAGATGTTTGCTTTGAGTGCTCGTGAGGACCTCCAGCTTCCTCTGCGGACCGGGGCGTGATGCAGCGGCTCTGGGCAACTGCTACAGCACCGTAATAGCAGGTACTACACGCTAACACCACCATCTCTACCCCCCGTAAGCAAGGCAATCACTTAGCAGGCCCGCAGGCAGCGCCTACCACCTCACCACTCATAGGTCCAAGATCTCCGTTTGCTTCGCAGATTCTCTCACCTCACATTTTCAACCACAATTGATCATTTTCCGTCGGGTTCGGTCGTCACTCAACAATCTCAAGGACACAAGAATGCAGTCACACGCAATCTGGTACTAGCCTGTACAAAGACCAATTCCAGCACTCCCCAAACCGGCGCGCAACCCCTCACAGCATTCACCAACCTACTCACTTGGAGAATGTCATCTCACGCAACACCAGGACCAGCATCCAAGCGCCGCCGTGTCGAGCTGGCAAACGCTACACTGCGGAGACCGTTTCGGTCTCCCATGATCAACCGCACAACATCTGGTGACAAGTCAACTCCCACGGCGACAAGGCAAGGGAAAACGACGCAAGTACGAGCGGCAGTGGGTAGTAGTGGTGCCGCCGATGTCGGGGGAGGAGAAGAAGAGGAAGAAGAAGATGATGACGACGACGAAGAAACAAGTTTCTCCTCGGTGCCGACGCCAGTAGTGAGAAAAGCATCAAAAAGCAGTCTTCACCGTAGTAGCGGTGCTGGTCCCAGTACGAGTACACAACGGAACGCGAAACCACCTCTTCTGGATTTGAACAACAAGGAGGAGCAGCAGAAAGGGCCTCGAGCTACGTCTGGTATCAATCGGAGGCGAAGCAGCATCGGGTCAGGGTCTACTACTGGCTCTAATATCACTTCTTCGCGCCCTTCCGTTGGTCAAAGCCTTACCAAAAGGACAGTTGTTGGTGAAGCCGCTCCAGATGGTAATGACGACATCTTGGCCGGACTGCAAAAATCTCACAGGGAGGCGAAGGCTCATTTGAGCGCCATGCAAAAGCAATTGGATCTCATCAGGCAGGCGAAGCGTATTGAGGTGGCATCACGGAAGGCTGTTGAGGAGGGGAGCAAGGAGCGACGACGGCAGGACGCAACGGTCATTGACGCCGAGTTGAAAGAGCTAGTGCAGAAATGGAAGCTTGCGAGCAGACAGGCGGCAGAAGAACTGTTTGAGCTTATCAAGGGGAGGGTGGCGGATATGGGCGGGGCCAAGGCGTGGAGGGAGACGAGGAGGAGGCAGATGGAGGGGTTTCATTCTGCTTGGGATGATGACGGGCAGAAGGGGAAGAAGAGAAAGGGAGATGCTGATGAGCGGGAGATTGAAGACTCCGATGTCAGCGATGATGGAGGTCTTGATGACGGCGACGGGCAATTCTCACAGGGAGCTGGAAACAATGATGACGGTGAGGGGAGTGCGGAAGACGACTCCGAGGACTCGGTAAGGTTACTGTGGCAAAGGTGAGTGTCACTGACAGAAAAATAAGGGGCTAACTTTACGCACGTGTTGCTTCTAGGGATTTACCATGCTCATGATGCTGCAAAGCCTTAACATAGAGCCTGACGTCTTGGGGTACGATCCGAACGAAGACAAGTGGCTGGATTAGAGGCCTGGAACTCTTTATGAAAGGAAAGAGAGAGAAAAGAAGAGCAAAAGGGAACCCAGGAGGTGCCATCTGGCCCCCCACAGTCTGGAATGATCACTTGACGGATCAGACCAACGGTTTCTCTCTTCCGCCAGGATGAAGGCCACCTGCCTCATCTCAAAAGGCCAAGTCATCGCGAGGAATTACCGTTCCAAGACACTTAATGTGTCACAGCTCCGAGATTATATATCTCTATCCGACAATCAGGAGGCCATAAGTGTGTCTTTGTACGCCAGACATGTAGGCCACTCTCAATGCGGGCGAGACCTGATTTATCGAGTAGGTACATGATCTTTGCGAGACATTCGATATCCGCGGCAGGCAATGCACACAAGGGCAGTTATTTAGGACATTGTCTAAACCTATGTCCCTTCAGCGGTCCTTGTTAGCATCCATCACAGGCTTCAAGCTTGGTGGTTAGTTGTCACGGGTTCCCAGTTCTAGTGTGGCCTCCGACGGCAACCTTACCCGTTTCCCCCGGATTGAATCAAATTCGAGTTACCAGGAGCTTCTGTGGTGTTTCTTCATTCCAGCCACAGGATTTGCCACGGCCAGTCTACGGTGCCCGAGGCGGAGGGACAGGAAAGGATAGCCCAACTGCTGCCGCCGACAGTGTCGGCGAAGGTAGTGATATGGCCTGTGCAACTCTTCAGGGGTTCCGGCTCGGCAAACAACTGAAACTCAGATAGGGGTACGACCTCAGGTCTGATGAAACCTGCCGTACAAAGGAGCAACCGCCCGGGCGCCACTGCCGTTTCGTAGCCTTTGCTACAGTTCGAACTGGGATCATGCCCGCTTGCACGTTCGCTGCAGTTTGTGGCTCGCAGACTCGCAGTCGACCTCCCCCGGATCCCCGGGTTGCTACAGTAGCGGCCGATTTGTATGCAAGTCAAGCAAGCGCGATCTGGGGATGGACCACGACCACGCATTGCAACGACAAGAGAAGCCCCTGGTTCCAGGTCTCATCCTTTCTCTTACACATACATGACTCCCCCTTATTACGGTGACTCCCGCCTCTCTGTCCTTTCTTTGGCTGACGTACCAACCCTGGTCTCCCTTGGGAATGAATAGATAGAGACAATATGGTGAACCACTGTCGGAAACCCACATGGTCGGCCTCCCTAGGGTAAACCACGGAATCTTCCATTCAGACCGTGTACCGTGATTTGCGCCTGCCCTGCCTGCGAGTTGGACAAGTGCCGTTTCACGACCGAGCACGTATCACAAGATCTCTGGGAATGGATTGAAAGCAGGCAGGTCTCTCTGAGGTCTGTCTTCTTGACGGAGTGATCTGCTCTCGGTCCCAAGCCTTGGCAGTTTTGTTCCGTCTTCCTCTCTCTCCGTTTCACTCGCCTCACTACGGTAGTAGTCGCCCTCACTCACAGGAGTAGATGTGTGTCTGGGTTCTCTTCTTTCTGTCTCATCACTCGTGGCACCAACCCGGCATTCCACTCTTCCTTCCCTCCTGTCTGGTGAGACCGCTGCTACGAGAGATCCCCATGCTGCTGGGCGGCAGAAGGAAGGTTCTAAAGAGTGCTGGTTCCTGATCACTTCCTCTTAGCTTGTTCCTTCGTTTTCTCCTTTCTGTTTCTGGCTCTTGTTCATAATACTAATTCCCCTTCTGAACCCCATTGTTCATCTTGTCATATCCTTTCTCAGACCCCGCCGCCGACATTCTTGACAAACTCACTAAGAGAGAGTCGGCTTATTATTTGAGTCTTGATCCATCCATTCATTATTACACATTGAATACTCGGACTGCTCCACCTGGACTTCACTGTTGTCTACATATCCCTTATTGGAGTGTTATTGATTATCACTCGTTATCACATCCTACTGGCTTGGGATTAGACAACAATCATGGCGGCGTCCGAGTCGATAGTCAAACACACTCTCTTATTATCGAGGATAGTCTCGCGAGAGTTTAGAGAGCATAACAACTGTACTCGAGGGCCAGATGGCTTCATCGACCCGGATAGTTGTTATGTCCCCTTTTGGTACACAAGAGTAAGTTGTCCCTCTTCAGTTCACTCGATCACTCACCAACCAACCCGACCAACTCCTCCAATCCTCATGGAGAAACTGTCAGTAGTAGACTTCATCAGTTCCTTTGCTAACTCTATCATCAACATCAGACGGGCGTCATAGTGAAATGGTCTCTCTTCCTCGGCCTAAGTACCTTCTTCGGGCTCTACCTCATCCTAGGCTACCTACACGCCAAAAGGCGGATGACCAAGGGTCAACCACCCATGGCTTATCATAGGGTAAGCATTTTTTTGTCCTCTTTTCTTCTCTTGTTTCCCATACCTCCCTCCTCCTTCATGATCCTTCATATACCCCCTCTTATATCCAATCCAACCCAATCCAACCCAATCCAATCCAAGAAAATATAAACTAACATCGCCAAAAAAGTGGCTCGTCGCCCGCCATGATCTCGCCCGCGTAGACCCTCGCTACCCCTACCCCCAAACAACCTTCCAACCTTATAGTCAAGGACAACAACAGCCCTACGGAAACTACGGAATGCACCCCGTCCCTCCACCAGTCTATGACCCCGACGCTCCTCGTCCCCCGATGTACCCGGGACCTCCTCCGGCCATGGCCATGGCCATGGTGCAACCGCCGGATGGAGCGACGAAGGTCGATCCTATGCAACAGGCACTGGCGCCGGCGTCAGTGCCGGTGCTACCGCCGCTGTACTCTGGCCGAAACGACGGCAACGGTGGTGGTGAGGAGCAGTATGAAGCGCCGCCTGGACCACCACCGTCAGCACAAGCACAGGTACAGGGACCGATAAGGCAGCAGGGAACGGGTGGGACGAATCCCTTTCGGGATTGAGTGATTGGATAGACTTTCGCTCGGTTTAGCTTTCTACCTTTCTTTCTGTTTCCTGTGTAGAGTGGGTGGCATGAAGTTGGATACCTAGGCGGGTTGGACACTCTTGGATTTTCCGATTTTGGCGTTTGTATAGGCCGGGCTGGGCTGGGATGGGATGCTAGGGGTGGGTGGCTGGGCAGGTTACAGCATTGTCTTGTTTCGTATATGTTTACTCTGCATTTATTATACCAGAAGGAATAACACTCTTAAGGACCGTGGTAATCACTTGAGCTCGACCGAGACGGAAGAAGGGGCAAGTGGCGGTTGAATAAGTCCAATGAAGACTTGATATTGATAGATGATATTGATAAAGTTCAATCTTAAGTTACAAACCCAGGCAATGTTTCCCAATTGAGGCATCATCATGCGTGTTTGAACCTCTCATGCCTATGCCTATGCCCGTGAAAACTAAAACGCCATAACACCTCGCTTGTTTTGTTTCCCGTATATCCGTTTCATAGGGCCTTTGTTACCATGCCCCATCCCTTTGTGTGTGTGTGTATCCCGTTTTCCAAACGCCAGACGAACTGAACAAACTGCTGTTGCGCTGCTTTGATATGGATATGATCTAATGTGTGCAAAGACCGGACTAGTCTAAGAATAGTCAAGATCCATAGCATCATCATCCTCATCACCAGCAGAAGCACCACCAAACTGCGGTAGCGATCCAGGATGAACACTCTGCATCGTATCCGTCAACCCATTGTTGACCTGCTGCAATTGCTGCTGCATTTGCTGCTGTTGCAGCTGTTGACTCTCCATCAAATGCTTCTCACGCACACGGGCTCTTGCCTCAAGGATGGCCTTGCGCACGCTATCCTGCTCCTCAGGGACCGTGATGGAAGCCGGCACGCTGTAGAGCACCAGCTGCTTGTTCAGGATGTCCGGATCCACGAACGACGACTGGGTATTGAGTAGGGCCTGGGTTGGGATGCGGTTCTGCCGCAGGTGCTTCTCGATGTCCGGGAGGAAGACCAGCTTGCCGCCGTCTGGTTCGGCTTCGCTGTCGGAGGCGAGCTCGTCTTCGATATTGTAGATGTACACTTTGTGCTTGGTGTTGTCGCATTGCATGTATTCGGTGTCATCTTGACCGATGGTCTGGGATGATGACGACGGGGTAGATGTGGCAGAAGGAATGAATGAAGGTGAGAAGGAGTTTGCAGCTTGTGGGTTCTCGACGGGGACGTATAACTTGTGGCCGCCGTGTTCTGTTGTAGGTTGAGCCGTCCGCGTGTTAGTGATTGAGCGGTGCGGTGGAAGACATGATGTCACTGATGCGATACGAGATAAGAGGGGAGAGCGGTGGCGGTGGCGGTGGTAGAACATACCCAGATTCAACAAGCTCATGCGCTTGGCGAGGCGCTCGTTTTCAGGGTGCGAATCGGCTTTGCGCTTGCGTGAGCATGGTGCTGGTTGAGGTGCAACATATTGTTGCTGAATGAATTGGTTGGAGTTGATGTTGTTGTTGCGATAGTTTTGCTGGAGTTGGGTGTCCATCATGCCGTATCCATATCCAGGCATCTCCATGTTGCTGGCGGTGGTGGGCGTGGTGGGCGCAACCAGGTGTGGTAGTGGTCCAGATTGGAAATGGGCCATCATCATTTTCTCCCCGCCAATATTCTTTCCCCTTCGATCCTCCTCTTCCTCTTTTTCAGGGACCTTTCGGTTTCAGATCTTCTCCTCCTCCAGACCGCAACTGACTTTTGGATCTCTTTCTTCTCCTCCGCACGACCGGTACCGCAGCTAGCTGCAGGGGATTTGATAGAGGCTCCGGGTGGTTTGGGTGATTTGCTCCAATCAATTTGCGTTGAGCTAGCAGCCGGTCCAGCCCGAGGTAAGCGGTAGGGTCTAGATTGTCAGATCTGTTGGCGCGATAACGGTGGTGTTTTATTTAGCTACTAGTGCTGCTACTAGGCTCTTGGGTTTCGCTGGTCGACTTTTTGGAAACTGAAGAATGAAGAGCCTTGTGACAAACAGTTCGGGATTGTGGTTGCGCTGGTCCTCTGCGTATGGGCCTGGAACCAGCTGCAGTGGCACGAGACTGCCCCCAGCTTTTAAGGGCTTGAGTCATTGCTCGCGAACCTTCCACGGCAGGACTATTACTAGGCCGATCCCGCCCTCCTCGCTCGAGAATCTTCGAGCAGTCACCACGTCCTGCAAGTCCACCAAGCCGCTCACCACCTGCACCCCGACACCAACCCCGACTGCCACCACTACCCGCACACGCACACGCACCACGCTCACTACCGCGAACTCCTCCACTTTCCCGGCCCTTGAGCGCGTTTCGACCGGATCCGCGTCTTTCTCTTCTCGGCTCTTTTCTTCTCGGCTCTTTTCTTCTTCGTCGTCACTTTTTCAGTCTTCAACAATGGCTTCTGATTCTCAGTGGACTGGTGTCCAGGTCCGCAAGACCTTCTTGGACTTTTTTGCAGAGCGGGGTCACAATGTTGGTATGCAAACATCCCTTCGCCACATGATCGCTGGCTGCCCCTCATCCCCTCCCCTGCCCTTTCCTGCCCTGCCCTGTCCGTCGCGGCGGGAAAAAAGAAAGAGAAAGAGGGCATTCTCACATGCTTCAACTGCATGCGCCCGCCGCAACAATGGGCTGAGACACGCCGCGATGCTTTCATTGCACTCCCTATATACTACCCTTCATCATGATACCTTCATTTCCAATGCGCTGACTATTTTCGCCTCCTGTGCGCAGTCCCCTCGTCGTCGGTCGTCCCTCACAATGACCCCACATTGCTCTTCACGAATGCGGGCATGAACCAGTTCAAGCCCATCTTCTTGGGCACCATTGGCAAGACGGAGGATATGGCCCAGCTGAAGCGTGCGGTTGACACACAAAAGGTGATATCTCGTCGTCTGCAGCGATATGGTTGTTGAGCTCCCTTTACTGACACTTTGCGACAGTGCATTCGCGCCGGTGGCAAACACAATGTGAGTCCTAGCTCCCTCCTCTAACCCTTGACTTACCAAGACCATTGCTAACAGAACCCTGAACAGGATCTCGACGATGTCGGCAAGGACAGCTACCACCACGTACGTATCGATGCGATTTCTACAGAACAAACTCATAACGACTAACACATGTCGCTAGACTTTCTTTGAGATGTTGGGCAACTGGTCTTTCGGCGATTACTTCAAGAAGGAGGCCATTGCGTGGTCTTGGGAGCTCCTCACAAAGGTCTACGGGCTGGACCCTCAGAGACTTTATGTCACATACTTCGAGGGCAGCCCAGACCTTGGTCTCGAGCCGGATCTTGAGGCCAAGAACCTCTGGCTTGAGGTTGGTGTTCCCGAGGACCACATTATCCCCGGCAACATGAAGGACAACTTCTGGGAGATGGGTGACCAGGGCCCTTGCGGTCCTTGCAGCGAAATCCACTACGACAAGGTCGGAGGCGGCCGGAATGCCGCCCACCTCGTCAACATGGACGACCCCTTGGTGGTTGAAGTCTGGAACATTGTCTTCATCCAGTTCGACAGACAGGCCGACAAGTCTCTCAAGTCTCTCCCTGCGAAGCACATCGATACCGGTATGGGCTTCGAGAGACTGGTGTCTGCCCTCCAGGACAAGACCTCCAACTACGCCACCGATATCTTCACTCCTCTCTTCACCAAGATCCAGGAAGTTACCGGTGCCAGGGAATACACCGACAAGTATGGCAAGGACGACGTTGATGGTATCGATACCGCCTACCGTGTTATTGCCGACCATATCCGTCTGCTCTCTTTCGCCATTGCCGACGGCGCTGCCCCCAACAACGTTGGACGCGGCTATGTCGTTCGCCGTGTTCTCCGCAGAGGTGTCCGTTATGCCAGGAAGTACTTCAACGCTGAGATTGGTACTTTCTTCTCCAGGATTCTCCCCGCGTTGGTGGAGCAGATGGGCGAGCAGTTCCCTGAGCTTGTGAAGAAGCAGATCGACATCCAGGAGATCCTTGATGAGGAGGAGGTCGCCTTCGCCGTTACGCTTGACCGTGGTGAGAAGCAGTTCGAGAAGTACGCTGCTCTTGCTATCAAGAGCGGCGAGAAGAAGCTTTCCGGTGCCGATGTCTGGAGGCTTTACGACACTTTCGGTTTCCCCGAGGATCTCACCAAGCTTATGGCTGAGGAGCGTGGCCTCACCATTGATGAGGCTGAGGTCAACGAGGCCCGCGAGAAGGCCAGGGAGGCTTCCAAGGCCGTCAAGGAGGCTGTTCAGGAGTTCGCTAAGCTCAACGTCCACCAGATCGCTGAGCTCGAGACTACTCTCCACATCCCTCGCCCCAACTCTGATGCCAAGTTCCTCAAGGGTGATGCCAAGGGCAAGGTCCAGCTGGTCTTCGACGGCAAGGAGTTCCTCAAGTCCAGCAAGGATCTTCCTGCCAAGACCCCTCTTGGTCTCCTGCTCGACAACACCAACTTCTACGCCGAGTCCGGTGGTCAGGTTGCTGATACCGGCCGCATCATTATCGATGGCGTTGCCGAGTTCAAAGTCCTCGACGTTCAGGAGTACGGTGGTTACATTGTCCACAACGGTTTCCTCGAGTACGGCGAGCTTACTGAGGGTGATGAGGTTGTTTGCGAGTACGACGAACTCCGCCGTCAGCCCATCCGCAACAATCACACTGGTACCCACATCCTGAACCACTCTCTTCGTGAGGTTCTTGGGGATGAGATCAACCAGAAGGGTTCGCTGGTCGACCAGGACAAGCTCCGTTTCGATTTCAGCCACAAGGCTGCTATTTCTCCGGAGGACATTAAGAAGATTGAGGATCTGTCCAACCACTATATCCGTCAGAACCTCAAGGCCTACTCCAAGGACGTTGATCTCGATCTTGCTCGCGAGATCGAGGGTGTCCGCGCCGTCTTCGGCGAGACCTACCCCAACCCGGTCCGCGTCGTCTCCATCGGCATGGAGGTTGACGAGCTGCTCAAGAACCCCAAGAACCCCGAGTGGCGCAAGATCAGCGTCGAGTTCTGCGGCGGCACCCACGTCGAGAACACCGGTCTGATCAAGGACCTGATCATCGTCGAGGAGAGCGGTATCGCCAAGGGCATCCGCCGTATCGTCGCCTACACCGGCGAGGGTGCCCACCAGGCCCAGCGCGACGCCCAGGTCTTCAGCGAGAAGCTCGAGCACATCAACGCCCTTGAATACGGCCCCCAGAAGGCTGCCGAGATCAAGGCCGCCGCCGTCGAGCTCGACGGCCTCACCATCTCCGTCCTCACCAAGGAGGAGCTCCGCACCCGCTTCACCAAGATCCAGAAGGAGGTTGTCGACGAGCAGAAGAAGCGCCAGAAGGCCGAGAGCAAGACCGCCCTCGACACCGTCGCCAGCCACTTCTCCAAGGACGAGAACAAGGAGTCCAAGGTGTTCGTCGGCCACCTCCCCATCTCGGCCAACGCCAAGGCTATCTCGGACGTTATCACCTACTACAAGACCAAGGACAAGGAGAGGTCCGTCTACGTCTTTGCTGGTAGCAAGGACGACCAGGTCATGCACGGTGTTTATGTCGGCACCGTAAGTTTTAACTCCTTAACCCTCCCTATATTTGATCATTCTTTTTCTTCCCGATGCTAACCAACTCAACTCTACAGGCCCTCTCTTCCAAGGGTGTCACCGCCGAGCAGTGGACCTCCGCCGTCAGCGCCGTCATCGGCGGTAAGACTGGTGGCAAGGAGCCCAGTCGTCAGGGTGCTGGTGCCGAGCCCGAGAAGCTCGAGGAGGCCGTCAAGAAGGCCGAGGAGTGGCTTTCTGAGAAGCTCAAGGACCTTAACATCTAAAAAAAAAAAAGAAAGCCATGTGTTAGAGTAGCATCAAGTGGTGTTGTTGGCTTGTCGTTTCCCCCGTTTCGTTGATATACAGAAAAGAGTCTGTCATTTTACTTGGCTTTGTGTTTGAGACCAAGTTCTGTGTGTATCTGTTAGCAATCTAGAATGGGCGAGCGAGCAAGCAAAATACAAGAAACAAAAAAATCTGGACAAAGTAAAGCCACTTGCAAGTGCAGGTCATCCTTATGTTTAAGACGCGGACGAAAGCGTCATCAACACATTATCAAGGGTGATATCGTTATTTGGGCAAGGCAATGGGTTATCTAGATGATAGTGATAAGAGCACAGCAAAAGATCGTAAAGTCCTGCCTGTACAAATCGAAAAAAATGGACAAAAAGTCACAGATCATCGTTATACCCACGATACGGACTGGAGCATCACAATCATGTTGTCAAGGGTCATATCGTTATTTTGGGCAAGGTAATGAGCTATCTAGATAGGGATAAGAATATGGGCAAAAAAATGCAAGTTCTTCTAACTCTACAAGTATAGTAAACAATCAATATACAGGGGCCTGCTTTTCCCACTTCTTCATACATAAATAGTAAGATGTCTTCTGGGTGATCCATTTGGTTTTATACAGTATACATAACACTGGCATTCTTATACCACTTAAGCAGCGGGTTCTCGCCACTTTGCGTCTCCGTCTCTTCCAGGTAGGCCCAGCTGCGCATAAACTCCTCGTGAGACATGACCCGGGACAGCTTGCCGGTGATGGCCTGGTAGACGAGTTCGGACACACGGAAATCTGTGGGGAACATGATGTCGAAGTAACCTTGATGGACCTTTAAGCGAACGACATTTGCTCTGGTTAGCATAGTACAAGAGGATGATGAATATAAGGTAAGGAACTCACCAAAGGCGTAGTAACCGGCACCGGCCGCCGTTGATACCTCGTCTGAACAATCGGCGCATTCACCCCCGGCACGGCATCAGGCAGCGAGTGGAAGTCACTCGTCAGCAGCCGATGCGCAGGGAAGTACTTGCTCAGCACGTCGAAGAACTGCATCAGCCGCGTCGGGATGTACTCGGGCTCGCTCATGGTGCTGCTGAACGGCTTCACGGAAGAAACCCACTTGCCCAGCTTCGTGGTCGGGTACGGCACCTTATACCGCCCGCCAGTGGCCGCGTCCCGCACCCGGAAGTAGCGCGCGGCCACGGGATCCAGCACGGGGCTGTAGAACTCGAAGAAGTCGTTGGATTCGCTGATCAGCACGACGGCCTGCATGGGCGTCTCGGTCGCCAGGTCGTAGCGGATGGCGTCGTGGGCGAAGTTGTCGAAGACCTCGAAGGCCAGGAAGAAGCACGGGGAGGGGACGGGCTGCGTCCAGTCGAAGATGGACTGGTTGATGATTTCCACTTTGTTGAGGTGTCCGCGCCCCGCGGCCGACCGCATCAGCGTCGAGTTCTGGACTTTGGCCAGCGAGTCGCTGATCTCAATGACCTTGTACTGCGTGCGCGCGTACACGTCCGGGTCCATGTCGCGGATGTAGTCGAGGATGTTGAGCATGAGCGTGCCGCGGCCGGCGCCCATCTCGTAGATGATCAGGTCGTGGTACGGGTACGTCGTCAGCTTGTAGTTGGCCACGAGGTAGCGGGCGATGGCCTCGCCGTAGTAAGGGCGGAAGAGCTCCGTCGGCGTGTACCAGAGCTGTCGCGTGTCCGAGGGAGAGACCTCGTCGAGCTTGTCCTCGAACTCGACATAGCGCTGGGAAAGGACGTTCTGGAACTCGGTCTCGTCGCGGAGCGCGGGGAAGTCGAAGGGCTCGCCGGGAGTGAAGATGGTGACTTGCTTGGAGAAGTAGCCGTAGTTGGGGTTGTAGAGGCTGTCTGCAGCATTGTGCGAAAGGAAAACAGAATGTCAATGTCTCGTGCTTCTTCTCTTTTTCTTTTCGGTCTTGGGCTTTGTGCTGTCGTAGCTAGGTAGGCAGATTTCTCAACCCCTCGGGTAATGCGCCATGCTGTCTGGGACCGGCAACCAACCTTCGATAAAGTCCCTTAGGAGCATTTTGACCCGACGTGGCCTCTGTTTCCTCCCCCAGAGCTCGGCCGCTGTCACCATTGGCGCTCTCTTGTACTCCTCGGTCATATCCTGATTCAAGATCTTTGTCCGTTGCTGCCATTGGCTCTCATCTCCGACGGGAGAGCTCGCGCCACGACGCTGGCTCGAGTATGGTCGTCGCTGCTGTCGACTGTGGTGTTGCTGTACTCGGTGTCCATTGTGGGCTGTCGCGGTCGCAAGCTGGCGAAGGTGTTTCTGCGATTGGCATGCCGGGTGATGGCGAAAGAGCTGTTTGAACAGCTGGTTGACGAGTTGGGAGTCCATCTTGGCTGGGTGAGTCCAGATTGTTGGCGGGCGAGAGAATGAGGCCCGGGCAGTATCCCAGAGGTCGCTGACGTCTGTTCGTTCTGCCACCTGCTCCAACTGAACTCCCCGTGCCAGTGAAACGGGAGGTACCGTATACCTGGTCGGTACTGTCTTGAGAGTGGACTCGTGGAGGGGACACGGGGTGAAAGGTGGAGGTTGATGGTGGAGGAGGGGAGCTTTTGCGGGGTGGCCCGAGCTCACTTCCTGATTGGGTTCTAGCTGACAGTTGCGCTCGGGACAACAGTGGTGGCCCCGGCCAGGGGTGCATTGGAGGATAAACCTCGCTGTCCGTTGCCCCCCAACGGCGCTTGCCAGTGACTCGCAGCAACGGGGAAGTGCCGATTCACGATCTGTTACAGGCATAATGGCTTCCGATCTGACCGGCTTCAGCGGAGGCGAGGCTGGTCACCGGAGCCAAGGTTCTGACTGCCTGCCGTGAGAGACGGGCGACTCCATCATTGCATGACATCAATAGCAACTTCCAGCAAAAACTTCAAACTTTCGAAGGAGAACTCAGCCACATCAGACGGAGGATTTTCTCTCTTCATTTTCGGATTCTTTTTTCTCATATACCTCACCTTGTTGAGCCTCCCTGTCAGGAGAAACTGATATCCATTCACTTTTCTTGAGCAACAGCGCCAACGGCGCAAGTCTAGGTTATCACTTCGGGCAATGATGAGACACCACCTACTATGAGATAACTCGTTCACAACCAAAACAACCGTCAAGACATGTCAATAAGCGACCATCCCCGTGTCTACGGCACGGTAGCTTTAACAGCCGCCTTCGCCGCGGGCATCCTCGTCACCCTTGGCTTCAAGGACTGCTACCCCGAACTCGAGAACCGGTACCAACGGCGGAGGAACCGCAACCTAAGCCGATCCAATGGCGACTTCGGCGTTGTAGTATCCACCGCCAACCGGAAACACCGCGAGAGTCTGATCTTCGGTCCAGTCCGACTAGAAGACCACGAGGAAGTGACGAGCAACATCAACAGCAGCTTCGACTGGGTAGAGGGCATCGAGGGCTGCATCGGCAACACGCCGCTGGTGCATATCCGCAGCCTGTCCGAGGCAACAGGCTGCATGATCCTCGCCAAAGCCGAGTTCCTCAACGGTGCCGGCGGCAGCCCCAAGGATCGGGTCGCGCTCAACATGATCCAGGACGCCGAGGAGCGCGGGCTGCTTGTGCCCGGGCGCGGCGACACCATTTACGAAGGGACCGCCGGCAGCACGGGCATCTCGCTGGCGACGCTGGCGCGTGCGAAAGGGTACAAGTGCCACATCTGCATGCCGAGCGACATGGCGATCGAGAAGTCGCAGCTGCTGCACCACCTGGGCGCGACGGTCGAGCGGGTCAACCCGGCGCCCATCACGTCGCCGGAGCACTTTGTCAACCTAGCACGCAGGCGGGCGCGCGAGCACGAGGCGACGCACGCGGACGGCAGCGTCGGGTTTTTCGCCGACCAGTTCGAGAGCCCGGCCAACTACCAAGCACATGTCAAGACCACGGGCCCGGAAATCTACCGCCAGACGGACGGGCAGCTGGACGCGTTCGTGGCCGGCGCGGGAACGGGCGGTACCATCGCCGGCGTGGCCAAGTACCTCAAGGAGGAGAAGAACCTGTGGGAGGCGCGCGTCGTGCTGGCGGACCCCCAGGGCAGCGGGCTGTTCAACAAGATCCGCCACGGCGTCATGTACTCGTCGACGGAGCGGGAGGGTACCCGGCGGCGTCAGCAGGTGGACACGATGGTGGAGGGTATCGGCATCAACCGCATCACGGAAAACTTCGAGTCTGGGCGGGTGCTGATTGACGATGCCGTGCGGGTGACGGATGAGCAGGCCTGCCGGATGGCCCGGTGGTTGGTGGAGCACGACGGCATATTTTGCGGCAGCAGTACGGCTGTCAACTGCGTGGCGGCGGTGGTAACGGCCATGAAATTACCCAAGGGCAGCCGGGTGGTGACGCTGTTGTGCGACTCGGGGAATAGACATCTGAGCAAGTTCTGGAAGAAGATTGGCGATATGGGGCTGGAAAATGATACCCACGCTCCTGAGGATCTTTTTGCGGAGCTGGGGCTTGAGGATTTGAAGAGGTAGGAAATGAGACGGACTGAACAACGTAAATATTGTGCCTGATGAGTGAGGCTCGCTTAGTCCGCTGCTGTTATCAAACATGTGTCATGTTCTGATCGTATCTGATCCAAGAACCCAACAAGTCCACATAGAAAGGTTTGTTGAGCCATATCGGCTGTATGACCTCTAACGGTTATATTACTACAAATGCGTGGTGTGAGGCCTGAGTAGGGCGTTGCCCGTCCCAATATCTACCTCTTCCCAAGTCATGAAGTAGCTAGTTATTCATCGCTCACCTCTTCGCTGGGGTATATTAAAGAAAAAAAGTTAAATGATCCATACTCCGATGTTTGAAGAAGTTCCCGAAGGTACAGAGTCTTCCGTCCTCGAGTAACTTTGGTTTCCAGTTTCACCCTTCTCACTGTGCTCTCTAGGTGGAGGAATATTCTCCAGACGCCTCAATCTCATACTGCTGCCAAATGAGCTTCCAAATGTGAATGTGAGCCAGTCATGAATTATCAGCCAACGAAGCGTGCAATAGGCGGATTTCCCCGTCAAAACGACATATCGAGCCACAAAAAAGACGCACACTCCGCGCCCCAAGCCATGCCAAAACGAACGAATTGAAGGAGATTGTTATGCCCCGCCATTTAGGAGAACTAAACATGCAACTGTTAGCGTTGAAATTGACTTCCGTCAAAAAAAGGGTGCGTATCAACCATACCTTCCAGCGGTTTCCGCAAACTGTGCACTCGCAGAAGGTCGTCATAGGCTCATCAGCCGACCGTGTTTGCGCCTGGCTGTACGACACCTTCCTCTGTCCGCACTTTCCGCACTTTAGAGCATCACTGATCGACTTCTCCGCCATGGGTACCTGGGCCTTCTTCATGTTCTCCTTCTCCAGCTCTTCATCCCTGGCACGCTGCTCCTCCGAGGCCAACTCCTTGTCCGACAAGACGACAAGGCGGTCGACCGGGAGCTCGCCCGACATGACTCGTCGTCCCAACGCAGCGTTGTCCTTACGCTTCAGACTGGTAAAGAGGGTGCGGCCCTTGCTCCGGTACTCCTGGTTCTCGCCCTTGCAAGCCTTGAAAAGGGCATTCTCGACTTCGACGGCACGCTTGACGACTTCCTCAATCGACTCGGTTCTTCGGTAGGCGAGGCCATTGTAGAGCACGCCGATAGTGTTGTTGCGCGTCTGACTCGAGGTTCGGTTGATGTCGACCTTGTCTGTCTTGAAATGACGCTTCTCGACGTCGCCGTCGTAGGGCTTATTGTACGCGGACGATGCGGGCGCCGGGGATGCCTTGGGTGCTGGGGAGCTGGCACCGGAGGCCGCAGCGGCCTGGCTCTTCTTCTTCGCCTCCTTCGCCGCCTCGACAAGCTTCCTCCACTTGTTGACGATTTCGCTGGCAATACGGGCGATTTCCTTGTTGGAATTGGCGCGCAGCTTTCCCACGGTCACACCTGCTTTTGTCGACTAGGGCAGGCAAAGTTGTTAGAACTAGTACCGCTCACA
The DNA here is from genome assembly GCF_033439725.1 of Neurospora tetraspora. Lineage (NCBI taxonomy): Eukaryota > Fungi > Ascomycota > Sordariomycetes > Sordariales > Sordariaceae > Neurospora > Neurospora tetraspora. The sequence goes on from NW_026944383.1 coordinate 808,384, forward strand.
TAGATCGCTCGGCGCTGATGGGGGGAAAGAGCAAGACTCACGCGAAGCTGTTCCTCGGTTGGCTTTGCATCTCTTTTCAATTCCTCCAAAAGCTTGATGACCGTCGCAGGGGGTTCGCTGGTGACAGCCTTGGAGAGCGCCTTGATGCGCGCGGTGAGTTCTCGGTCATCCATGGTGTGAGTGGGAGATGACGTTAGGCTGGCCGTATGTAATTATGCGCACGCGACAGCGTTCGCGTCGGATGGTCGGCGGCTTCGATTGGGTATGCGGAAATCTCTCTCTGCTATGAGGTCAGAGAGATGTTGAGCCAAGGCTTAGCAAGGACGAGTGAGCTTGTCCTGGACGATGTTGCGGATGAAGATGGTAGAGGTATTCGGGAAAAGTAATGACGAGCAGGTAGAACAGTCGCAAAGTGAGCAGCGTCGTTGGAGAAATGTTAGTGGAGCTTGAAAGAAAGAGCCCCACTGGCCGGCCTTCCGTCTCTCCCCACACGGCACCCAAACAAAGTGGGCCAACAAAAGGGTGACAGGCCGAGACCGTCAATCAGCGATCGCTCAATGGACGAAACAGGCAGTCCGAAACCGCGGTAACAAAAGGCTTCCTCCAAGTACACGATAGTGATATTACTTGCCAAATATTTAGACAACAACGTGTCGCTTGAATGTGTCTGTAAAGTGCAACGGCGGCAGCGGGCCTTTGCGGTTGATAGCAGTTGATTGTATCTGACAAAGGCAACTGGAATGAAAGCAAGCAGCAATTAGAGGGGAGGTCTTTCATCCTCAAATATGAAGGTCAATGGAAAAGTGATGATGCTTATCGATATGCTTCCAATGACCTTCATATTTGAGGATAAAACATGTTTCTATAGTGTACATGTTCCAACTTGTGACAGGTTGAGGACTCCCGAGTACGCTACTATACACTAGACACATCTTATTCTGCATATATATCACCTTCCGATAACTGATTATGCACTAACAGATCTATATGCATCTCTCGGTCAGCTGGTCCGGATCCGGGTTGAACCCCTCAAGTCTAACCAGTCACTATATATGCACTAACGGAAGCCTATTATAGTACGTAAAATATGCAACTCAAGGAGTTCGACTGTGTTTGTTTACTGTTCCCTGAACAAATCACTTTCGACTCAAGCTGCACCTCTTGCCCCTCGCAACTACCTCTGCAAATACCCTTCACAACAACAGTCACTCTAAGCTTCGGTCGCCCTCAACAAGCCGTCATGAAATACAGCGAGGAATGCATTCTCAGTTCTGAAAATGCCTGGATCGAGATTTCGCTGGATTAATTGATTCTAAATCCAGGTTGCCAGGTGACATGAGCCTGTCCAAGCAGGTTCTCAAGCTGACCTCTTGATAGAATATTTCTTGAAATTCTTGGGCAAATATGTCGACCTATGCCCTAACCTAAACCATATGATGCTCCTTTGAGCCTAACTATTCCTCCGAAATTCTGCAGATGAACCACGTCACAATATCCCTTACTTCTGGACCTGGGCCCCTTTTGCTTTTCCTCCTCCCGACTTCATTTGCTTGTACCTCACCTCTGGTCGAAAAGTTCAGTGCTGCCAGTGCCTGACTCCTCGTTGATCTTTATGGGTTTCTTCACCGATCTGAACTCGATGAAGCACGCAATAAGAGTTGCGAGCACTCCTAGCGGAATGGGGACGATGAGCACCGTCTGGATCGCCTTGTTGTAAACCTGAATCATGGCGGGCAGTTGCTCCGCCGGTATCAGGTCGCGGAACGCCGTCGCACCCGCCTCGATCACCTGCTTGATGTCGATTCCCGGGAGCAAGCTGGCGTCGGATGCCTTGAGCAGCTGGTGCTGAAAGACACTGTTCCCCACCGACACGAAGATAGCGCCTCCAAGCGATTGAGCAGCGGATACGGCCGCAGTTCCCAACGCCACGTCCTCTTCGCTAAGTACCGTCTGTATCGCTGTGAAGCATTGCTGAATCGACATGCCAAAGCCAGCGCTCGTTAGAATTTCATAGCCTACCCATTGGGCTGTTGTTGTGTCGGGCTTCAACAGGGTCAGTAATCCGAGGCCAACGGTGCCAATAGCGGAACCGATTACCGCTGGAGGGGTTGCATAACCAGTTTTGGACACGATGCCTCCTGCAATCAGTGAAAAAACCGACTGGGCTACAAAGAACGGGACCATATGCACGCCTGAGCGCATGGCAGTCTCATTTTTGATGGCCTGGAACCAGATCGGGAGGAAGAAGGTCATGTTGATCAGGATCGCGTATATCATGAAGGCCGTGCCGCATGATGCCGCCACCGTACGCTGCTTGATGATGCGAGGGGGAATCAACGCCGCATCCCCTTTAGCCCATTGCCAAACGATGAATATGATGGCAGTAATACCACAACCGGCTAAAAGCCAAATGATGAGTGGGTGGTTCCAGGAAAAGCCTCGAGCCGTATGTTCAAGCGCCAGGAAGAGCATGATGAAAGCGCCTAGGATGAGGATATTGCCCACAATGTCCAAGTCCTTAAACCTGTCCAGGAATGTTCGGGTGTTGCGATTGCCTTTCTTGGGGTTGAAGAACAGAATCAAGCAGATGATGGTTACGCCGCCAAGCGGTAGGTTGATATAGAAGCACCATCTCCACGTCTTTTCAGATGATTAGAATAGCTTTTATGCAGGAGGTTAAGGGAGACTTACCACAAGGTCCGTGAAGACACCACCTAGGAGAGGACCAACCGAAGCCCCGACACCAAACCTGAAGATGGTCAGCATATGTGGTCTTGTCCAGAAACAAAGGCAGTCTGAACTATACACTCACATCAAACCGACCACAGCCGTGAAGACGGGACGCTTCTGCAGCGGAACAGCCATAGTCACAATAATGAAGCTGCCGATGAGAATACCAGCGCTGCCGAAACCCGCAATGGCCCGCCCAACAATCAGGGTTGTGGAGTCTGGCGCCAGTCCGCAGAGGAGGGAGCCAAGTTCGAACAAAATCATGGCTGTGAGGTATGACCATTTGACCGAATACAGCATGAAAATGCGTCCAAAGACCGGCTGAAAAGCACATGATGTGAGCATGTATGCCGAACCATACCAGCCTATATCTGATGTTGAATGAAATTGCTTTGTGATATATGGCGTGGCCTGTTCGAGTGGTGTTAGCTTAGATGCCGGGTCATTCATCTCACTCGTCAGTTCCGGATCACCTACCGTCGATATAATAGTACGGTCAATCGATAAAAGCAGCATGCCGAGCATAAGGCCCGCCATGAGCAAGACAAGACGCAAGCCTGTGACATACTCTATGGTTGGCTCTCTCTCGCCGTTTACGGGCGGGTTCTCATCGAGTGTCATGGGCTCAAACGTGCGCCGCGTGCTATCCGCTACTTGGCGTTGCACATCCTCGGAGCCATGTTGGCTTGCGGAGAGTCTGGCCTTGATGCTTTCCGTCATCGGATACCTTTGGTCTCCAACCGGCGTAACTTGGAGTCTGGGGCTGGAGTTCCTGCGGCCAAGTGACGATGTCGAAGAATTCAGGGGCGGAAATGGGTCCCTTGATGGTCCAGCCCGGAAGTATGGGTTTTCGTCGTCGTAAGTTGGTGTCATGGGGTCAAAGGATACTGAGCGTGATGGTCGTCGAGCGTGGTGCTTCCTTGCGGTTCCTCCACGATTCTGGCTTCTTTGCCTGGATAGTATTGTAGTCCCCAAAGCTGGGCTGCTGGCTTCGCCGTCAAAGGTGAGTGAGGTTGAAAGAGGAAGAGGTTGGTGGGTGAGTTCGGAGGGGGAGGCTTTATTTCCTAACGCCTCCAGGAAGACATCCTCGGTTTTCGGTCCCTCCATAGCGGGTGGTGAGTTCGAGTTGATTCACATAGGAATCGGATGATGGGACGGTGAATAAGATCGATAATAGGTAAGATAGTGATGGAGATCATAAGTAGGTAACTTGAATCGCTTCTTTTGTCCAAAAGAGCCGTAAACGATAAGTCTGCGTTGAGGTTGTTTCAGTTGAGGTCGGATGACAGGAGTTTGCTCGACGCGGCTTCCTCGAGCGAGTTTCGTTTGCTAAAAACTCACTCATGCTTCACGAGTGAGCCTAGGTCGCGCTTTCCTGATCTGGGTATCGACCTTGATGGGTAACCCCTTGCGTATTAAACCCGGTTCACGTGAACATCGTGTGATCCGATAATTCGATTCGTAAATGGAAGGCGCGGGTTGAGGACTGTGATGAGATGGGCAATGGAAGAACTGGTCCTCGATCTGCTGGGTACTGTCACCATCACCTCACTCTAATGATTTGGAATTGTCAGTGAGACTGAGTCACTCTTCCCGACAAGCCTTTTCGGTATCACCCGCATAGATTCTAGGTGAACGTCAAAGCACGCCAGCACTCGAGGCCTGGGCTGGATGTGATTCGAGCCAACAATTTTCAGTTCTGAACTCCATCCACGCCGGCTCGTTGCTCACCGTGATGCCGGGATGGCCTGTGACACTCTCAAGTAAAAGATCGAGATGGACAAGTATGCCGGTTGCCGTGTCGTTGTTGCTACCGAGTGCCTGCCATGATTCGACACTGGCATCCCCTTCTCATGGTGTAACTTGCGGGTGGTTACCCTTTACCCGTGTCGACGGTTTCAAGCACACAAAACATCTTATAATTTTCCATCAGTGACTTGGCGGGACAAAGAGCTAGTGGACAGTTGCTCAGGAGAGACACGTCTTGGGAGGTGTACTCTTCTATTGAGGCTCTGCCAGTTACCTTGTGGATTCGGAGTATATAAGAAGGAGTAACCAGGCAACGCGGTAAGACGGGGAGGCTCTGAGCATGTTGCGCACACGTTGCATGGAGTACCTAGAGGTACACGGCCTTTTGTGATGTTCTTTGATTTTCCCTCAGATGACTTCCCTCAGACGACCATAGAATAGGTCAAGAGCATTTCGGGCGTATGTATGAACGAACACTGAATCGACAATGTCTCGTAAGTTGCCAGTGGACTTCATCGGATATTCGATGTCATATTTTGAAATTAAGTATTTACAGGTTTGTGTTGTGACTCGCGGTCATTTTTTGCCTTCCCCCGTCTCATGTCCTCTAGACTCTATGTCCACTCATACCCAAAGCATTACATATCGCATTATCCAACGTTAGCGGTCTCATACCTGATTTAAGGCATGATCCTGTTTTTCGGCGTGATTCGTGCCCCTTCTTCATTACTCGTCGCCAAACGTATCCGTTAATAGGCAGGGCTATCCAAAATTCCCCACAGTGAGGCGTACAGCTGCCTTTTGAGGGACTGCCTCATCATGGGAGGCTAGCTGTTCAGATAGGGATGAACCCGCTCGGGGATCATCCATCGCCGTGGAATATTTTCCAAGGTGTATGGTGAACACCTCAAGGGCTTCCTCGTGACAGCGAAACTGTGATCCGACATATCAAGTGCCTACCAGCAATTGTTGCGCCGTCCCGAAGAATCAGGGCCAAGGGTCAGCGGAATGACCAACGGCTTTTTCCTCATCCGAAAGAAAATCAGCCATCCCTTTACCGGCTCCAACGGTCCTCCATGTCAGGGGTGTCCCTATAATCCCGGTCATCCACCTCGAACTCGTCACGCCCCATGAGCCTGATATCTTCATCCTTGTTCTTCTTTCCAAAAAGACCCTTCTTCTTGCTCTTGCCAAGGAGGTTGTAGCCCTTTCCACGGCCCATGACGCTGCCAACGCCAATGCGTCTCAGCTTCCTGTTCATCAGGCAGGTACCGCACGACACGAGCAGGACGAAACCGACAATGGCGGGAATACCAATGTACAGGGCTGCGCCTTCAGGCAGCTCGTTCTTGTGCTCGTGGAAGCGGCGGGTGCGGACGATGGTAACAGTCGGACCTTTGACCCAGTGGACGCGGTTGTCGTTGTGGTTCTTGGCGCCGAAACCAATGGTGAGGTTGAGCGCATGCTGCTTCTTGTACTTCTTGGGACCGAAGAGATTCTTCTTCACCTGCCACTCGTAGTAGCCCCAGCCGGAGGATATGTAGTCGGTGGCGAAAGCCCGGTCAGTGCCCTGTTGGTCGTAGAAGGCGACGATCTTGATGGAGGTGTTGTGTCCAAAATACTCGGGGTCCCAAGTAACTGTTAGGCAGAGACTGTCAGCTTTAGTCTGATAATTGGGGAATTCAGGACAAGGGAGGAAGTCACATACTGTGCTGATCGGTGTTGATGGAGATGTTCTGCCTATGAGAAGGCTCGCAGAAAGGCGCATAGGGGCCATCTTTGTTGTGGCACTGCTCGAAGGCGCCGCTACCGGTCTTCTCGAATGGTGGTAGCTCGTCATCTATGATGTCTTCGTCGTCGGCTGTGGGAACTGGGGCAGCAGAGATCACGGTCGGTGTACCGTCGATGGTGGTGAGCACGGGAGTAACGGTTATGGGCCTGCCCCTATCGTTGACAGTGGTCCAGACTGCTGTCAGGGCAGTGATATCAGGCGCAGCGGCGGTGGCCGTAGAGGAAGCGGTGATGGAAGACTCGGTACTCTCAAAAACGCCCGCCGGCATGGCCGAACTCGTGCCCAAGAGCAAGAGCCATGTGGCGGCGGAGAGAGTGGGAATAGTCGCGAACATTGTGCGGAAACGTGGGCTGTGGTCCGTACCAAGTCGTCGTTTTCCGCGATTGGATGTATGGGTGGGTGGGGGACCAGTCGACTATGGGATGGAAGAGAGATGGGAGAAGAGAAAGAGAATCCAGGTCAGAAGAGGATGAACTGCGCCAATTGATCCGATCCGAGCGAGTCAGTGGAGGCGGATATGGAGCGGTAGGCCGGTACCTCTAGGAGCTAACTGAAGACAGCGGACACGCCAACAGGTGGATGACAAGGGACCGTTTCGGCTTCAGGGGAAGAAGGAGTGATGGGGAGAATTTAACGGATCGGACAGTCCATCAGCGGGTTTGTCCTTCCAACCATTGTAGACCTAAACACGGGAGAACGGCAGACTTGTCGGAGGTCACGGAGGTATTTTCAACTTTTTGGCGGACGGGCTCGGGCCTTTCGTTCAGGGGTTTGCGTCCGCTTGGTCCGGGTTGCCGGCCTGGCAAGTACCTGGATGTCCCGTCCCGGCACATGCAGGTTCAACACTACCACCTACTGGAGCTTCGCGAATTCGCGCTAAAAGCGGTGGACAATGCCTCCTGCCATGACGCTGTCGCGCGTCGCCCGCATGAACTTGACATGAACGAATCAATGCCAAGAATTCCTCGACTTTTCCATCGACAGGGGGTCGTGAAGACAATCAGGGGGCACCAACAGGGGTTGTAAACACGACAAGCTCCGAGTCCTTTCTCACTTGCCTACCTCTACACCATCTCTCTACACTACACGTTAGAATACGGCATATTTATACACGCCGAACATGTTTTCGATACAAATGCCTTCGTTCAACTATCAAAAACAATTTTAACCCTCCTCAAGTCCTTCTACAAGATCCCGAGTCACCACCTTCAAGAAACGGTGTTCTTGGCAACAATGCCCCTCGCAAACTCTCCAAAGGTAATGTGTTGCTCCATATCAACCTCATCACCCAAGTTAGGCTGAGTGAACACCGCAAGCGTGTTGCGCGCAATCCTCCCGGCGCTCATCTCAGCCCGCGCACCCCGTACAAAGTGCGGCACCGCCTTGAACTTGCCGCCCGTGATGCGCTCCAGAGCCTCGCCCGTCTGAAAGGCGATGCAATCGCGGGGAATCTTGACCTGTACCGTCTGGCCCGTGCGGGACTTGATGTAGAGGCCGGCCTTCGGGTCCGGAGATGTAGGGAGCTCACCCAGAGGGGGTAGCGAGCCATTTGCCGATGGGTTGACAACCGGGGGCGTGGCCGCCTCGTCAACGAACATGGCGGAGGTCAGGCCGGTGAGACAACCGTGGTCAAGATGGGTGGCGCACCAGTCGTCCTCGTCGCCCTCCTCCTTGCTATCCTCCTTGTTGGCATCCGTCGCGGTGGCATCTTCGGGGAAGTAGTGCAGGAGACGGGCCTTGGTGGTAGTCGAGGTCTTGACGACACCCTCTAGATAGCCGGCAGGGTAACCAGCGATTTGCTTCTCGGCAAATCTGTCGCAGGCTCGCGCAACAAGGACCGCAACGTCGATGATCAAGCGGCAGAGATCCTCAAAGGTAGGCTTGAATCCAGGCAGGGTGCTCTCCTCGGGCCACATGTTGGGCGACAGGTACTCGGGGAAGTTATCGGGGTTGAACTCCTCCGTCGGCTTGGCGCAAGACAACGAAGGGTCAACGTAAAAGGCGCAGTTGGCATAGTAGGAACCCTTCAGATTATCGACCTGGCCATTTTTCAACGTCTCCTTGCCGAGCGACCAGCCGGTCAGATACTTTGCCGTTTCGTTCTCGAGCCGATCAAGTTCAGACTTGGGAAGGTTCCCGAGATACGAGGAGTATGATAGCAATCGATGGCGCAGCTCAGCGAACTCGGCAGGGACGTCCTTAACCACTAGGATGCCCAGCGAGTCAGGGCCGAACGCCTCCTCGAGTGCCTCCAGGGAGACAGTTCCTGTCAAGATGGCATGTTAGTGGGGAGTTTTTTTAGTTTCTCATCGAGGTTGACCTGAAGACCGAGTGGCTGGCTTATAAGTGGTAACGCGCTTGTGTGACGGGTAATTTACCGTTCTTCAAATCATTCAAAGATACCGTAACGGCCTGTGCAATGGGAGCCATTTTGATGGTAGTGGTTGAAAGATGAACTGCTGAGCAAGACGTCCAAATCCACGAATCGATCAAGACAGACCGTCACCAAGAGTACCAAAAGTCAGAGTTATATTGCCTCGTGTAAAATTTTCCAATTTTATTGAACGACTTGCGTATCGTCTGACCTTATAAGAACAAGATCCAACGGCCGACGCTAACCCGTGCCAAGCCAAAGCCTTACGGACCTGCTTGACAAGGCAAGTGGGCCCGGCCGATAGATAGAGCGTGAGGGGGGCTCCGCCCGACCGGCTCCAGCGGGCATTCCCACTGCCGCACCCCGAAGCGGGGTTTGCCCAGCAAGCACGATGGCGGCGGTTCGGCCGCCAGGGGCCATTGGGTTTCTTATCGATAAGAATTCGATCTATCGACTTGGTGTCCATCATCGTCGGTCGGTCACGTCACACACGCGCTCGCTTGAACAACAACTTCGAACTTTTGGTCCAGCTTTCACTAGGTACACATCCCACAATACAACCCAATGCAGCAGCAGCAAAGATGGTAAAACCACTTACCTTCAAAGGTGACAAAAAAGCCAAAAAGAGAAAACGCCCAACAACCGAAACGAACGATGACGATGACGCTCCCGAACGGCAAGAAAAGCAATTAAATGCAACCACCAGCAGCTCCAAAACCACCACCACCGCCGCCGCCGCCGTCGCTCCCAATGAAGTAGAAGGCGAAGAACACGACGACAGCTGGGTATCCGCCGACGCGCCCTCCGACGTATCCGGTCCGATCATGTTCGTCCTGCCGACCGAGCCTCCTTCCGCTCTCGCCTGCGACGCCACGGGCAAGGTGTTCACTTTGCCCATCGAGAACATTTTGGACGGCAACCCGGCGACGGCGGAACCGCATGATGTGAGGATGGTGTGGTTGGCGCATAAGATTGTAGGAACGGAGAATTATAGATTTAAGGGGCAATCTAAAAAGTAAGTTTTACTTACAGCTTCCCCTTCCCCTTCCCCCGCCAAAACCCGATCCTCACCAACAATTGCTAATCAACTCCCCTCCCTTACTTACTAGGTATCTAAGCTGCGACAAAATCGGCCTCTTCAGCGCCTCCTCCGACGCCATCACCCCCCTCGAGTCCTTCTCCATAATCCCGACCTTCGACACACCAGGAACCTTTCAGATCCAAACCCTGCGCGAGACTTTCCTAACGGTACGGGCATCAAAGTCATCAAAAGCCAACGCCGCGCCCGAGGTGCGCGGTGACGCGACGGAGATTTCGTTCGACACGACGCTGCGGATCCGGATGCAGGCGCGCTTCAAGCCGCGGATCAAGGCGTCCAAGGAGGAGAAGGCGCGGGAGAAGATCAGCCGGCGTGAGCTGGAGGAGGCGGTGGGAAGGAGGCTGGAGGAGGATGAGGTGAAAAGACTAAAAAGGGCGAGGAGGGAGGGTGATTATCATGAGGTGATGCTGAATTTGAAAGTGAAGGGGAAGCATGATAAGTATGGTTAAGGGGGCAGATGTGAAGAGAGGCATGGGTTGCTGGATATGGGAGGGTGGTGCGCATTTTAAACATACGACGGTGAGAGACTTACATGATACCCAAGAAAATGTTTTTTTAGATCCTGAAGAGCTGGTTATGGTTGATCAGATTGGAAGACTGCGTACTATGTATCTTCCACCTACGAGCCTATAGCATCATCCTAACGGTGCAAGTAGAAAAGTGTCATCGAAGTTGCACCATGTTTTCTCGAGAAAGAGGACTAGAAAGCAATAGTAAATCACTACACCGAGTAGTCTTTTTGATCTAACTCGCCTTACACCATTGAACGCCTATAAATCACTTTGCCGCAAACGTCTTTCCTATGCCCTATCCAACCAGGACACTACTAAACCCTTAAGAGATAGAAGAAAAACCCAAATGCCAGCCAGGCAAATGATACCCAAGTAAATTGCCAAAAACAAACGCCGCTATACCATGCCAATAGTATAATGTTGTTACAATAAATATCCAAGACTAGAAAGTGTAGAAAGACAAGACGATGCAAACCTCGACCTAAGATTCGAGGCGCATCCGCTTAGCATCGTGGTTGCTCCCCGAGTCGTTTTCAGGCCCGGTACTTTTCGTCTCGGGACTCTTCCGCTTCAGGGGAGTGGGATCGTCTCTTAGAAACGAGGGTCCGGTTCCGTTAACCGGCGTGGCAAAGTTCAACGGGCTAGGAAGCGTGTTGCTCTCCCCGCTGATGCCGTATCCCCATTCGGGATAGAATCTGCTCGGACTAGGCAGCAGATCACCCAAGAACCGAGATGGGAGGGCGGATACAGGAGTGTCGATGTTCATATTATTGTTGTGTTGAATAGTTGATCGAGGAGCAAAAGGATTAGGTGGCCCTGTGGCACCCGCAGACGGTAAATTAGAGGCGGATGGTGACGGCGGTGGAAGTACAGGGCCGGTCTTCAGCGGTTGTGGAGCGGAGTCCGTTGTGGTCGTAACCCGAGGAGAGCTTGCCGACCCAGCAGCGCTTCCGCTATCCGAGTCGTCCGGAATCTGCACCTTGAGTCGCGGTCGCACTGGTCCACCTCCCACACGCAGGTGTTGGGGCCGGGATGGCGGAGGAAGCGTCGATTGTGAGATTGCAGTCAATGAATTCGTCCTCTGCGCTGACCCTTGGCCATGTGCACTGGAGAGCTGGATAGATGGTGTAGAGGTATTAGGCTTAGACACGTTACCGCCATCGACACACTGCGACCGGTTGTTTGGCGACTCGGACTTGATATCCGGACGGAACGCGGCAAAATGCTGAGACAGAATAGACTTGTTCTCTGGTTCGATTGGCGTAAAAACACTGCCCTGCCCAGGGTTCTTAACCGATGTATTCAGCGCGGGAATCAGCCGGCGTGGTCTCTCCATGGACTCTGGCTTTGGCGGTGCAGGAGGTTGGAGGTTTTGATTAGACATAGGCTGAGGTTGTTGCTGCTGGTGGTGGTGCTGCTGCTGAGGCGGTTGAGCTGGCTGTGGCGGAGGAGGCGACATATTTGCGCTCGGTAGCCGCTGCGGCTGCTGGGGAAGCTGGGCTTGGTGAACTTGAGGAGAGGCAGAATGGCGATGTACTTGTTGCTGCGGGATCTGTGGTTGGAGAAGTTCAGGCGGAGACGTAGAATGGCGATGTGCTGGGTGTGGTGGCGGTTGAGAGACAAAAGTCGGGGGAAGAGGCGACCTCCTCTGGTCCTCGAATTGTTGCATGGGATGAGCAGGTGGCTGAGACGGCTGGAATGGGTACTGGGGATGCAATTGTGTGGGAAGACCATGAGTAGGCGCCATGGTAGCAGGAGGTTGCGGGTTGTAGATGGGAGGTGATGGCACGAAGGCGCTCCTATTCTGAAGTTCCTGGGCAACTCCCGCGGGACCGACTGGCTGCCCGGGTCTCAACCTTCGGATGTCGTTGACGGATGATGGCCGAGCGACGAAGGGCGGTTGGGGAGTATGAGCGCGGCTCATTTGGTGTCCCGGCTGAGGCCCGAACGCGCCGTTTGGTACCGGGGGTGAGTCCGAAAGACTTGTATGCCGGAGGAAGGGATATGAAACCGGCGGATTTGGTTGGTACATGATATGTTGTTCCCCCTGCGAATTGGTCCCATTCTCGTCATCGTCGTCATCGTCGTCGGCGCCGCCATTGAAATCAGAAGGGCCTTTGTGCTCATTGGGTCCTCCGTGCTGCACGGTGTATCATGGTAAGTACTTGGTCTCGAAAGAAGCAATCTTGTTGGGGTCTGCTTACGTAGCTATATCGTTGTAGTATATCGCGAATGTTGCTGGATGAATATTCGTATAGCTTTTTGTTGTTGCCGAAGATAATAACGGCAACGTCGACGGAGCACAGGACGGAAAGCTCATGGGCTTTCTTGAATAACCCCCCCTTACGCTTCAAGAATGTTCTGTATGTTCCGGAGCATCAGTACCAGCTACATGGGAGCATTTTCCACCGGGGTTGGAAGCTTACACGGAGCGATTCCTGTCATCCTTAATGGCCTTGATTTCTATCTTTCTCCTGCCCATCTTGGCGAGGTGTATATGCGAAGCACTGCGATCAGATCGCTCCACGGAATTGGTGTCTTGTGCCAGGTATTAACACGATGGATTCGGCAAAACAGCAAAGTGTAAGTGGTAACAGGCGACGCGATGGGGAGTTGGGTTGTCGTCGGATGTTTGTGATTGACAGCGCCGGGTATGCGGTCCTCGGGTTCGGACGGGAGTGTTTCGATCTGATGTTGCTGTGGAAGCACAATTGGCATATGTATGCAACTGATACTATGTAGAAGCTTGTAGTAATGGCCAAACACAACAAGATTGATGCAGAAGCTGGATGTTGCTGATGGAGGACTCGGGGAGGACGTCTGCTAAAAGAGTGAAGTCGTCAACACCACCGGCAAGGTCAACCTCTTCGTCGGCAGCTGGATATCTTGGATATAAAATATCTAGACATGCAAAAGATGTTTGAAGACGTCGTAGTACTGCAGTACCTTGCGGCGCCGGTCGATGCAGTTGAGGCTGGTTTGATGATTCTAATAATAGATCGTCGACTTCACGTTCACACGCAAGTTAAGTTGGGGGAAAGAGGAAAGACGAGCGACGGGAGTGTGCGAAGGGGAAAGCTCGGGGCCTGGGGGCACCGCTGCACTACCTCCTGCCACACTACCCACTGCCGTAGTGGAGGGTCCGGTCCCTTGGGTGCCGTGGAGTGCGTGGGTGCGAGGGTGCTTACCTAGAGGTACTGCAGCGAAGTGGAAACCACCACCCAGGGGACACCTACAACAACCTAACCGCATCACAACTGAACAAGTTGAAGGGAAAGTCGAGGGGCACACCGGGCACAGGGGACACACACGAGTCAGGTCTTGGCGGACTAGGCTCTCCTTCATCTCTCATCCCCGACAAGGCTCCATTTGTTCTTCTGCCCGTCTGGCACATCCCGCTTGTCTTTGCACCGGAAGTTTGGACGAGAGGAACGTGAAAGCCCGAAACACCCCGCAACTGGTCGATACCCTTCCGTCAACCAGCCGACGCCATCTCGCTTCAGGGACTGTAACAGCCGTGTACAGAAAATGCAGTCCCGCCCGTCCCCTTCCTCTTGCTTATGGAAAATCGAGCCGCATCTACCTAGGTCTGGACTTTCAGGACAACAAAGGACGCCATCGCGACTTCATCAAGGCCGGGGGGAGATAGAAGTATGCAAGGTTGGGTTATAGTACAAAGATCGATAGAGAAGCTGATTGTTTCGTTGCAGATGAAACATAGCTCGTCCCAAACATTCTCTCAAACGGCGAACTCGACTACTAACCACCCACACGTTGATTAGAACATTCCTGCGTTTTACCCTCTCAAAGCGCTTATCATGTGCACAAAACGAGTCTTTCAGCTCCTAACAAAATGCTTGCTCGCTGTCTCTTTCTCGAAAATATTGCGTATAAGTGTCCTACAGATTGGGTCCTTTGTCGGGGTGACTAGGGTCCACGACACGTAGCGAGGGTACTTGGGTACGTGATATTTTGTTGCTCGATGAACTGGCTAACCTCGCTCCGCATTGGAAGTAGATCAAAAAGCCTGCACTAATTTGCCGGAACGATCTAAGATCACCCTTTCAACCACCCCGGCTTCAACCAGTGATAATGAAACGAATGAATTGCTCTACCGGCACTACAACAGCAATGGTAAGATGTGCCTCCTTTCACCTTCTGATCAATTCTCAGCGCGTTAACTAGAACATATGCTTACCTGATCATAGCTTGAGGTTGAAGTCGCTGTCACAGTGTGACGACTGGCGATGCTGGTCATCCAAATGCTCGAATCGGTTCGTCCCAACTCCCCCCGGCCTTCAGTCCGGTACGTACCCTCGTGGACGTCTCCACATGCAGTAAGGTACCTACAGACAGCATGACGGCCCCGGGCCCCGGGATGTCTCGGACTTCGAATATGCTGTACCCACGACGTCCTCCGAGTCGTATGGAAGCTTTTATATCGACAGCTCGGTACCACAGGATTTTTGCATCCATGTCAGTAGTTTTCAAGCTCAACGTTGAAGATCCGTCTCAAGGTTGATCAAAACAGAGGCCTACTCACAAAGAAAGTATTTACGTCTATCTACGTACCCACAGGTTTTGTAATGTCGAGATTTACAACTGCAGAGAGCCGAACTTACAAAACACTCATCTTGAAACAGAAAAAAAAGACAAAAGTTTCTAAGCCCTAAGAGATGCTAGTTGCCGCCGTAAGCCTCCACAGGCATGTTGACGGGATCTACCCATATTACCGGGTTTCATCTAGGAGGAATGCTTGTCATACCTACAACCACTACGTCTTGAGCAGAACTTTTAAATACACAAATAGATATCATCCTCTTGGCTGTCCAGTGACGGTGAATAACTCTCTGTGGTTGCTTATACGGTAGCCTAGTGCTAGTTCAAACTACAGATTTGATCATGGCCCATCATTTCAAGGCATCATCGGCATCTCAAAATTAGGCGCTGTCTTTTCTAGTATATCACAACATTGCATACCTAGTTGGAGGTGGGAACTATTGCCAATGCACGGTACCCGAGACACCGAGAAGAAGACGCAGCGTTTCATCACATGGCATCTAAAAGAGTCTAAAACAGATTGATATGTCAAAGTTAGGATGGTAAGATGTGTCGTAGCAATCTACCAAACTTGGAGAAAGGGGCAAAAACAAGTCGGCCTGGTCAATGGCGGCCGACTGCCAAAGGGCCAGACCTACGATCGTTAAGCCGCATCCGATGACGTCGCGTGATGGCCGTTGTTAATCCCCTTCAAAACATCACGGACTTGGCTCCGTCTGGAGCTTTAAAAAGAAAAAAGAAAAAAAAAAAAAAAAAAAAGGTGGGATATCTGAAATTCTGAACCGTACGGTAATCAAGACAGTCTTGTTCACATCTCCATACCGAAGCAATAGCTCGACGCTTTTTACCTCCTTGATTGACATCCTGCTTTGGCACAACCTCTCAAGTCAGTCTTCTGAACGTTGCTAGAGTCTGGACTCCAACCCAGTCCATTGAAAATTCCCACCAGACAAGCGACGCCTCCTAAGCGAGGTGTTGATCGATCTTCCACTCTCGGGTTGTCGGAACCGGGACCGTGTCATTGTGCAACGATGCAAGGAGACCGCAACGGTTCACGATGTGACGCATGCACATCGCTGCACATCGCTGCACAGAAACCCCCCTCGCACAGGACGAAGTCACCGAACGACACGCCATCTTGCTCCTCTGATTGGTCCGTTGCGTGGGTTGCCCACAGTCGGGCTACAAGCGCCCAAGTGGGCTAAAAGCTCTCATTGGGCAAGCCAAGAATTAGCCCACTATCGGAATCTGACTGGGCCCCGCCAAGATTGATCTATTTTTAGCTATTTTTAGCACAGTGCATCTTGAACGAACGGCGACCGACCGAACGACGACTGCCGCACGGGCTGTATCAATCTTTGATACACTGTCAGCACCCTTCTTTTCCTTACTCCGCAGTGTCACGATCCATCAATCATCCAGTCATCCATCCACCCCAAAGAAGTTTCTTTTTTCTCGCTTATTGCCCGATACAACACCCTCTCTTGTTCCGATACCCGGCATTGGCGTTAGATGACCCTGGATTTTGACTTTTACACCTTCCACATCTGCCTCCTACCAGGATTAAGTTGTCTCCCCCAACTAATTTCAGGAACGTCCATCTTTCCAATATGTAAGAAGGAGGAACAGAATGTTACCTTTCTCCAAATCATCGTCGTCTTGCCCATCAATACCCCCAGTCCAAGCATGCCGTCCAGAAAAAAAGATGGCTAATTCGGGACTCAAAATCCCCAATTTCTGCGCGTCAGCGTTCCATTTCGTTGATCTATACAGCGTCAGTGGATGTTTATCCCGTCCACACAAAACATCATGCGGCTCCTTGAACTTATTCTGGCTTCCATTTCAACGGAACGGCGGCTATGCAAGGTACAAGATCTCATCTTCTTGGAAAGAAAGGAGTCGAATGAATGCACCGCGCCAAAGTTAGAACCAAGAAACGCAGATTGACTTCGATGACACTCGAATATTCGAACTGCCGTACTACTTCCCTTCCCCTAGTTCCGGCATGATCTTCCTCGAGCTCTCCGGCGCCAACTGACTATCCAGGGAGCGAGAGAATTTATGTGTCGCCTGCCCTATATCACACAGAGGATCACCAGGTCGGTGACCATCAGCTTGGTGTTGATCCCACATTACGGGCGTGTTAAAGTGGGACGGAATATCCCATAGACATCTTATTCAGACAACCACCACTCCAGCCCTGCCGTCTGTCTTCCTTCAAAATCTGAAACAGCCGCGCTGGGGGGAAGTCTGGACAATGACTTCATTGGCTACACCAAACCTAACCCGTTACATAGCCAGCATTACTATGCTACCTATGTATCTACCTACGTCAAGTGCTCCCTCAAAAAAAGCAACCGGGGACAAGGGTAGCACATGGCAACCTGCAGTCAAGTTGCCCTTCCACACCATTCATGTAGTTGATGACCATTGGATCATTTTTACTATTGCACCTCTCTCTGTTACTACAAAGATACATCGTCCGTTACCTCGATTTGCTTCAGTCTGAAAGTAGTACATGCTTGTTGGGAAATCTGGAAGCGAGGAGGGAGCCGCTTACATCATACACGTTTTATAACGAGGATGGATACCTTTCTACACAACATCCAAAATACTGGGGACCAATGAAACAGCCGTGTGCTATTTGTGAAGCCACAGTACGTACCGGCGTTGGGAAGGTCCGTTGTCAGTTACCTGCTGCCGAGATTCAATGTTCAACTGAATGGATCTGCGGACCGTCTGTCACACAGCTCATATCCAAGTAAGGTATCCAGCTCTCACCTCTCTCAAGGTGAGAGTAGTTTCTCGGACTTACTTGAAAACTCAAGCAACGCACACATTACATTACATATGTAAGATGGTGAGTAAGATGAAAAGGATCGATATATGCCCAAATACGTGAAGTTGATAGCAAAGCAAAGAAAAGAAAAGCAGTCAAATACACAGGTTCCTCCACAAAGCAACGAAGACTCCAGACGCCGGCCGCTCTGCGCCACTGCTGAAGCCTCAAGCCTCAAAAGCCTCCCGCAATCCCGTTTCCATCAGGGTGGAATCTTGATCAAGCCCATGCATGCCCACTGAATGGTCAGATTAGACGCGGCGTGGCGGCTGATTGTATACATCGATACGCAAAGATAAGTAGATGGGTGGATGGATGGCTCTGCGGTTCAAACTGTGGCTTTCGGTTCGGGCTTCCCTCCTTCCTTCCGTTGAAGTTCCGTGGGGCGTAGGGCGCAGCCAAGCCATGATGGAGGGAGGTATATCGGAACAAGCCGTCAGTGTACACTTGGGGAAGTAAGTGGGTTTCTTCCGGGAGCTTTAGTTGTGGCTCTGTGGCTTATTTCAGTCCTCTCAAGTCCTCCACCCCACGATTGTGTAACCATCTAGCTTATATGTACCTATTCCTCTCTAGAGGCACCTGTGATACATAATTGGATGCCTTATGATGTGACATTAACCGTGGAAGCAACAGTAAGCGAGCTATATCAGGTAGTAAGTACTCTGTAGATGGTTGGTTGGTTGGTTCATGTGTGAGTATTAAACTGTCTTGCATGTTTTGTTTTGATGGGTTTAGAGATGGGTAGGTATCCAACCTCCGGCATCAATGATCTTTGGATTACTATACGCATCAGAAATCACAACTGTCACAATACAAATGCAGATAACATGAACTAAATGCCTCTGAAGCACGTTCTACTACTCCTCAGTTATGGAGACGCCGTGTGTACTGTTAGCGACTAACCGCCCCCTTTCAACCTTCCAAGATACAAAGGCCGCACTGAAAAAAAAAAAAGTCCACGATGCCTGACCTGATTCTGTGAAAATATCCATGACCCATTTTTAAGGCCCCTCCTTTCATCCTAGTTTTTTTTTTTACCTAGGTAGCTTTCCATCCATGTCATTCATGTCTTTCGTCGAGAACTTGTTTTGTTGTTCCTGTTCGCGACCTCAATGCAGACAACCGACGTATATCTCTGCTTGAAAGTGATGTTACCGGGCTATCCACAGCCCTGTAAACGATGATAGTACCCTCGACTGACTAACTAACCGACCCGAAGCAAGACCCTCTTGGTTGGTGATTACCGGCCTCGTCCTAGTTCCCCAAAGACGGGACTAAACCTAAACCTCCCAAGTTGCAACCGTGAACCTAATATAATGGCGCTGAAACGGTCAAGAAGGGACGAGAAGACTGATGCTGATATGATGTAGAATATAAGATGTGATGCGTCGTGATTTCGCCAACCGCAAAAAGCAAAAAGCGTCACTGCCCTTGTCCTTTGGATATACAGAGCGGAGCGCCAACCATGCCAGGCAATATACTGCCTATTTATCACGCCGTATACCTCGCCATGGGGACGAACGTCATATGGGAACCAACCCGTGTGAAAGAAGGCAGCCACCGCGTCTTCTTCAGCTAGCTCCAATTCCAACACCAGAACCAGCGATGACAACACCCATCACAACCCTACTAGCTAGGACTCATGAAACTAGCAGCGACCGGCGCGTTGGGGTTGGGCGAGCCGACACCAGAGGCGCCATCGTCTTGGTTTTGGTCTTTGGTCATCGAGCCGTTGAGCAACGGGCACAGCCTGGAAGGTCGGGGTTAGAGGACTGAAAATCAATGAAAAAAGAGGGTGCGGATAACTCACTTCTTGTTCGTCTTGATGTGGCCCTTAGCCCCACAATTTGCGCATCTGCGTGTAGTTCCGGTGGCCTTCTCGATCGAGGGCTCTAACGACCCGTCGTCGTTATCGAGGGGTAGAGTTCCTCCGCTCTTGAGCCGCTGTTGCAGTTGTTTCTGCCTCTCGCGCTTCATCGTTCTCATCTTATTCTTCATGAGACGATCATGTTCCTTGTCGAGCCTAGAGAGAGATGTCAGTGTGCGGCCCTTCCAAGTACAATGGATAAGGGTGACAAACAGTTCGAGAATAACGGCGTCCCGCTCTTGGTCTCCAGTAAGCTTAACGTTGTAGATACTGCGAATAAAGTCAGTCACTAGTTCCTCTTCAAGTCTTTCAATTGGGGGGTACTTACTCGATCTCGGACTTTTGCTCTTGGCGACGCCTCTTGACGTACTGAGCAATGACAGTAGGATCCCTTACGACCTCTGTCACAGTCCGCGTTTGGCCATTTTCATCCCTTACCTCCCTCGTAATCACGAGCTTCTTCCGGTTGATAGCACTGGTGGCGCTCTGACTGATCTGACTAAAGCCGTCCTGGACCACAGGGGTTTGCGCGAATTGGCTCTCGTGTACGTTGAAACGCTCGTCTTCATCCTCTTGCCCAAGCACATCTTCATCATCGTGTTCTTGGGAGTCCAAGAGACTCTCCCGCTGGCGGTTCCAAATATCGGTGAGAGCCTCAGTGTAGAGTGTGTCTTGATTCTTGACATTGTACATGTGCCCACCGTTCGCTTTGCGCTGTCTCTCAATGGCATCAGCTGATGTAGCCATTGGACCTTGAAGCTGCTCAAGGTAGCCGCCTTTCATGGACGTCCTTAAGAAACTGATGCCTAGTCCCTTGCCCGTTGGGTCGCCGGCGCCATGAACTGCAAGCATAGCTTTGCCATGACTGGCGTCAAGGAATGCCTTGGTAGTCTTCCAAGGTGCCATCTTGTTTGCAAGAGCATCTGGAGAGAGCTCATCGTTCACGTCAATTCCAATGTCATCGTCTTTGAGGGAATCGGTAGCATCGTAGCCACCCTTCTCGATCTCGTGTAAGCCCACTTGCATCGCATCCAACAGACAGACCTCTTCTGGTCTAACAAGAGATCGAATCGCCGGCTCGGCCATTAGCTCTTCGCCTTCAGGCAGCGCCCAATCCTTTGTTTCCTTTCTGAAGCGCAGGAACTCCTTCAACTTTTGACGGTTCTGAGACTCATTGGACTCAGCTACGTGCTTGGTAATATCATGGAGGGTAACATGCTCGCTCTTGCGAAGCAAGCGATACGAGACCATCTTGAGACGGTTCTTGGCGATGTTAGTAACACGCCTGGAATGGGGTCCTGGGACCTCCATGGAGGGCAGGGTTTGGCCGACAACGTAAAGATGATCGATATTTCTGATGTACCAAGTTGAGCCCTTTTGGCCGGTACTGCTACGACCAATCAGGAAGTCTGTATTCTTCGGGTTATGCTTGAAAATAGGGGCGCGGAACATGTGGTTGTGAAGCGTAGGCACGAGCTCGCCAGGGTGGACGTGGCCGAAGATGGCGAAGGGTGAGCGATCTTCTGGCATCAATATACATGTCTCGCCAAGCTCACGCTTCTCAGGTCTGCTATCAGCGCCTTTAGCGCGACGGAAGTAATTGATGATTTTCTGTCCCATGCCAAAGTTGGAGAGAACGGTGGGAATTTCCTCGCAGTACTCGAAAAGGATAGCGGTCGAGTTGTCGTTGAGGGAGAGGTCATGAGTGCTCTTGAATACCTCGCTGACGCGTTTACCCTTGAGAGCCTTACGCTTAATAATGGCAGGCTTGTCAAACCTGATGTGACCATGGAGATCCCTCTTGGGGTGGAGCTGAGGCCGGTGATAACTATGAGGATCACTTGCCGAGAGCTTCACGCGGTAATAAGGCCAAGATAGTCTCTGCGCAGGCAAACTGTGCTCGACAGGAATAGTAGCCAGTGTTGCCCGGACCCTGTTTTGGCTGTTCTCCTTCAACGCGTCGTAGGCAGCGTCAGAGGAGAAGTTGAACCGTTGTGTAAGATCCCGCCCAGCTTTCCCGTTCGCCAAGCGGACCGTCTTATGTTGGGTCTTTCGCCGCTTAGATGACCGTTCAGATTCGACGTCGTCTATCAGCAAGTAAGGGTCGTTCATGTCAAGGATGACACGCTTGCCCAGCTTCGAAGTAACTTGCTCGAACTCGTCCAAGTTTGGAGCCGTGAAGTGAGCAATAGGAGGAAGACCTTTGGGAATCTCGATCTTTCTCCGCTTTGGAGCAGGCTCATCAAGAAACATGGCATCCCAGTCCGCCTCTTCATCACGCTCATCCTTAATGATCATGTTGTCAGGTTTCGGCTGCGGTCCCGGCTCGATGGCGGCCGCAAGACTGTCGCCCAAGAAGATCATCTGTTCCCAGTCCTGACATATCGTGGCTATGTCCTGAAGGGTGTAGCCGCCTATCCTCTCCGAATCCGTTTCGTCGTCCAAGCTGAATACTTCCAGATCGGTCTGCTCCAAAGGCTCCGGTTCTTCGAGACAGAACAGGCCTTTCGCTTCCGCTTCCTTGATCCTCTGCCAAACCGAGCCAGTAGCCGGGCCAGGAATCCGGAACTGCTTTTCCTGATCTGCATCCAACTCCAGGCTGAGTTTTGATGGTATCAAAGGCTTGGGGGCCCTGGGGGGCTTCTTCGAGATCCATGTGGCATTCTTGGGCTTTAATAGTTCGTTCCAATGCAGGATGGCGTTCTCCTCAAAACCGGGGAAGAGTTGCTTAACGGCGTCGATGAAGTTTTCCGCTGGCGGGGGAATGTCGGGATCTTGGTTTGTCGCATCCGGCTCTTCGTCATTGTCGAAGTTGAGGTTTCGGAGGTCTTCAAGGGACTCCCCGGCGGCATCATCCGGACGTTTTTTGGCATCGACATCGTCATGGGCGTCGAGCGGCGGGGGAGAGGATCTCAGACCATCGTGGGCCGTGTCCATGGGCGATGAGGGGTCGCCGCCAAAGAGGTCGTCGTCATCATTAGTGCCGGCGTCGTCGATGAGGCTCGGCAGCTCGCCACTGGTGCCGGAAGTGCTCGGTTCGTCGTTGGGCAAATCGTCCTCGTCGCTCAAGTCGATGTCCTCAAAGTCGATGGCATTGTCTGCCTTGCCTCGTTGATCGATCTCGCCTCCCGACTGGAGGTTCCCCAGCATTTCAGTCAGGCCATCGTTACCGCCCGGGCCGAAGCTGTTGTTGATCCGGCGAATGGCCTCCTCATCGCGGGCCTCCTGCTCCTTCCATCCTTCCTCATTGAGGGCGTTGAAATCAAAGTCGTCGTTATCTGCGGGCATCTTGCTGGGCGGAGAGGCGATGCCGCCTCGGGGCTGTGTGTCGTCGTCTGTCGCGCAGTCGTCCGCCCCTCTCTCTCTTGCTCCCTCCAACGGTTGCGCGGCCGGTTAAGCTGTCAGATCATGATACTGGAGCGGAGAAATCGTCGACAATGCCCGCGGCGGGGGAGCAAACTGAACCAGGCGCGCGTTCGGTGGTGGGGTGTTGGCAACGCCGCGTGCAAGTCGTGGTCGTGGTTGTGGTAGAGTCGAAATGACCGTCGGGTGAGTCGAGGTTGAGGTTGACGTTGAGGTTGCAGCGGTAGTTGCGGAAGTTGCGAAAGTGTCGAGCCTCCCACAAGCACACTGCCACTGCGCGGAGAGCAAGCGAAGTGTCGAATGCTTGAATGCGAACAATCGGCCTGTCGGGGCCACTGCGCGGTAGGTGGCAGTGGCACGCGCTGTCGGCCAAGTGGGTCTGTCGACCGGGGTCCGGCTGGGAGAGCCTAGCGAGCTGGCCTTCAGTGACTGGGGGACGCTAGGTGCAGTAAATGGTCTGTGCACATAGTAACTGGCGAAGTATAATACCGTTTCAACTTCCATAGGGAATCTGGAAGGAACAACACCTCCAAACTTTGCTTGACTGAATCCAGGTTGAATACAGGGAATGGAGAATGGAAGCTTCCCGCCCTGTGTGACAATGAGGTCAAGACGGGCACAGAAGGAATGGGGCTCAGCTGCAACAGACAACCGAGAGGGACATCAAACAATAATCTCTGACAAAAGGAAAATACTTGGAGTGACGCACAGGTCTCGGGGTTCGGGCCAAATGGTCACGATATCACCCACATACCTCTACATAGGTATGGAGGGGGCAGAACACACTTGAACTGATACGAGGAGATGTCATTTTCGGTCTCATCGATTTCTATCTATCCTCTGCGTCTACACTCGCACGCCCATATCATTGCTTCATTCGTTCGGGATGGTTTTGGATTTCACCTTCTGCGAACTAGGAGTGCCATCGTGTACAGCGATTATGGTGGCCTTGATGTGTGCATTTGGAAGGTGTGTTAAACCCACAGCCAAAGTCGTGACTGCCCATGTTATTTGCAAGCCGGTATTGCTAAAATTGATAGCCAAACCTCTTTGATACTCATATGACTAAAATGGAGGATGGATGTAACGAATCAGCAAATATTGTGGGCCACAGAGTCATACATCAGCTTCCAACTTCGTCTGACTATCGACGGGAACCTGCCCGCATCATCACCTTTTCACGATCTCCCGCACCCTTACACCACCAAGTGAAGTTACGAGGGTGAAGATACCTCTACCGCACTTCTCTCATCATGGACACTTCTCTCATCATGGCAGAACTCCTCATGGCAAGGGAGCCGAAGAAAAAGCAAGATGTCCTAAGGGCGATGTTTGTCGGCAAGCAGCTGTCCGAGGTCCCTACACCCAGCGTCGTCCTTGACCTTAAACAGGTCACGGTGAACTGTGAGCGCATGCTGGAAGCGGCCGAAAACCTCGGTTTGCAATGGCGAGCTCATATCAAGACTCACAAGGTAAGAATCAACTATCAACCAGTAAACGACAGAAAAGTACCGTAACTAACAACAATCAATGACATATAGACAACAGAGCTCACCCGCCTCCAAGTAGGCAACGAGCTCATCACTCCAGTCCTGCTAATCGTCTCCACCATCCTCGAAGCCGAGAACATCACCCTCCTCCTCAAAGAGTACCAATCCAAAGACCGCCATGTCAACGTTCTTTTTGCCTTCCCGCTCTTCGCCTCCGCCGTCCCCCGTCTGGCCGCCGTCTCCCAGCAGCTCGGCCCCGATGGCTTGTCGGTTATGATCGATCACGTCGACCAGCTCCCCTACGTCAAGGCCATCCACAGTGCCTCGGGCAGCTACCCTCCTCGCGTGTTCATCAAAATCGACGTCAACTACGGCCGAGCCGGCGTCAAGACCGATTCGCCCGAGTACCCGGCTTTAATCGACGCCCTACTGGCTGCCGAGCAGGAAGGATGGCTGGTGCTGCATGGCGTGTATACCCATGCCGGCCAGAGCTACGGCGCGCGCAGGCTTGGAGATGCTATGTATGCTCTTTCCAATGAGTTCAGGAACGCCCATATTGCTGCCGAGAAGATTCGCGAGAAGAGCCCGGACCACGCTGCGCTGGTGCTGTCGGTGGGCGCGACGCCGACGGCGACGACGATTCAGAGCCCTTGGTTTATGGAGGAGTGTGATGTGCCCAGGGGAAACCCGAGTGGAAGCATGAGGCCGAGGCCGTTTGAGGAGGATCTTACGGAGTTGTGGGGCAGGTGGCAGAAGGAGGGATATATTCTTGAGGTTCATGCTGGTGTTTAGTAAGTTGTTCCCTATACCGTTTTCTCTATATGTGGCTCCATTGTGCTAACATATCTACAGCCCGACCCTCGATCTCCAACAGGTAGCAACTCACGCACGACACACCGGCCTCCTTTCTGAACAAGATATCGGCATCAGCGTAGTCGCCGAAGTCGCCTCTGGTACGCAAAAATCCCCTCGTTGGTTTCCGTAAAACTGTAGCAGGACAGCTAACATTCTGTCCCAAACAGTCTACCCAACCCGTGGCCAAAATTCCACCCCTGAAGCCCTCATCAACGCCGGCTCCCTGGCCCTCGGCCGCGAGCCCGTAGGTCTAGACAAGAAAACGGGCTACAACGAGGAAACCGCCAAGCCCTACACTGGCTGGGGCGCCCTGATGCCTTGGGGCGTTCTAGCAGGGACGGAAGAAAAGGACAGGAGCGGCAAGATTCTCGGCGAGAGGTTCCCTGATGACTTCAGGGGTTGGCAGGTCGGCAAGATCAGCCAGGAGCACGGCATCTTGACTTGGGTAGGGGATGAGGGGAAGAAGGCACCCGAATTGAAGGTGGGTGATAGGGTGAGGGTGTGGCCGAACCATGCTTGCATCATGGGGGCGGGTTTTGAGTACTATCTGATTGTGGACTCGAGGTACCCGGGGCAGGAGGATGAAGTTAGGGATGTTTGGTGTAGATGGAATGGGTGGTGATTACGAACGGGGTAGAGATTAAAGGGCTTCGGGAGCGAGGGATGGAGGGATCATAACCACTCAACTTCAGCATGCTAATTTCTGATTTGGTCTCACGCATGCAAAGGCAAAATTTCACTATTCTGTGAATGCTTCGTTAATATGCAACGAGGCGAGTTTGTGTCTCCTGGCAGTCCTTGGAATATAGTTGTTCCACGTAAACAAAAACGGGGTTGGCGTGGCAACCACTATGGGCCGCCGTTTCCCCTGCAGCTTTGGCGTATCCGCGCTGTAGTCCAGGGCACCTACTGTACCACCTACAGCTTCCACTTCTGCTGTCAACTGTCCCGTCAGGGGCAACTTCCGAGCACCGGCGCGTTCAACCACACTTGCAACCTACCTACTCGTCGGTTAGGTGGGAACGCTTGCAGCCAGCCAACCAACTCTCCTCGTCCCTCTGAGAGTCGGCTTTTTTACTTGTATCTTTCAAGCCGTGTATCTTTCAAGCTTTGGAAGGAATCCCTCAACCAAAATGTAACCAAACCATATGCAAAGACATTCATTTGATACGTCTCAACTCGGGCTATCTATCGGTACCCGAAGCGATTCGTTATTTTGGATTGTTATTGTTTTTTTCCGTTGCAATTCTTCTTTTATAGTGATCCGTTACTACTTGCTCGAGGGAGGGTTAGGGTTGTACTAATCTCAGTACTAAGTTCAACACTGAAGTTATTTGGACATTTGGGACTGTGTAAAAATATTCGTTAGATACGTAAAGTATAGGTTACCTCCCATATGTCTTCTTGAGTTAATTGTACTTGAAATGGTGGTGTTGTGGCTGAAAGTCTTGAAAGATACACCACTTGAAAGATACAAGTAAAAAAGCCGACTCTCAGAGGGACGAGGAGAGTTGGTTGGCTGGCTGCAAGCGTTCCCACCTAACCGACGAGTACAAGGGAACACCTGAACTCCAGGGTGACGACCACATCCAACGCCAAAACATCACATCTTCCGTTATCGTTGCGCCAGGTTTTGAACAATTCACAGAGCCTCCGCTCCGAATCACAACCCATAAAGCGAATGTCACGAGAATGCCCATAACATCAGAGGAAGAAGAGGAGGACGGCACGATGCTGTCCCACCCTTCAGAAGAAGACAACCACGATGATGGCTCGATATCCGGAGAGGATTCTTACGACGAGGACGACATCTCGGACGACGACGACGACGACGACGAGCACCTCGCGCCCCCACCGCCCGTCTCTCAACACACCTTCGCCCCTCCCTTCTACGGCCGCCCACCGACCCCTCTCCCGCCCTCCCCCTCTTTAACCTCCCTCCTACGCCCCTCGCGTCCCACCACGCCGGACGCCTCCGACGACGAGACAGTCGCCAACGGGGGCGGGGGTCCCGAGGGCAGCAACGAGCCCCTCCCGCGCGCCAGCCCCCGCGTGCCCACGTATGAGTACTACGGCTTCGTCCTCTACCTCTTCAGCAGCCTGTCGTTTTTGATCTACCTGCTATGGGCCTACCTGCCTTCGCCGTTCCTTCACGCGTTGGGCATCTACTACTACCCCAACCGGTGGTGGTCGCTGGCTATTCCGAGTTTTCTGACAATGACGCTGGTGTACATCTACGTGGCGCTGGCGGCTTATAATACCGAGTACCTGACGCTGCCGTTGGGATCCATTGAGACGATTGTGGATGAGGCGGCGCAGGTGGCGGTGGTGGATGGGAAGGGACATATCATTAGGCATGATAAGAAAGGTGGCGGGAGGGAGGAGAGGAGACAGCATGGACATGGACATGGGCATGGGAGGCATGGGTCAACGGGGGAGGGGAATGGGAACAACGGCGGGAGGGAGGTGTTGTTGCCGGGGGGAGGATTGAATTGGAAGGAGGTGTGGAATGAGGGGACGGATGCGGTGATGGATGTGCCGCTTGCGGGTGTTTGTGAGGTTTTGTATGGTGAGGGAAGGGAGAAGGGGTTGGAGAGTGAGGAGGAGGAGGATGATGGGAAGGGGGTGCTGCATAGTGGGAATGGGCTGGATGGCTCGAGAGTTGGTCGATGGGGTTAAAGATGGGGTTAAACACATGTTATGAAGGTCCCGAGACGGGATAAGAGGCCTGGTGTTCTGCTATGTCCATTGTACAGCTGTACTGCTTGCACCTGTGAAATATGATATCCATTTTTTCTTTTTGGTGGTGGCACGATATTCTGGGTGACTCGTGTGCCGATATCGTACACAGTTGAGACCACATACGATGCTCGCCATGGATACAGATACCAAATCTACCAACATGCGAATAAGGGCACAAGATGCTTCTCGCATGGAGACGGTTGACACTGTTCACATGGAAGTGGTACCTTTTGGTCGTGAATTTCAAGCTCTAAAGCTACTTTGAGAGCTTTAACAGAGCAAACGGTACTTCAGGCTTTCTACTTTTCTTTAAAGTCAAAAAAATCGACCTTTTTAATCACAAGAGCTCTTGTTAGGTTTGTTTGATAGCCACTTGCTGTCCCTGGTGTTCTTTAACCGTAGAGGTACGTACCGCGCCCCACTTTTATAGAGCTGCAGGAGAGCCCGTCTTCTTTCACTTGCGCGCGCGCGCCCCTCGTCTCTGGAGCTCCGTCGTCAAATTCCAATTGATTTCCAGTTCATCGAACTTCAACGAAACGCGACGAGACCAAACAACCAGACGCGCAGCGTTATTTGGAGACCCTAGCTCACGCCACTTACTCTGCCTGCCTTTCCATAATAAACCTCAACGATATTCCTCCATACAGCGTCGGCGCCTACCATGTCCCACCAACAACCTCTCTCGTCGTCGGTCCAGCCGACTGACATCTACGGCGGAGGTAAGCTTGGTCCAGACGCCTCTATCCAGCGACATTTCACCAACATGAAGGATTCCAACTGACAGCTGATCATTTCTTCAGATGAGGTATCCGCGCTTGTACTCGATCCGGGCTACTGCAACACCCGCGCTGGCTACGCCGGCGAGGAAATGCCCAAGCAAGTTCTCCCTTCTTTCTACGGCCACATCAACGGGCGCGACGTATTCGGCGATGAGTATATTGTGCCAAAACCGGGTTTCGAAGTGCGCAACTACATGAACCGCGACAGCGTTGTCGAAGATTGGGATGCTGCCACCAGGATGTGGGAACACGTTCTCGTCAAGCGTCTGCAGCCCGAGCGATCAACACCTCCCAGCAAAAACGGTCTCAACATTAGCGACGACGGCGACGTGCCCATGGAAGACGAAGATGGCAACAACAACGAAGATGCTATGGACGCGCTGGAGAAGCCGCTGGCCGAGAACCCTCTTCTCATGTCCGAGGCGCCGTGGAACTCGCCCAAGGCGCGCGAGAAGGCCATCGAAATCAGCATGGAGACCTGGGGCGTGCCCGCATTCTGGCTTAGTAAGACACCTGTGCTCGCGGCATTTGCGGCCGGAAAGGCCACGGCCTTGGTAATAGACGTGGGCGGGGCCAACACGAGTGTCACGGCCATCCACGACGGCATGGTCCTCAAGCGATCGATTCAACGGTCTCCGGTAGGCGGTGTCTGGCTGAGCGGCCAGATCCGCAAGATGTGGGACGGCAGCGAGCCCAAGGTCGACGTTGTGCCGCGGTTTATGGTCGAGAGCAAGAAGCCCGTGGAGGCTGGTGCGCCCGCCGAAGCCAACCTGCGAAAGTTCAACTTCGACATCCACCCGTCCTTCCGCGCTTACGAGGAAGAGCGTGTCCTCACCGAGTTCAAGGAGTCCGTCGTCGAGGTGTGGCGTGGTCCCCAGCGGTTCACGACCCCCGGAAACGAAGATGCTGTCCGTACACAACCCGGCCGTGTCTTCGAGATGCCCGACGGCAGCAATCAGATGTGGCGTGAGCAGCGGTTCAAGGTGTCGGAGGGCATGTGGGACGAGACGGCTGCCTATAACAGCACTGACGAGGAGGGACGTGTGACTAAGGCTCAGACGATCCCGGCTCTTATCAAGGCGGCCCTCGAGGGTGTTGATGTTGATCTCCGCCCCAACATTCTCGGAAATGTCGTTGTCACGGGTAGCACGAGCTTGTTGAACGGTTTCAACGACCGTCTCAACCATGAGCTTGCGCAGATGTACCCCGGTGTGAAGATCAAGATCCATGCGGCGGGTTTGACGACCGAGAGACGCTTTGGTGCTTGGATCGGAGGAAGCATTCTGGCGAGTCTCGGAACCTTCCACCAGATGTGGATTTCGCGGAAGGAGTACGAGGAGAACGGCGCGGGTATTGTCGAGAAGCGTTGCAAATAGGATATTGCTTCGTTGATCAACAATAAGAAGGTCGTCAAGGCATGAAATGGCGAGCCCCTCGCAAGCCGCGCTCTGGAAATGATGGGAGGTTACAAAGCATCAGGTGGCGAGTAAGGCCACAATGGGTTAAGCCCAAAAGTGTTCACGTATTCATGAATTTTGTGTTGGGTGGAGTGTGGTGGTCATAAAAAGATGGGCATTGATGTTTTACGTTGCTGATTATTAGGCAGGTGTATGTTATGGTCGCACGATATGGCGCTGAGGCGTTCTTGAAGAAACGGGGTTTCACTGCTTTCAGCACATGACAGATACACACCACCATTGCCTGTGTTATCGACGATTTTTCCTTCAATCACAGCTAGATTCAAGAGCTTCACCCGTCTTCTGGTGCCCCTTCAACGTTTAAGTAACGCTTCTACATACAAAAAGTAATATCTTTCAGACAATCCATAAACCCCCAGTCCCTATCTGTCAATGGGGCACCTATACTGCCTCTTCACCCCAAGCCCATCTCCATTAGAAGCCGCGCCCCCATTCTTCATCTCAAGAGCATCCAGGCATGCTTGATGGTAAACGTGCCTACAGGCCAGCACAACCAGGGGGCTAAGCTTCTGTTCCCGCTTCCCCATCACCGGCCCTTGCAAGCCTTCATGTCCAGAAGTATTTGCTTGCTGGGTCTGGTCCTTCGCCGACTCACCCTGCTGCTTCAGTCGCGGGCTGCTCACATCCTCCCCCTTGCCCTTCCCCTTTCCATTTCCATTTCCACTTCCATTATACTCTTCCCCGCCCTGGGGACCATCCGTTGCTGGCCACACATCATGATCCTTGCCCTTCCCCCTTTCAGCAGTAGCACCCGACGACGTCTTGCTCCCTCCGCCCATGGTGAGCTGCTGCTTCCTCGCCTGCCGCTGACTCTCCTCAGCAGCCTGGCGCTCTTCCCACGCCTCGTAGACATTACCCGCCACACCAGGACCCCAAACTCGTCGACCGCAGGCCTCACAGGTGGAACCTTTGGGACGCCAACCTCGCTGGCGGAGTTGGACGGCTTGGTTTACACTCACGAAGAGACTGCGTTCCAAAAGCCGGTTTGAGAGACCAAGGATGGACTCCTCGTATGCGTATGCGGCGAAAATGCTGGAGAGAACTGAGCGGAGATCTGCGAGGTTGGGTGACGACGCCGCAGCGCGAGTGAGGAACGCGCGGAGAATGCGAAGGAAGGATAGATTGGCGTTTATGGCTGGAGGTGTATCGCCCGTGTTTGCAGATCTCGAGCTACGGGTTGACGTGGATGACAGGAGGGTTGTAAAAGTGTTTTGCACAAGCGATCGTACCAAGGTGACAAGCTTCTCTGTATCCAATGACACAAGGACAGATTCACCATTGGAGTGAGATCCCCCATTCGTAAGCTGTCCTTGTGTTGAATCTTCTGGTGGTGGTGTTGGCTGCAAGGCCGAAGTGACCCGCTTGGTGATCTGTACACAGCTCTCAATCAAGCTGAGCCAGAGTTGCTCGTCGGGTGAAAGGTCGTCCTTAGGTTGTGATTTGTGCCGTTGACGTGCATTACCGCTCTCTTGAGTGGCTTTGGTTTGTTCCTGGCATAGCCAAATACCCACACGAGTATAGTTTTGCAAAGCCTGCATAAGTTCCTCGGCACTTTCTTGAGGGTTAAGATCCACTTGTGACTGAGAGGCGGTTCCGGTCAACAGACCATGTAAGGCTGATTCAAGAGTCTCCAAGTGTCTCGTCAGTCGGTCCATGGCCTCCTTCACTTGCCCTTCTTTCGCCATCAGCATGACGGCAGCGTCAATCACACCAGTCTCTTCCATTGTAGGCAGTAGCTTCTCTAGCCTCAAGTTTGTAGCTTGGACTTTGTTCACGTATTCGGGTACATGTGATGGTTCAAACCGGCACATGAGCTGCAAATACTGCTCCACGAGATCCTGCTGAGGCGGACGCACGTTCACCATCTCCTTGTTGGGCTCCAGTATCGTCTTCAGATAAGTATACTGAAGGTCTGGCTGCTCGGAAACGGAGTCCAAGATATGGCTGTGCAACTCTGGAGCGTAAGTCTCAATGGCTTGCGCCGCTCTAGCAGAGTCGATCTGGACCAGTTTTCCAGCGTGGTCCCGGATGACCTGATGCACATCCTGTACCTGGCGGCGGGTAAGACCTGAGTGCGGTCGAAGACAAAGCTCGATGCAGTCAAAGATAGCATCGCGCTCGTTCGGGTCCTCGAAGTAGGTCAGAGTCAGTTTCCCGTACTGTTTGTCTGCTTTGTATATACGCTTGAGTATCCGATAAAATCCAGCCTCCTTGAACCGAGGTATCAAGTCGGGAAGATCTGGGGGATGATAGATGGAGAGTAAGTATTCGGCGCTGAGTTGGGCGTCCTCGGCTAGGTCATCCCCTGGATATTGACACAGCCCAATGAGGACCTTGGTAAGTGTCGATCCTGTGAAGAGAAGGTATTGCGGATATTTGGGAAGGTTTCTGGCAACGAACATGTCGAGGTAGATAGTGTCTTCCTTGGCAAAATCTGCGGGATTCATTATCTCCATCAGGATAGAGGTGATATACTGCCTGTCCACCGTTAAACCAAATATTTCTTCCTCTGGAAGATCACGACTTGGGCCACCGCCAAGCTGCTTTTCGGGTGAATCGTTCAAGAAGGAGTCTTCAAAGGCCTCGTTGAGCACACTCAGAAAGCTGGGTGCGTCAAAGTTGAGGATCATCCTCAAGTAGGGGAAGGATGGTTCTTGAGACTGTCCTGGTCGCGTAAGCAGCCTCTTGCTACTGCCCTTAGGCCAGAAGATACTTTGGCCCGAAAAGAGAAACCAGTAAAGCTCCGCTTTTGCCTTTTGAGCTATAGCATCCGGAATTTTCTCACCCGTAGGATAGGTCTTCCCGGTAAGGATAAACGACAGATATGGAAAGATTTTCAGTGCGTTTGTCTCTCTGATCTCGTTCTCCAACACGCTTGCTGTTCCATCCACATCCCCATTCTGCATCAACGGCACCAGTAAGGCCAGCAAGTCGATGAATGGGGCAAGATAGTCGTTTAGGGCCTGGTTCCACACGTATATCAATGCATCGTATAGGCTATGCGTTTTGCAGAGCGTTGTGACTTGATCGAGATCTAGAGTTGAGGTGTCCATGTGGCAGATGATGTCTTCCAGCCTGGTTTCGAGCCCGTTGCTGACGAAGTGGGTGACCAAGGCTTTCACAACTGCGGGCGGGATAGCTGTAATCGATCCATCAATGATGTATGGCTCGAGGGTTTCCAGGAAGATGCCTTCCAAACCGGCCTCTTCATACCATTCGTACATCTCATCGAAGAGAAAGTCAGTTTTCCCGGCATTTTGAGAAGCTATGAAGCAGTTTTCGGCTAGTTCCCGAAGGTGCTTATCGTCTCCCGCTTCTCGGCGTTTTGTTCTTTGCCCAAATGCGTACTTGAGAGATGCGCTCATGATCTCCATGAGCTTGTCAATGACCATAGAATGTCTTAAGGCCGTATCCTCCGGTAACCCAATGGTCAACTTGTTGGCGTCGCCCGTGTAGTAAGACGTCGCAAGTCGAATGGCACCGACATAGTCACCGCTTTCCATCAGAGCGAACAGCCGATCTGCCCAGTTAGATAGGGCACCTAACGAGACGTCGGTAAATCCAAGCAGAAAAAGCCGGCCTTTGTAAGCCTTGAAGCTCATGTAGAAGGCATCGGCAACGACGCCATGCATGGTAGGATCTTCATCGTCAAGCTGCTCGACCAGAGTGTGAAGTTGCTTGGAGAAAAGATCAACATGGTAGATGTGCTTGTGTATAAGGTCGAATGCTTCAGTCATGCGCATGGTTCGATCCTCCAGCACAATGAGCCTCTGAGTTATCGTGAGAACTGTCAAGACAGACCGGCTCAACCATTGTACAGCAACGATTGGCTCTTCACATTTCCACCGGTTTCGGGGTCTGAATCTGAGGGTTGGCGGTTTATCCTTGTTTTCTGCTGGCTCCTCTTCCACCTCAAGGACCGTGAGGACGTTTGACCAGCAGTAGACGAGCTTGACCTTGGACACGTTGCTGCCAGTAAGAGGATCCGGGACCTTCAATCTCACTGCAGGGAACCAAGCTAGACATCCTGTCATGGCACTGTGTGCGGTTACTTCCTTTGGACGCGCAGACTTATGTTGTGTTTGAGCAACAGGCGTAGTAGAAACGATGACGAGCAAGTACGGGGTGAGCATTGCCGTCAAACCCATAGTGTCCGTGGCCATGTCAACGTTTCCTAAAGGCAGAGACTGAAAGGCAAGCACAGTACTGGGCTTGAGTATCTTCCCAACAGGCGGAGGGGCGTCTGGGTACCGGCCGAGAATTCGAGTAGTCTTGACAGTCCTGCCAAATGATCCGGTACCCCGGGTAGCAAGGTGAGAGAAGGCCATCCCTCGGTCATCAGCCGACACTAGGGCTGTATGTCGGGTCCCCAGAAAGCCCAGATGTGTTATCTTGGTGTCCGGGACATGTCCGTCAGTTGATCTCTGCTGAAGCTGGGGTAGATGTGGAATACTGAGAAATGGTCGTGAAGGACGAGTGGTATCCCAAGTAAAGATATTTCCATTGGCATGTCCGCCTGCGATTGTCGTATGGTCTGCCGAAATCGCTAGAGATGTCACGGCACCTGATTCAACAGCTGGGGGACTGGTCAACAACATCAACACGCAAGGTTCAAGTGGGGGAGAGAGCGCAAACCTTTTGTTCCCGGCCCAATGATCATCTTCAGATTCTGATTAAAGTCGAACACTAGGATAACTCCTTTTGACGTTCCTAGAACAATGGAGGTGGAAACGGCTAGGCATGTGGGAGAGCCAAAATTCCTCCTCCCAGATTCGGAGAATGCTAGCCCATCCAATTTCAGTAACTTTGTCCAGCGCACAACTTCCCAAGGAGGGGAGCTTGTTTCAGTTTCGCTGGAGTCGAGTAGTAGATTGCTCGTAACGGATAGGGTCCTGCTGTGGCCTGCAAGGAATGCCGGAGAGGACGGTCGTGGGGAGAGCGTGCCAGGCGAGCCAAAGGAGGAGAACCTCCGATCAAAGGGTCGGAAGGAAGGTGTTGGGCCTCTTAACCCGGGACGGAGTGCCAAAGACGGGAGGATGTTGCTGCTACCCGGAGACGAAACGACAGAGCCCTACATGCGCCATTAGTCAGAGCAGAGACCTTCAACACCAGAACAGACATGACTAACTTGTACGGAGGGAGAGTCTCCAGAAAGCGTAGGAAAGGACTCGAGGGGGCTTGCGGCTGAGCGCAGTACTCCATCCGTAGAACCGTCCTCTGAGGTTGTCGCATCGTGTTCGGCCTCGACCAGCTCGCGGTAACGGTTCGCTATGGCACTCGGCGCAATCGGAGTGGGCGCGATTGGGGATGCCGCTGCTGGTTGCTCTTCCACTTCCTCCCCATCCTGAGCCGTAACGGTGTGTTCTCGGATGGTCTCATCGCCGCTCAAGCTCGGGTCGTCGGTTGGACCCAGGTCGGGTTCGTCGGCCATCATGTCGTCCACTGACCCCTCCTCATCCCGCCGCGGTATGTTCACGCTCATCGGGGATAGCCAGAGCAGCACATGTTTTCAGTACAGTCGGTGTATTCGTCCAAAGGGTGTGCGACCTCTACCCTCGTGGTGATCGTATACGTAGTGTTTCTAGTTGTAGTTGTAGGTGGTAGCTCCCGTCTTCCGGCTTGTATTCTTGGCGACGCAGTTGGATAATGGATCGGATGGATCTAGGCACCCACAACAACGGGATAAATTGACACTAGAGTTGTCGTGATGATTGCCAGCTCCAAGCTAAATAGACTATGGTTTGTCGGATTTCTGCGCCTTCGTTTGCCGACTAAGTAACTTCAACGGCGCAAGGCCAAATGGCGGGATATCGAGCTTCCTTGTGTTCAACTGCTGGAGCTCCAGAGCGGGACGGGAGCAAAGGCAATTACGCACGCACTGCAAGGAAGGGGAAGCTTCAGCGCTGTCAGGCCTGCCATGTGCCATCACCAACAGTGACCGGTCGTTCAGCGTGTTATCGATAAGGACTTATCCACCGCCCCACTGCCTGATCAGGGACAGGCTTGCATCATAACTTCAGCCCTGAAGGCTTGCAGACTGCAGGCGATGTTGAACTGCCTGTGACAATTTGACCGTGTTTCCATCCTCGCCCTCCCATCTCAACAACCACAACAACTTTTAGTTTCCACATCTACACTTTCAACTCTTATTCCCGACGTCATCGAATACAACTCTGTTTCATAACCCAATCCAAGACCGCGAACCATGGCATCCATTGGTCCCCAACTCCCTCCCCATCTTCAAAAGCGCAAACGCGACGACGAAGACGAAGAGTCGTCTTCTCCTCCGACCAAGATATCGCGACCAGACAACCGCGACGAAATTCCACTCGAAGGCGACGACTCCGGCGATGACTTCGGGCCCAGCGCGCCCAATCCCAATCCCTCGCACATTTCATCCAGCATTGGTCCATCTGCGCCACCGCGACCATCAATAGGCCCCACCGCTCCCACATCTTCCGCCTCTGCTCCCAAGCGTATCTACGGCCCCGCCCCTCCACCCGCCGACCTCTCCGAACGTCCCACCACGGATCCCAACTCTGACTCTGACTCCGACTCAGACGACGGCTACGGCCCCGCCCTCCCCGGCACACGACCAGCGGCAGCTGCCAACTCCTCGAATCGTGGTCCCTCCTTCCCTTCCTTCCAACAGCAACAACAACACCAAGCCGAAGAACCACAAGCCCCCAAGCGCGACGACTGGATGGTCGCCCCACCCACCAACAGCAGCTACCGCGCCCCGGACCCAACAAAGCTCAAGTCGCGCAAGTTCGCCAGCGGGCGCTCGGCTGCGACCGGCGAGAAGTCCGGAGGAGGAGTCAGCAGCATATGGACGGAGACGCCCGAAGAAAAAATCAAGCGGTTGGCGGCGGCGGTGTTGGGTCGGGAAGATCCTTCGTCTTCTTCGCACTCCTCCGCTACCGCCGCCTCTGCCTCTGTCTCAAAAACTAGTAGACCAAAAAACCTAGACGAAGAAAGAGTCCGTTCCTACACTGAACAAACGCGGGGACGGAGTCTGGTGGAGGAGCACCAGGCTGCCATTGCGGCGGGGAAGAAGAAACTGACTTCCGCAAGCTCTTCTTCTGCGTCGAAGTCCGGCCGGCCGGGGGATAAGTATGGTAAGCAGGATGTTGATGATGAAGATGACCCGAGTAAGCGGGCGTTTGATCGGGAGAAGGATATGGCGGTTGGAGGAAGGATTAGCCATACGCAGAGGAAGGATCTGTTGAATCGGGCGGCCAACTTTGGGGATAGGTTTCAGTCGGGGAAATTTCTTTGAAGGAAACCTCATACCGCTGGACTTAGGTTGGCGGGGGGGTGTCAACGGTCGAGTTGACAGGCTACTCTTGATGTGCCTCTCGGTGATACCGAGATGCGTATGATACTTGGGGTTTGCCTCACTGTGATTTTATGAGAGAAACCACTTGGGACTCCGTATGAGGCGTCGACTTTCCATAAATCATGATATATCACAAACAACATATTCACAGCACAGAA
This sequence comes from Neurospora tetraspora, assembly GCF_033439725.1. Taxonomy (NCBI): domain Eukaryota; kingdom Fungi; phylum Ascomycota; class Sordariomycetes; order Sordariales; family Sordariaceae; genus Neurospora; species Neurospora tetraspora. The sequence continues at coordinate 846,110 of NW_026944383.1, forward strand.
AAAAAGCCGAAACAAATGATTCATCGCATGTTCATTCCACTCAAGCCGGCTAACTTTTGCTTCATTTGACTCTTCCCTATTTCCCCAGAGTTGCCAGATGCGAATACCCATAAAAACGTGCCGTGGCCAACTTATGATCAAAATGTCCGCTCAACAATGAGGTGAGGTCTCAAATATCATCCAATGTACATGTTCACAAAAATCAAAATTCCATCCCAATAAACTCCATGCTATCCCATCCCTTCCCATCAATAACAACCAAAGCCACACGCGCCCATTCGTGGAGCACCACCTTCCGTTCCAACCGACCTTATAAGCACCGAAACCAATACATACTGCTATGCATCTTGCGCACTGACCTGCTCGCTTTGCCAGATTTGCAAACCATAACTGTTGTACGGAACGATCGTATGTAATATCCTGATCGAACTGACAGCGTCGTTCATCGTGCGTCGTCCTCTCAAATTCGTGCCCTATGTGTGAATCTAACCCGATCAATAGCTGCTACTGGAGAGCAGAGGATGCTCCTCGCAGCAACGCCATTTCTTTCTTTCGGCCGACATTACCAATACAGGTTGATAACGGATAGTGTAAACTCGAGATATGGTAGGTAAAACAGACGGATATCGGTGTGAAAATCAGCTCCGAATAGAGCGCCGTAGGAACCAAGTCTCTCAGATTCGTATCACTCGAAATTAATTCGCCGCAGGTCGGACTCCCGCTTCGAGATTAGAAGGCGTCACGGTTGGGTTGGCATTTGCGTCCGCGTTTTGCCCCCCATTGTTGCGTCGGAAATTGGGGAATGCAGCCCTAAGATTTGCAAACACGCCGCCCTCGCCACGATCCTCCGAAGCTTGAGATGAAGAGGCAGGTTGACTGAAAGCACCATTGTCCCGTCTTCGCTCACCATGACGCCTCCGAGACCCTCGTTGGTCGTTGTTAGACACCACATACACCGTCCTTGCTGGACGACTCAGGCCGAAGAAAGCATGTCTCGGTCTGTTTGGCAGGTTCATGCGATTGGATCGTGGGTCGTTGGATAAAGTGACATGGATAACGCCAGGTTGGCCATCGACTGGTTCGCCGGCTGTGCGTGGTTTAGGAGTGTAGTAGTCGGCCTTGCACAACGGACAGCATGCTCGCCTGCTCGTCAACCACGGGTCAAGGCATGCCGCGTGGAAAGCATGTCCACAAGTCAACCCACGCACGTCGTCGTCGTCTTCCAAGGTGTCAATGCAAATAGCACAGGTATCACCAGAAGTGCCCTCGCACTCCGGTGGCAATGCGGCGTCAATCGGATCCTCCTCATCTTCGCCCTCGTCATGCGAAACCCGGGCTTCCTTCGGTGGTGTCGTTGCTTCTGAGACAGAATGGGTCAAAGGCACAGTGCTGGAGGTGCTCTCCTTGGCTTCATGTTGTGGGGTCTTCGAGTCCCGGTCAACGGGTTCGGCGGTGCTTGTCGTTGGCCGGCCCTCGGTCGACATACGCTCCTTGTTCGGCAGCTCTCGAGAAATAGCGTCCGCGTCATGAATACTATTCGGTCGGCTGGGCGCTGAAACGCCACCGCTGGTGGGAAGACCATCCCGCGCTCGGCTCGCAACCCAAGTCTTGTACTTGAGCATGGGGAATTTCTCGTTGACTTCGTCTATTGTCATTAGTTTCTTCTCACGACGGCGTCGGTGCGGCCGAGGCATGGCCTCCATGTTAATCTGGTCGCCCTCCTCCGCCAGGCGCATCTGACGAGTTCGAGCATTATATCGAAAGCAGTACTTGACGCCCACAATGATCCTGCACCGCGTGTTAGTTGCCCATTTGGCAAAACATGGGGCGGCACACAGAAAACCCACCAGAGGTTGGTGAAAACGACGCCGAAGCCCAATGCCACAAAAAACAAGAGCGGCGATGACCCTCCTTTGTCATCCTTTGAATCGGTATCCCCAGATGCGGGGCTGGAAGTGGCGGGTGGAGGAAGGGTAGTGGGCGATATTGATGTTGGTGAAGTGGTTATCAGAGTAGAGCTGCCGCTTGTCGGAATTGCTGAGGCCGTCGCTGAGGCCGTCGCCGATGCTACTGCTGAGGTGAGTATCGAAGTCCCCGTCTCGGCGACCTGCCTCGCCACGGCGCGCGCCCCTTCCAATATGGCTGGATTAACGTAAACCATTTTGCCGACTGTCGACAGATGAGATGCCGATGAGATACGAGTGGCGACGAGGTACGAATTACTGTCGCAGGGTGTCCATCAGGTGGAGATTGAGTAGCGCACGCAGCCGTCACCAGTCCGTAGAGAAACCCGCTGTGTCCTAGTTTGACAAAGCTCAGAGAGCAAGGAACGGTTTGTCGAGGACAAAAGAAGGATGAGCGAAGGTCGAGGGCAAATGTTGCAAAAGCCTCTCGGAAGGCTTGGAGAAAGTGCTGAAGATGGGCTACCAGAAGCAACGTAAGCGGGTAGGACGCCCGAGTGCAGGGCTGATGTGTGAATGGTTGAATGAAAACAGTTCAAGTTGGGGCGTGACAAGCCCGGAAAGTGGAGAAGAATGACCTGCTGAGCGACAAAGCGATGAACTTGCAGAAGGTGCAGATGCAGCTGCGACTCGAGAACTGAAGTGACTTTGAAAGTGAGAGAGTGAGGTGGGAAATTGTTAAGGCTCTGTAGCGCACGGTCGCCAGGCCACAGGCGCTAAAGTGTTGGTCGTGATTGTCGAAACGGGGGATTCCTGAGATTGTTGCGCAGTGCTGGTGTCAGCATGAAGCAGCCGAATGGGGGAAAAGATACGAATTGAGGAGGGAAAGTGCTATGGTTGTACAGCGTTCAAATAGGGTCCGGGTTTGTAAGAGATTTGTGGGAACTGTAAAAACATGGAACTGCTTTCAGTGAGACTGAGGACGGGAAAGGAACGAATCCTGGTTTCATTATTCATCCATTTGACTTGGATCTACTTGCCCGGCTGCCCGGTTGCGTCGAACGAACGCATCCTCTTGTCCTCGATCCACGGTGTCAATGATAATACGATTCCACGCAGCCTAGAGTGAGAGTTTACCCTCCTCACAATCGCTCTCACTCATCATGGGCATGACACAGCAAAGCCACAGTGACCGGGGCTGGGAAGGGGACATTGGGGGATCGGGGTTGGATGGCTTTTTCCCCTTGGTCACAAAGGGTCGCTCTCGTCGGCAACGAGGGAGGGGGGTCGAGCCGTCGAGGGTCTTCCACCCCCGGAAGAGACGGACGGGATTGGCGGAGTCTCTGGAAAAGCTAGGAAAACAGGGCAAAAGGCCAGCAACGAGTCGGCAGGGATGGCCTCACCTTTCATGTCAGCCTGGCTCGAGCTTGGATTTGATTCAAGTTGGATGACTTGACAAGCCCAAGCGACTGAGGCACTGCAATGATGTTGCAGGGTACGGGATGACGCACTTCCGTCTTTGTCTTTGACAGGATGCATTCACCGTTCACGTGGAAGGGCTACATATTATCGCATATCTACAGCCATTTTCAATTGCAAAGTTCATGAAGTTGCTCTGTCTCAAGAGTTTCGCTTGCAGACCTCCACGCTATTTCCGGCCATGTGCCCTGGTGCAGAGTTGCAGACGTGCTAAATTCTGGGGTACTTTGCGTCCATCCCCGCCTAGAGGTACGCTACCCCAAGATCTTGGCACGGCAGCGGCTGCATCTCTCTTCTCGGATCCGATCCCATTTTCATCATCTCCCGTCTGTATCATCCCGTTCGAGGATGGTTGTTCGGACACTTGCCATTTGGCTTGTAGCATCATCCCGGGGAATACTATCGTCGATACCCCAAAAGGCAAATTCCCTGTTCGGTTACGAAGCATGAGGTTTCTGATTCTATCGAGGTGTTGCATGCCAAAACTGGTTGCAAAGACCTTCCAGACCACAGCGACACTTCCAACGTGATCAATTTCCCCCTCTGAACTTCACAATTACATAGGCCTCGCACGGCGTCATATAAGCGCGAGGATACCCTTGAGACCATCTGCTTTTTGCGGCTAGGTAACGTAAAATCTAAACCTGAAACTCTTCAAAAAGGCGACTCCATCGCCTAACCCCCGTTGGGAGATGTTCAAGGACCTTTGAGATGCACATCACTTTCGGCTATCTCCGTAGAGGTAAAATAAGGTTGTCCTTGTCTTCCCTTTGAATCAAGATGCGGAAAGCAAGGCTAAATACAGCCCTATCACACACTGACCTGGACGAACTGCTTAGAGTTACTCCGAGCGCCTATTTGAGTGGCACCTGCTTGCCTTGATAATCTGATGGAGGCTGGAAGGCGACAACGAAAAGGGCTTGATTGTAGTTGTCTAACGGAAGAGGAGAAACGGAAACCAGGGCAGCCTAAATACCTGGAAGGGAGTGCCGGTAATGGAACGGCCCAGTGAATGGGCAAAGCCGGTGAATGGGCGGCCCAGGGCACGGACTTCCAACATAATCACACTCGCGGCAGAAACACAATTCATCGAATAACACCTCTTATGCTTGAACGAAGAACAACTCCTTCTTGAAAGAAATCCCTTGGACACAACCGCTTCGTCCCCTAGACCGTTCCCGTCCCGCATGCTGGCCTCAAAAACAACCCGGGCTCACGGGAACAACAAGCAGTTGACAAAAAGCGAATAAAAATACTTGGAACTCGTTCCCATCTTTCCAAGAATCGTAACGATTGTCGTCCAGACTCCGTGTTTTCTCCGACCGATCAAAATACGGACGGGTTCCTCGGAACTGAATACCAGCCGGCACAACGAGATCTCCGATCCTGCGCAGTTCATCAAGATCCCCATATTCGTCCATCTGTCTATCTTAACCCCGCAACGCGCTAGAAAATACAACCAAGACCAGCCCAGTATCCCCCTCCCGTCCTTCGGGGTCTTTCTGGGCAGCTGGGCAATGGCTAAGCCTCCTTCGGCCTCTCGCAACGACGCGTGGGACAGGGTTCTTGGCTGCGTCTTAGCACTGTTGTGAGCAGGCCATGCGGACAACTTGATGGTGGTGATAACGCGGGCTGAGGCGGGTTCCAGGTTTTGGTAAAGAAAAAAAAGAAGAGGCAAAGGAGAAGGGACATTGTGAAAACGTGGGGAGGAGCCAAAAAAGACAAAAAGAAGATTTTGATGTGATCCGACTGAGGCTCGATCTCAGGACCTTCAGTGTGTTAGACTGACGTGATAACCAACTACACCATCGGACCAATTGATGTCACTTGTTAGTGAGTCCGATCATTATAAGACGCTAGTGGCTATCTTTGTCGGGTCTTCAAATTTCGAACTGTCTACAGTCCGATACTGGTTTGTTTGTTAGCTCGAGACCTCTGGTCGACTTGTCCAGGCGTTTCAACAACAAGTTGATGTGTTTTCTTCGATAATAGGGGCTTAAAATTAGCATGAATATGTCAAATCAGATACTGATAATCTGTTTTTGACTATGATTTATGCATTTTAAAGTACCATTGCGGCGTTCAGGATGGGTTAGCATGTGTCTTACTCGGGGTACAGAGCTAACAAATAAACCAGTATTGGACTATACACTCGTTACGCATCAGAGGTTGAGAAACTACAGTATGTATAAAAACTCAGATTTTGCCTGCTACTGAGAGGCATATTTGCTGATGATACTATGGGAGATCGTGCACAACGGTAAGGCATAGAAAACGGAATGCACCAGAAAGCCGACACACAGCCTCCTCTGTATTCAGCATCACGGAGTTCACGCGAGTATAGCAGCGCGAGTGAGGCAAGAGCCACAAGTATACACAAAGATAACGATGGGTTTGTTTTCCCAAGTCTCAAGAATCGAATCATCTAATAGCATGCTTCGGGAGGTTGTACTTGCAGCGTACAATGACGTGCCCAACCACACCTTGAGCCTGGTTCGTCATCTGGTCCCCTGACCGGAGAGCATTCACTTCTCCAAGGTAAAGTAGACTTTGACCTCCACTTCGTTCGACCAGCCCGCATCGAGACCCATCTCTTTCCATGCGGTTTCAATGTCAATATCGAGGACATGGTTATCCGTCTTGTCGACAGTTACCGTATGGGGCGGGATAGGTTGGCCTTGAATCGTGGCCATAAACTCGTCCTGGATGGATAGCTCCGGAAGATGGGAGATGTAGATGCCTAAGCGCGGTAAAATGTTAGTCACGTTCAAGGTTTCAGTAAGTCATTCCAGGGATTCTCACCAAGTACACCCAAGGCCTTCAGCCTGGTGCTAATGAACAACCGTCCGTTTTCGAGCAGGTCGGTGCTGTGGTTCAACATGGCAGCGCATCCGGTCATCTTTCCCACCAGCCCCAGGCTTGCCACATATACGCGACCTCGGGTTTCAGTTTCGTAGAGGGACAAGGGAATGACGGAAAGAATATCGTAGCCGCCATTGTCGAGAGTTACCGTCAACAGAGATGCGGACGACGTCGTCTGAACCGGCACGGTCACCTTTCCACTCTGGTGAGAGCGTACCACGTACCACATCGATGGCAGGACGCCCGAAAACCGGGCGAGAGGAACTAATTCTGTGAGCGGACGGCCCGATACGTTGAATATGCCCATGATCGGAGTGCCCGTGACGGCCCTGCCATTGTAAGCGCTAATTTTAAGCAAAGAAAGATCATCGTAGTTGACATATTGGTCAAGGTTACGACCCAGAACGCTGGGACGGAAAATGACGGTTCTGTCCCGTGGCGTGACACCAGTCATTTGCTTGATCAAATCGAGATCGTACTGGCCGGGAACGTCGGTGATATAGATGGGACCGCCGCTCACACAGCGCGCTGCAGCGTGAAAGCCGGCATATGCGCCAGCGGTTTGGAACATGTCCCAATCTGGGAGGATGTTGAGATGCTGGGTAAGCAAGCTGTTGTGGGCATTCGCCCAGACATGCCAGGGGTGAGAAGATGGCACTTCGGGGAAAAAGTCATCCGAGTTCCTGCAGAGCATCGTGGGTCGTCCCCGAGGAAGTTGTGTATGGAAGATGATCTGCGGAGTCAGGGACATGCAAGAGATGGCTCTCCCGCTGAAGTGCCGAAGAGAGGCGAGTAACCAGTTATCCAGGTACGGTTGGATAAGCTCGCGCCGGACCTTTGGCGATACCCAAGTGTCGACCATGAACTGCCCATCAGTCTTGACTCCTGCCACACCACTCTCGGAGAGGAAGCGATAGAAGTCATCGTAGAACTTGTGGACATCCTCCTTCGCAATGACTGTCATCTTGCCGCCAAGGGGTATGTTCTTACGTGAGCTATCTTCGCCACGCACAACCTCGATTGTCCTGTAGCGTTTGGCAAGATTACCATCGGGCGCTATGCCGGCCCAATACCCTAGAAGGGCATGCCACACGGCAACATGCTCGATATTCTTGTGCTTGGATCGTATTTCGGAGACCAGCCCTTTGAGACCGTTTGGAAAGGCCCTAGGTTCAGCCTCGAAATCATTCCAACCTTGCTGCCACTGATCTCCACGGTAATCAATATCTTGCCAGTTGTCATCGATGATCAAGTTGCTGATGTTGATGTTGTTATCGGCCAGAGCATCTACTGCCATGATAACCTTTTCCGCCGTCAACCTTTGGCCAAGGGCGTTCCACGTGCCTACGTACACCTGTTAGATTTGCATCATGAACATGTTGACAACTTTCACACTCACAGTAACCCAATCCGTCATACCAGTTCTCGTACCAGTTAGCCTCGACATTGTCACTAAGCGTCTCCAGCTCCGTAGAAGACTCGCCAGCTCTTTCGGCCGTGCTGACGAGGCCGCGAGCGTGGTACATGACAGCAGCGTTTGCACTCTCAAAGTTGTCGCCAACTGCTACTAAAACAGTACCGCTACCGGCTTCCACGCTATCGTTCCGAACCTGGCCGTCAAGGTTAGTCGTGATGGGTGCACATTTGTCTTGTGATTAATAGCCTACATGGATGGTCAACCGTCCAGATTCGTCGCTGCGAAACAGGGTCATGCCATCGACGGCTTTGTTGATACCGGCGAAGCCCAGAAAGACCAAGTGTTTACCCTTTGGAGAGAGAAACGAGCAAAGAAGTGCATCTTTATCGAGTTCAACAGTTGATCTTCCCTGTCTCGGAGCGAGCCAAGGAGACCAGTCTCTGACCAAAGCGAACCACCTGTCGCCGCTCTGATCAGCACCCGGACAATTTTCCAAACACCGGCTCTCGCAGGAGCCCCAAGTTCCTTACCTTAGAAACCCTCCCCAAGGAGTTCCGAGCGGAACGTCGCTGAAAGTCGAGTTATCGTCGTCTTTAGCCCCGTCAACGGGAACCCCAATGGTCCAGAGTCGAGTTCCGGGACATTGACTTAGATGAGAACTCCATTTGAGAGATGGGTTCAAGCCGTGAATCAGGTCTGGCAAGTCCTCGCCATCACTCCTTTCTATCGCTCCATCATCCACCACAATGTAGCCATCACCTAGACCCTGCTCGTTACGGACCCATCTCCAATCATAGTCAGGTCCCTGGCGGAACTTGATGGTGAAACTCAACGATGACTGCACGGTTAGATGGGCAGCAAAGTGTAGGCGTGTTAGCTGATCCGCAGGGTCGTGCAGGGTCGACGGGAAGTTACTCTGCCCACTTGGAGCGAAGGGAGTCTCGACCCAGCTTGCCTTGGGACCATCGCAGCTGCCAGTGGAATGCCAGAGCGCGAGCTGCCACGAGTCAGCAGCAAGGGATTTGGGGACCTCTAACACAGCATGAAAGGGCACACTGGCATCCTTTAACTGGGTGATCTGCTCCAGAGGCGGATAGGTTGCGACGAAAGGAGACATCAGGACGAGACCTGTTGGTGACCAGGCGATATGCCCGATGTCGGTCGTAGCGGTGGGATCGAGGAGATATCAAGAGTGACAGACACGGTGACGAGGCCGGACGACTAGGAGATATAATACAATGTATTGGGGGTAAGGGGCAACACGGAGGGGGGATGTTGCTGGGAATGATGATATGCCTGTGAAGAAATAGGTGGTCCCTGTTCAGGGTCTCAGTGTAAGAAAAAGACCAAGGAAAAGGAAGAAGCCAAATGCCAGCGCAGAGTAAATGTAGGTAGGCGTGAGCTCCTTGAGAGAGAAGCCAGAATCTATCGGAGTCTGCTAGGGCTATTTGCAGCTCTCCGATCGATGGCACTAACGCCCAAGTAGTGCCATACGCTACTACGGTACAAAGCTCGAGAGAAGAACCATTCCCAACTGCGCGTGAGGACATAGGGGATGGAGATAAGTGCGAGGAAAATTCAGTTCGGAATTGCTAAAAGTCAGGTCGGAATGTTTGCGGATCATTCCAATCTAGGGAGGTAGTAAGTAGCTTGAGTAGAGCAATTATACACAGTACTGGTGGTGGTACAAGCAGTTGCAGTCCGCTCGATCATGATGGGATGAGATTGGATGATATGAGAAGAGGGATAGGGAAGGAAGGTGAAGAACAATACCCATACGACATGCATGATGCTTCGGCTCCCGCCATGTACTTCCCGAACTTCAGATTGGGTCTGACTGGAGAGGGCATACAGTCCAATGCTGGTTTGTTTGTTAGCTTGGTACTCCTGGTATATTGAAATTTTTTCTCAAAGATCGACGATCCAGTGGCACTATCGCTTGAGCTGTAGAGGTATGTATAGTTCAACCCTGGTTTGTTTGTTAGCGTGGTTCCTGCGACAGAGTTGCGAAGAGTGCGTAGTGAAGTCCCGCGCTAACAAACAAACCAGGGTTGATGTATACTGCAAGTGCAAGTGCACAAGTTTTATGTACAGTCCAATACTGGTTTGATTCTTAGCTCAAGACCTCGGATCAACTTTCTTAGGTGTTTTTATATCTAATTGATCCGTCTGATTCCATGATTCAAGCGTAATCTTACCTTGAATATACTTTTTCCGAAGTTCAATATGTCATATTGAATCTTGTTAATGCCTTTTCGATCCGTGCTTAGCCATTCAATTTGCAGAGAACTCTAGATAAACAGCCCTACCGGACGCAGGCTATCTCCTAGGTACAACTACACAGTACCTGTCATTGTGCTCTGTGAAATGCAACCTCGAACTCGACAGGTGTGAGCGCTAGACTTGGCGATGACATGGAACCAAGGTCGATGTGACGGGAGCGAGCTAGGCCAGGTGAGCTGCACTGGTGAAGCTTCGGAGCACGGAGCACGGAGCTGTTGCTGGCTGGAACCCTTGAATGGATGTTTCGCTTGTCGTGGGGAGGGGAAGCTCTGACGTGAAGCCCAGCAGCTTCCCGTCGCCCAGCTACGTCGCTGGCAGTTTGGCCGTGTTGGCGGCTCCATTGCTGTGGAGAGGGGCCGAGTCGCATTGTGAGAACGAATACCAATGGCTGAATTCCAGTTTCCAAGCCAAGAACCCGGCCGGCACTGCACGTGATTTCAGTTTTTCGAGCTTTCCAAGACTGGAGCCGTTCTTTGGTTGGCCCGAGCCCCGGGGGTTCCCGAGCTGGCCTTGGAAGTGAGGCAAAATTAACGACTTTTTTGATGTGAGCAGCTAGAGGTCCTCACTGTAGCATCCTTTCCTTCAAACCGCTCATTCCACCCCCCTTCAAACCACCGACCTCCATGGCTTCCCGGAGACTAGCTCTCAACCTGGCGCAGGGCGTCAAGGCCCGCGCTGGGGGTGTTATCAACCCTTTCCGCAGAGGTCTTGCTACTCCTCACACCGGCTCCGGCATCAAGACCCAGACCACCACCCTCAAGAATGGCTTGACCGTGAGGACGCCCGCCCTCCCCTCCCCCGGCATCCGAGCCCGACTCCGAGCCCCCCTCCGGCCCGATTGACCCCCTCCCCGGCTGCTGCCCCGGAACTCAAGACACCTCCAGACTTGTCCTAACGTCAATTGCTATCACAGGTTGCTTCCCAGTACTCTCCCTACGCCCAGACCTCCACGGTTGGCATGTGGATCGATGCCGGTTCCAGGGCCGAGACCGACGAGACCAATGGCACCGCCCACTTCCTCGAGCACCTTGCCTTCAAGGTACGCCCCCGATGTTACGCGTTACGAGTCCTCTCCCCGGGCTGTGGTTAGCTTTGATATGGCGCGTTGGGCTGTAGGATCGGTGGATCGTATGAGAGGGCATCTGGTTAATTCGACGACGACACGCAGGGAACGACGAAGCGCACTCAGCAGCAGTTGGAGCTCGAGATTGAGAACATGGGCGCTCACCTCAACGCCTACACCTCGGTTCGTCTGATCTTGTCGTCCGGCTCATCCGCCGCCCGCTAACCCCCGGGCACAGCGCGAGAACACTGTCTACTTCGCCAAGGCCCTCAACGAGGACGTCCCCAAGTGCGTCGACATTCTCCAGGATATTCTCCAGAACTCCAAGCTCGAGGAGTCCGCCATCGAGCGCGAGCGCGACGTCATTCTTCGCGAGTCGGAGGAGGTTGAGAAGCAGCTCGAGGAGGTTGTCTTCGACCACCTCCACGCTACCGCCTACCAGCACCAGCCCCTCGGCCGCACCATCCTCGGCCCCCGTGAGAACATCCGTGACATCACCCGTACCGAGCTCGTGAACTACATCAAGAACAACTACACCGCCGACCGCATGGTTCTCGTTGGCGCCGGTGGCGTCCCCCACGAGCAGCTCGTCGAGATGGCCGACAAGTACTTCTCCAAGCTCCCTGCTACCGCCCCCGTGACCAGCGCTTCTATCCTCTCCAAGAAGAAGCCCGACTTCATCGGCTCTGATATCCGTATCCGCGACGATACCATCCCCACCGCCAACATTGCTATCGCCGTTGAGGGTGTCAGCTGGTCCGACGACGACTACTTCACTGCCCTCGTTACCCAGGCCATCGTTGGCAACTACGACAAGGCTCTTGGCAACGCTCCCCACCAGGGCAGCAAGCTCAGCGGCTTTGTCCACAAGCACGACATCGCTAACAGCTTCATGAGCTTCTCTACCAGCTACAGCGACACTGGGTAAGCACGCCCAGCTTTGGGAGATTTTTTTTTTTGAGGTACAACTACTGACACGGGGAAACTACAGTCTCTGGGGTATCTACCTTGTCTCTGACAAGCTCGACCGCGTCGACGACCTTGTCCACTTCGCCCTCCGCGAGTGGACCCGTCTCTGCTCCAACGTTACCGAGGCCGAGGTTGAGCGCGCGAAGGCCCAGCTCAAGGCCTCCATCCTCCTCTCCCTTGACGGCACCACCGCCGTCGCTGAGGATATTGGTCGCCAGATCGTTACCACCGGCCGCCGCATGAGCCCCGGTGAGATCGAGCGCATCATTGATGCCGTTTCCGCCAAGGACGTTATGGATTTCGCCAACAAGAAGATCTGGGATCAGGATATTGCTATCAGCGCGGTCGGCAGCATCGAGGGTCTGTTCGACTATGCCCGCATCAGGGCTGATATGAGCAGGAACGGTTTCTAAGCGATGGGGAGCAAGAAGGGGGCCGGGGTTTGTATTATAATCGGTGTTGCATTCCAGCCCAAAACCTGTACTCTAGGGTCGGAGGCTAGACATAGAGCAATCAATTTCCTTGCGTACAAGTCTTACGGTACAGGTTCGGTCGGTTACCAGGGTCGCAAAATGGTTATGTTGCGGGGCGAGAAAAGAGAGGGAGCTAGAGGCCAGGATTACCACTTCGATTACGGATTTCTGGCATGGTTTGCGAATCTTTGACGACATTGTGCTCCACTGGATTATGCCAGGCGAGAGAGCTTGAGTAGGACAAGATGAGGATGAATGATGAGAGACTTGCCACGACGCTGGAGTTGGACGAGACCGCATCCAGGGCTTTTCGCAACGTTCACCTGCATCAAAAATCTGTGATGGTGGTATCCGAAGGGTTACCATGAGCCGATTTCTAAATCGCAGTCTGGGCCTGACGCAACAAGGTGTCGGGTGTGTTGACAAAGCAGCATACAGACATAGAAAGGCACCTTGTAACATGAAGATTATGCTGTAATGCCTGCCTTGCTGGGAATCTCTGCGCGGGCTGGGCTTCGGAAGGTGGCACAGACCAACCGGAGTCGGGAGTTGGGGTCACGGTACGGACCTGAGACAGATCAGGTCCGGGGTACGTACTCGCTTCGCTAGCTAGAGGCGCACCCGGCCTTATCGTGTTGGTGGCGATCAATTTTAGCGCAGGTGGGTGCGGTGCGCACGGGGCAACAAAGCCTTTCAGCCAAACGGCAATCGAACTTTGGCACTTTAACGTGACGTCCAGTGCAAACTCGGGCCGGTGACCATCTGAGTACCGCCCTTGTCCTGCTACGCCTTGTCTTGATCTGACCTCCCCGTTTGACCCTTTCCTATTTGCAGATCCCTCCCCCGAACCCATTCCTCCCGGTTGTTCGGTTGCTGCACCCTCTTTTCGACTCGCCGTCTGCGAAGCGAACTTGCGCCGGTCGGAGGCGGCATATATCCATCAGCTGCGACCCAGTACCCTTCAACCTCAACTCAACATCGAATTCTCTTTATCGCCATCATGATTCCCCAGTCCGTCCGACGGGTCGTGGCTGCCGCGCCGCAGTCGCCCGCCGTCTCCTCTCTGGCAGCCTGTTCCGCCCCTCGCGCCGGCGCCTCCTATATGCTCTCGTCCTACCAGCCCAATTCCCTGCAAAAGCGACGATACTCCTCCTCCAAGTCGTCTAGCCCCGATGACGGTTCCTCCAGGGCCTTCGCTACCCGCGCCTCTGTGCCCGCCGCCGGCACCTCCAAGACTCCTGGAGAGAAGCGCAAGCGCAAGGCGAAGGAGCCGGCCATGCCGCCACTCCCCAGTGTGCCCAGCACCAGGCACATCAAGGACGAGGGTTCGTTTATCCGCGCCTTTTGTTGCACAGGTTTGGAATCAAGTTACTAACAAGCTGTTCTAGCTCTCGCGCTTTCGACCTTCTTCGCCCTCCACAGGCCCATCTCAGTTACTCAGCTTCTTCCCAAGACGGTAACCGAGGAGTCATTCGCCGAGATCTTCAACTACCGCAAGGGACACAAGGCGACCGATGTCCTCTCGACCTTGTCGCAGGCCGTACACGATCTCGAGTCGCCCATGTCTGGGCTTAAGCTCTCCGATAACGACGTCGAAGACGGCTCTACCAAGATCAGCCTCAAGCACCCCGACGGCACCGAGTCCGATGTCTACTTCCAGCTAAACTCCATGTCCGGCCACTTCCCTCCCTTCACCCCTCCTCCGCCGCCCGAGCCCATCGCCGAGGTTGACGAGGCCGCCGCGGAGGCTGAGGACCTGGAGATTGCTGCTAAGGAGATTGCTGCTATCGCTGAGCTTGCTGCCGCCGCCGCCGAGCAGGAGCCGGAAACGCGCGTGTACAAGGCGGTCGTCACGATCGAGGAGACGAGGGATACCAACGGCCAGTACAACATCATGGCGCACAGCCCACAACTCGTCGAGGACGATGCCGTGCAGCCGCGCAGCTTCCTGGAGCGTCTCGCTTTGCGCCAGATCCGCTACGAGGATGCTCGTCAGCAGCAGGGGATCATGCATGCTATTAGCGTGCGTAGGCAAAAGAAGCTGAAGATCAAGAAAAAGAAGTACAAGAAGCTCATGCGCAGGACAAGAAACGAGCGTCGCAAGCAGGATAGACTCTAAACTACACAGAAGTACATCCAGCTGGTAGATGCTCTTTTTCTTTTTCTATACCTCACTTGCAATGTAAAATATCCTCTCCACATACTCGCACTCACACTGTCCCACCATCAGGTGCCTCGTCACCCAGTGATCAGTGCGCATTGTTTGAAAGCTTCATGGATTCACTTGCTCAGCTTCTTTTACGGGGAGGTTTCGTCTGCCGCTTGGTTGATTTTCTTTTGGTCTCAGCATATTCGAACATTAGAGGGAAGAGGAGAGGCAAGCTCAGTAGGTCAAGTAGTATCAGTAGTAAGTAGCAGAAGAGGACGATATCCCAACAAGAATACGCTCACAGGTTCCGTGTAACACCTTTGGTTTGTGTTGACCACAATGATGTATCAGCATGTAGGCATTTCCTGTCTCCCCTAGCCAGTTGCTCTTCAAGCACCAGTGCGTCCTCGCTTGTCATGGGTCACCTCCAAATGACATATTCCGGGTTTTTATCACCATGAAAGACTGGCATTCATTCCTTCCATTGAGACACTAGAAGCCCCAGTAAGAACCGTGCTGTACTCTCGATCATTTACACATAGACTTGGCCAACTATCCAGTGGTCAACCATCCACCCACATTCTCTCACAGAATTATTCCAACCCCTCAAGCAGTACTCTTCCTCAAAAACTCCAACCACTGCTCCACCGTCCAACTAGAACTAACATCCCCGGCAACCACCCCATCAAAAATAACCGTCGGACTCACATGCACGCCCACCAACCTCGCCATCTTGATCACCGTCTTCAAATCATTCGTCACACCATTCCCCACATTCAAACTCCCATCCTCTCCCTTCTCCGTCGGAATCACCAACAGCTCATACAGTTCCTTCTCATCAACCCCGACACTCTCCGCCCCCAACTTAGCCAGCCGCTTGTACGTCTCGTTGCGCGGCTCGTTCACCAGCGAAACGTCAAAATAAGCCTTTTGGTCTTTGAACAAGGCCGCGGAGAAGTCCCAGAATTTGGTGGGGGCTAGACGTTGAACGGCGAGGCCGGCTTCGTGGGTTAGGGTGGAGGAAGGATGCCAGGGTTGGATTTGGTGGCGGAAGATGAATTGGAGTTTGGAGCCGAGGTCGGGGTGCTCGGAGCGGAGAGAGGGGAGGAGGGTGGTGTAGAGGGTGTTGTAGATTTCTGGTTTTGTGGGATGGGTGGGATCAGTAAATCGTGTCTGGGAAGGGTACGTACGTATTGTATGATGGATGGGTTGGTGAACTGAGTGGGTAGGTAGGTAGGTGCTTACTAGCTGAGAAAGGACAGACGTAGTCGAGGAAGATCTCGACGGTGTGGAGGGGCTGGGAAGGAAAAGAGCTGGCGCCGGCTCCTGCGGTGGGGATGAAGCGCTGGCCGGCGAACTTGGGGGGGAGAGCCATTGTGATGGGAAGTGATGAGAGTGCGGATTTGGTGGTGATGGTATAGTGCGAGTGGGTGAAGGTTATCGATAAAGTCACTACAAGTGGACAAGTGGGAGTTCTGAACGACGATGATGATGGTGAAGCTGTGGAAGTTCTGAGAAGTGGACGACTGTCTTTTAAGAAGGGCACTTCAGTTGGACGCAGAGAAGGAGAGGATGATCTCTAGCAGAATGGATTTGGAATTATTTGGTATCGAATTGGCCAAGGACCAACGAGCAATGGCCGAAACAGGGGAGTTGCTGAGAGACACCTCTACGGCTGGGGAGGAGTCGCGAGCGGGGCATGGGTAGAGTAAGCAATGCAGTTAGGGGTAGCTACCGTAGTTGCGTAGATAGCTGCTTGTAGCTCAAAAAGTCGTCTGAATGAGAAGACATTTACTTCACAAACTCTTAGTGACATCGAACTGCTTCGACATCGACCAAAAGCCTATGGTCGATAGCATGTCTGGTATTCTTAGCTAAATATGCCTTTCAACTAGGTATCGACAACGTTTGAAACACTCGACAAGAGGTCCCACACTAACAAGCTTCTCAAGTCATATACCTCAACGAGGGGCATTCTTGCACCACCCAGCCTTACAAATCACAACATCCGGTCCGTTTCCTTCCTTCTCTTCCTAATCTGATGGACATTTCACAATTCCAAATCCTAAACTTCCCCATTCCAAATTTCCAAACAACCAACAGTTCCAAAACGAGGACCGAGGACCGAAGAGCACATCAATATCATTTACATACCCAGTCTCCCAGTTCGTCCCACATCATCCAACACCAACCACGCCACACCGAGCACACATCACAAACTAACCGAAGCAACTGATCAAAGTATATTAAAGAGGTTGACAAATTCGATCTTTTGCCCCGTTCATGGCCGTGTAACAAACGACCGGAGTAAAAGCACCGTGGTTTGTAACCCTACTCAGGTCCTGTAAAAGTTCGGTCGTGATTTGGAACTGCCCTTGCCCACCTGATATCAGTATCAAAATCAAATCGTTGTTGCACCAGACATACGGTACATCTTTATAAGGCCATGCTCGCGAGCCTGTCCATAGTTCTAGATCTTTCATGATTATCGCAGAAAATTTCCACAAACAGACCTCCAAGGGAATGTCACTTGTCCTACATATGTCCTTGTCACAGGCCGGGACAGCGTTGCTGGTACACGGCGTTTGAAATAAGGCAGAAGGTTATACAAGATTAACCCCATGGGGATTGGGGACTGGGGATGGGAAATGGGAAATGGGACGTTCTGGATCCTGTGTGCCCTCGTCGCTCGTCTGGGCTAGAAGCGCCGAGTATTGGCTCCTGTTGCTTTGTACTTGGTCAAATCTCGAATCTTCCTGCCGTTAACGATCTAAAATGCTTTGGCTGGCAGGAAAGAACACTCGTGTTTGACCCTAGGATCATGTGTCAAGGGGATGTCTGAGACTGCTCTCCTAGACAAAATTGTCAAGTCGGGAGCATACATTCAGTTCACGGCGCCAGGTTAGGATAAACCATTCATCCGAGAAATTTGTGGTCTGATTCACATCTGTCAATATCAGCTTCACCTTGCTCACGGGATCATGTAGGTTGCTTTGATTCGGGGAATATCGTAAATCCCAGGTAGAAGGCATAGTAAAGACGAGTTGATATGTAGAAGAGTATGCGAATGTGTCTTATACGAGGCCTGTTCGGTGGTATATCCTTGCAACCTCATGATTGTGGGCATGGTCATGTAACCAACTTGAAAACGTGGGGACCAAAAATTCTTATGTTCTTCTTCAACTTCGCAAGCAGTGAACTCCAGTGCAAACGCAAGCATGATATGTCCACAAAATCGAGAACCATGGTGTAAGAGAAGCTACTTGGCTGCTTCTAAAGCAATCGTCCGCAGTCCACAAAAATCCTCCCAAACTCCACAACACCACTGCGATAAACACTCGAAGAGAAGCTAAGTAGCAAGGACAAGACATAAACGCAATATCACAACTTTTATCACAGAGAAGACAACAAATGGGAATGAAAATCAACGGGCAACAAACACCATACTGAGGTTATGCCCAATTCCTCAACATTTTATTATCAGTGACACCGGCTTTCATGATCTGGTAGGATCGTCGCCGACTCTCAGGTCGGCTTTTGAAAGCATCCTCGGTTCACTCCAGCCACCCGCCGCGCTCATTGCATTTACTTCCTGCTCCTCCTTTGCTTCTTCGCAGGAGGTGCTGGCGCAGCCTCGGCTTCTGAATCGGACTCTTCAAGTTCGCTGGCACCTTCGATGTCGAGGTCGGATCCTTCCTCTCCATCTTCGCCATCAGAGCCCTCTTCCTCGTCTTCCTCTTCCTCATCGCTCGACGCGTCCAGGGGTATCATATCTTCAGCAGTGCTCTTCTCCTCGCCCTTCTCCTCAGCCGCCTCTTCGACCTCAGAGTCGCTGTCACTGTCGAAGCCGGCAAAGTTCTCAAGGTCATCCTCCTTGGCATCCTCTCCTGCAGAAGCGGGAGTGGTGGCAGTGGTGGCAGGCGCGCTCTCGTTCTCGTCACGTTTCCGCTTCTTGGACATTTCACCGTAGCGACCTTCGCGGCCCTCCATGGTATCAGTCTCACCCTCCTCCTTTTCGGGGGCAGGCGTGAACCAAGGGATCTTGCCGCGCATGAAGTCGTTGAGAACCATCTTGGCAACACCATCAACATCAGGCTCGCCACCCTTGAGGAGTCTGCCGCCCTTCCTGGCAAGCATCTCAAGGAAATGGATGTGATCCTTCCAACCCTTGAGCTCGTATGTCCTCTCCATGTGGTGAGGCTTGACCTTGTTCAACACCGCAGGGATGTACTGCTCTGGGTTATCGACGTTTTCTACACGTACGACACCACGAAGCAGGAGATCCTGTGGTGTATCGTTCTGGTTGGGAGGAACGATACCAGGGCAGTCGATGAGGTAGATCCTCCTCATCAAGGTAACGTACTGCCACACCTTGGTCTCACCGGGAATAGGGGCAACCTTAGTGACGGCCTTGCCACGAAGGGCATTGATGATACTCGACTTGCCGACGTTGGGGTAGCCGACAAGACCAACACTGATCTGTTTCCTGTCCTTGTGGAGGATGCTGAACTGTCTGAGGAGATCGATCAAAGAACCACGACCGAAGGGGTTCTTGATGCTAGATCTCATAGCACATGTGGGGTGATCCTTCTGAAGCACGCGAATCCATGCAGCCTATTCTTTCAGTTAGTCTCAATTCGTTGAGAAACTAGCACACAAGATGTGGTGTGAAGAAATGTGTGAATCATAACTAAGAAGACCACCATGGTAGGGTCTGCTCAAAGGCAGGGTGGAATTCAACTCAAACGAAACACGTCCGGTATCCCGTGAAGTCCTCCAAGACGGAGTCCATCAAATCCCCGATCCCAAGACGGGACCAGGGAAGTTGGGAGGTGGATATCAATCTCCCAGCGATGTAACAGACCAATCCCAATGAGCGCAAGTGAATGCGGGAAAAATCCTGACAAAATCCCTGGGAACCTCAAGATTTGCGCTAGGCAAGTCGAGAGATTCAAGAAAAAGGAGTGAAAGCAAATGGTGACGTAAACTTACAGCAGTCTTGGAAGGAACAAGATCGATCTTGTTCAGCACGAAGATAAGGTGCTTGTGAGGGGCCTCAGTGGCAAGGTATTTCTCAACGTGACGACACCTGGTTCCCTCAGGATCTCTGGCATCGATAACGTGCAGGATGACATCTGACGAATCAATGACCTTGTCTGTGTGATTGTTAGCAAACCGAAGTCACAAGTCCAGAGGCACAGAAGAACTTACACAGCTCGTTCCAGATACGCTTCGACTGGCCCTTTGTGAAGATGGCCTCCTTGGCCGTCGCGACACTGAAAACCTCTTCTTGAACATCGTCATCGGCGAGACCACCGCCATATCCAGAAGCACCACTTAGTAGCTTGATCTCCTCAAGTCTGGCCTGGTACGAGTCCATGCTCTTCTCCTGGTGTTCTGTCAAGTCACCGATGGTGTTGAAGCTGAGTTTTGGCCTCTTCCTCTGGGCCTTGGGGCCGAAGGTCTGTGAAAACGGCTCGCTCTCGATCGTCATCTTGGCTTGATGCTTCTTCAACGCATCCTTGGGACCATCTCTGATCAAGCTCATGGGGAGCTTGTTGCTCTTCAACAGCACCGCTACAAGGCAAAGCGCATTAGTCTTGGGTCGGCCGGACAGAGGGGAAAGAAAGAGGGAGTTGAACGTACAGTAAGGATCCTTGTCCTTCTCAGCAATCGCCTCCCGGAAAGATGTCAACGTGTCTTGCGAAATGACTCTGGTGTTGTTGAACCATCTCCGGTTCGGCTCGATGACGGCTGTGGGGACATCTCTGCTCTGATACGACGCGGCCTTGACGACCTTGCCCTCCTTGTTGCGGATGGCCTTTCCCTCCTTGAGCACGTTCAAGGCCTTGATCTTCTTTGCGCTCCGGTAGAAGTTCTCGCCCTTGACCTTGGGATCGCCCGTCACCTTGCCCTGTCGCTCAATGCGAGATCTTTCCTTCTTTCCTGTTCCCATTTTGGCAGATGTCACTCGATGCCAAGCTTCTGATTAGGTTTGTGGGTAGAGGATGCAGATGTGGAAAAATTTCGTTCTCGCCTGCGAGAGCGGTCCGGGGGTATCCGTGAATCGGGGGGATGGAGATTGACTGGAAAGAAGAAACACACGAAAAGAGGGAAGAATGGGTAAAAAGCAAGAAACGAGGCTTTGGGGTATCAGATATCGGCAGAGAGTGCTGGGGGAAGAAAAAAAGAGAGGGAAGCGAGGAAGGAATGGGAAGGAGGAAATGCAATTCAGCGACTGGCCCGGCGAAAGTTTTCTCAGTTTTTTGGCGGGGTGTGGAGGCTGCTGAAAGCTCCCCTTAGCACAAAAAGTTTAGCGGTGTGCGACGGCAGAACGCCCGCGACCAGAAAAGCTAGCACCAAAGCGCTCTAGCGCCATTCTGACCCCCCGAGCTTTCAGAATTTCGAGTTGAAAGCCCCGTTCCGTGTCCCACGATCCCGAGCCGAACCTAGGAGAGCGAGAGAGGCCGCTGCACCCGCCTGGTCCGTCCGTCGCACGAAACCTCCGCATATCACGGCCCGGCCAGAGGTCTCCCAACTCCGACCCCTTCCCGCCCACCCCGTCTTCAGCCAACCCACCACCTCAAAAATGGCGCCAACTCTCGCCAGGCCGTCGCTCAGCGGCGTGCAGTCCATTCTTTTTTCCTCGACCACAACATGCGCTACTACCAGCCTAGTAACACGCGCCGTCACCGCCCGATCATTCAGCGCCACCCGATCGGCTAGAGACTCGGTCCCTGTCCCCCCCGATTCGCCCAACTACATCAAGGTCCCCGAGCCGCCGCAGTCTTCCGAGGTCAGGCACCCCTTCGTCAAGGGCCACCTGCCGATTCCCCGCTCCATCTTCCCCAAGAAGGGCGTCCCGGAGAAGGTCCAACCCGGCTATGTCGATCGCATCGCGCCCAAGTCCGCCGCCGAGCTGGCCGGTCTGCCGCCCAAGTCCAAGCAAGAGTCGTGGCGCCGCAAGATGGCCGAGGCCCGGCGCAAGTCGCTCGAGGCCGGTCTGCAGGGACTCTGGCAGCGCAAGGTGAAGCTCGACAAGAAGCAGGCGAAGGAGAGCAAGGCGCGGTACCTGGCGAACAAGCGGGCGGCCCAGGCGCCGGAGCGTCTGGACGAGGTGTTTACGCGCGCGACGATCCGCGAGAGCACGGCCAAGAACACGTTCGTGCCCGTGGACCCGACGGCGTTCGAGAAGGCCGAGGAGGCGCGCATTAGGCACGCGGAGAAGGAGGCGATGAAGAGCGAGGCGCGCCGGGACGCCCTCGTCCAGCTGTACGTGGCCTCCAAGAACTTTATTGTGGACGAGAAGGAGCTGGAGGAGCACGTCAACAAGCACTTCACCGAGAAGATTCACAACGCCGGTCTCTGGGAAAGCGGCCGCAGCATTTGGGATTCGCAGAAGAACCCTATCAGCTTGAGAGAGTTGCGAAACGAGTTCAGCGGTTTCAACGACAGAGTTACTGCTACCACTTCAGCCGCCGTGAAGACGACAGTCAGGCAGAAGAACGTGGCTGAGGAGTTGACTGGCGGCAAGTTGTAGTTGGGATGCAAGAACGCTACTACATCTCATACGTCCTTCTCTACCCTTATCATGGTTGTACAAATAGTCAAAGGTTTGCTGCTTTGTCGTGAGGATTTACACGATTAGTGAACCCAGCAACCTTATACATGAAGGGAGGGTTGTGTACAAATAGAATCAGATCGGCCAAGGACACCCAGCCATCACAACACTCATATTGAACTTACAACACTGTACTTTATTCCGATACCCTATTTCTCTGAACCGCTGGTTTTCAGAACACGCTTTATTTGTTGCCTAAATAGTACGATGATGCCCATGACCCAATACGCCAGTGTCAACCAAATATTTCCAAGAAACCATTCCATTATGTCCATCATGAAGAAAACGCCGTACAAACAAAGAAAAACAGGGGTACAGTATGACATCTATCTATCAGAGTCAACGCGTCATACACGCCGGTCTAATAACGGTTGCTACATCCTCCAGGTCTTCTATCACCGCGTTACCTCTTCTCAACAAGGAGAATGTGCATAGCACCATAAGCAAGAATGATAAAAGTCATGCCAAAGAGACCTAGGTTCATGATATCCCTCCACATTGCCGAGTTGTCAAAGCCAAAAGTGGTCAAGATCGTGGCGCCAGGAACAGTGATATCAAGACCGTATTTGTGGTCAACGAGGGTGAGCTGAGTAACCTCGTTGACAATCAGAGCCTCGAAGCCGTAGTGGAAGATAGAGAGCCACTGGAGCCAAAGCGCCGCAGCCGGAATGGCGTTATGGTTGAGCAACAGACCGGCAAAGAGAAGACTGAAGAGCATAACCAAGCTACCAATCAGATTGGCCACACCTCCGTCCTTGCAAACGATGCCAATGAACAGGCAAATGGCTGCAGCGGCCAGGTTGAAGAGGACCAAGACCAGGATAAAGACGAAAAACCGCTGGTAGTCGGCGACGAGACCAGTCATCGGGTAGATAATGGCGCCAAGCAGGATGGGTGGAATGATTCTCAGGGGAACAATGTCGAACAAGACCTTGGCGGCGAAATAGGTAACAGGCGAATAGTAGCCATTCGCCCTCTCGCGTACAAACAGCAACCTCTCCTGGGAGAAAACACCCAAGCTCGTGAGAGTGCTGAAACCAAACAGAGCGAGGACGAAGAAGAAGAGGCCAAGCCTGTTCTGGAAACCCGCAATGTCCAAGGTCAAGCCGTAGAACAAGTAGCCGGCGAAAACGGCCAACAGGATTGCGATCGCGTAATGAGTCAACATCAACATCGGGTTCCGGTACAGGTTCTTCCAAGTGCGCTGAGACAGAATAACGAACTGTCGGAACAAGCCCACGCGAGCATAACCTTTACCCATTGTACCGGTGTAGATGTTCCCATCTGCAACATAACCGTTGGCATTTTGACCATTACTGTTCACCGCAGCTGCGATTGCCTGATGGATTTCATCATGGGTACTAGCAGCAATGTCGGAATGGACATACGACTCAATAAGGACGTCAAGATCGGTGCCAGTAGCAGCAGGAGGGGGAAGGTCGTGGAGGTCATCGTTCATGCTCCGCAGAGGAGTAACCGGTGGCTGCTTTTGCAATTTGTAACCCCCAATCTCGTCTCCAGCATCCGAGGAGACAGCAGTATCAACGGCTTGCTTGCGCCTCGTATAGAGCTCCCTCTCCTGTCTGCGTCTGACCGAGTCACGGCGCTTATTCCTAGGGCGGGAAGAGGATGATTCAACCAGGCTGTCATCACCGATGCTAACTCCAGACACGCTGGCGATTGACTTAACAGCTCTAGTACTGCTGGGTCCCACACTAACCCCATCAACTGACAGTGTACCATCGTCGTAAGAGGTAGTTGATCCAGCGTGCATGGTCAAATCAACCAGGTAATCGGCAATGTTGAAGCCAGGAGGGCAGGTGTAGCCGATCTGATCGAAATACTCCTGGCATTGGTGCAGAGGTCCAGAATACACGGTCTTGCCTTGAGCCAACAGAATGAGCCGGTCGAACAGCGCGACGATGTTGGATCTCGGTTGATGGATGGTGAAAATGACGGTTCTCTTGTATGTCTTGGCCAGAGTAACGAGACATTCGACAACGTTGTAAGCATTGTAAGCGTCAAGACCACTGGTGGGCTCGTCAAGGAAAAGGATCGAAGGACTGGTGACCAGCTCGCAAGCGATGCCAACTCTGCGCTTTTCTCCACCGGAAATGCCACGTCCTTTGCCTTCTTCGGAACCAATCAGGGAGTCCCGGATATGGTAAATTCCCAACTGCTTCTCGACTTCAATCACTCTTTGTTCCTTCGCGGCGCGTGTCATGTCTTTCGGTAGGCGAAGCAGGGCGCTGTTAAGAATAGTTTCGTGTACGGTCAAAGTCGGCAACATGGTGTCCTCCTGGTCAACAAAGCCGACGGCGTTCTTGTACTCCGCATCGCTAACCTTTTCGCCGTTGATGTAAAAGTCTCCCGATACTTGGCCGCGCTTGTTCTTCCGGGCAAGGATATCCAAGAACGTGGTCTTTCCTGCTCCAGACGCTCCCATGATGGCGGTGACTTCGCCCGGATGAGCCATGCCTTGGATCCCAGACAGAATATCTTTTCCGTTTAGGTTGTAGACAACGTTCTCGAAATAGAGGGAAGCGGGCTTGTGGTCGGTCATAAGCTTGATAGCCTCGTCGTCCGAGTCATCAAGGTGAATCGGGCCGTACTTGAACTTTCTTCGGGAGAGGTACCAGGTTCCCAGGATAACGGCAACCAGGAAGAGCCCACAGGCGGCAATAACACCCGCGATAAGTGGCGTGTTGATCTTGGGGACGGTAGGCGTGTATCCGGGTACTTCGGTGTGGTAGAGACACTCGCCAGCGCTGCAAGTGAGAAGGATGCTCTGGTCGCCAAACACATCATTGATGAGATTGTTCATCTCGGGCTCCTTAAAGGCACACTTCTTTGCTTCACCAGTGTTCTGAGTGCATTCGAAGCTCGCAGGGCCCTTGATCTGCTCGGACAGGAAATCGCCAATGTCAACGGAGCCATGTTCGCCGCATAGCATTCGATCCGGAATACACTCGCATTGAATCTTTTCGCATTTGTATGAGGTCGTGTTCTTTCCGTTGTCGAAGTCAAAGTTGGCAGTCGAGTCGCATTCTCTCAGGTGGCACATGAACGACTCGCGTTCCTCGACCCAGACTGAAAACATGTTAGTGAGCAGGCTTTCGAACCGATGGACAAAAATAACTTACACTGGAAGTCACATTCGCCGGTTTCTTTCTTGCAGGTGAAAGTAACCTGAGGGACTTTGGTTCCAAGAAGGTCCCGAATAGCCTTGTTTGTAACATCGCAGATCTGGTAGTTTTGCTTGACAACCTCGCCGCCGGTATAGCAGACGCCACCATCCCCAGTTTCGGTAAAGGCGTTGCAGACGTTATCATTCGTACAGACATTGCAATTGATGCCTGTCCACCCATCGTCACATTCGCAAGACTTGCCCTTGCGGACCGGTCGATCGGGGCCTCGAGAAAGTGAGCCGCAAACTGTGACAAGCCATAACGATATTTAGCATCACATCGGAGAGCAACACGGTCCTACTCATCGGGGTTCACGTACGTGGTTCTAAGCAGTTGTCGCCGCCAAAGCCATCGGGACAGATACACTTGCCACTGTACTCGCTACATGATGCGAATTGACCACACGAGTACATGGGAAGGTTGCAGTTGAAGCTAACCGGATAGTATCATCAGCATCACCAAGCCAAACATATGAACGGCCGGAGGAACGGAGCGTACCATGGAGGACAGTCTTTGGGTCGATCAGCCATCAGTTCCATTTGCGCTCGCAACATATCGATGGACGTGTAGTTCTGGTAGGCTGAGGCAACGCATGATAGCGATAGCGCAGCGAGCGCGAGCGCGCGGGGTATCCCGAACGCCATGATCGTAGGAAATAGCCCAGGCCTCGAGTGAAGGCACTGTTGATGGCCTGGCGTAAGAAGGTAAAGTTGTTGTCGTTATTCGACTGAATTTGGGAGGAAGTCGGTGTCGGGTTGTTGAAGAGACACTCCAACCAGGCGCGCTGGACGTGCGTGCTTTGAGGAAGATGATAGGTGGTGACCAAGTGAGCTGTCGGATCGGCGTGTAAGTACCTATCGGTGGTGGCGCGCCAGGCTACCTTAATGTGCCTGGCTATTCCAAACGGAGCCAACCTGAGCCTCGAACAAGACTCAGATGACCTGACCCAATTCCCACGGCTCGAACACCCGAGAATCCTCAAATATTGACCGGTTGTACGGCTGCTGTTGATAGCGCAATGTCAGTCGACCACTGCGCCTGTTGTTGACTTGAAGAGTTGCTGATGAGTCGGAAACCAAAGTTATGAAAAGGTCGTGATGAGGGATATGAAACTGGACTGGAGCAAACAAAAGAGCCAAGTAGAAGTTCGACAGCGGTGGCCGGAAAGGTACTCTGCGTGACCTGTAACACCGAGCCGTGACTTGATGGTTGCAGCCAACCTGAGGTGAGCCAAGTTGCCCGGCCCGT
Organism: Neurospora tetraspora; assembly: GCF_033439725.1. Lineage (NCBI taxonomy): Eukaryota > Fungi > Ascomycota > Sordariomycetes > Sordariales > Sordariaceae > Neurospora > Neurospora tetraspora. The sequence continues at coordinate 872,763 of NW_026944383.1, forward strand.
GTGCGTGGATTGCTCTGACTGCAGCAATGACGAAGGCCGTCCAGATAGTGGAGCCGTGACTTTCCTTGGCCCACCAGCTGGAGACAATTCGACGAGTTTCCGTAGATTTCATTGGTTAACTGTGGTAAACTGGAACATGGGTGTTACAGTGTGGATTCACATCTTCCCCAGCTTTGCTGAAATCCACCTGTCCCCCCGCTCGCTGTCATTGGTTACAACCTCACGACTCACATGGCGCTCAAGTTATCGCGAATCATGCGGGGATTGTCAATTGTTGAGGAATGCGGACGACGGTGCCTGGGTGCCAAAGCCTTGGGAATATTGGAGTCGAAACACCAAGGAAAATCTCACGATCCTGTCAGTGCTTTCATGCAGATGTCTTGGTTCAAGACTGCCTCCCTTGTCACGGAAGAGAGCTTAGGAGCTTGATGCTACCAGGTCTGTGGAGCTTCGTGTCAAACAAATCGAACTATCGAAAGAGAAGGGCGCGCCCTTCATGTCAAAAGCTCGAGATGGACTCCATAACTTAGTCTTATATAAACCGACATCTGTATACACGAACTCGAGTCTCTAAGCATAACCGAATAAACACACCAACTAGCCACAGGACACATTCCACCCTGTTTTACATCACTTGCCCAGTGACAGTCACTCCGAAGAATTCAAAATGGTCAAAATCACCCCCTTCGAAGTCGAACAATGGATGGACCGCTACGAAACCACCCCAGGCGTAATCAACATAGCCGAAACTTGTTGCGCCTCCATCTCCGTCGACGACCTGATATCCCTAAACACCGACAATTCCCCTTCTTCGCCCCTACAGCTCTCCAAGAAGCTGACATACGGCGACATCCTCGGCTCCAAGACTCTTCGGCAGCGGGTGGCCTCGCTCCTCAACCGGGACCTGAACCTTTACTCACCAGACTTGGAACCGTTAACCGCCGAGAATGTGATCATCACCCAGGGCGCCATCGCCGCCAATTTTTTGGTCTTCTATACGCTGGTTGGACCGGGGGATCATGTCATCTCTGTGTATCCTACTTATCAACAACTTTACTCGGTTCCAGAGAGTTTGGGCGCTGAGGTTTCTCTGTGGAAGTTGAAGGCGGAGAATGGCTATGTTCCTGATGTCGAGGAGCTTGAAGGGTTGGTGAAGAGCAATACCAAGGTCTGTTGTGTCTAGTCCCGCCTTCTTGGACCCCTTCCCCCCTCTTGCCCCCTTGACCAAAACCATGTCGAGAACGGCAGAAACTGACAAAACCAAAACCAAAAGCTCCTCGTCCTAAACAACCCCAACAACCCAACAGGCGCCACCATCCCCACTCCAACCCTCCAATCCATCCTCGAATTTTGTGCCTCCCGTAACATCACCATCCTCTCCGACGAAGTCTATTCTCCCCTCTTCCACTCCCTCCCCAACCAGTCCTCCCCAGCACCCCCCTCCATCCTGTCCTTATCCCCATCCCCTTCCCCCTCCTCATACACAACAATCTCAACAGGCTCCACCTCCAAATCGCTCGCCCTCGCCGGCCTTCGTCTCGGCTGGATCGCCTCCCGCTCTCCCTCCTTCCTCCGCGCCATCGCTTCTGCCCGCGACTACACGGCCATCAGCGTCTCGCAGCTGGACGACCAGGTAGCCAGCTACGCGCTTGGTCCTACCGTACTGCCGGCGTTGCTGGAGAGGAATTTGGATTTGGCTAGGACGAATTTGGCGTTGCTGACAGAGTTTGTGGAGGGCAAATACGGCAAGGTTTGCTCATGGGTTAGGCCGACGGCGGGGACGACGGCTTTGGTGCAATTTCGGAATCTGAGGGAGGGAGGGGAGCCGGTTGATGATGCTGCTTTTGTGTTGGATGTCTTGGACAAGAAGAATGTCCTGTTTATGCCTGGCAGTCCTTGCTTTGGCCTTGGGACGGACTTTAAAGGGTGTGTTAGGATAGGCTATGCTTGTGAGACTGAGGTGTTGAAAAGGGGTTTGGAACTGTTGGGTCATTATGTGGAGGAACACCTGCTCTGAGGAAGGGTAGCTTACAAGCTAGCGGCACTGATGTTCCTAGAAGCCAGTCAAGCAGGAACTCATCTTGGAAGCGTACCGAAACATGGAAGCTTAACACCAGGGGATTGCTACAGTCTAACATCCGAACACCACTAGCATATACGCAAACCACCATGCACAGGCCATAGAGATCACATTGCAAGTTGGGATCATGATTGTACAATCAACTGTATTAAAAGTATAAGATTCTTCATCTCCTGGGCCAAAGTAGAGGTCTGAACCGTCAAAGGGGAACCGGCACTGGTAAACGCCATCCGAGCTGGCTATCCACAAAGCTTTCCAAGAGGAAAGAGCAAATCATTGAGTTTCTCTCTTCATCTTCAGTTTACGCAGGCAGAGGCTCGGTAGTTCTGAAGTTCTCTGGGTGCAGGATACCGTGCATATTTCCTTGCTTGATCCGTTGCATCGTCAGGGCAGCGATCAAGGCAGCACCAACACCGCTTCCGTCCTCGGCGGCGAGAATCTCGATCGGATCATCTTCCTTGGGGTCCGCCTTCTCGGGCCAGTCCAGGATCTCACGGAGTGCTTGCGCACCGCGAGCCTTGAAATTGGGATACTTGTTGAAAACGGACCCGTCAGCACCAACGTGGCACTCCTTATATCCCTTCTTCTTGCTGATGGCAGCAACGCCGCAGGCGGAGAGGCGAGCGGCGCGGGTGCCGATTAGCTCGGCGGTGCGACGAATCAGCTCCAGTTCGGGGCCGGTGGGAGTAAGCCCCAGCTTGGTCTGGAACAGCTCAAAGGTTTCGGAAAGGTTCTCAAACGGATCCCTGCAAGTGTTTGTTAGTTGCCAGGTTCTAAGTCTTACAAAGATGTTATACTCACTCTTCGATGAGGGAAAGGAAGGACGAGTCGAGGCTATAGGCCTTTCGAAGCTTGGCAATATCCTGGCCAGGGAAGATGTGGGTCTCGTGGTTGTCGTGGAGGTCAACCAAGACGAGGCGGAAGATTTCACCCAGATACAACCCTGCGACCATCTTCTCGAAAGACTGCTGACCGGGGCGCGGCGAATCCTTGTCAATAATGACGTCGTAAGGAGTACGAGGCAAGACCTTATGCTCGTTGTCAAAAGCTCCCCATTCGCAGTTGATGGCCATTGGCATATCCGGTGGGAGGTTCATGTGAGCGAGCTTGGGAATAGAGCCACAGTTCTCCATATACGCAGCATTGCAACCTGTGCCGAAAATGCATCCAATTCTCATCTTAGGATCAGTGTATGCCGAGGCAATCAGGGTGCCCGTAGTGTCGTTGATCAACGCCGTCAGCTTGATAGGCACTCCCTAGAGACAGAAAACATTAGCAGCTGATCAGAGAGAGCTGAAGAACGCAACCTACCCGGCGTTTGAGGGCAGCCTCAAACATGGGGACAACATTATGGCCCTCTACGCCAGCGATATCGAAACCCTTGGTCCAGCGCTGCAGAACGCCCTCGTCGATATAGTGCTGTGTCGCAGGATAGGAGAAAGTGAAGCCGAGGGGAAGCGCATCGAGCTTGGTTGGGTCTCCGTGGTGCGTTTCAATGAATTGCATGAGGCAGTCGGCAATATACTCCCACAGCTCCTCGGCGTCGCCCGTCTTGAGCTCCTCAGGCATGCGGTACTTGGACTGGATGATGTCGAATTCGGACTTTGTCTCGGTCAAAGTGACTTGGCAGACACGTAGGTTTGTACCACCCATGTCCAGAGCCAGATAGGTACCGGTTTCGTTGCCGTCGGGGAAGGACATGACCCAGGTAGGGTTCATGGGCTATTGTGATTCTATCGTCAGCGAGGCTCGTTCCAATGTCTTTGTCGGTAGGTCGGTGGTAAAACGCACGATGCTCCCTCCCTGGACACTAAGACCTAAACACAAGAGAAGCAGTCAGCATATCGTCTAGCCTTGGGCATAAGTATCTTTGCAATCCGTCAAGTGCTCACCTTTCTCAAGCTCATTGACGAAGTGGTTGGTGACTTCCTTGAGCTTGGCGCCATCGACGGTGAAGAGGCGCTCGAGGTGCTCGATCTCCTTGCGAAGGTCCTTAGGAATGTTATCGAGGGTTCCTGACGCCATGGTTAGCTGTAAGATTGGGAACTATCGTGGTAAACTTCTTGCCCTCTGCGCTGGAATTGGTCCGACTGTGGCAGTGGGCGTGGTGGCGATAAGAGCGAAGTCTGCTGAGAGGAGGGGGATGCTCAAGGTGGACTAGGCTTCTTGGCGACGACGTTCCGGCAGGCGGAGGCGCCATAGCTGCATCGAAAGCCACAGGCAGCAAAGTCTACACTATTGACTGGAAATCGGCAAGACGCCGAAAGTTGCCGTTCGGGAACCAACAAACGCAGGGAAAATTGGGGCGTCTGATGTTGTTACCCCTGTAATAGAGGGAAAAGCAGCGAATGATGGGTATAGCACTTGAAGTGGCTTAGGGTCTCATAGGTGAAGTCGGCGATCTCACTCTGGGTGTTGGGGTACTGGTGGTGCAGGACAATAGCTTGAATCATAGGTCGGAAGCTTGGGGAGCTGATCACCCAGGAAGACGGGACTTTGGGGTTCCATCCAAGGATAAGATCCAATATCAACTGCTTCCTAGACGTAACTTCCGCTGCTTCGACTTCAGTTTCATCCGCTCTTTCCCAGTTGAAATAACGAGACGTTTGCTCAAGCTCTCTGGTCCAGTTGGTAGTACCTGACCTTTGATGCGGCGGCCACGCAAGCTGACAGGCTCGAGGCACGTTACGCACGCCAAGTTGTGAAGTAAAGAAGGGGGTAAGCTGACCCATCCAGAGCTGTCATCAGAAACGAAGGAAGCTACCCCTCCATGTCAGAAGGAAGGGGCTGCCCACCATTTTCCGCTTTTGCTCACGCCGGTCAAAGCCAAGCAAATACTGGCAAGCACAATGGTGTGTATCTAGGTAGGTTGGTGTTGGGGAAGGCACCATGCGGGATGATACCTCCACGGGAATGGAAATGACCCGGGATAAGAACTGGAAGCGAGATGGAAAGGGACGGGAAAAACCCGGGGTAGGATCACGGAGGTTTCTCGACGGATGAATCCGAAAGAACTCGTCGGCACAAAGTAGCACCGCAGCTTCAGCAGAGGGCACCGACGCCACTTGGTCTCTCGCTCGAGTCGTGAAAGGTTTCATGAACCGCCCATGCCGCTATCAATCCCAATTCCGTAGAGAGTCGGTGTAACGCGAGGACGCGGCGACTTGTGCATATCCTGCCGCCCGTAACCCGACTTCTCACGCCGCCCGGCATCTGATGATTTGACAAAGGAGGTGAAAAGAACATGTGCCGGGAGGTGGAGTAGGTGCCTAGTTATATCGGACGGCTTGATCAATTGACCGGAGAGATGTAATTGATGATGAGGCTGAAAACAAATCTCTGTACGTACCGGTGCCCTTTCTGGGAAAGGGAGGCTTAGGTCCAAGTCCAACCATGACGGGCGAAAAGACAGAGTATCTTGATAACTCGGGGTTATATACTGCGGTTGTCGAGGTCCACTGAGAGCTCGAAAGTCGGAAGAAGGGAACAGCTAAGGTTGATGTTCAGGAACACGTCAACGGTCTGGGCCTTATATATTTAACAACAGCTGGGTGAAAACGTATCATCTAATTGTGTGCAAACATGTGGAGGAGCAGTCGGCCGGATAGGTCGCGATTGGAGAAATGAGGGCCAGGAGTAAGCTAATTATCACCGGGCTCATAGATAGAATGTACTGCCAAGCAAAGTGGAAGCTGTCAAGCTGAAGCTAGATTGCATTTCAGGGTATGATGAAGTGGAAACCAGCGTGGAAATCCGCCCAAATCATGAGGGGGACCTCGTCGACCTAGCATCCCGGAGCTTCACGATCCACATCCAGTGCAGTAGTGGTTGTGGTGGACAGCACGCAGGCAGTTCGTGGGTTTCTACTCTCCTCTCTAGAGGTACCTTTTTGGGTCGGTCCCTATTCCAGGGTTCAAATTGGATGTTGGGGCTATTATGGTGATAAAGTCTCAGAGTAAGGAGACAAAACTTTCCATGCGAGTTTTTCACAAAGTTTGAGAGATTGGGCGGTTACAAGCTCCCAACGTGTGACACGCATTTGCCCCTCATTGTTGCCGCTACATGGGTGCTCCCCCGCAGCTTGGGCAGAAGCTCAACGGCAACTCAAATTACCATCATTGATATGAGCTGGCCAGCCATGGTTGACCAACATGGAGGACATGAAGGCGCGCTGGGAGCTCCATCTATCTCCAAAATTTCGGGAAAAGTAACTGGTAACTCTGAAGTTTAGAGATGAATCTGAAGTATGTGTAAACACCTCCAGAGAGGTGAGGTTATGGCGGGGCAGCCCCTACAGTCTTGACGTCTTCAGGGTCGATCGGTTCCATGCAGACGGAAGCGCCCGCCAAAATCTTTCGCGTGGGATACTGGTATGTATCGCAGTTTACCCTAGAGTCAAAAAGTGTAAAGTCGGGATCACGGCGTCATCATCCTCCGAAGCCAGAAACACCGGCCGGAGCCCGGGCCAAGGCTCGGTGGAGGTGAACGGACCTCCCCGTCAAGCGGGACCTGGCGACCCACTCGGAAGCTTAAGCTTGGTGGCCCGAGCTCTAATTGCCGGGGTGGACACCTCTACGGACGAACAGGGGTCCATCAAAGCAACGTAAGCGTTTTGGAGAAGTGCTGGGCAGCTGGCGGAACACGGCCGATTATCGAGAGGCCACGGTGATGCTTGTCGGTACACTCTTGACAGCCAGCTTCTCGTGTAATTGAATTGTAGCGCCTGCTAGGTCCCTATCCCAAGTCTTCCACATCTTCAATTGGACTACTGAACGGTTCATGAACGCGTCCCAGTCCATTCCTTCAAGATGAAGACATCGGCCGTCTTCTCTGCCGTTCTTTCGTTGCTTTCCCTAGCATCGACAGGCTCGGCGCATGGACATCACCATCACCATCACAAGCACAGCGATAGCGGCACCTCGAGCGCCTCTGCCCCGGCAACATTCACGCCGCCCCAGGTCTTCAAGAATGTCAACCTCGTCCACATTGTGTCCCTGGAGAAGAACTACGTCAAGGAGTCCATCAATGTCGTAATAGAAAACATCGACAAGGAGGCGCAGTCCGATTACATTCTGCCTTTTACAAACGAGCAGTTGTCGCGTCTGGGTGGTGTGGAGGTTAGGGATCGCAAGAATGCCGAGTCCGGTCCATTCGTTGTCGAGCCTGTCGAATTCGAGTCGTCCGGGTCAGTGATTGTTGTCCACCTGTCTCCCAAGTCCCCATCTAACCTCTTTGCGTAGTCCCAACCAGTACGTTCGGATTCGACTGCCCACACCTCTCGCGCCGGGCGCGCAGCAGACTTTGGGCATCACCTACTACCTCCTGAGCGCCTCAAAGCCTCTCCCAGCCTCGATCAAGCAGGAGGAGCAACAGTTTCTCTCGTACTCCTTCTCGGCCTACTGCCCCTCGGTCTACACTACATCCAAGCAGAAGACCGAAGTCAAGTTCGCATCGACCATCATCCCCGATTACACCAAGCTTCCTGGCAGTGGAGACGTCAAGGAGTTCCCCCAGAAGCAGGGATCCAAGCTTGTCTATGGTCCCTTTGACGAAAAGCCCGCCGGCGCGCTCGAGCCTGTCCAAGTTCGGTTCGAGTTCAACAAGCCCGTGATCCACGTTTCTCACCTCGAGCGCGACATTGAGGTCAGTCACTGGGGCGGAAATGTGGCGTTTGAGGAGCGCTACGATCTCGAGCACCGGGGTGCCAACCTCTCGTCCCTCTTCAACCGGGTCAAGTGGCAGCAGTCGCAATACTACAACCCTGTCACCCATGCGCTCAAGGAGATGAAGTTCCCTCTGCGCGTTGGCAGCGCCGACCCCTACTACACCGATGTTATCGGCAACGTTTCCACGTCCCACTTCCGTAGCAACAAGAGGGAGGCTTTGCTTGAAATCAAGCCTAGATACCCCTTGTTTGGAGGCTGGAAGTACCCGTTCACCATTGGCTGGAACTCGGATGCTGCGAACTTCTTGCGCAAGACGGCGACCGGAGGCTTCGTTCTGAATGTTCCCTTCCTTGAGGGTCCCAAGCAGCCCGAGGGTGTCGAGTACGAGCAGGTTGTGGTCCGTTTGATCCTGCCTGAGGGAGCCGAGTACGTTATTACTACCCCAGAACTGCCCCAACGTGTTACTGACATTGCTTCGCACAGGAACGTAAAATGGACCACCGGAATCCCCAAGTCCTCGATCTCCGAAGCGGGTGTGCAGATTCACAAGACCTACTTGGATACCATCGGCCGCACAGCTCTCGTCATCAAGGGGCGCAACTTGGTCGATGACTTCAGAGACCGTGATCTCACCGTCACCTATGACTATCCGATGTCGGCTGTTCTGCGCAAGCCTTTGGTTGTGTTTAGCAGCTCGATGGCCGTCTTCGTGAGCCTTTGGCTTCTCAGCCTTATCAACCTCAAGTTCGCAACCAAGAAATAAGTGAGGAGCAAGCGGTGTGGTTTAATAGACATATGGGTTGGGTGAAAATTTCCTATATAAGTGTATCATCGTCATACTTACAGCGGCCAGGTATTTAAAGGAGCAAAAGAAACGAGATTGTGTATGCGGAGAGAGTCCATTGCAGTGAGATCAGTGTTACTGACTGCGACAAGTGACAGCGAAAGCCTACCAAACCCATCCACTCGGCAGTCCCAAAGGCTCGCCTTTAGGCACAGCATGGCAACAGGGCGTTTGTTATGAGAGGAAAGAGCCATATGGATGTCCATGGGAAGACCTGAACGAACGTAACAACTCAAGCTCTACCCATCTACTACCCCTCAAGTTGTTCAGGATAGTCATCGGGAGTATGGGCTCAGGTCAACAGTAGCGCTACACAAAGTTGAGTAGTGGTTCTCCGACATGTCGTTTGTTTCGAGTTACAAAAGCATTGTCTTCGTGAGAACTTCCTCATCAGTCTTGGGGAAACTGTTTTGGCTAACAAAAAGGCATATCCCAGTTGTTTACGACTTCTCAAAGGCAGCGAAGGGCTTATCCGAAACAGGAAATCAATATCAGACTGTCCATGGTCTTTTCATTCTCACAACTACTCGAGTGACCATCCTGGAGAACTCGCAAGGGGAACAGCTATGAGAAGTGGGGTTTGATCCCCAAAGCGGATGCGAAGGGTCTTTTGCTATGACGTCACACAACCTCTTTGTCTCGAAGACTTGAACCGCCGAAGCCATGACGACAGCAACCACACCACCTCTTTATTAGGTTTAGAAACAGGTCCACTGAGTACGTCGACGGCGATATTGTGCTCAAGTTAACGAAGGCAAGTGACAGACATGCATGAGACTAGTGACGGGCAGAAGAGAGGAGGGAAGGCAGAGCAAGGCCATCAAAGAGGAAGGGGTTTAATAAACAGTATGCATGCATACCAGTCACCTCAACACTCCATTTCTCCATTTCAAAGCCGGTCAAGTTTACGATCTACCGGGGTCTATGGGGGATTGAATACCTTGGTTTACACGGTACATCGCCTGTTCTCAGCCTCATCGGGCCCAATGACGTCGAGCCTGAGATTACCGAGAGAGTGGCACGCAGGAGGTTGTGACGACCTGCCTCGCCGTCGATCGCAGGAACCGTAAACCAGTATACTCCTCCAAAACCAAATTTATTCCTCGGTAATTGTTTTTGGACTTTCTCTATAACTTACCACTTCTTTTATAGTTCATCCATCAACGTGCTCTATCGAGTCTATACACCAAACCCTTCATCAATCACACAACACTTACAGCAATAAGCAGCACCTTCCAAAGAGGGGTAACTAACAACAGAAAGAACGATCAACACCAACAAACCCAGAATCTAAACACTCTTTATCACTTGTCATCACTAGTGGCCGTCAGACACCATGTAAGTTAGCTCACCAATACCTATCCATCAACCTAGTGAAAACAACCTACCACCATGTCCCGCAAGAGCATCGACAGCAGTCGCTCTCCAAGCTTGTGGTACCTTCGTTCATCAGCATATCGCTCTGCCCCAACATCTACTGACACCATACCTTTGTAGGAACCGAGCACTCTCCATCCGCTCCAACAACCGGAGCGGCGGCGGCGGCGCCTCCACCGGCGCCTCCTCCCACCACCACAGTTCTCGCCGGGGCTTCAGCCTCTCCTCTCTCCGGGGCACCATCCAACCCGAGCTCTCCAAAAAGCTCTACCGTCTAATCAAGTCCGAAAACAACCTGATCTCCGCGCACGAGACGGCCGCCAAGGAGCGCCTCTCGATCGCCCAACAACTCTCAGAATGGGGCGAGCAGACGACGGACGAAGGGATCAGCGACATCAGCGACAAGGTCGGGGTGATCCTGTCGGAGCTGGGCGAGCAGGAGGACAACTACGCGCACGCGCTGGACGAGAGCCGCGGCACGCTGAAAACCATTCGTAACACGGAGAAGAGCGTGCAGCCGAGCCGGGACGGCAAGAACAAGATCGCGGACGAGATCGCCAAGCTGAAGGCCAAGGAGCCCGAGAGCACGAGGCTGGTGGTGCTGGAGCAGGAGCTGGTTAGGGCCGAGGCGGAGAATCTGGTTGCGGAGGCGCAGTTGACGAATATTGTATGTGATGTCTCCTCTTCCTTCCCCCTTTTGGTGTCCTTCCCCCATCTTGTCCTTTACGTCGAACTAGCTAACCACGAAACGAACAATGAACAGACCCGTCAAAAACTCAAAGAAGCCTACACAGCCGAATTCCTCGCCACCATCGAGCGCGCCGAGAAGCAAATCATCCTCGCCCGGCACGGCCTGCGTCTGCTCAACCTCCTCGACGACACCCCCATCGTCCCGGGCGACTCGCAGATCCCGTACACGCAAGGTCACCAAGCCAGGCAAATTCTCAACGATACCGAAGACGATCTGCGGGACTGGCGGCCCACGACGACGGCGGCGGCTTTGGACGAGGACGCCAAGTATGTTACTAGCAACTCGCCTCCTCCGACGGTCCAGCAGCATGCCCAGCAGCCCCAGGCTTCGCAGCCGAGGAACGCTGCTGCGCCTGATCAGCAATTGCAGCAGGTACCGCAGCAGCAGCTGAATGAGAAGGAAGTGGATGGTGCGAGTTTGACGCATACTGAGACGAATACGACTGGGAATGGGAGTGTGGTAGGGGGTAATCAGGAGGTGCAGACGACTGCTGCTTGATTTTTGCGTGTCTTTGATGATGCTTTTACCCGAGTCTGTTTCAGCTCTATGATACCGAGTTTGTTTTGTTTATCGAGTGTTCGAGGGACTTATACCTATTTCAAGTTGATGGGAAGCAACATGTTTTAAGTCTTGACCAGAATTCAACAACTTTTACCAGTATTCAGTCCACATAACACCATGGTATTTGATAAGATACAGTACCCTCTTCCAACAGAGCTTATGACAACTTGAAACATACCGTAACTCGAACCCTGATCACTTCAAAATATCATCAATCCTTTTGACATCATTCAACTCCAATCATCATGACCCTCGACTCTAAACAGTAGCCGTAACCCTCCTTATACTCTTCCTCGCACCCTCACCTGTCACCATAACAGCACCCTCCATCTCCAGCGCCCTCATAACCTCCGAAAACTCCGCCGGCTCAACTTGCACACCCGCCCCCTCGCCCAACCGTCTCGCCACCTCCGAATACCTAACCGCCTGCCCACCGCTCGTCAACTCGTCCAGCAGCCGGACAACCGCATCCTTCATGTCCGCTTTGCGCTGGCGCTCCGCCGCGCTCGTGCCCTCCGTCAGCAAGCTCATGTCGATGCGGCCCTGGCTGTCGGTGGCGGCGGTCTTGAGCGCCGACTTGATGAGGCGCACGGCCTCGCGGACGTCGTCACGCGTGACGGTTTGAGACAAACGCATCTTGGCGTGCGCCTCGGCGAGGCGGATCATGGACTCGAGCTGACGCGTGGTGGCCGTGATGCGCTTCTCGGCGGCGCGCACGTCCTGGCCGAGCTTGCGCATCTCGACGTAGGCTTCGACGAGCTCGCGGCCGGCTTCGGGGGTGAGGGCTGGGTGGATGTGCGAGCGGGCGTAGGAGATGTAGGAGGTTAGGAATTCGACGGGCTATTTTTGGGATTTGGTCAGGTTTTGGAGTTCATTTTCATAGACAGATGAGGGTATAGGAAGAATAAAAAAACTTACGAGGACGTCGTTGGCTTGCTGGGCACTCTCGGGCTTGTCTTCGAGATACATGGAGAGCAAATGGCGGGCAAGACGCTGATCGTTCTTCTCGTCGACACGATCGAGAATAAGGTAGACCAAATCGAAACGGGACAGAAGGGTTGGCGGGAGGTCGATGTTTTGCGGCACTGAGAGATCGGGGTTGTATCTACTGCCGATAGGGTTGGCAGACGCCAGAATCGATGTTCGGGCGTTGAGGGTGGTGATGATGCCAGCCTTGGCGACGGACACGGTCTGTTGTTCCATGACTTCGTGAAGAACGGAGCGGGTGGATTCGTTCATCTTGTCGAACTCATCGATACAGCAGACACCACCGTCGGATAAGACGAGAGCACCGGATTCTAGGACGAGCTGGCGGGACTCGGGGTCGCGAGTGACATAGGCTGTAAGACCTACGGCGGAAGAGCCTTTGCCACTTGTGTAAACACCTCTTGGGGCAATTCTGTGGACGTAGGAGAGAAGCTGGGACTTGGAGGTGGATGGGTCACCGCAAAGGAGAACGTTGATGTCTCCACGGTATTTGGGGCTTCCACCCTTCTCAAAGGTCTTGTTCGTGCCTCCGAACAGCTGAAGGAGAATACCCTTCTTCACATCGTCCATCTCATAGATCGATGGAGCCAAAGATCGTGAAAGGAGATCGTAGATATCCGGTCGAGCGGCGGTTTCCTTGATCCTCTCTTCCTCGTCAGGAGAGACCTTTCGGACCTCGTCCATGCTCTGACCATTAGCATGGGCTTCCTCTTCCTCGGCGAGGTCGAGGGTTGACGGATCGCTACCCATCCTCTTCCGGTCAACCTTTTGTACATGGACAACATCAACATATGTCTTGTGTACGCTCTTGACCGTCCTCATGCGCGGGTTAACGCGGACAGGGGTGACCTTGAAGATACCAGTGAGCTCAACTCTGTCACCGGCCTTGCAAAAGTCCACAAGCTCGTTATAGACGCAAACGGATACCGAGTGGGGTGTCTGACCAGCAGGCACGTTATCCGGAGTTTCTTGTAGCTTGATAACTTGCTTGTCTTCGAAAGCACATCTGTTGTGGATGATCTGCATCGAGTTCTTCGAGGCGCAGCGAGCCCGAGGACACTCTGTAGGCTCACGAATCTTGCCACGATCTAACTGAACGGTTATAGAGTGACCGCAAACACTGCACTTGAAGAATGCATCCTTCATGTCGGGGATAACCGGCGTGGTTCTGATGACAAGACCCTTGATGGACACAAGCTTGTCCATGTCAGATGGGTTCAGATCACGGAGGTTGGTGATCTTGTCAAGACCCCACGGGCGAACCACATACGCCATTTGGCTGACTTGGTCCTCGATAGTGGGCGCCGCTGTTTGGGCAGGCCGAGGGGTGGATGGTTCCTCACTCCTTTCAGAGCTTGGGAAGTTCGGCTCAGAACTCTGGGAGGCACCTGGGGCGGTCCTAGAGTTCTGGGATGCTCTTTGGCTTGCCATTTCCTTTTGCGCCAACTCCATCATACAATCATGTACACACTGGTCCATGACCGGGATGATTTCAGTAGGATAGTGTTGGGCCTGGTGCCAGAGCTTCAGGGTGCGTGGGTAGGACTTGAGGTCGCGGAGATCCAGATACAGCTTGTTGGTACCAAGCAGCAGCATGTTCTCCAGTGCCTCCCAGTATGGCTTCGAATCCGCATCCGGATGGCCAATAGTCTCGGCCTCATCTGCGCCATCTGCCCACATCCGGTATTTCCTGGTGAAGTTCCTGAGGAAGTCCTTGAACGCAGAGAACGAATCGTCGAGAGAGATGGTTGTACCCCAAACAAGACCTTGGCTTTGTCCACCAAGAGCATCTGCCTCAGAGGTGTTGGGATTATTGGTGACGAAAGAGTTGGCATCGGAGCCAGGGGCATCGCGGATCACACGACCGGCGTCGTCGAGAATAATTCGGCGGGGAATCTGGGCGGGAGTTCGGAGAGGGTCGCCATTGATGTCGCCTCGACGGGATCTACCGGTGACGGATCTCTGTGAGCTGACGAAGAGCTGACTGCTTTCGCTACGAAGATCGGACTGTTGGGTGAGCTGGCGGCCCGGGCTAGAACTGGAGGCATAGCGGATGGGGGACGAGTCTATAGAGTGTGATCAGCATTCAGTGTAATCTCGAGTGTGTTGGTGATAGCCATACCCCCAATCAACTGGCTCCGTCCGTTTGCGCGGGGAGTTCGGTCGGCATCGCTCTGGGTCTCTGTCTGCTGGCGCAAAGGCGAGCTCGGCGCATTGCCTTGGTGGGCAGTGCTCTGGGTATTGCTCATCTGCCTCAAGGGCGAGGACACCGGGTTGGCGCCATTGGCAGGCGAAGAGGACTCGTAGAATAAGGGACTGGAGGCAAGCTGTGATGCGCGGGTCTGGCGAGGAGTTGCGCTCGAAGGACCAGCCTGCGAGCTGCGAGTGGCGCGGGGGGTCGCTGATTGGGAGCTTCTCGTTGTTCTGCGCTTTGCTGGGGAAGACATGGTTGCTGCTCTGTCTTTTCGTGGTTTGGTTCAGATGGTACAGAGAGTAAAGGGACAGAAGACAAGTTGGGATGAAGACGCTGGAGTGTTGTTGTGGCTCCCGATCCCTCTGTATTGCAAGGTGGTTGGCAGGTCGGCAGCGTGTTCAGGGCGAAAGGTGGATCACGTTCCTGTCTCGTAGAGGGGAAGCGAAAAAAAGACAGTCGCGACACACGCGTCTCCGATAAAAGCACTTTACACGGCCGTGTCTGCAGGGGTCTGGTCGCGTTAGCCCATTAAAACCCCTGTCGGTCCCAAAACAGACGAGGCCAGCTTTTGAGTTTCGAACTGTCAGGTACGTACCGCGCAGTGGGGCCTTTGGAGAGCTCGCTCTGGATTCAAGCCACATCACAGGGACCGCTTCTACCGCCTTGTCATTGTTAGCACTACCCAGCACCTCTGGAGTCTTAAGCTACCACTATTTACCTACCCACTTGCGCCCATCGACTTCGAGTTGCCCCTCGCCGCCGACCTTCTCCAATCGATACCAGCTTCAAGACGGCAATTGTTCTAGGAACGAGAACCCCCAGATAATCAGTCAAGATGTCGCCAGGAATGTCGCTGTATAGCGTCAACGCTATAGGTACACTAGGCCACCACGCTGGTCCCGGGTCGCGGCTTATACGCGCCATGTCGAGCAATGTTGACAATTGAGTTCCAACAGTAATCCTCTCCAGCGATGACGGTTCGCGGATATTCTCCAAGTACTACACTCCTCCTCACGCTGCCGCTGGCGCACCAGGAACAGGAGTGGCCGCCGGACTCGGTATGCGATAGACGCTCCTTTACCCCCTTTTCAGGTGTCGCATGTTCCCATGAGGCTGACCAGACCGAACCTCGTACACAACAGCTTCCTCAAGCGCTTCCCAGAACCCCTATCCCGACAAGACTTCTCAAACCCGTTTCGAGAAGGGCCTCCTTCAGAAGACAGCAAAGCAGACCGGTGATATCCTCCTCTACGACAACAAGGTGGTGCTCTACAAAATGGAGTCGGATGTTGCTATCTACGTCGTTGGTAGCGCGGACGAGAACGAAGTTCTTCTCTACAACGTACTTTTGGCGCTTAGGGACAGCTTGCATATGCTCTTCAAGTGAGTTCCTCTGACAAACGTGAAGGCGCTGGTTATGGGATATGGCTGGCTAACCACGGGCTTTCTACACAGGCAATCGATCGACAAGCGCACAATAGTCGAAAACTACGATCTCGTGTCCCTCGCCATCGACGAAATCGTGGACGACGGCGTCGTTCTCGAGACCGATCCTACCATTATCATTCAGCGATGCAGCAAGGCACCACCTGCGGATGTCAACCTTAGTCGTCTCGACCCCTTCACCGAGCAGGGTGTCAACAACTTGGCACAACTAGGCAAGGCTAAGCTTACCGACTGGCTTCGTCAGGGTCTCTAAGGGCATATGTTGGTGGATAATGACCAAGGAAAGAGAGTGCGGTTGTGAGCAATCAAGGTGAAGTTGGCGTATAGGTTCGTTGAAGAATCATAGGGCCTTTGTGTAGGCGGGGCCTCCTTATAGCAGAGTAATGGGCCATGCACACATGAAGAAAAAGACACACAGAAGGCCAACAAATGATGGGTTAGCAGAAAACAGGAGTTATAGTCTTTTCTTGCGATCTATAGGGGTTGACCCCGTCTATATTCTAATATCGGAAGCTGCTTTCCTCAGCCTGTTCATGACCGCCGCCGCGATATCATCTCCATCACTCACGCCCTCCACGAATATTACATCTGCGCCGCGCCTGTCCAGCTCTCGGAGAGCAGCGAAAAGGCCATGCGCCACCCCCTTGACATCATTGCCCAAGTCAATCTCGAGCAGCCTCGCCAGCACCGTGGTGTCGTCCTCATCCAGCCATTGCCCTTCCCTAACAACGAATCCAATCTCAGCCATGTCCCCGCTGTCCTTAGCGGCAACAGCGTCGTCAAGCCCTTGACTCCTCAACCCCCCAGCAACAGGCCACCTCCCCGTCCTTATAACCGCAACACTCTTTACCTTCCCACCCTCCTTCTCCCCAACCGTCTCAACCGCCTCCCTCACATCCCCCCTCGGCACCTCCCCCCCCCCCCCCTCCGCCTCATACAACACCACCCTCGCCTTCGGGCTATAATGCTTATACTTCATCCCCGGCGCCCTCGGCGCCGTCTTTCCCCCGACCTCCGCCTGGTCTTTATACGCTTTCTCCACGCCTTCCCAACCGGGACAAGCCCTAATCTCCTCCAAACTGACGCCGCCCGGCCGCAGCACAACAGGCGGGGAGCAAAGCCCGTCGACGACCGTGCTTTCCACCCCCACGCTGCATGATCCCCCGTCCAGAATCAGTGCGATGCGACCGCGTAGATCGTCCAACACGTGCTGCGCGGCGGTGGGGCTGGGCTTGGTGCTGGCGTTCGCCGAGGGCGCGGCGAGAGGGGCGCCGGCGAGTTTGATCAGCGAGCGAGCCAGCGGAGAAGCGGGCATGCGGCACCCGAAGGTGGGCAGGCCGGCGGTTACTTCCGGGGCGAGCAGGGAGGGGGAGGGGTTGGGGAGGAGGATGGTGAGTGGGCCGGGCCAGAAGCGGGTGATCAGGGGGTGGTAGATTTCTGGGATTGGGTCTTCTTCTTCTTCTCCTGCTGAGGAGAAGGAGGGAGAAGAGGGAGAGGGAGAGGGAGAGGGAGAGATGAATGACCGTAACATGCTCAAATCGCAAACGTGCACGATCAAAGGGTTATCGCTTGGTCGACCTTTCGCGGCGTAGATCCCCTTGACGGCCGCGCTGCGGGTGGCGTCGGCGCCTAGGCCGTAGACGGTTTCCGTGGGGAAGGCGACGGGGATGTCGGTGGTGCGGAGGTGGTGGGCTGCTTCGCGGATGGGGGCTAGAATATCTTCATTTTCTGGTGTAGTTGGGACCTCCCATGTGTTGAGGTTGCTGGTTCCATTTTTGTTGTCTGAGTCCTTCCAGTGGCCGAGGGCTTGGATGTTGCTTTCGTCCACCTTCACTTTGAGAATCCGGGTTTCCATTGTCGTTGTCATAGCGGGTGCCATTAATGGCACTGCCGTGGGCTTTGATCTAGTTGTTGTTGTAGTGATGCGGTGTCGTCGTTGGGAGTTTGGGGTGAGATGTGGGAGGTGCGATCGTCTGAATCGGGCAGTGAGGGTTTTGATATTGGCGCAAATAGGTCCCCTCATTCAGGGGATTCGGCGATTTTGAGTATTGATGTAAAAATCAAGTGTCTGTCGATTTCCCTATAGATTTTGAGTAAGAGATATCTTGTAAGGCATCGATTGCATTGGTTATCAAATCTTGAAGGTGGTGGTGGTCAAGCTCAAGGTTTTGAGTCACTGTGGAGAATTTTTTCTCTTTTATCTCAACTTCAACCCAACAACATCTTACACCCTATACTAGGCTGCCCGTCTTGCAATCACCACCACAGCACTATCGATTACATCATTTGATGACAGTAAACAACATCTTCAATCTCGACAAATTTTCACTAACAATCCGTTTGTTAACAAGAATTACAATTCCTATGCTCTTTGTATACTACCGCTAAGACGCTTATCCGTACCTGACCCTAGATCCATGCTACACCATATACCCCTGAACTCTCCATGCACACACCAACTACACACATCAAATAATTACTTCAGTGTGGTTTAGAGACAAACCGTATCCCAATGTAATACTCATACTTCCCTCACACACTCGTATTCACCTCGCTTCCCCTCCTCCCCTGCCTCACCGGAAGCGTATTTACATGCGCATTCGCAAACCCCAGGTGCTCAGAGAAGCTAGCCAGCAACCTCATCACATCATCCCTCACCTCCTCTCGATTCGCCATGCCCTGCATCACCCTGACTCTCGGCGGCTCTGGGACTTGAGGCATATGCATCATATCCGTTGAACCCTGGCTATTGCTGTGGCCATGACCATGACCATGACCATGCGCCTGGTGACCATGATGCCCGCCACCATGGCTGCCCATACCATTATTCCCATTCATGCTCCCGCCCATGCCGTACCCGCGAGGCGGATGGTGCATATCCGGGTCCGGCCGCATGCCGCTCGGCCGCCGGCGACTCCGGTTGCGCTCACGACTACCCATCGCCATCGGATCCATGCTGCCGCCCAGGTAGTCCGACTCGGCGTACTCGCCGGCTGAATACCCCCCCACGTCGTCGTCGGTGGCGTAGCTGTAGCTGTCCGCGCGGGAGTGGGCGCGGCTGCTTGTCCTGCTGCCGATGCTTCCGCCGCCGATGCTACCGCCGCCGATACTACCGTTCCCTACGCTGCCTCCGCCGTTAACGGATGAAGCATAGTCGGGCGTGCCACGACCGTTGGTCCCGATGAATTGCTCCTCTGACGGCGCCTGAGCGACCCGGGCGTAATCGCTGTCGTCCGACACGTAGATGGACGGTTCGCGGACCGATGATGATCGTACGACAGGCAGCGGCTGATAAAGTGAAGCGTGCCGTTCGAGGTCGAATGGGTTTGCGCCGCCTATCTCTGAACCACTGACGGAAGCGGCGTCCGAGTTGGCTGTGGATGGCCGCGTATACTCCCGATTGGTGAAATCGTTTGTTGGCATAGGTAAGCTTTCATCGAGATCGATCAGGCTCCCTACCGAAACGCGGTTGTCGACCGGAGGCTTGGGCGGCATGGAATCGTAGCCCATCGATTGGAAGCCTAGCGGGTCTGTTGGGTGGTGTATGAGGGGTGGTCGAACGAAGTTGTCGTTCTGGCTGTCGTTGGAGCGCTCTTCATTCCACGGGAACGGGAAGCGCGACATCTCCGGATGGGCAGAAGCCGGCGGAGCAGCCATTGACGGGAACTTCCAGTCCTGCGTACGGCGGTTGATGTTCATTGGCATATCTGCCGGGTCGCTGAGGGGCGGTTTGCTGAAGTCCGGGTTCGGGTTGAAGGCTGCGTAATCTATCGAACCACGGGGGCCAGCCTTAATAGTCTCCATGTCAACAAACTGAGACAGGTCATTTCCATCAAAGGAGGCATCCAGGTCTATGAGCGACTCTCGCAGTGCCGCCTGTGAGCTCGGTTCATATTGTCGTAGGTTGAGATCTGAGTCTTTTGGTAGATCCAGTACTAGTGTTGTCTCTGCTGTAGCCGTTAGAGGAGGCGCCCCCAGACCGTAATAAGCACGCGAGTTCTCATCGTAGCCAGAGATCGTATTAGGATCAAACAGCTTTTCCAGAGGTGCCTTGAGAGCTAGCAGTTTAGGAGGAGGCGGCCGCCTCCTTCCTTTAGGCTTGGGGCGCCGGGTCTGCTCTTCGTCGAACTCGAAGTCGACATTGTGCCCATAAACATCATACACAGCTTGGGCATCGCTGTCCATGGCCATTCGGTCAAAGTCGACCGTTGTGCTAAAGTTCCACTCGTCATTGGAGAGGGCAGTTGAGGCATAATCGGACGGGCCTTGAGCACCAACGGGCGCGAACAGTGATTTTCTGATACCTCCCTGCGCCTCCCAAACCTTATAACCTCGGACGAGATTGGAAAGAGATGCTGCTGGGTATTCTGAGCTCGTGTTGAATATGTAAGGGTGCCGTTGGACTTGTTCAATGGTCGGTCGTTTTGCGGGGTCCTCCACCAGGCAGAAAGCCACCAAGTCCTTGAGATTGTCTGAGTACTGGTCTCCCTCCAGACGAGGCGCGTGGGACTTGATGTAATTGCCAAGCTGGGGGATGTTAAACCCCGACATGACATTGGGAGGAAGTCCAGAGGCAATCTCGTATACCATAGATCCAAACGCCCATATGTCAACCGGTGTGCTGTAGGACGGCGTGGGTTCGAAGAGTTCCGGTGCCATCCAATGAGGTGTCCCGATAAACGTCGACCGTTTGTCGAATTTGGTCTCGACGATGCCAGCCACACCAAAGTCACAGAGCTGTACGGCGCCCGTCTCCGTCACAAGTACGTTGGCGCACTTGATGTCACGGTGAATGATTCCTTCTTTGTGTACCCAAAATATGGCCTCTGCGACTTCTCGTAGGATGGGAATGATCCACTTCTCCTGCAAGCCCCCGGGTGCTGTAGGCTTCATCAGAGTAGCCACGCTTCCGCCAGCACAGTACTCGGTGATCAGCCACATGGACTGTCCAACGGGCAGTACATCGAGAATGAGATTGATGTTCTTTGCGCCGCTGTTACTGAGTAACTTGAGGGCACTGGTCTCCTTCATAAACTCGCTATACGTGTCCGCCAGCCTGGGATTTTCCCTGTCGCTCTCTTCGATGTCGATGATCTTGACAGCCACAACAGCACTGGACTTGTTATCCGTTGCCTTGTAGACGCGGCCAAAGCTGCCTTTGCCGATGAGCTCCTCTAGCTGATATGGGGGTGCTTCTTTTCCTGACTTGTTGCATTCTTCTGCAACAACAGCCTGCATCTTCTTGGCATCCTCGATGGCCTTTTTCTTGGTGGTGGTCAGGAAATCTGACCCATATACTGATAGGGTCGCCATGATTGTTGACTGTCCCCGAAGAGGGACTGGAGGAAACTGGTGGTAGTAAAGTACTAGTGATTGTGTGAAGCCTCAATGTTCCTCCCGTAACTCTACCAGCGAGTCGGTCCGGATAAGGGACAGGCTTCTGGTCCCAGGCGGTGTGACGGCGACGTAAGTGTGTCAACGAAAACGACACCTCAGCTGTACAGCGTTACTCTAGCGCTTTCTGGGGGCGCAGATGAGATGAATGTGTTGATGAGCCTTATGCCTCGAGTGAGTTTCAAATACACTTTGCAGAAGCTGGGTATCAATACTATTGTAAGTTAGTCCTATGGTAGCCTCGGAATTTTTAAGATAGTGACCAGGTAAAAAGGAGACGATAGGAAGTTATAAGGACAATGAATGAGGGAAGCCCAACTGGGTGGTCTTTGAGAAACGTCAGTGTCACTGAACTCCTCAATCATGAGGTAGTCGGGTGTTTGATGTATGTATGTCCCCTTGAGCTATGAGTCTAGAGATGAAGGTAGGGGTACAACTCTGATATGCAGTGTCCATCAGGAGTGACACCCTTGACAAGACGGATGAGAGGAATGGCAAGGTCGAGGCTTGCCAAGGATGAGGACTCATGTTATCGCTCCGATCCGGAAAGAGAGCAGCAGGTACTCACATGAGAGTCGATACTAGGGGTATCGCGGTATGTTCGCTCCCTCCTACCGATGAGGATTTCCGTTGTTGACGACGGACGATGAGATTGTGAAGAGAAGCAACTTGGTGTAAGGTTCGGAACTTGCCCGAGTCAGGGTCACCCAAGTCCGCGTTATTCGGCTCCTTGCGCTGCCAGGGGCAAAGTCGCCCAACTTGGCAACAGAAAGGTCACACCTAAAGCCCAACCCTCAGGGTCCTCCGACAAACGAGCCAGTTCCGACCTTCATCCAACTGAAGGTCAAAGGGTGTATCATTCGCCTCAACGCGATGGCTGGATCATCAACGGAGCACGGATTGATGGATGATGGAAAGCGGTTCCCTGTCGTCAGTGCACATCCACACCGCTGGCTGACAATGTGCCCGTCCCAACTGTTGGTTGTCGTGGTTTCCACCAGCAATTTGAGTGTTGACAGCGGATAGAAATCACACGATGTGCTAAAACGGCCCGAGAAGTGATCCCGTCGTAAGCGAGGTCAGCCAATAAGAGTCTCAGGACCACATGCCACCACGCGTGGATGCGGCTCCACTTGTGGAGGATGTTTGAGGTCCTTCAGCGGGAGTTCAGCGGTCCCAGGTCTCAAATCCAGCCCTGTAGCGGACCTTCGCCAGGGCATTGTGTAAAACAGGGACTACCTACTAACGTCAGGTCCGATGCAGTGTCAAACAACAAGAACATTCATTGAGCTCATGGCCTTATGTTGATATCTTTACGTCAAACCGAAAGGAAAACCATATCCCAGATCCATAACAATGGAAGGTCTACTAGGTAAGGCAGGCTCTCATGCTGGGTCGACCCCGCCTGAACCCTCCAGCCTCTTCAACATCTTCCCGTGGATTCCCTCCCAGGCACTTTCACACTGCCCTTTGGCAATTCCAATCAACAACCTCGAGCAACTGATCTCTACATTTTCCACAATCTCCAAGCCCCCATCTGGCCCCTCTTTGATCTCCCAAACGGTCTCCATGACCATTGACAGCGGGCTTCTGATTCGGACAAAGAGGCCAGTATCCAGCTTCGCGAACTCATACGTACTGACAACGTTGCTGTCCCACAGTCCGGCAGGCAGCGTGTGGATAACGTCGGTGACTTTGTAGGACTTTGTCTCGCCGAGCACTCGCGGCTCCACAGCGCTCGGAACAGTTGGCGGCGTACTGGGGATGAGAGGCTCGCATTTGGCGAGGTGCGGGTCGCACGAGAGAAGGAACTCGTCGTCTTGTAATAGTTCTATCGCCTGTTCCCGGGTGGTCTTTGGTGGGATGGGTGACTTGTGTACGAGTTGCGCTTTGGTGGAGAGGACTACGAATGGTCTTCCATTAGCGATGTGATCATTCGAGGTAATTCACTGGTACTAACATGACATTGTGACTTTTTCGATCAAAGTCTATGGACGTTGGAATGGCGTGGTCAAAGTCGGGTTAAAGTTCACATGAAGGTGAAAAACAAATGGACAACTTGGTTGATCTGTCGAGAGTTGTTAAACGCTCCTGCTCCCTTGCTCTCAGGAGTGACGCTTGACCTAACAGTTACAGAGGCGGTTACAGGTTGCTCGGTCCCTCGAAGGTCGGGTCTTTCGCCCAACTTCTGTTTACAGTTGTCTCAATATTATCGAAAAATCAGCCAACGACATTCGCACAGCAACACAAGGCCTGACTGCTAGCCTGGCTCCTTGTTGAGCTTTCAAATGTAATAGAAGTGTGAACAAAACACAACCATGTTAGCGAGGACTTCCAAAGGCGGCATTCTTACCTACATAACTTGTGGTATTCAGGAAGAGAACGAATGCTATAGCCGGGAGTAAGTACCTCAATGAAGACTGCATTAGTACTTTGGTGTAAATGCAGTGTATTGGTTAACAGAAGTGTCATGGCTGTACGTTTACGAGACAAGCAGGGTTAGGGTTCGCTCCCAATTTAGAAAGGAGCTTGGGCCAATCGGTCGCGCAACTGGGAAATCGGATTGGCGCGACTTTCTCCATGAACCCTGAAGGCCAATCCAAACCTAATTAGATTCCAGCACCATCACAAGTGCTGTAGCTACTATGGAAGCAGTAGCAAGAAGAAAAGCAGCTGCCTATGTCTGCAGGAGTTGTACCCGGCAATTCCAACGACAACTTCGACGAAACTACTCGAACTCTGCCCCACGACCTGACATCTACGATGTGGTGTGTGTTGGCGGAGGACCGGCAGGTCTGAGTCTCTTGACTGCCCTGCGTAAGTCGCCAGTTCATGTCCAGACTTCACATTTGGCCAATTGCTTATTCTTAGGTCTACAGGTGCGAATCCCGTCACTTCCCACCTCCGAGTTGCCCTAGTCGAAGCCCAGGATCTATCCAAAGTCAAGTCATGGAAGCTACCGCCAAACAAGTACTCGAACCGATGCAGCTCCCTCACCCCCACATCCGCCTTCTTCCTTGACCAGATTGGTGCCTGGGAACATCTCGATCAAACCAGAGTCCAACCGTACCACGAAATGCAAGTATGGGACGGCGTCACGGATGCTCGGATCGAATTCGACTGGGCCCCCGGTTCGGCTCCGGTAGAAGGAACTACCATCGCTTACATGAACGAGAACCTCAACCTCACATCCGGACTACTTAAGCGACTGGAGGAGCTCGGTGGCGTATCGGTATTTGAGGGTGCCAAAGTTGAGAACATTACCTTTGGCGAGGAGACGGAGGACCTGGATCTAAGTCAATGGCCTGTCGTACACATTTCTGGAGGCAAGCAGCTTACTGCCCGCCTTCTGGTTGGAGCCGACGGAGCAAACAGCCCAGTTCGTGCTTTCGCTGGTATCGATGCGAAGGGTTGGGACTACAACAGACACGGCGTGGTGGCCACACTAGAGATGGAGGGCGAGGGCTGGGGCGGAGAGCACACCAAGATTGCCTACCAGAGATTCCTTCCCACCGGCCCAGTTGCTATGCTTCCCATGCCTGGAAACTATTCGACACTTGTCTGGTCTACAACCGCCGAGAATGCCTCATTACTCAAGAGCCTCTCGCCCAAGGATTTTGTGGCGATGGTGAACGCAGCATTCCGTCTGAGCCCAGTGGATCTGGCCTTCATGCACACCCAAGGGGCGGATCAAGATGATGAATATTCGTGGAGGTTACAACACACATCCTTCAACCCGCGGGCGATTCCACAGACCGTCGTTGGAGTTCAAGAAGGCACGGTTGCCTCATTCCCATTGAAGATGCGCCACGCCGATACCTACATCGGAGAGCGTGTTGCTTTGGTGGGAGATGCTGCTCATACCATTCACCCGCTGGCAGGCCAGGGCCTGAACCAGGGCCAAGGCGATGTGCAGAGCCTGGCCAAGACGATCGAATTTGCCGTCACCCATGGACAGGATATCGGAAGTATCATGTCACTCGAGTCCTATGTATCGGAACGATACACAGCAAACCATGTGCTCCTTGGGGTCGTTGATAAGCTTCATAAGCTCTATTCTGCCGAAAGTGGCCCGTTAGTGCCCTTGAGGTCACTGGGCCTGA
Source organism: Neurospora tetraspora (assembly GCF_033439725.1). Taxonomy (NCBI): domain Eukaryota; kingdom Fungi; phylum Ascomycota; class Sordariomycetes; order Sordariales; family Sordariaceae; genus Neurospora; species Neurospora tetraspora. Next base: position 898,166 of record NW_026944383.1, read on the forward strand.
ATGCCGTTAATGCTCTTGGGCCGTTAAAGAGCTTCTTCATGAAGCAGGCTGCGGGAAGCGGCACCAAGCTCTTCTGAGCTCCGCCCCTCCATTTTCAAACAGGATGGGCAGCTTTTGGAGTAGTGTATATTTACTTGTACCAACTTTAGCCATGTGTCATGTATCACCATACCCCGTACGAGTTTGCTTCTAGGGGACAACTGAACCGATCTTCCGCGAGATCATTGGTAAAGCGGAGCCTCAAGACCCCTCAATAACGCTGCGAGACGGACCTGTTCGATGTTTGAATCGTGACTCCCGTCTGTGACAAACACTCCCAATGGACCTAGACAACCTCTTAAACCACATCAGATCACAAAATGCCCCTTACGCGATCTCCTGACGATTCAGTCCCATATCCTTCGACTCACACCGAGGCAACTGAGCTAGGCTTCAGCCGTTGGTATACTCTACCTGTAACCCTACATCGATTACCTTCATGGCCAGGCCCTCCGGCTCATTGGACTTCCATTTGCCTTGTCCCTTTCGCGGCTCCGATCTGTGCAGTCCACTCTTTCTTCTTCCTCGCGCTGGCATCGGTAGCATCAACCGACTAGTCCTGGCCTGTTCGTCCGCAATCACTACGTTCTGCCAAAGGAAGAGTATCAACCTGCCGTATCTTGTTGAATGGGCGCGGGCAAGGTGCTCAACCTTGCGTACCTGGAGCAACAAAACCTTATTTTGCGAGCCCAGGCAACAACTTGGATCACAACCCTCACTGAGCGCAGCTATCTGTACGAGCCACGATCTGTTTACATATCCAGCCAGCCATCTATCATATTATCTCTAGGTAGACCTCTCCACTGGAGGGGACTATCAGCTTTCACAGGATCAACATAGAACCTGCCGCAGTTCTACAGTCGCGAATCAGACGAATCATCTACAAGTGACTGGTCGACTCATCCGGTGCCTCATCGCAGTCCTAGATCGAGCATATTGCGGAATTGGTCATCTGCGGCGAAATTAGCTGATCGGTTGTTGGTTGGCATCCTCATCAACTTACACTTGGCTTACCTTTGCCGGCACCAGAAGCCGATCGCATCTGCCATCCGCAGTGATTGCGCTTCAAAACACTGCGGTGTCAGCCAGGTGCTCATCTGTTTGTCGTACAATGAGGATAGGCCCGTTCGAACATCAGAGTATTCAAATTCGGTACCGAATATCAAACGCTCGGGAAGGACTCAGATGCCGTAATAGGCAGCCGAAGTTCGACAATCACTGATCCTAGAAGGCTTGTCGTCCTCAAACCCATTGAGTCCGCTCAATGCCACCGCCTAACGGTTGACGACACAGTTACAACAACATCGAAGGAACCTTCAACGGGTAACCGAAGCAGGAAATTAGGATCAGTTGGCAGTTCCACACATTCAACATCTGTCAACAACAGAGCATGAAGCCTTTGCCGATATCCCTACGCACCGATATTCTTCGATCGACTATAGCCCTAGTTCCTAAGCAATACCTCCAGAGTGTGGCTTAGCCAGACCGAACTGATACGAAATATCCTCGTGAGCGGCCCAAGTTAACAGAGGGATGTGTATCCAAGAGTATATCGCCTACCAATGTGGGCACCGAACGCCGGGCGTCGTCCGCCCATGCCCCCTTACCACCGCAGGACACAACTTCCCCGTCTGCACCATTCATCCGTCGAAGCAACACCTGGCACACACCATGTGCGGTCCTTGTGAGAGACTCCTACACTCACGATGGGTGCTCATTCGGGAGTGGGAGCATCGCTGGCTGCATGAGCGTGGAGTTTGCGGTTGTGATGTGGTCTTCCCCGGCCTTCTGACCCGGCCTCGCGTGATTGGCAACGTCTCAGGCTCAGAGGAGGACGTCACCGAAGGGACCCGAGGCGACACAATCGGACGTTATGGATCTGCCACCCCCGGTGACACAGCGGAGGCAGCAGAAGAGGCACAAGGACAAGGTCGTACAGGAGGGAATTATCACATCCCGCCCATATTCACCGAAACCGCCGCCGGCGATCAGCAACGTGTTGCCATCCGTCTTCCCAGCTTGTACGCGGCAGAGTGGCTAGCTGATCACCGCGCTCTTCATGACAGTGGACGATGCCAGTGTTCGGTCCAGTTCACGCCGTTTCAGCCTGACGTGGGAGAGTACGATATGACCACCGAGGAACGGGAGTTTCTCGAGGAATACCGCCATACTGAAAGCCGCAACCGGGCGATAAACGAGAGTGAGGAGGAAATCGCTTTGCGGATGGCACAGATTAATGAGACGTTTGGACCATTTGATCCTGCTGCGGCTGCTGCATCATCATCCCCGACCAAACCGCAACCGCCTCTTGTATCTGATTTACCTCCTCCCACCGGCCCTCGTCGTGCTAGAGCTCCCTCACATCACTGCCAGGGCCAGGGCCATGACCTTCCTCATCGACAGTCTCATCAAGGACAGGTTGGACACTACCACAACCAGCCAAGGTATGCCACCTCTTCGACTTTGGCCACGAACACCTCCGTGCCCTTCTTCCCCCAGGGGCAATCTTGTGATCCGGCAGTTCAGTATCAGCAGCGACCGGACCTTTTCGGCCTGGCAGATCAGCTTGTGCAGCTCTCTATTTCGACTCCAAAGGGAGGAGGAGGAGGAGGAGGAGGAGGAGGAGGAGGAGGAGGAGGAGGAGGAGGAGGAGGAGGTCACTTCGATTCGTCGTCCTACACAGGTGTGCCGCAGCAGCCGAACTACGACAACAATGAACAACACGTCTACGGACCACACACCTTCGTACCAATGGGCATCATTTTCCCCGATGATCATCACACTCACAATCCCAATACTCAGGACGGACAGGGACAGCATCAGCAAGAACTTCGCTCCCTAACCAGTAGTCTCCCCCCGCCCCCGCTTCTTCCATTTTCATTTCCATTTCCACCGTACTGTGGTCTGCCCGTTGGCTCCGGACCAGAGGGCAGTGAAGTACACATGCCTGAGTGGGAGGAGTGCCCGCTGAGGAGATGCAAGTCGAGTTTCCAACCTGGACCTAGTTCTGGAGTCGGCAGGGTGCCCCTGAGCGAGATTGAGGAGACTGGAATTGAGAGCGACGGGGGGGCTACGAAGGAGAATGAAACTGAGATCGGGGAGGAGGTTGGAACTGAAACCAATACCGGAAACGGGAACGACGGAAACGGGAACGACGGAAACGGGAACGACGGAAACGGGAACGACGGAAACGGGAACGATGCTGAGAGCGGTTGTTGTGAAACTCAAGTTGGTCACGCTGAGCAGCACCAGCAGCAGCACCAGCAGCATCGAACTAATTTGGGAGGAGGAGGAGGACACCAACGGAGTTGTTCGTTCTCCTGAGCGGGATTTGTGGATTTTTCTCTATATGAGAGAGTCCTTGGACTGGTGAGTCGGCGTCCTACCCTCGTTCCGTCCCCTCCTTGACTTGATCGAGTATATCGATTTCTCCGAACACGAAGAGACTGGTTGCTTGCTACGGGAAGTGACTCAATTGAGGTCTAATTAACAATACAGGCAAAGCAGCGAACCAAGAAAGACAGAGAGGCTATATACAGTCTTTCCACAGCGAAGTGTGACGACTGGACGGCTGGATGGATGGAGATTCGCAACTCAGCAGAGGCAGGGAGCAAGTGTTCGCTTCCACCACCACCACCATGTTCTACGGCAGCCAGTCCAGCGGCTGGGAGCGAGCGAGGTTATTGTAACAAATAAGCAGTCGTTGCGTTGCGTTTTTTCCGGTTCGTTTTACAGCATACAACCATACAACCAGCAAGGGTTGGTACAAATACATCAACAGAAAAAAATATTGACAGAGCAAGAACAACACCCACGTGTTGCAAACAACGACGACAGACCATGACATAGAGAGGGGGGGAAAAAACCACGGCAAAGCACCCTCTCACTTCAGTCTTTCTTTAGAAAAACCAACGACTGAATTGGCCATTCTTCTTCTCTTGCTGGTCTGGTCTACCTTTATCTATGTTTCCTGTTCCGTTTTGCCAAGGGATAAGAGAAGAAGAAGAAGACAAAACGTCCCACCTTTATCAGCAAAACCTAAGTACTGTTTCTCCTTTCGGCTTTCTTCAAAGGTAAACCATCGCGCGCGGCCTGCTTACCCGCCTATTCACTATGCTTCATTTATCAAAAAGACCATCTCATCTGTTGCGTTGCGTTGCGTTGCGTTGCGTTGCGTTGCGTTGCGTTGCATTCCATTTCATAAGCTTTACAGCAGGAGCTTCCACATTACCGATCGACCTCACCTAAGGGAGAAACAGGTGTTAGCTACCAAACTAGTTAGGATTCTCGAGAGGGGAGGGGGGGAGGTTTAGGGAACGAGAAAAAAATAAACTTACCAAACACCAAATCCATTGTGCCGATAACAGCCACAGCATCAGCCAACATGTGGCCCCTCGACAAGTGATCGAAGCCACCCAGATGAGCAAAGCCCGGAGCGCGGATGTGCACACGGTACGGCCTCTCGGAACCATCACTGACGACATAGACGCCCATCTCGCCCTTGGGGGCCTCGATAGCCGAGTAGGTGTCACCAGGCGGGACGGCATAGCCCTTGGTGTACAGCAAGAAGTGATGGATGAGAGCCTCCATGTTCTCCTTCATGGCGGAGCGAGGGGGAGGGGAGATCTTGTAGTCCTCGACGCGGACGGGGCCGGCGGGCATCTTGTTGAGGCACTGGTGGATGATGCGGAGCGACTGGCGGAACTCCTCCATGCGGCACAGGTAGCGGTCGTAGCAGTCGCCGTTGATTCCCACGGGCACGTCGAACTCGACCTGGTCGTAGGCGTCGTACGGCTGGCTCTTGCGGATGTCCCACGGCACGCCGGAACCGCGCAGCATGACGCCCGTGAAGGACAGGTTCAGGGCGTCGGCGGCAGAGACCACGCCGATGCCGCGCAGACGGTCGATCCAGATGCGGTTGTCCGTGAGCATCTCCTCGGTCTCGTCGATGCGGTCGCCGAACTGCGTGGCCCACATGTAAATGTCATCGAGCAGGCCGAGAGGGAGATCTTGGTGGACACCTCCAGGGCGGACGTAGGCGGCGTGGAGACGGGCACCAGAAACTCGCTCGTAAAATTCCTATGTTTTTTTGACACATTAGTTTAAGGTGCTGGGGTTGGGTGTTGCATGATATTTCAGGTATTTTCGCGTAGAGTTTCCCGCATTGAGTTTTATATACCCATCTGATAGAAACCTCCGATATTTAAACAGATGAACCAATTAAACTCACCATCAGCTTCTCTCTTTCCTCGAAGCCCCACAAGAAAGGCGTGAGAGCACCGACGTCCATGGCGTGAGACAGAACAGACATGAGATGGTTGAGAATACGGGTGATTTCGGCGAACATAGTACGAATCCACTTGGCGCGTTCGGGGATCTCAACGTTGAGCAGCTTCTCGACGGCCAGAGCAAAACATTGCTCGTTGGTCATCATGGAGACGTAGTCGAGACGGTCGAAGTAGGGCAGCGCCTGGAGGTAGGTCCTGTACTCGCACAGCTTCTCGGTGCCGCGATGCAGCAGGCCGACGTGGGGGTCGGCACGGACAATCTCTTCACCCTTGAGCTCGAGAATCAGGCGCAACACACCGTGAGCGGCCGGATGCTGGGGACCGAAGTTGACCGTGTAGTGCCGCACCTTGCGGGCCAGGATATGATCCTGGGGAGGCGCTCTCGGGGCACCTTCCGCCTTCAAGGCCTCCAAACCGTAGAGATCCTCGTTGGGCGCAAAGTCCTCGCCGGTAGGGACCAGACGGGTTCCTTGGCCCTCGTAGCTGGGCTCGGCATACCGTCTGAGAGCGGAGGCAGAAAAGGCACGAGTCGAGTTGAGGTTGTTGAAGATGGGGGCGCTGGGGCGCATACAATGTCGCTTGGCATTGCGCCCAGCGAGTCGGAACAGCGACGTCGCCATTGTTGTTAGAGGGACTGTCGCTCGGAAGGTCGGGGGCCGGGAATGGATGGATTCGGAGGAGGATGGACGGCGACGAAGAGACAAAGGGGAGGTTCGCCGGTGGGTGTGGCCTCTTCTCCGGCGTTTCAATGGCTCGCAGTGAGCTTGCGATGTGATAGCAGCAGTACTGTATGTAGCAAGGTGGTGGTGGGGATGCTTGACGTCCACTCGAGTTCCCAGACCACGGCAGCGGCAACGCCCGAGCTTCGAACTCCTCAAATCGTTGCCGTCAAACAGTTGGTCAGTGATTTCAATCCAATCAGACGCCATCAGTTGAGCAGCCATTCCAATGTCACTCCCCCACGGCGGGCAAGCTCGTCTCGACTGTTGCCGGCCAGGGCGTTTATCCGGCAGCCGGCCAGGGCGTTTATCCGGCAGCCGGCCGCCAAGCGGTGCCATGGATGACAGGGTTGTATGTCATCTGATTGGCTGACATCTTGACTTTGGTTAGACTCTTTCGCCAGGCAGTGTAAGTTGGAAATTGGGCTTGTTGGTTGAAGATTTCCAAGAAAAGAGGGAGAAGGGAAGAGCATGTCCGCATTTATATCTTTGTTACCAGAGAGATCCAACATGTGCTGGAGTTAAGAGTGGAGTTAGTCAACAATGTCACTTACTCGCGACAAACCTCCATGTGGACATTGAATTCGAAGCCATGATGTCTCCCTCGCCGGAGCTACAAAGCCGTGGATTTTGGACTGATACTCTCGACATGCAAGTATATCTAGTTGAAGTATCTTCATACCTGCCTCTTGCAATTGGAAATTCAGCTTTCTCTCTACGCCCCAGGTTTCGTCCATGTTCGAAGTCGACAACCTGACCAGAGGTTATGGTCCGCCATGTACCCTGTTGGCCTTGTCATTGCGGTTCTGTCCACAATGTCTCCGCCGAGGCCCATCAGCACTGAGCCAGGCAGTCCCTGAACCTCTCCGCCACTGGCTGCAGCGCGATAAGATCTCAACCGGCCAATCAGCCGCGCTCCCGCAAAGGCGGTCAAAAAGTTTCCCGTTCATGGGAAAAATTCTGCCGCTCCATCGCCCGTCGCAGCAAAGAGCTCTCTTTCCCAAGAATTTGCCCGGCGTGCCGACCTGTGATAGCGAGAGGGTAACCCCGCCAAAGCATTATTTACACATATCGTCGCAATGGGATCCTCAAAGAAGCAGACCGCGGTGCCCGTCAGGACAAAGGTCCCAAACCAAGAAGAGATCGAGAAGCGCAACGTACGTCAACAGTCAAGGCTGCGCATGCAACGAGAAACTGACTGCTGGCTTTATATTTTCTAGACTGTCCATATCAACGCCGAAACTGTCACCAATGTCACATCCACCGACTTCCCCGGTTTCTACCCCGGCGAGGACCATTCCTGGGATATCGAAAAGTTCCGCGAAAGCGTCCGCGTAGTGTTCCACCAGAACGACCCATATGAGGCTCAATTCTCGCTCATCGGCGTCGACGCCTCCATCGCCAACGCCTTCCGCCGCATCATGATCGCCGACATCCCCACGCTGGCCATCGAGGACATCTTCATGTGGAACAACACCTCGGTGATCCAGGACGAAGTTCTCGGCCACCGCCTGGGCCTGATCCCCTTCACCGGCGGCAAGGAAGGCCTCCACAACTTCCTCAAGTGGTACAAGAAGGGCGAGACGCCCTGCGACTACAACACGGTCGAGCTCGAGCTCAAGGTCAAGTGCGAGAACAACGAGAGCGCGCCGGCGGACAGCAAGGACCCCAAGGAGCTTTACCACAACGCCCACGTGTACGCCAAGGACATCAAGTTCGTGCCCAAGGGCCGCCAGGCCAAGTACTTCTCGGGCGAGAACGCCATCCGCCCGACCAACCCCGACATCCTCGTCGCCAAGATGCGGCCGGGGCAGGAGATCGACCTGACGATGCACATGCACAAGGGCGTCGGGTCCGACCACGCCAAGTTCTCGCCCGTCGCCACGGCCTCGTACCGCCTCATGCCCACCATCACCATCCTCGAGCCGATCCTGGGCCGCGACGCCGAGAAGTTCCAGAAGTGCTTCCCCGAGGGCGTCATCGGGCTGGAGAAGGTCACCAAGGAGGAGGCGAAGAAGAAGGGCAGCGGGTACGAGGGCCACGAGGGTGAGGTCAAGGCCGTGGTCCTGGACGCCATGCGCGACACCGTCAGCAGAGAGTGCTTGCGCCACGACGAGTTCAAGGACAAGGTCAAGCTCGGCCGAAGGAGGGACCACTTCATCTACCTGGTGGAGAGCACGGGGCAATGGGAGAGCGACGCCATCTTCCTCGAATCGATCGCGCACCTCAAGGAGAAGGCGAAGAGGTTCGAGAAGCAGGTGGTGAACATGGTACAGTAAATGTTGTACTAGGGTCAGGGGAATCAAAGACAACACGAGAAGAGGTGAGGTGATTTTTATGTAGGATGGTGTTGAAACAGAATTTGAGCGATCATCATGTGGAATCACACAGGGAAAGAGGAAAAAGTCACACGGGATCGTGAGGATACCCTTCTCTCTTGTAACCATCTAAAAGAACATTGGAACGGCGTCACGGAGGCTAGGGATTGGTGGCCAGCTTTAGTTTAATGGTTTCTGCTTGTTAATTATTATAGACATGTCGGTGCACAGGATGTCATTACCAACTTGTCTTGCATAAACAATACCCCTGATTAGAATTGATGTCTTTCGCTACGTAGAGGTAGTAGGTTTTGAAGCACATGATTAAAGATATCTTGTATTGATATTGACTCAAAGGAGTGGCCAGCAAATTCGTCGCTATAACCCCCCTTCAAAGCCTGTCATTCCCCGCTGCTTGTTGTGTGACGCTCCCGCTTGTAAGCAATCTACAAATTCAACCCGACTACAGCATAAACATAGTCCAGCCAGGCCAGGCGAAGCAACCACAATTCTTAAATGCCATGGAGTGTTCATGCAAACCTGAGGCTAAAGTTGAACACCACTCCTACAAACGCTGGATCAGTAACGGCGATCTCGGTACCTGCCGTCAGCCCAAGCTCCTCAAGTGTCTTCTCCAAGTTCGGTCTCGTCTGCTCCTCCAAGCTCGGGGGCAACTGCATGTACAGCGTCTTTCCCTCGGCGCGGACCGACGGCTTCTTCAGCTGCGCCTCGGGAAGGGTGGCGAACGATTCGATGAGCTCCTCGAGCGTCCACTTGGGGTTGACCTTGAGCACCCTCGCCGTCATGCCGCACACGGGGCAGTCCTCCTTTTGCTCGTGCTTGAACGTATACGTGTAAATGCTGTCGTTGCCGGAATACATCATGTAGTTGGGCTCGCCTTCGCCGGGGGTGCCCAGAAAGGGTGCACAGCTGGACGCGATCTTGAGCGCCTCGTTGCAGCAGGCCGCGGCGATGACCGAGTTCGTGGCCGCGATGGCCGGGATGATGTTCTTCACCACGCCTTGCGTCGAAGAGTACGTGACGCCCGAGATGTTGAACTCCTTTGCTCGTTCGAGCGCCTTCTGGTAGAGCCAGGTGATGTGCTCCGGGTCGTCCTTGTCAAGCTGGGGGAACGGCTTCTCCTTGTCCCAGGCGATGACGTGCGCCCATTCGATGCAGTGTTCCGGCTGGCGAGGGATGCTGGCAAGAGTGCAGAGAGGGACGGCGGCTCGCGGAGCGTGCATGTCGAGCTGGCACTCGATACAGGAGCCCATGGTCGGTAGGATGACGCGTGCTTGGCCCTTGAAGCCCTCGGTGCCGCCGTCGATTAGCGGTTTCATACTGTCAGGGTTCTCGTAATTTGCCATGTTGACAAGCGTGGCGTTGATCCATCGGCGAGCCTCGATGCTGTCCAGTCCGCAGACTACAATCTGGAACTGCTGGTAGAATTCTTCGTCGAAGTCCTGTATCTTGCAGTTATATGGCGTAATCTTGACACCTTTTACCCTTCTCTCAACGAACTTGGCAGCTACTTCGGCTTTGAATTTCCCTACGTCCGCGTGGCGGAAGAGGAACTGGCGGTTAAGGTTGGAGATGTCGATCGTATCTAGGCTTCCAGGTCAGCTCTTGATAACATATACTCTCCTATAGAGGACAACCGACCCATGTCAATGACGGAAATGTCCTTGAACCCGGAAAGGGCGAGGTTCTTGAGGATCTCACACCCTAGTCCTCCTGCTCCGCTAATCTGCTGTCAATTTTCACAATCATGGCTTGTTGAAGCACTGGAATGAGACTAACATGACTCTGGAAAAAGCGATCAGCTTCTGCTTGAGATACACATACACTTGACATACCGCCAGTTGGGCCGATGACTTACAGGATTTTGATTTTGTCCATGTTCTCCACCACCGTTGAGCCGTCAAACCCATCCGGATCCACGAACGCGCCTGGCCGTGTTCGGACATTGTCGAGATATTTCCTATGGTAAAGGTAGCGTGTTAGCTGTTGGGTCACAAGATTTCAGGATATGGAATCTAGGGGGGTGTTCTTGGGTTACGGTCGAGAGCGCATGACACCTACCATCTTTTCGACTCTGAGCCTGGGAGTACTTCCGCACTTGACATGACTAGTTTATGGCTGGAAGGGGGGACTTCGCTGGTGAGAATAAGAAGAGAGGCGGACGGCGGGTAAGATGGGAATAGTGATAAGATTCGCTGGTAAGTCGGAGCTCACAGATTGTTGCGAGTTGAATGTATGTACAATAGAGGGGTGAGTTGACGGGACAACAAACAACGGAACTGGAGGGGGAAGCTTGCGGGGACTTCCCAAGGATGGGAGATGGTGAGTGGATAGCTCCTGCCGCCCTGTTAGTGGATACCCTGTAGGTTGCCAACGGCGGCAACCGGAAGTGCCCGAGAGTGTGGTTCAGGGCCCCTATAGGGAAGGGACGACTGCCTGCACAGTGGATCAGTTAGTAGCAGCAATACGCTATCATCCCCCTGTTGCTTTCCGTTTAACGCAGATGAATGTCAACAAGAGACGGAACTTCCACTTTCCAATTTCTCTTTCCATCGTCAAACGATAGGTAAAGTTCCGGGGTTTGAATTTGATATCAAGCCCAGCCTTTGTGATCCAAAGTGTTCACCAACTAACTTCATTTCAGATAAATGAGATGGACGGCCTTTTGACGCCCATCAGCACCTCCCGCCTGAGTGCGAACCACAACGAACCTCTGCTCCAGGAAGTCGGCCTCATAAAGGAAACAGCAAAGCCGAACGAACCTCTACTACAGGAAGTCGGCCTCAAAAAGGAAACAGCAAAGCCGAACCGGTCTTCTGGTCAGAGGCCCTTGAACTCGCCCGAGGAAGCCCTCGAAGTTTTACGACATGAACCTGACTACGACCAGCTAGTCGCTACTTTGCGATTCCTCAGCCATGAGGATCTAGCCGGGTCCGCATTCAGCATCAAGGAGCCAAGTCCTATGACCGCAAAGCTAGTTCAGGTGCTGGTGTCAGAAATCGTCCCGAACTATTGGACGTTGCTAAACGAAGACTCCCATGAAACCAAGTCTTCGGCCTTAGGACTTCTGCTAGCTTGTCTACGCAGTCTTACGGGAATCAGGGCGATTATTGTGCGTCTGAAGGCATTGCTACAAGAGGCAAAATCGGGCGATGGCAAGCCCAAGCGACCAGATATCGCCATCAACCTGGCAGTCCTTCTCAACTTGGTATGCCTGTTACTAAAAGGCGATGATTCCATACGTGGCATTTGGAACGCGGCTACAAGGACCCTGAAAGGGGACGTCAAGACCAGAATGCTCTCGCAAGAGATTCTGTTGACCTTTGGCAGTGGTCGGATCCTTTCACTGACTGCAGAGGCAATTGAACATGCGAAGGATCACAAAGCAGAAGTTGACGTCAGCAACATCTGGCTCGCAAATGGGTCAGAGTATACCAAGTGGTTAAGCGGAAACATTGTCAAGTGGCAACTCACCTCGCCGACACCGGATGAGACGAAGCTTTGTTCCGAGTTGTTCTTGAAGGCTCTACGACTGGGACACTCCGGTAAGACGGCTCCGAATGACTCTAGTTTCTGAGACGATGGCTGACCTGGGGCAGATGCGGCCATGAAATGTGTCCTTACCAGGTTGCTACTTGCCCAAGGGGCCGACAATGAGCGCTTCGGGTCCCTGTTGGGTAATCTCCCTCGAAGCGAGCGGCGTAAAGTTCTCTTTTCGGTCTTGAAAACGTTCGCCGAGGACCATCTTAATCGGTTGGGCACGTGTGATGCCGAAGGCAGCAGAGAAATGGTATCCGCAGTAGCTGGTGCAATCAGCTCTATCATAAACCATGATCCGGATAGACTGGCCTATCTTGTCGAGTGGCTGACAGGTTCATCTGGCGCTGGACTTGGCGACTCTATCGGTATCCGACGAGCCGTGGTGGCAGTTGTCTCTCAGGATAGGGACTCTATCGTCAGTGTGCTTGAGAAGAGCATCGCCCAATTCGGAGATCAGTTATACGTCAAACACTCTCCTATGTTGCAACAAGAAGGTTGGTTCTGGCTTCAAACAACGTCTCTTTCTTCTTTAGCGTAACTAACGGTTTCAAAGTGCATGCGCAGGTGCTGCTCCTGAGCGCTGGATACGTCCACAAGATCTCGCCCTTGAAACTCACACTGCTGATGAGATCAAGCCCTTGGCTAAATGCTATCTCCAACAGGCTATCGTCGTCAAACCAGAGGGCTCGTTTCCTGGGCATGGTCATTGGCGAAGGGCTTTCCAGTCTCGTTGATAAGGGTGATAAACGCCTGAACTTCCAGCTTGAAGAGACGGAACTGCCGGAAGGAAAGTGGTACAAGAGTCTTGTTGAGATCCACGACACTCTCGGCTCATGGGATTCGCTACACAAACCTCATAAACCTGTGCCAAAAAGGAAAGACTTCAAAAAAGCTTCCCATAAGCCAGCACCATCACAGCCTCGGACCCAGGGGTTTATCATCGAGGAACTAAGCGATGAGGACCTTAGTGAGCAGGATGATATTGTTGGCTACGGAAAGCCCGACTCAGATGCCGAAGACTCGGATGACGATCCTGAATTAGTCAAGAGAGACAAGGCCAAGGCACCAGTTTATATCAGAGATCTCATCAGATACCTCCGCGACACTGACGATTATGATCGCCAGAAACTTGCACTCGTCACCGCCCCAACGCTCATTCGACGAAAGGCCAATTACGGCACAGAGGTCACTGACCACGCAGAGGAGCTGGCGTCCTTACTAGTCGGTCTCCAGGACAAGTTCGAAATGGACAATTTTGATGATCTGCGGCTGCAGGCAATGATTGCCATCGTTGTTGCGCAGCCCCAGCTCATGGGTCAGTGGTTCGCAAAGACCTTCTTTGACGGAGACTACTCGGTGTCTCAGCGATCTTCCATCCTTGCCGTCTTGGGTCTAAGTGCCCGTGAACTTGCCGGGTTCGAGACATCCGAGTACGCAGCAGCTGCATCCTTCCCTTCCAAAAGCCTCCCAGAGAAAGTGGAGAGGCTGTTCATCAGCCAAGGCCCTTCAAACGCGTATCAAAGCTCCTCCTCATTGAAGCCTCTGCCTCACAACGCGCTCGAAAGCGTAGCAACGTCCATCACGTCGAGCTTCCTTGCGCCCCTATCAGCAGCCGCCGCCGACTCCACCACCGGGCCCGATGTGCTGAAGCTTTCCACCTTCAAGTCCCGTCTTCCCGGCGACGAGGGCAGCAATGACGCAGCAGCAGCAGAAGAACAGCACATTAGCAACCCCAAAATCAAAATCAAGTCCCGCACCAAACCGCGCATCCGCGCCATCCCCAACACCACCGCTCACCTCATCTCCACCTCCTTCTTCAACCCCCTCACGGCCCGCTTCCAAGCAGCGCTGCACTCGTCCGTCTCGCGAATCCGTGGCATCATGTTCCAGCCGTACCTGCTAGCACTCTACCTCAAGACCCTCGCTCTATTGCTCCATGCCGCGGGGCCCAGCACCCTCGCGCTCCCCCAGATGACGGGAGAGCTGTGGCGGCTCCTGCTGAGCACGAGCGTGCGCGCGCAAGCTGTGGGGGACGTCGGTGTCACGCAGGCGGTTTTGTTTGGGTTGTTGACGTTGCTGGATGTCAATGAGGACCGCATGAGGGATGTCTGTCAGGAGTTGGGGAAGGAGGTGGTGGAGACGGAGGGGTGGGTGGCGGGTGTGTTTGAGGGATTGAGAGGTGGTGATGAGGGTGGGGAGGAGGAGAGGACGAAGATGTTGGCTGCGGGGGTGCTGGTTAGGTTGAGGGAGGGGGTGGAGAAGTATAGACTGATGATGGTTGGGGATTTGATTGGGCTGTGAAGGGTGGGCTTTTGTTTGTTGGGCTGAGAAGATGGAGACAGAAAGGTAGGAAGACTAGGGAGAATGAGAGGGGTGTGGTGGCGAGGTGGGTGTAAGAGTACTGTCTTCAGGGTGACAGAGGAAGAATTGTACGATGGTAATCTGTCGAAGTAGAGAGGGCAGGTGTCTGTCTAGTTTTTTGTTGAAAAAAGAAAGGAAAACCTGATGAAAAGCAAAACGAAACAAGATTTCAGATGCGCTGGCTATGATCGATGCTTCCATACCACCAAGACACATAGTAGTAAAAAATAACAAAAAGATTGCGTGGAAGAGCTGAGCCAGGAACCCCTAAAACACCTCCCTTATGGCACCTAAAGAGCACTGTAGCAAAAAGAGCAAGACAACCCAACGCCGGGAGTGGTGACGATTAGGGTGATCATGTGACTTGTGGATCTACTGACGCCAGCCGGCTTGGCGCATGGGGTACGTACCCATGCAGCGCTAAAATGGCCCGGGGGGCACCGGACAAGTCGGCTGTGGAACTGGATGGATTGCAACATTGACAAATCAATTGGCACCATTCATTGAAATATTTCGAGGGACAAGGTTGTTGAAGTCTTGCTTGTTTCCTATTCTCTTGCATATTCCCTTCAGCATACTACATACTTCACCATGGGGTCCCAAGCTTCTTCCCTTACCGCCCTTCGTAAGTACCTCTGCACAACTAACCGACTGTTTCCGGCATAAAGCGCTCTCGCTGTCCGCGCGGTGACTAACCATCAATGCGCTTGTTTACTACAGCTTCCGCCGTTCCGGCGCAAATTACGACTCCTTCCACCGATGCCCCCGCGAAGCCCAAGGTGCGCCTCCGACCCCCCGATGAACACCAGCTCACGGATACCACGAGGTTAATTTACGAATACTAAAAATAAACAACAGCCGTGCTGCGTGTGCAAGGAAGAGAAGGCCAAGCGCGACGACTGCATGCTTTTCTCCAAGTCCGATGACCCCCAGAAGGACTGCGTGTCGACGATAGACCAGTACCGCGCGTGCATGGCTGGTTTCGGCTTCAAGGTCTAAGACAGATCTTCGTGCGAGCGACCGAGCGATCAGCAGTAGCAGAAGCAGTAATGACCGACGACATGATGAGTCCAAAACACAATATCCATGTATAATAAATACTACTACAACCACAACCGTGCTGGCCAGCACCGGAGGCGGCGTTCTCAGGCATAAAATCATACTACGGCATCATACATTTGTACAACAATAGAAAAGGAGGGAAAGAGACTCTTGGTTGAATCTGCATTGTTGGGTCATTTACAATTTGGTTCTCCCACTTCCCTACACTCGCCGCCGGGACATCGGCTCTTCGCCAGTTCTCATGGTCTCTAGCTGAGCCGGGTAGTGTACGAAACACCTTAGTCTCACTGACTTTCACGGTCGGCAGCCCGTTCTACCATTTCCATCCTCCCAATCCAGAGCCTACGAGATCACCGTCCGAGAACACACATGGTCAAACACTAAACCCGTCAAATGCGACCACAACGAAATCACATCACCATCAACGAGTTCAGCACAAAGCATTAGCAGCCTCCCATTCCTCCCTGATACCAACCTTCACCACAGCAGCAGCCGGCCTTGACGAAGCTTCCTTTGAGACCATGGATCCCTGCGCACCCCCAGGCAGCAGCTGCTGGCCCAACGACTTGTCCACCTTAGGCGACGCGGCACCGTCCTCCTCAGGCTTCTTAGGCTTAGGCTGGGGCAACATGGCAGCCAAGTCCTTGCGACGACCCTCGTATAAGGCGCAGAGCTGAACACTATGGTTGCTCATGATGCGCTGCACATCGGCCAGCTTCTTGGCGATGGCTGTGAGCTTTTGGTCGCGGGCTTCTACTGCTTTCTTGAGTCGAAGGAGACGGCTTGTGTGCATGGCTGAGCTGCAAGTACCATGATCATGGAGAATTAGAACAACGAGGGCGAGATGTTTTTTTTTCCCCCGAGAATGCGACATTGGAACGGGAACGAAGTGAACGGTCTAACGGCGGGGCCTGGTTGGTAGGTTCCGGTACTTATCGAGGTAGACTTACTGGAGGTCATGATACTTGGAAACCGACTTCTTCACGCGGTCTTGGATGGAGGAAAGTGCGCTTTGGTAGGCTGATAGCAGGGCCTTGCGCTTCTTATCTCGCTCTTCTCTTGCCTGGAATTTTGAGAGAAATCAAGATTATGGCTAGATGAGTGTTTTCGTTCACCGGAATAATGCTTGAGTTCGCTCTTCGTTCTTGATTGATGACCATACCTTCTTGAGACGTGCTCTAGCAGCGCTGGCTTCCTGGAGTCGCAGGTTGTATGCTTGGTAGTCGTCATCGGAACCCGAATCGTCAAGTGCGGTGCCAGTCGATTTCCTGAGCCTGGACTTGGCGGTGCTGGCTGAGGGAGCCATGATTGGACCAGGACGTTTTTATTCTTGAATGTAGAAAGAAAGGAGGGCTACTATGTAATCAAATAGCAGACTACAACGGGAAACTTGAAGTCAAAGTGGTCAGAGAAGTGTCAGATGAACGGGAGTTCGTCCAGAATTCACGACGATTGATGTCCTCGGAAGTCGGCAGGCAAGTGTAATTCTCCACATTTAGATCCAGAAGGAGCAAGTGACAGGCACCTCCCCTGCAGCGATGGACCACAGTCCCCAGACTGTGTGGAAATTGAGGGCGGTGAAAACTGGCAGATCGTTGATGGGATCGCAGGCCCCCGCCAAAAAATTGAATGCAGCAGCACAGACAAGGGCGTCCCGAAATTCGAACGTTTAGTTGTACACCAAGCCCATTGACCTTTGACGACTCAGCACACAAGCTGAGAACCTCGTCAACGACGTCAAGCAATCATGGGTCTCGCCGCTGCCAAGAAGTGAGCGCATATTGGATGGCTGTGCTCCCCTTGTTTACAACGTGCTAATCGCGAAACTTCAATAGCAAGCGGAAGCTGGGAACCGACCCCAACAACACGAAATGGTCCCGTAACGAAACCACTTTCGGCCAAAAGATCCTTCGCGCCCAAGGCTGGCAGCCCGGCGAGTTTCTGGGCGCCAAAGATGCCGCGCATGCCGTACATCACACGGAAGCCAGCTCGTCACACATCAAGGTCACGCTCAAGGACGACAATCTCGGTCTCGGCGCGAAACGGAACAATGGCGACGAGTGCACCGGTCTCTTCGATTTCCAACATCTTCTTGGGCGACTGAACGGAAAGAGCGAGGATGTCCTGGAAGCTGAGAAGCAGAAGCGCGAAAACCACATGCGCAACCACTACTTGGAACAAAAGATTGGAACGATCCGCTTTGTCAGAGGCGGCTGGTTGGTTGGTGACGTGGTCAAGGAAAAGGTGACGGAAGAGGACGGCGTACCACAAAGCGATGCTGCCGACGAACAAGCGAAGACAACTCCTTCCCAAGACACCAACAGCGCCGAGCCCACAGAACACAAATCCAAGAAGAGGAAGGCAGATGCGGACAGCGACGAGGAAGAGGAGAAGGTGGAAAAGAAGGACAAGAAATCGAAAAAGCGGAAGACCGACACCGAAGCTGAAACAGACAGCGAGTCCTCCAGGTTAAAGAAGAAGGAGAAGAAGGACAAAAAGGAAAAGAAGGACAAGAAGGACAAGAAAGACAAGAAGGATAAGAAGGACAAGAAGGATAAGAAGGACAAGAAGAAGTCGAAGGACGCGAAACAGTCTGAAGAGAGCTCTTCAGATGACGTAGAATCGTCTGCTACGGAGACCAAGAAGTCGAAGAAGGACAAGAAGAAGGAGAAGGAGAAAAAAGACAAGAAGAAGGACAAGAAAGAGAAGAAGCGCAAGGAGAAGGAGTCGTCAGACTCTGCCACAGAAAGTGAAGACAGCAAATCGAAAGATAAGAAGAGGAGGAAAGACGGTGCTGAAACAGAGGCGAGCACACCAGGTGGAAGCGGTACTTCTACGCCTACTGTTACATCTTCAACCCGGTTCTTGGCCAGGCAAAGGTTCATTGCGCAGAAAAAGATGGCTTTCACCGACAGCGCAGCTCTCAACCAGGTCAGTACTTCAACTCTGGTGAATCTCCCCGTTCTTTGAGTGTCACCACTAACTTATTTATGTCTGCAGATTTTCATGATCAAGTCATAGTACATAATTGATGTGGTCGGCTGGGAAGCCTTCTATGTTGCGTACTAGTTTCTTTTGTTCCATACCTCATGATAAATTTAGCGTTGCTTTTGACCCCAATACCTCATTCACATTATAGCAGCTTGTCTAATGAAAATGAGTTGAAGGTACCATTGTCATGGTTTGACCAAATCCGCCAGCTACTTCACCAACAATCCTGAATTATGATTGTTATGTGAACCTTAGGCTGAAAAACCTTGCGAACCATCTGTCACTTCATTACGACGCCGTTGATCGCACCTCCATTTTCGAAGCAGCTCTGCTGGTCGTGGCATTCAAGTCAAGGCCGACTGCTCGTCAATCCTGGCTGGATGCTTGGACCACCAGAAGACTGATGGAGTACTTGTTCCTGTTCATATATGTGTGGACGGGGCAGGCCAAGGCCGGCCGATCCTGCCCATGGGCAGCAGACGAAATGATGAACTAGTCTTACCTGGTATGATACTTGTGTGGTCTCTTTCTACCCCCCATGTCTATTATTTTAGTCTTGAGGATCAGAGTTCTGAAGGACTTACTCATCTTGAATCAGATATGCCTGATGATCCTATTTTTCCAGAAGTCCACGCGAACCAATGCTCTGTGACTAACGATGCGGGAAATCAACTTATTGTATTCCGTGTTCACATCGGCTCCATTGCGCCGGTTTATCAATACTCTGGCCCTCGAACTCGGACTGGTCGCGGACAGTGACAAGCACGCTCTGCCGCCTCGTGGCAGGTACTGCGTCCATTTTCCGTACGGGAGAGGTTTGTTCGGACGACGGAATCCAGCCGCAGAACACCCACGATCGCTTTCCGCTTTCTTTGCGCAAAATATTAATTCTGCCATAGAATGTCGACTGCTTCGGTTTTTGCTCACGGATCTTTCAAGGTCACGATTTGCAGTTGGTTGTTGGTTCTAGGGAAATAAACTATTACACGCGCCTTTGATCACTTTCCGGTTGGCACCCCCCGCCTTCACTCACCCTTCACTCACCCGACCTTCACCCTACTTTCGAAATCGCTACGCCCATCTGGCTACTTCTTTTCCCGCACTTTCTTTGCTACCCTTAGCACCAACCGCCGGTGGCCACACAACCGCATTTCCCGCGCGGCAGCATCTGGTGGCTACCTCGAACTCAACTCCGATCAAAACCCATCGCCGGAACGCAGTTCAACGTCATCGATGATGGAGAAGAAGAGCCTCCCAACGCGGTTTCAGCCGCTGTCGTATGCAAGCGCTCTCCGGGGGAAGCAAGGCGCACGTATCGAAGTCAAGCCGACTCCGACTCCGACTCCGATCCCGAAGACCGAAGCCCCTCTCAAACCTGCAGTCACATCTGTCCCTTCGAAATCAACTGTGCAGCAACCCCCACCAGCAGTGCCTAATCTCAAGCAGCCAGAGCAACCAAAGTCCGCTGTGCATACGAATTCCACGACCGCTTCGTCACGAGAGGAGTACCCGCAGCTTGCACAGCGTGTGGCTAAACCGAAGCTGGCTCCAGTATCTTATGCCCAAGCTGTGACTGGTAAAAGGACAGCCACGTTGGTGGTCAAGAAGAAGGAAAAGCAAGGGCCGCACACGGATCCGCAGAAGACAGAGGGGGAGACCACTGTGCATCAAGAGCTAGGGAAAAGTCCTCAGAAGAGTCCGCAGAAGAGTCCTGAAAAAGGTCCTCAGAAAAGTCCCGAGAAGGTTCCCCAGAAGGGTCCTGAGAAGAATTCTCAGAAGAGTCCCGAGAAGAGTCCTCAGAAGAGTCAGAAGAAAAGTCCGAAAAAGAAAAAGAAAAAAGGAAATACCAATCCAGAAGCGAACACGGCGGCGTCAGGTTCAGTCATCAAAACACAGCACATTCCTCACCACCAAAAGGCGTCCAAGCAGAGTCAGGAACCGGAAAAGAAAAGTGCTGCCACTATCGAGCGAGGTTCGACAGCGCCTCAAGGTGGCGGACTTAGCAAGGAGAACACACGCAGCAAGAATGCATGCACAGCCGCAGCTGCTGGTGAACAAAACCAGGGAAAGAAGTTGAACGCCGAACCGCACCGCGGACGAAGCCCAGTTAAAGCATCACCATGCATGCGGAATGCCCCAACCAAGCCGAAGGCCGCAGCTTGGGGTGGCCAAAGTTGGCGCTCTCCTGCTACTATAAGACCAAGACAACGAAGCACAACTTTTCCTGGTTTCGAAATCTCTTCCCATCCTCTTCACAACCAGTCTCCCACACTCACCGCTCGCTATCAATTTGGCCAGTCACCCAGACCCTCGACCAGCTGTGCAACACGTTTTGCCAAACACCCTCAATACAACCATCACGAACATAATTTTCATCATCGTTCCAAAGGCTCCGTACCAACAATGGGCAATCCTCACGCGTACCATGTTCGTTGCCGCGCTCTCGGCGTTGAGCAATGGACCAAAGCAGCAGCAACTCCCATACGATCCTCCAACTTTCTCGGATCAGGAGATTTCGTCATCCACTGCGATGAACCTGGCGAAGAGGGATTGTGGCCGAAAGCCATCAACAAACAGCGGCGGATCGCTGAACATATCAAGAAACACGACCGAAAGGAGATCGAGTATGTTGTTCCCATGCGTGGCTGCCTGTTTCTCATCAAAACGTTGGTAACTAACCTCCACTGATAATAGCTTGTGGACGGAGCCCCGTGATTGGGACGTCCGGATCGAGTGCGGAGGTGAAAAGTTCCTCGTTCATCGCAAAATGCTCGCCCGAGAGCAAAGCAGTTTGAAAAGCCTGTCTAGAGTATTCCCAGTAAGTACCTATTTTGCACTATCTACCGAATTTTATTATCTCATTAAAAAAAAAAAAAAAAAATATATATATATATATATATATTTTGATTTTTTTTTTTTCCTTACGTGAAATGCTAACAAGCTCCTCAGGACGGCTCCAAGACCATATTCTCATGCCCTTACACGACCCCGGAGCGGATGGCCAATGTATTGGCCTTTATCTATGACAAGAGTAAGTTTCAGTCCCTTCTTCTCCACCATTTTACTTCACCCACAGGTTGCAAGGCCAATGAAACTAACACAAAACCCACACAGGCACCATGGAAGGAGAACGCTTCGTTCCCTCCGAAGACCACCCCCTCGACGGGGGCATTATCCTAAACAACACCATGGCCTATCTCGCCGGCACCGAAACCGACTTCCCAGCCCTGCGCGACGTCGCGTTCTCCAACTTCCAAAAAGCCATCCAAGGCGTCAAGCGCTTCTTCGACGACGCCAACGGGCTCATCCAAGATTCCGAGAACGAAGCACACGGGACCCTTTCCGAGGAATGGGATTGCCTCGGATCAGTCGTCACCGACGATGAGCTAGCGACTTTTTATCGTCCATTCCGCATCGCCATGCAGGCCCTTTTCGATTTCTACGTGTACAATCAGGACAAGTTCTTTGTGGATGAGATGCTGCCGCTGCGGGAGGCGATGTGGGGGCTGATGAATGATGTCTACTGTAGACGTCTTTTGTTGAGTAAGACGTTTAGAAATGATGAGCAGTCGGAGTGGGACGAGAGTGGGCTGTGGCAGTTTTGCGAGGAGGAGGCGGCGTTTTTTGAGTGGTATTGAAGTGGATTTGTGATCAGGCTGTCTGTGGTTACGAGGAGCATCACCGTTTGCTGAAGAAAGGAGAAAGTTCACTAGCTCGTCAATTTGCTTTGATTCGGAGGATTTGTTGGTTGGGGAAAAAAGGGGTTGATACATACTTCATTGGAGGAGCAAGCATGTTTTGTTCTCAAAAGTCCAATGGGCCCCGTGTTGCCCTCTTGGACTCGGCGAAGGGATTGAATTATGGGATGGTTGGGACAGAGAAGACCTTTTTTGTAAAATGGCCCCGTGTTGCCATTGAGTTATGTTTGGAACAGCGAAGATTTTTCAGGTGCGAGTCAAATGGCCCCGTGTTGCCTAGGACTCAGCAAAGGGATCGAATTAAGGCATGGTTCAGGACAGCCAGGATATCTTGACGCAAGTCAAATGGCTCTGTATTGTCTGGAAATCATTCGGCGAAAGGATTGGAATTGACAACCCGGTTTGCGTCTCGTGACGCCCTACAACACCGACCTCTTCCCTTCTTCCTACATGTGCCGCAGTGAATATGATAACTCGTGTGGTGAACATCTTTGCCAGTGCTCTTTTCAGCATTTACAACCTTCCCTCAACGCTGAGTACCTCTATGACAGTTAAAACTGTAGGTTTCCCTTTAGTTCCTTCCGAATTAGACGGAAAAACTGACCGGGATAACATGACCGGAACAGCAACTCCAAATGCATTCAAGGAAAATGCGACTGATAATCAGCCACTGAGAGCTTCCACATCGATGCTTCCGATGGAACACCACCGGCATCCTTACTATTATGGTACTCATGGCATTTACGGTAAGTTCTCTGCTGCAATGATTGGGACTGTCCTCCCTCAGAGGCGCCCTTTGCACTTGCGGTATCGTATCACCGGCCATAACGGATGCAGATGATATCACGGCTTTTAAACTCGAGACTTGTCTCTATCATGAGAATGCTCCATGTGCCAAAAACCAATGGTGATGTGATTAACTTGCTATCATCAATAGAGTGGCTTTATTCCCTTCTTTTCTTCTGAATGAGTAGAAGCTCGATGGTACTGGAGAGTATCTTGACACTGACACTAGGCGAGGCCTATCCAGCCAGTCTCACGCTTCGCTCTTATGGCTCTTGTGCTTCGTAGCGCTATATTCTCAATGGACACAAAGCACCTTAGGTATGTATGGAACTTCGCCCATGTGGGTAGGTCGAATCTGGTGTCAGGTTCTAGTTTCCAAGATGAAGCATACAATTCAATACTGGTTTGTTTGTTAGTTTGGTTCTTCAACCATGTGTTGAACAGGGGAGTTTTGGAGCTCTCATTCGCCTTTGAAGAGAGGAACTGTCCTCCGTTTGAAGCATTATAGGACAATGACCAGGGTTTAAGACGCCACAGAAGCCTTTTATGTCTCTCTCCGACGCCTTCAAAACTAGACGATATCGGTCTACAGTAGTTAACCGATAGAAAGCCGACGCTTTCCTATATTCAGTAAAGCGTTGGCTTTTCTGTACCAAACTAACAAACAAACCAGGGCTGGATTGTAGGTATCTATCTCTTTTTCGTTCCTCCTGCTGCTCATAACGAGGCTTCATTTTCCCAGCTTTCGTTCGAGTTTACAGAGAAAGAAGCATCTGACTGACTTGAGATTTCGTTCATTCCCTGCTTTGTTGTTCCTGATTCCGCAACATCAGAGAGTGAAGAAAATCTTAAACTCAAATTGCAAGAAGTAGCCTCATGACCACTATCATCATAAATATAATTCTTTTTTACTACTCGAACTAGGATAGTGTTACCAAATCACGAAATAAAACCCATTTTCCTACTACTGAGGGACTGTGGCGCACCATAGAATCTCAAAGGCACAAATAGTGAGTATGTTCACAAACGCCCATCAGACAAAATATCATCAAATCAGCGTGCTTCCAACAAGGTGTTGCTAAAGCAAGAGCGCAACTCCATTGGTCTTTCGGTCTCTATGTCACCCGGAGAGTAACTCCGCAAGAAGAAGAAGACCCTCCCATAACTTGACCCCTCCCCTTTCCCACAGACCCGTTAGAAACGGACAAACCGGCTAGAGAACAGAAGGAACAATGCCCCAATCATGGCACAAACAGCGCTGTGTACCTATCTATGTATCTATATACCCTGATGCAGCATCGCCATCTCACGGTGTGCACCAGACGGTCCCGGATGTAGGTCGTGGTTGTGCCTGATTGACTACCGGTAGATATCTATTTGGGTTGCCACCTAGTGTGCTATTGAGTTTGGATTTCGAACTGGATCTGGGTACGGGTTGGATCAATGACTGGAGAGCATGTAGCGTATGCGGAAGAAATGACCTGTTCTGGGAAAAAGAACCCGCGGGTATTGAAGAGTAAAGGGAGAGATGTTTTGAAGAATGCTGGGAGAATGTATTAACAGGTAGAAATTTCAGGTTTCCTGTTTTTCATTTTCCTATCTTTTCATTGTCTTTCTACCATTTTGTTCTCAGTCCAGTGTGTCTCATCTTGGGATTCTCTGCTCTTTGATAAACGTTATTCAAGCTCATCCGAGAGAGTGTATCTCAGCCGGTTACTCTTAAGTCATGTCACTTGACGGGCTTCATCGCTGGAAAGCTGACAATGGTTTGTGGTATGTCTTAACTCTCATGTCCCAAAGGATTGTCTTTCCAAACCTTTCTCTCGATGTAGTTATTTGTATGTAGAGAATGCATGACTTTTTTTTTTCATGAAGCACAAAGGGACCATTACCCCAAGCGGTCATCGTTACTAATGATGTCTCAGGAGTTCCGGCATCCGAACAGCCACTCCTCTTATCTGATCTTGTCTCCGGACAATCTTGCTACTTGTACGGTGAGACAAATCACGTCAACTTCCACGGTCCAAATTTGGGGTTTGTTTAACATACATAGTTCAGGTCATCCTAGCCTGTAAATGAGGGTGTATTTGCCAGGCTTCATGCCTCTTGTGCAGGAGCTATTAAGGAGTGTGCTCTCTCTCACTCACTCTTTCACTTTTTGTCCATTTTTCTGGTGGAAATTCGGAAATTGCATAAACAAACTCACTTGAACGGAATAAACATCGGCCCATCCGAGGCCCAAGCAGGCGAGAAAGGTTGGTTTCTCGAACGAGACAAGCGGGAAGTCGGAGAGACTACTACGCCAGCAGCGGTCAATCTGCTCACAGTCATGCATCTACCCGGGCCGGATTGAGACTTTAAGAGGCAACGTTGGGTAACCACCGCAGATATTAATTGTGCTGAGGGTAGTGCTGGTGTAACAATGCTTGTGAAGAGGCGAACGAATCTGAGAAACAATGAAAAGCTAGGGGTCGAATGAAGGAAAATGTCGAGGAATACGGAACCATGTTCAGAAAGACAGCTTGTCGCAAATCGAGTCAAGGTATGTAAGAGCTTTCTCCTATTTTGTCAACGTGCCAGGGGTTGACTCGGCGCCACTTTCTGACAGGCTTCTACGCTGTCACTTGTTGATCTAGGTCTTTCACGTTGAGCTTATTTTGCATATGGCTCGTCTGTCTCAACCATGGTATGTGAATCCAACATGCGCAATTCTGTCTCATTGCCGCTGGAGATATTGAGATGAACCATAATAACACATTGAGGAATTCTGCCCGAGGGCATTATGATGGATAATCATCGCCACATTAAACTCGCAATCTGTGTGCCAGAGAGAACATGGGTAGCCTAGGGTTCCTCAACTCCATCATCGGGGTTACACCAACCGGAATCCGTAACTTGAGGAGAGATTGAATGGCAAGAATGGGTGTCAAAGTCAGAAATTGAGCGGACGCCGGTCTAGGTAATGGTGTGCTGCATGCAATCAAGGTTATGTTGCCACAACGAACCAGTGAGGGTGGAACACGGCTTGTGATGGTTGTTGGATCTGTCTTTCATTGCAGATGTGGTGGGTGGATGTACACAAGGGGGGGAGGTTTACCGGGCCTCTCGGACCTCTCGAGGCTCACCGGCTAGATTGGTAGGCGAGGTCGGCCAGATCTCTTAGATCCCTTTGACGCCCTTGGCCTCCCGTTTGAGGAGCCAATTGGCTAGTTAGAAAGGAGGTGTCATGCAGGATATCTAGTACCGGCGTACAGTGTTGGTGGGTGGTCTTTATGGAAACCTCTGTCAAGATGAAGGGACAATTCTTTGACACTCCCAGACGCATCTTGGCGGCATGGAATTGGCCAGTATACTGCGTAGAGGTCCCTTCCGTGTAAACGCTGGTACAACAAGAAGGATGAAGCCTGCCCACATATCAAGCCGGTCCACTTGGCGGACTACCTTTGGCAGAATGTTGGGGGATCCCGTCAGTGTAAGATTCCAGACCGGATTGAGAAGCTAAAGTGGAAGCAGTCGAAGGAGGTTGCAAAGACCACACCATCATGAGAATGAAGAAGCAGCCACCATGGCGGAGCAGATCTCCGTCAGAAGATGGGCCTCAAGTGTCCATGTTGATAGACCTCTGGCAACTTCCATTGAACGGAATCGACAAATGGAAACCGCATATGGATAGGAACACAGCTTGGACCAAGGTATGCAGAGACTGTGCTGACACGTGCATCTGCATCTTTAGGGAAGCTTATCTACAAGGATAAACGACCGCATGGGTGCATGGAAAGAGCACCAGCGCGGTCCCTCAAGCTGATATCCGATGATGGCGGATGAACCGTCCATTGAGAGCAGAAGGAGGAAAAGTGGAAGCGTGAAAGCCAAGTGATTATATGAAACGCCCAACTTGGACATGCCTTCCATGCCAGTCCGTACTTGCCTCGCAGAACATTCCAGGTTAACATGTCTGACAAGCAGGAAGTTGTTTGGCAGGAGGCGAAATTTCAAGACAGGAAGCCACGGTCCGTGGTCACGATAATCCATTCCAACAGAAGGAGCAGCTCAAGAAGCAGTTCAACTTGGTGTGGTTCAGTGCAGAGAGCAGTGACGGCAATCCCAGCCACTCACATTCGCGCTTTCTTACCCCGCAAACGTCCTGACATGGGGGGTAGCCATAGCTGGGGGCCGTGACGTCGAACCACTTGGCTCGCTTTAGCGCAAGTTTAATTGTTAGCGTCGGACGCTGCTAGGTAGCTTCCCCGGCGAGTCCCCGCAGTCTCCAATAACCCGCTAGCACAAACAAGGAAAGGACCCTCAGACGAAGAAGAGACATGCAACTTTGATTGGATAACGAAATAAATGGCTTCTCCACTTTGGCAGTGTGGAAGCCAATCCATCGCGGCCATCCTTTGGAGTCTCGCGTGCTTCTGCCTTCTGTCACTCCAACGGTGAACTCTAACAGATCATGGTTCAGACAGAAGAACTGATCGGCAGCTTTGCACTATCATTTTGCTATTGACACCGGTTACTAATACGGTTAGAGCTCAGAGTGGTAGCCCGATAAGCGCCGATTGGCTGTCAGACGCACAATCATCTCCATATTAGGTTAGCCTATGTGTCAATAGCTCACTGCCATGCTGAGCTCAATGATACGGAACCTTCCCGGCTGTTATACCTAGGGTGTGATGCGCCCCTTGAGGGTACATACCCTCTACCTGACGAGCAGCTTGACGAGTAGGGGTTCTTGGGGACTTTGTCTCCCCTCTTTGATAGACCAAGGAAAGTGTACATTATCCCCTCTTGCCTCCGGTTTCCCTCGTCGCACCTCATCCCCAATTCCTCGTTCATCATCTTTTTCTCTGAAGCTCCAAGTACCGACACCCCTCAGAGCCACTCGCAACAAAGAGAAGCACGAAGGTGTAACTTGAAGCGGACATTTGCCCACCATTCTGTCCTCTGCTTAGCGGGAAACAAAGGAGTTAGGAAGATAAAACTACTTGGTCCCGGATAGCTCACTCTAGTCAACCGAGACGGGAGATATTGCGAGTGTCGATCGTTTTTGCTGTTTGGCCATCAGTTAATTCCATTGCACGGGATTAGCGGTTTGACTCAGATAGAGTGCGCAATCGGGAGCAATCCGATAGCATCACATCATTCCTGCCGTCTATAAACCTCCCCTCGCACACCTCAGTCGTCATTCGGCCCCGCCCGACTTGACGTTTACCCCCTAACGGCTGCGTTTCACCTCTACAACACCGACTGCATCGGGTTACACGCAACTCGAACCACTGCCACCTGCAAACATACGAGCTCGTCTTTCACGAAAACAACTACCACACCACCCTCCACTCACCTTTGAAACCGTTACCGTTTCTACACGACTTATTCCAATAAGACCATCAACACAGTCCGGAGCAGGCCAGACCCTTCCCAGAACCTATATATCCCCCTTTCACCTTGCCACCACCTGTCCGCCTCTTTCACCATGTCTTCCGACAACAACAATTCGAATCAGACCAACAACGATATGGCGCGCCAACAGAGACGTGGTTCCGTGACTGCTTCTTCTGCCGCTTTGGCAAGCCTCTTCCGAAGCAACTCCATCTCACAGGGCCAGCCAACAAACTTCCCCGGAACCTCTGCCGCCATCAACGAGCAACGTCGGAGACTCTCCATCACCACCCTCGGCCTGTCCGGAACATCGCCGTCGGCTTCCTTTATGCGCCGTGCCAGTCTCTCCACCAACAACTCGGAACTGGCTGAAGAGAATGCCATTGATGAGGACGATTCTGCCCGCACCGCCCCAGCCGCCCCCTTCGGCCGCCGCATGAGCCTAGGTGCCAGAGGCCCTCGGGGTGGTGTTAGCCCCGGGATAAATGGTAGGCCGTCCCCACCAACCCGCAATGATAGCACTTCCCTTCGTGGCCCTCCTCCTACTCCTCCGCCTGTCTCGTCCCCGGGCATTGGTAACTACACATGGGGAAGGACGCCTTCACAAGCAAACATTGCTACTCCACTTAAGACCCCTTCTGACGTGTTATCTCCTCGTTCAGAGCAAGGCTTCAACTGGTCCGACCAGCTTCGATCCCGTGCTGAGAGCACCGTTTCTGGTCACCGGTCCTCATTCTCCTTTGCCTCGGGCCTCAGTGGCTCGCCTCCTGGCGCCGGCTTTAGACGCCCATCTCCGCCAGCCTCAACCCCTCAACATGACCGGGCCAAATCTGTCTCCGACATGCCGGCACCTCCCGCCCAAGCACCGAAAGCTCGACCTGTCCCACAAAAGCCTGATCCCTTCCAGGAGCGCATTCTGAAGGGCGACTTCTACATGGATTAAGCGCCGTCCAGAAACCACTGGCTTCGCTTTTTTTTCTTTTACAATGGTATCTACAACATGACATATCTGCTTTTCCTTTTGGGTCTGGGGCATCAGTTTGCTCCGCCCTCATGCACCGGAGTTCAGGGAAAGGGTCGGTTCTCCTGTCGGGGCAGGCCTTGAAGAAAACAAAACCGGACATAAACCATGGTACAGGTTCATTTTCCAGAGGGGAAACCCATCGAAAAAAATCACTAATGAATCGTTGTCTTTTTCTTTCTATGCCGGCAAAGTCACATACGAAGGTCTTTCCAAGGCGAAGCAGGCGAGCGATCAGGAATGAGGAAATGACTTCACTACACGGTTTTATCAAGTTGGAACGAGCAGGCTTTTCTTTTCTTTTCATTTTCTGTACGAATTGGGTCTCGGTTGTTACGGTATCGGTTGCTTCACAAGGCTGGCATGTTTGGCCAGAAGAAGCTGTATGAACACCCATGGGTATTGAGGCTCGTACTTTCAGATTGGGAGGATTGGAAGGAACATCAAGCATATGGGCAATGGTTAGGAGAAGGGTTAGTGATGATGGTAATGGCCGAACAGATTGCCCCAATACAATACATATTATTCAATACCTTCTGGTTCCTGTCGCAACACAGTTTTCACATACCCAGGTGGATTGAAGCCACACACTTCGATGAATCACTCATCTACCAGGTTGTTCTAACCCAGACCCTCAAAAGACAATCACATGCCTCGGCCCATCCACGATTTTTGTTCACAGGCTCCCAGCGGCCGGCACCGACACTGCGAGATTGCATCATGGTACTAGACTTGCAGACGCATGGTATGGCATGTACTCTGCGCTGGGACCATGTGCCATGAATTCCAAGGAAGGCGTTTGTGACAAGGAGCAGATACACGATTGCAAGGTTAAATGTTCATCCAGCATCATTCTGCATCTATCTACCAAGTACACACCGCTGCGTCTCCCCTATCCCCCTTCCCAGCGACCAAACGACCAACGTCTGCGCAACCGTTTTTCCCAGTCATTCCATTATTTTCTAGCTTCGTTTGTATCCTCAAAGAGGAGTGAGAACACGAGCTGGACCGCCGTTTGGGCCCGTACCTAGCCTTGCCAATGAAGTATCGTTTGTGTAGCGAGACGACAGCAGCAAAGAATACACTCAGCACGTAAATCATAAAAGGATAACAGATGGGTGACGGCCCGAAGGTGGACGGACGTAGATAAATAACAGGTCTAATTTCGGGCCGGAGCCGACGCCAACACCATTATGGGTTCCGAGTTTGAGTTCAGTGACTGTCTTCCCGTCTTAATTTCTGGCATTCATGAGGAATAGGAATAGGAATAGGAATAGGAACAGGGATAACATAGAAAGCCACAGAACCAGAAAGGCTACGCTACCTAGGTTCTGCTACCTAGGTTTGGATAGCTGTGTTATCTTTTTGCGGTGTGCATGAATGATCAAGTATCACCATGTAGTTCCATTCGTCTCTTTCTTGTTGTTGCCCGTCTGTAAGGGTAATAATTAATGGTGAGCATACTGGAAATGTACTACTTGTAGTGTTTAGAATAGTCATTATGGCTTCCAATTACTTACAGTGTCATTCATGTTCTGTTCCGTTCCGTTTCTTTATGTTCTGTTTAAAACGGTTCAGTCAGTCAAGTAGACTTCAACGTGTTTGCGCACAATCATCCATCCATCTTTCCATCCCATTTGAATCTGAGGTGCGTAGTGGCTTATTCTTCTTCTACTCTAAAGGTAGAGAGAGGTATATACGTACCTCTACCTACTTTCCGTGGCTTTCACTTACCCGTTCGGTTCGCCTGGTTCAGTTCGGAGACGGTTTCACAAATGACGACGACTATGGCGGTCCCTATGTACCTTTGCCACCTCTCATATGTCATATGTTTAAGTCTGAGACTCCTTTTCTCCCATATGAGCAAGATATGAATGATACGTATGTCAAGCAGAAGGAAAAAAAAAAAAAAACATGAAATACAACCGCTTTCATTCAACAAATGATGATATTCTATCCCATAGATGCCAATGCGTATCCCACCTTCCAGCTCTATTTTTGATTTATAATAATGCTTCGTACGAATCATAGTTGCAGAGCTACACTCCACGCACGCCCAAAAACTCCCCAGGTACGCCCATTTTTCCAAGGTGCGAGAAGGAAAAGGAACCACATTCACGCTTTTACCTCCAAGTAACCTATAATACAATCTTCTATATACTTTAAGTTTATTCTAAGCCTCTATTACTTTTCTTCCTTTGAAATAGCTTTCCTTAATTGTATTTCGCAGTCTAACAACGAAACATAGGTAAGTATCAGACGAAAAGTACACCGTCTAGTACGCTTCCTCAATAAGACTAAATGAGTTGGAATAACGTCATACCGTCTTAGAGAATGGACGGAAAAAGGTATATCGAAGACAAAAGTCAATGCAAATGGAAGTACGGAATCCTTTTCTTGAGTGTCTTAAGAGGGTGTACTTGAAGGGCGTACCTGGGGAGTTTTGGGCGTGCGTGGAGTGTGGCTCTTGTTGCATCCCTGACGAGTACAAAGTTCTTCTATTAACCATTAACCATTACTCATGCCACGTATCAATGCTTGATTTTATATCCAAATATCCAACTGATTCAAGCTCTCCAACTGATTCAAGCTGTGACAGAGAAAGAGACATTCGGGAGAAATAGTGCTAACGTTCAGAGCACCAGCGCTTTCGAAGACACTCCAGTCCAGCAATGTCACCATGGTTTCGTTCCATCAGTAATAACCCATATTGGGATTTATACCCCCAGCATGATGTCCACCACTACCGCCTCCTCCTCTCCCCTGATTCCCATCCTGCTGCTGCTGTCCCGCCCCATACCAACCTTGACCGTAATCATACGCCGACGGCGGCCTTCCCCCCAACCCAGCAGCAGCAGCACACTGATCTCCAAACCCAGCGCCCAGACCGCCGTCGAAGCCCCCACCGCCCATTCCTATGCCTACTCCCATACCCAAGCCCATACCCAGCGCCATCATATTGAACTCATCGCCCACCAGCCCGCCGAGCGTCAAGTCCATGGCCTGCTCGAATCCGTCGCCGAAGATGGCCGGTTCGAATTCGGGTATGAACGCTTGGCTGAGCCAGGGTAGGGGATCGGGCTGCTGCTGGCTCATATCTGGAACTGTCGTGGCGGGACTGGCGCCAGACATGAATGATGGTTGTTGGGCAGGCTGTGGCTGTGATCGGAGATTCCACTCCACCGAAGCCCCGTTGGGTGGAGCGCTGATTGGGGTTGAGAGGATGATGTTCGCGTTGTTGGGCATGTGGGCGGTATGGCTAGGTGATGGACCTGCTGTGACGGTGGGTTTTCCGGGAGGAGGAGGACCGGAGTTGGGGGTCGGGACGGTTGATGATTCGTGTGTCGCGACCTCGGAGAGGAGATGGAGTGGCGTGTCTGCTGTGGTTGGATAATCGGATGCATTCGGTTGCTGTTGCCGTTGCTGTTGTTGCTTGTATGTTTGATTTGATCGTGACGGCCCGGCGGCGGTGGCGAGGTCCTTGTCGCCAGCGTTATCTTTTCGTGATGATTGATTGCCAGCAAATGAAGGCGTACTTGACGACTCTGTCGAAGTTATACTACCCATTGCTGCCGCTCCGGAAGGACCACCGGCCTCAGCATTGGAGGTGCGTGAACCTTTGGGCCAGGTAGGCTGCTTCTGCGCTTGGAACCATTGTCTAAGCATCCCGAGAACGAAGAAGAATTTGGCAGCTGGCCTGTTCTTGTCGTCCGCCATGGTAGCTTTGAACTTCTCCAGGAGTTTCTCGATCCACTTCTCAACCTCTATGTCCTCCTTTTTCATCACCTTTCCCAGCTCGGTCTTGGGCGAAATCACAGACAAATGGATTCTGATCAGGATTACCACGGCGTAGGCGATGCGCACAAAGCTGAAGGCCGGCAGACAGCGTATACTATGGACCTCCATGGTGAGAAACACGTCAAAGATGTGCTTGCTGGCCTCCAGAGTTGCGCTCAGCGCTTTCACGTGGGCAGGCGTCAAGTTACCGTCCAGCCAGGCTGTTTGGCCATCAATTGACGTGGCAGGCCCTTTGCCGTCATCGGGGCTCTCATTCTGCCAGACGATCTCGTGCATGTACAAGTCAAGGACGTAAAAGCTTAACATGAGCGATGGCTGTCGCATGTCGTCTGGGAGTGACTTCTGGTACTCGTCCAGCTTGTGCTCAAAGTAGCTGAGTAGATGCTGTGTTCTCGGAATCGTGATGCTGGAGCCTGAGTTATGATCATCGAAGAAATTGATGCCAACTTCGTCTGCTAGTCTGTGCGTCCAAATTAGGTGACACAGATACTTGTCCGTTGGTGCTGCTTCAGGCGACGTCTCTAGTATTTTGACACTTTCTTCCATGAACGAGGACCATCGGATGAGATTCGGTCGGTGGAGTGCCATGGAAGTATTGGTGGCGAGAAAATAGCACGTCAACCACGCCCGTCTGGGTTCGATTGACGTGGGATCCGGCGGAGGTGGTTTATACATGATTTTATCACGTATGGTGGAGGGCATGCCATTCCTTAGTCCGCCCCTTGGCTGTCTGTTCCTTCCAAGACCGAGATCGATGGCCATAACCGCGGCGATGTGAAGTAACTGGTAGAACTTGAGCTCCTCAAAGCGTTCGGGCGGCCAGTACCATATGGTAGCCACCTGAATTGCTTGGACGAGCTCTAGACTCTTGCTTCCAGTCACCATGACCTCCTCCGCAAAGCGTTTCATCAACTCGTTCGTCAGAATCTTCTGCACTGAGGGTACTTCCCCCGCGGCAGCAGCCATGACTGCGTGGAAAAGGATCGGTTTTGATCTCCTGAGCTTGTCTGCCGTCATGTCGGCGGGGAAAACGACGCCTGGTAGATGCAGAACCATATGCTTATGATAACGCTCGAAGAATGCAGCTGCCTGAACCATGCTGATTATGTTTCGGTCAACAATATCAGGGTGTCTTATTGGCGGCCGTGGTATCGAGAAACCATCTCGCGGATCCTGACTAGCTCGCTCTCTATCATCGGTATGCTTCCTTTTCTGTCCCCCAGGGGCTATAGTCGGCGTTAGGTAGAGGTTGTTATCGCGATCCATTTCACTGTACCCAGGCCAGGCTCGTGACGGTGTCTGTTGGCGTCCTGACGCAGGCTGTTCTCTTGGGGGAACAGGCCAATCCTTTGTTGCGGAAGGCGGTTGACTAGATGCCCCCCTTCCAGATCCATAGCCATTGGGATCATAAGGAGTCGCTGTATACCTGGGCGCCGCTTGTGCATCAGGCCCAGTAGTAGTTGCCGAGGAGACAGGTGGGGATGTCATGGGCAAGGGATTCGTGCCACCGCGCACGTTTTGCAAGGTCGCTGTCAGAGCATCGATCTTCTTTTCCAGCTCCGCCACCCGGTTGTCTGCCTTTTTCTGACGCTTGCGCGAGGGTTCCGTCACGATACAAGGACGCTTTGCTTTGGCACATCGCTTGCAGTCCCCGTTCGGATTCGCGGGGTCTGGCTCACATCGAACCTTGAGACCACGGCAACTTTCGCAAGCCCGAGGCTTCTTGGGTTCCCCGTTGGGATCCCTGCCTCCGCCATCAACACCGGGAGATGGGACATCGGCAGGCGTATCATTGGCCGTAGCAGTGCCAGCGGCAGCCGAAGAGTTTGGACTGTAACCGACGGACGATGTTGGCGATTGCGGCGGGTTATGAGCAGTTGTTTGCGATGTTGCGGATGCTTTCGAGTCTGGTCGCCTGTGCGGTGTCTGCAACTGCGGTTGGACATTGTAAGGTTGCGCCGACGACTGCGACTGCGACTGATACTGCACTGGCGAATTCGTCTGACTTACAGTAGCAGATCGAAGTTGGGAGCTGTGGTCTGGTTGACCGGATGGTAGGTGGGCCTGGGAGTTGGGATGATATTGTGGATGTAGCTGTTGTTGATGTTGGTTGCCGGGACTCGGCGCATTGATACCACGGCCACCCTTGGTATTACTCGTCGCGTTCTGGGCGGCCGCGCTTATCGACGGTGTCGCCATTGAAGCTTTAATTTGTACATTCGGCGTCGGCTTGCGATCAATATCCATGGTCGGCTTCCGTGGTTGGAAACAAGCGTCGGTTGACGTCGGTGATGACGGGCCTTCTTCGTCCGATCTGCCGATGACGCTGTTGGTGTCCGGGTGGGAAAAGTCGGAGGTCGGCGGTTTATCTGACACAGTAACACTAGCCGCGTTAGGTCGTATGCCTGCTCACGTGGTCTGTGCTTTTGCCCCTGATCGGGTGTTTTTATCACCACCTCCGTGGGGGTTTGAATCAGCCAATTGAGAACTCAGGAAAGCTTGGTCGTCACAAAAGCTGTCCATTTGCCTTGAGCATGAACATCACTGCATTAGTATCAGCTTTGAGCCTGCAGCAACTCTCCAAAACTTTCCTATTCCTTGTCATTAACTCGTCAAAAACTCGACTCCATACATACCATTTTTACATATTATCCAAGCAGATGTTCCTCTCACATTGTAGCCATATTCCAAGTGGCGTGAATGATGTGCTAATATAATACATGACGTCTTGAGGGTTGTGATTTGCAACCAAAGTTGAACTGACGGTCTAATGTTTGACAACAGCCGCCATCTAGTCTAAGTGACCCCGAGTGAGAAGGGAAGAAGAAGATGGAAGACGAAGAAAAGAAGCTAAAGGACATTGGAATGCAATGGTATCTCATATTGGTCACGAGAAAAAATTGGGATGTAAGAATATTGGCGTAAAAATGCCATACAAAATGTTTGTAAAACATCCAGGAAAAGGATCCAGAGATATCCAAGAAAAGGGCCGGAACAAGTGATCCTCAGCGCCGATATTCTCCGTTGAAATGTCCGATAAGAAGAAGTACAGATTGAAGTGGTTAAAACCGATTGTCGTCTCTCATATGGCCTCTTGCTCCCGAAGGATGAAGGTTAGGCATACTGCTTTTGCGTCGGTCCTTCATTGAATATTGCTCATAAGAGGGGACGGAAGGATGGAAATCGTGAGATCTTTCGAGGCCTGTACTAGGCCTCATTCCTGATTGCGCAGAGTATAACGCAATGTCGTCATAGGCGGGTCTTTGAAGCGGTGGTGTGGGAGTACTCCGCGAATGCATTTGCGCAGCGTGCATCTGAGCCATCTGTTGTTGCATGCTCATGGAGAGCGGTGGCGTTGGTGTGTTGCGGCTCACTTGGCCCTCGATAACGGGCTTCATGGGCCGTTGCCCATAGGGCGAACCACTGTGAGTTGACGACCGAGTGTCCGACGGGTGCGACCCGGTACGTTCGTGGATACTACCAGAATCCGTCGTGGGAAGCTCATATTCGCTGGGGTCAATGCCAAAGATGGGTTCGTAATTCTGGAGGAATAGTGCAAAAACAGGTGCGGGAATGTTGAGTGTAGGCGAGAACACAATGGCAACGTTGCGCACTGTCATTTTGTTGGAGTCGGCATGGTTGATGATCTTGATCAGGAAAGCAATCAGGTACTTGAGAAGAGTACCATTGGCTTGTGGGAGCCGTTCCACGAGCACCGAAAGAGCTGCGATCCTCTGTGCCTGATCAGAAAGCTGTTCGGTAACGGACTGGAACTCGGGATGAAGATCCCGTGTCAGTATGGTCGTGGGCAATTCGCGCAGATAAGCCTTGAGCAATGATGCGACAGCATGGATATCGTGATACTGCCCATCGTTAATCAGGTTGATGTCGCCCTCATTGTTAAACCGTTCTTTCAGCTGCTTGATGACAACGTTGGAACCGCTAAGCCTAAAGATACCCTCTTCGTTGATGGCATCCTTTGCATCCAAGTACTGGATACAGCGATAGACAACAGCCGGCAACGGGACCCTGACGTCCACTGGTGCGTTGTACCTAACTGCTTCAGCCAAGGGCGCACCAAACACAGGTCTGACCGGACCGTGGCTGTTCATCCCGGCACCCGCATGACTATTCTCACCGAAAAGCGTATGGTGTGCATCGACAGACTTTCCGGCCTTCTCTTTGCTATCCCCCCATCCAAAGATACTTCTTCGCGGTCTCGGGGCCTTTTCCACAACGGGCGGTGCTGGAAGTGGCGCTGAGGGACCCATGCCTAACTTGGTGCCCCAAGCCTCGGAGTTCGAAATGACCTGGGGATCGCGAGGGGCTGAAATTGTAAAGCCAGCTTGAGATGGCACGGCGTGCCCTTGAGCAGCAGGCTGGTTTGATGAGATGCCTTGTGGCAAGCCTCCTTGCTTTGTGGTATCGTAACTTCTGCCCAGAGTCTCGACATGTTGCTTCTTATTATGGCCTCCATTGGTCCGTTCGGAGGTATTAGAATCATGTCTGTCATGGGTTTGGTTTTTCTTCGAGCGGTCATCCTTTTCATCGTCGGTGTAGTCGATCCAGCGCAGCAGTGCTGACACCCACTCATCCCTTTCCCTGTCGCTCTCGGCACACAACACATGTGTAGTGACGCTAGTTGGGTCTTTCTTCTTGGGTTCCCTGATCACGAAAGCATGGCGGTACTGATTGTCGGGATTTTCCATCCCGGGTCCACGGGCGGGGGAATCTTCAGCGCCTTGATGACCCTGTTTGCCGATCTGCGTCATGATCTGTGCCTTCTGTAGCTTGATAGTGCCCAGATGGGCACCGCCGGGGGTCTCGTAATACTTGAGGTTGGGGCCATCTAGGATGAAGTACCTGGCTTTCCAACCGCCAAAGTTCTTGCCGCGTTTCGTAAGATAACCCTTGCGGAAAGGCCTTCCACCGGGGCCTGTTAGTATCGCTTCTGGATTTTCGTAGCCAGTCGAAGATCCGGTCTCGTCGGCATTTGGCGGCAGAGTATGCGTGGACAGATACTTGCACAGTTCCAGCGCCGTAGAGTGATCGAGAGGAGTATTCAATAATTCATCCAAGTATTGGTTGAGAGCAATCCGACGGGCGTCCAACTTTGCGGGAGCATGTCCGCTGAACAAAGACCTGTCAGGAGTTTTGGCAGTGAACGTGGCACACGTCTTAAGCCTGGAGTCGAGCCTTGCCAAAGAAGCCGAGTCCTTTTCGACCCTCCATAACTCGCCACCGTCGGCTCTGGAGAACACAGCCAGGGTAAAAACTGGATCTTCTTCGAGCTGTGTCATGGACAGCAAGCTAGCCCTGGAAGGCTTCATGCGAGAAGACGCTACCTTGATATCGATGGATGGAAGAGCGTTCGGTGGAAGCAAAAGGTCTGGATATTCCTCGGTAATAAAGCCCCTGTAAATCCTGGTCCTTTCCGTCGGGCTTTCGTATGTGCTCTTAGTCGGGCTGGAGGTAGAAGATATGCTGTCGGTTTCCTTCACCATATGTATAGGTCTAGGAGAAGGTAGTGGCATCGTCGGCGGGGCGGAGATGTGCAGGGGTGTGTTTGGAGGCAGAGGAATGGGCGCTCGCGGTGGTCGTGGGGACAACGGTGCTCCCATAAAGTTCATGCCCCTAGGCGAAAGTGGTGGTGAGCTGACTCCCATCGGCATCGGGCGTGGGCTAGAGGGAAGACCAGGGCTCAAAAGCGGCATCGCATAGGACGCATCCCGCTGAACGGTCCCACTGAGAACCCCGGCGAGTGACGAGACGGTCTCCTGAGGAGGGGCACTCATCTTCACTTCGAGAAACCGGGGATCGGATGGCATTACAGCCGGAGGCGGAGGCGGCGGCGGCGCGTCCTCATTCGCGGCCCTACTGGCGCTTTTCTTGCTCTTTTTGGACAGGCTTCGCAATTCGGCCTCTTTCCTTGCCATGATTTCACGATCGCGTTCATCTTCCTCTCGTGTTCTTCGGCGGCCTCTTCGTTCTTCAAGACTCTGTTCATCAGCCTTCGGGTCGTCGTCATACTCAGATTCGCTGTCGGCCTCGGGTTGCGGTGCCCTTTTGCTGTGTAGGGCACTATCCTTGAGCTGAAGAGGCGCGGGCGGTGGTTTACGCAAAGGTGGTGATGTTGGAGGGGGTAGCTGCCCCTGTACAGGCAGCTCAATACGCTTGGAAGAAGGCTGTTCTGTAGGTGTTGCAGGGAGCGGCATCCGGGGAGGCTCGCTTGGCAAACTTCTCGATGGTGGTAGGTTCGGATTGATATGAAGCCCGGTGGCTTGCTCCTCGGCCTCGCCCGCTTGCCTTCTGGCCTTCTCGCGTTCCCATTCCAGCGCGTCATGATCGTAATGATCTAAAGCATGTTCGCTCGGCCTTGGCATCGTATGAGAAGGATCCAGCATCTCACCCAGAGAACCATGAGATGGTGGTTGGCCAGCAGGAGGAGTCACAGGGTACGGTGCCATAGACATATCAACGGATGATTGCCTCTGTTGGCCAGGAGAACCTGGGACTTCCAGCACCTGCTCCTGGGTTGAGAAGTCGGAGGCGGATGAGGTCCTGTTTATCTCTTGAGCCTTGGCAGCTGCTACCGCCGGGACTGACGGTCCATCTGGGTCGCTCAGAAGCTCCTTTAGCTTCTTCCTGTATTTTTCTTTCTCCTTCAAAGCCCGCTCGAGGTCCTTATTGAGGCCCAAAATCATGGCTCTCTGCTTATCAACCAGTCGCCATAATTGCGCGTTCTGTTGCGATTGTGATTGCTTCTCTTTCAGCAAGTATTGGATGACTGCCTCTGGACTTCCGGCGGTCTTGATCAAGTTGGCAATGTCTGTCGGCCCTGCGTTGTTCTCTTGGGACGCTTTTGTAGTGGTATCTGATCTCGATGATATTGCTGATATTGCTGAGTCCATGGAGGAGTTTCTCTTGTCCGGGCCACTCCTGACAAGGTCAGCCCGCACTGCCGATGGACCTGCCATGGCAGAAGTTTGGCCGGAAGAGGAGCCTGGGGGAGGCTGCTGTATCAGTCCCGTAATCGAGTTATTGCGATCATTCGAAGATTTTGGGCTGAACGACGAATCTGGTCTGATACATGACACGCGATGTTAGCACGGTGTTCGGGGCTCGGTTTTGCCTTTGGTCGCCAACGCCGAAAGCCAGCACGCATGGGACGGGGTCTACACACCCTGGCCGTGTTTCCTCTGGAGTATATCTGCCCGAAGATTCGCTATCGAAGAAGGCCGTCGGCGAGAGGTGATCGGGAGCCGTCGTGGTTACTATCCGTGGAATCGCGGCCGCTGCGAAAGGGTTGTGAAACTTGGGCGGGAAGTCGGATTGTGTTGGGCCGGGACTCGTCGGGGGAGAGGCAACGGTACTTAGTTGCAGGGGGCTTGGGACAGGTTTCTGTGGGAACCTGATGTGGCAGATCGATTGGGTCAGTATCGTGGACACAACTATCTGACAGTAACACGGCAGTGAAGACAGCAGAAGAATCTGGGGGGTAGGTCGGCTGGCGGCGGTTTGTCCGGTGTCGGTTGTGATCGAAGGTTGCTCTTGGTCTCGTCCGTCCGATTTTCAGCCTCTTGCGAATTTCCCTTGCAGCCCGTC
Organism: Neurospora tetraspora; assembly: GCF_033439725.1. Lineage (NCBI taxonomy): Eukaryota > Fungi > Ascomycota > Sordariomycetes > Sordariales > Sordariaceae > Neurospora > Neurospora tetraspora. The sequence continues at coordinate 938,792 of NW_026944383.1, forward strand.
TCCAATATCTCTCCAATGCCCAAAGTCTTGAAGCGGCACGGGTTCCGATAGTGTTGAAGACTGATCCACGTCCTCCCAAAAACGATCTCAACTCCACACTCACTTGGGGAAATTGGAGGCGCAAAACGAGAAACGACATGGAGCAAGGTCAAACGCGGAAACAAGATGACATACCTCGTCGATGAGGGTATTAATGGCAGCGCACTGTTGGGTGGTGGTGGTCCAGTGGTGAAGGCTCTCCCGTCATAATGTTGGTTTGACGGGCCAGCATCGGCCGGGTGAGCAAGCTGCGACATGCCCGTGGTCCGTAATGCGACAAAGCGCCCCTGGGAGAAGGGGAATGGAACCTAGGTGCTACAAAGAGGAGGAGGACAGCACCAGGAGTCCAGGACTTGGCGGCCAATTGAGGACGAGACGTGAGAAGGTGACCTGTGAAAGGGACCTGCGGAGGGGGTCAGAGCTTAGGTAACGCAGGATAACTCGCCAAAGTTTCGAAGTGCCCGGGTGACCCTGATTAACGTCGCATATATTAATTCGCCGTGGTAGCCTCTCACGGGTGATTAGATATTAAGTGTTGACTTGTTATTGCGATGCTGAGCAATGAAAATATCCGTGTGTAATCGATAGCGTAGATGGCGCTGTTGGATATGGCTTGCTTGGTGTAGATGTGCCTGTTTGGCTGTGTTGGACACTAATGAAAGAGTAGGCTATTCAGGGTTTCAACCGAGATAGGCCTTTCCACGGGAAATTCTCGGTGTATCGCGGAACGTAGGATGTTGAGTGAGGGTCTCTGTGTCCTGTTTTGAACTAACCTACAGTGTATGTATGAGTCGCGACATCTGGGGGATCAGGGCCGAGACGGGACGAGGAGCGGGAGTGGTAAGAAGATAAAAGATGGGAAGTGTCAAACGACGGGTCCAGACACTGGAGGACCAAGAAGGAAGACCCAGCCGGATGGGATGGCTCGGATGGGACTGAACAATGGGATGGGATAGGATGAGATGGGAAGTTGGCAAAGGTGCCCGTAGACATTCAGATTGGGAGATGCCAGAGAGGACCGATTTGATTCAAACCTTTTTTTTTCCTCCTCAGACCTCTTTGGCCTTTGCTTCCCCTCTCCGTCGTCCAATGGCACTCTTTCCTGTCCCTTTGTCGACGTCCAGTCCTTTGTTCGGGGTAACAACCCCCCTCCCCCTAATCCCTGAGATTTGAGAGATCGCAATCGACTGAACTGATTGTCTAGCGCCATCTCCTCCGGACAGCGGCCAACTCTGGGCCAAGTTTAATTCCCCGTCGTGCTCGTCGACAAAGCCTGCCCCCGCGACGTGCCCCGTGAATGCAACTGTATTGGATCCGCAACGTCCGCGCCAGTCCGCATCGCTTCACTTTGGGTGCCCTTTTGTGCATGAGGCAGTGCCTGGGCTCCGAGGATTCTCACTAACACGATCCATCGTGGACCTGGTGCCAGTGCTCTTTGAAGCCAAGAAATGACAGGGTGAATGAGATGCTCGGAGTTAGCAAGATACTCGCTCGGCAGTGGTGGCTACCATCCCCACCATCCCTCATGAAATTAAAAGCAGGGATCAGGGTCACAGCTCGGAGCCCATGCCGCCATGGCAATCGGCGCCACTGACCTGCTGGAGGCTAGGAAGTTGCTTTGGTGATTTCACCAGACCGAGAGCAGCAGCATCTCATTTCATGCTCAACAATACGACTCACCGGACCTTCTCTCGGGTTGGTAGCCATTCTCATTGTGAACTGGACAAACGGCGGAAGTCTTAAGATCTGGAATTCATGACACAAGAGTGATGTTGAAAAGCATCTGTGTCATCCCCGCCGCTGTCCCGCGGCCCCGCCTCCAGCGGCACCGGGATCGATGCAAACTCCAGTGTCTGCATGCACGAGCTCGACATTACTGCAGGAACACGGGACAGCTGTATTTCTAGCGCGCGCAAACATCCTCACGCCATCATAACTTTATCTTCTTTGTGTTGTAGTGCAGCAGCTTTACACAGTCTCGGTCACCATATCTACCTGAGACGGGAATACCTCAAGTCCAGACGAAACAGGCGCCTCGGTTGAGACAATTGAAGGTGAACCACCACAGTCAGGACGGGTCCTGCTGCTTGCTCCCCGGCCCTAGGATTCAGCATCGACAACCAAGATGAGCTACCCAGTCTCACTCCCCCAGTCCAATATTCCATACCAATAGCCTCTGGAGCTGACGTGAGGGGCACTAATATTCTTTCGCGGGGCAGCCTGTTGATGAGCATTGTCCACCTCGTCAGATCTTCCCCCAAGACAGTATGTATTCTCCGACCATATGGCTCCGCTGCTGTCGCCAGCAAACATTATGAAGTCGCTTAATCGACGGGGCTATCAAGCGCGATAATGACCCCCGTCCGGTTTGTCCTACCTACCTATGTACTTAACAATCAGGACAATAGTTGACAGCGTGGGATAAGGGACCTGGCAGACAAGTATGCGCGCTACCTGTCAGTTCTCTTTCATCATGTTCCCACGATCCTTTCACCGCAGCTCCCAGCTCCTTTGGTCATGAGCTGACCACGTACGCAATATCAGATGTGTATCAAAAAGTGATATATGAAGCCTGTTCTAACTCTTGTGTTCAACCCTCCAAAAAGGCACATCTCTCCTCCCTGTGCTTGGTCTTCAAAATTCAGGGACCCCAGTAGCCAATCAAACCATTGATGTCAACCTCCCGGTCATGGTTAGGCGCATCCAGCTAGGCACGCCATAAAAACAGACACCAGACACGGGGAAGACAGGGCAATGACAGGTCGATGCTGTTTTGGGCCTTTTGATAGGCCTGATACCTAGAGGCAGCCGTTAGAAATTGGCGGCTCCTGACGGCAAAATCTCTTTTCTTTCTCATCAAAGAGACTTGCCGAGGTCGGCATTTGTGTGTGGTGGCAGAGTTGGACAGCAGGACAGTCATCGATCGGGAATCAAAAAAAGCAGGTCGACCACGCACGCAGGATTCCCTTTTCTACATATTGCGACTCTGCGCCAGGTTCCGCAGATTATCGCCCCTTTTTTGCACATACACTGCGTGGTATCCGTATACCATAAGAGGCAGGCCGTTCTGCAACTCAGCGCACCACCATTTGGCACCCACGCTCTCTGTCGCAAGTCGCAGGCGGCTTCGTGAGCTTTGGTCGTTCATACCAAATGGGGCCAATGTCAACTCCCAAACAGGTGGTGTACCACACACACTCTTCCCACGCCCAGACTTATTGACATTCAGGAACCGAATGGAACCCTCAAACAAAGAAGTTGACGACACGGGCCTCTCGTGTCTACCTAAGGAATGTCGATATTCGCATGCAAGTCATCTAACACTGCCAAACCTCCCGTCCCATTGTTGAAGTTTCTTTCCGCCCGCTGTGCGGCGTGTCTGTGGTCACCCTCACGTGGGATTCTTCGCAGAAACGGGTGTTGTTTCTCCCCAACGATTGGCTGGATGTCGGTGGTTTCGTAACAGACCAGAAGCCCCTGAAATTCCACATGAAAATGTTTGGACTAAAAACAAAACCTGTTTGGAAACCTCGAAACTTTGGAACGGATTGGAAAAGGCAAGTCACCATGCGGGCCGAGAAGTGGAAGGTCAAGGTCTCAGAAAGAAAGAAAGAAAGAAAGGGTTTGGTTTCTGGGGCTCAACAGGGGGGTGGGGGTGTCAGTGTGAGGAAGGGTCCCATTGTCCTTTCTGTTTTCTCTTCCATTTGCAAACGGGCACTCATATCAGAGGATCCCCGTGTTCCCTACCTCACAACAAGTTTTGATACGCAACCAACGTGCGAAGGAAATCGAAACAAGGTAACAGAGAAACAATAACCAAGGAAACAATGAGATTTGAGGATCAGGGTCCGTCCGGTGGTTCAACCAACCATCCCGAAACAAACAAGTGCCCAAATTAAAGGTCGTAACTGAAGTGCGAGGCCCGTGCGTTTTATATCCGGTCTCCGGTCTCCGGTCTCCGGACTCGTAACAGGCGATCAATGTTTCTTGATTGAACACAGCACTGTCAGATAATTCGTGATGAAGATACTTTTTTTGCCTTGTAACCACCTCTCTCAGTCAGGTTGGATAGAGTTGGTCGAATCTGACGTGAAAAGAGGGCAATCACCCCTGTTAAGCTAGAAAAAGGGAAAGAAAAGGAAGTATATATATTGCCGAAGGACTAGTTACCATTAATAGAAAACTTTGTTGCGTCTAGACATCGAGGTTTACTATTAAGTTCCCAAGATGATCTAACGAAGATGATGCATATCCGTTGAACTGATTTGACCACTATCTTCACCCGTTTAAGTCCTGACGAGATGGGATGATTGACCACGATTGGAAGCATGTACTGTATACTGCCCCAATGTCGGTATTAAGAGGGAAAAAACGCGGAGATCTTCCCAGAGTTAAACATTGAGTATGTGATCACTGGGTTCAGCAAGACGACGTCATTAACTGTTACAGCACGTAGATTGAGGGTTGACGCACCAAAAGATCAGACGGAATAAATAAGGGGTGAAAGATGGAGGAGAGGAAGAAGCTAAGATACACGTGGGTGGATGGGAACAGGATCTTATATGGGATGACAAACCAAAGGGGATGAAAGACTAGAGACGAATATCAGGCAGGTCTTGGCATGTGCCATCAAATCAACCTCCAATAAATGAAAAATGTTATGTTCATAATTATCATCATCATCATCATCATCATCATCATCATCATCGTAGCTAAACTAGATAGGTATCGTTGCGTAACATAAACTCATAAAAGTGTCATGAAAAAGACGCCCTCATTAGGTCATATCCTCCGGCCATCGCAATCCAAAGGGGACGAACTCCAAGCTCCAAGCACAACCCCCAAGAAAGAGGACATCAACCGAAGAAAATGCAAGAAACACCGACGAAAAAGCCTAGCATCATCAGCGGTAATACGACCCTCTCTCCCAACTCCTATCCCTCCCCCTATCCCTATCCCTATCGAACCTCGCCCTCCTGCCCTCTTCAATCGTAATATTAATCCTCTCCATCTCCCTCTCCAAGCTCGTCGTGCTACTCCTGCCCGTGGTGCTACTCATCCTCGACGGACTCCTATGTCTGACCGTCGACGCCGACCTCGTCGAACTCCTGCTGTCCTGCTGCTCCCACGGGTATGGCGGTCTTGGCGGCGGCGGACTCCTCATCCTCCTCGGCGGTAGTGACTCGTGCCTCTTCGGTTGCTTGGGACCCTCCACGTATCGATACGTCTTCAGCTCCTCTTTTACTGGCACCGGCACTGGGACGGGCACGCGCACGGGAACGGGCACGGGGACCCGCACCTCGCGCTCGATGATGACTTCGCGGTCGCGGCTGCGGCTGCGCTCGGCGTGCCGCGATTTGGAACGCTTCTTTTTCTTCTTTTTCTTCTCTTCGACGTCGACGGCGATTACGTCGATGATGTCTGCGTGCTCGTCGTCGTATAGGACCGGTGGAGGTGGAGGAGGTGTGTGTGTGTGAGTGTGTGTGTATTTAACGTCTTCTTCCGTCTCCCGTAGGGTATGTTCATGGTTGTGATGTTCATGGTTGTGATGTCCATGGTTGTGATGGTGATGGGGCTCAGAAGCCGGGACGTAAACCGAAGGCGGATGAGGATGGGCGGGCATCGGAGCGTAGACGGGAGGGGCGTGGTGATGTGGTGCCGGGTGAGTTGGAACATAAGCGACTGGTGGAGGAGGCTCTGGATAGAACATCGGCGGTGGTGGCGGCGGTGCGGGCTCGAGCACGTGTACCGGGGGCGGAGGAGCTGGTTTAGCTGGTTTCTCGATAACTGCCACTTGCTGCTCAGACGCAGGAACGATCGTGGTGACTTTCCTCCGGACGGTCGTGGAGCCATTGACGGGGGGCTCTAGGTAGAGACGTTTCCTGTGACGGTGTACTTTTGCGGCGTACACTGGCGAAGATGTTGGTGTCGAGTACTTCGAGGCAGACAAGGCAATGAAAGGGAACGTACTGGTGACGGGTTTTTCTGGCTACGCCTGATACCTCGCTAGGCTGGGGATGGTCCTTCGTCGTAGTCTTATCGTGTTTTGGGGACAGAAGAGTGTTGTGGGTGGAGAGCAAGCTCAAGAGAAAGGAAACGGGAAGGGCCCGAGATAATAACAGGCTCGATGCTTCATGGTGTGGGTGAGTCCAGCCCTGCCGGAGGTCCTCGTATAATCCATCTGGTTCTCGACTGCACGCTATCTACGCGTTTGCGAATCGGGTGAGAGATTGGACTGGATGAACTGGATGCCGATGGTGGGATGGCTTGGAGGGAAGCTATGACGTCGGACAGTCTTGGAATGTTCTCCAGCAAGGAAGACGATGTTTGGTTGGTTGGGCACTTGGTTCAGACGGAGCCCAAGACCGAGACCCTGTGACGTGATCGGCCACGGTGCGTTGACAGAAAGTGCACGGAGAATCTGCACAGTATGCCCCTAACTACTCGAGCTACTTAACTGCTACACCACGACACAATTGCTTCCCAGGTGAAGATGGGTGAGAAGTCAAGCGCTCTGATAGTCTATAACAATTCTATACCTGTGCTTACAAGCTGACTCTTTTCCTTATGCCAAAAGGTAATTCCACGATTTTGCAGTGCCTCACACTTCCCATCCTTGCCTTCTAACCGTGATTGCCCTTGGTTGGATCTTGAAGCAACACAATGTCCTTATTCAGTATAAGCCTCCGCGCCAGCTATCGTAACTCCGGTCAAGCCTCCAACATTCAACAAGCCATCCTCATCCAGTTCTCGTCTCTCCCTTTGTCTCCTCAACTCATCATAATCCGGCATATACCTGCTGACAACAGTGTAGCCCAACGCCAGCAGCACCATCAAGACCCAGATAGCATAACCCCATAGCCACTGTGTACGAGCGCTGATAGCAAAGAGACTAGCAAACAAAGCCGGCGAGAAGGATCGTACACCGCTAACAAGCGACAGAGCCAACGCGTTCAGCGTCCCGAGGGTGACGGGGCTGGGCGAGGCATCGTTGAGAGCGAGCTGGATAGCTGTAAAGGACATGCTAACGCCGCATCCGAGACACAGCAGGACCGGAGTGATGAACCAGAAGATAGTCTCGCCCGTCGAGCCACCGTAGCGCAAAAGGACACTGAAAAAGGGGCATACGGCAAAGAAGAACGGATACGCGATCGCGCATACCCGCAGGACGCCATTGGTGCCGATGCGGTGCTGGAGGGGAGGGAAGACGAGCAGGATCCAAATCGCCTGTGCCAGGCCGTTGAGGCCCAGCAGGAGCGAGATCTGCAAAGGCGTAAACCCAAGGCCTCCGAGGTCAATGCGAGTGAACCAATAGACGGGCACAATTGCTGTATAGGAGAAGGCCAACAGCATAATATGACCGTAAGTGTAGAGAACAATGGGCACACCCGGGGACTTCAAAAGATCCCAAGTAGTCATGGACGCAGGTTTGGCCGGGGCACCAGACTCCTCGGTATCGCTGCCGCCGCCAAATATGTCCTTCTTCAGCGTCTCCTCAGCAAGGAAAGCAGTAACCAATACCGCAGTAACGGCGATGCCACCCACAACAAAACTAGGCAATGCATAAGGATAGTCTTTGAAGAACTGGATGTTGCCAAAGAGCCCAGGGTACTGCCCGGCAGGATCCGCCAGCGCCCCCCCTATCAACGGACCAAAGAGAATCCCCAGGTTTCCGGTAAAGGCAAACCAGCTGAATGCCCGAGCCTGTGTTTTGGCGGTGCTGTGCTCGGAAATCATGGTCCGGATCGTCACGATGGTCCCCGCAAAGACACCCGCCAGACACCGAAACAGAATCATCTGCGAGATGGTCTTGGCCATGCCAAACAGGGCTGTCGCAAGAGTGACCCCCATCAGAGAGAACACCAGCACCGGTTTCCTCCCGAAGCGATCCGCTGCCCTTCCCCACAGGATCATGACAGCCATCTGCGTCAAGGAGAACAGCGACTCGATCAGGCCGCTGTAGAAACCGACGTCGGCGTCTGCCAGGTTGCCGTTCTCTTGCGCCATCTTGTTGATGTAGGGGAAGATGGAGAAGAAGGCCACGGGCTCGACCCATCGTGCGTAGCATAACACAAGAATTTGAGCCACGGGGAGAGGCTTATCGTCCGGGTCGACCTCATTGCTGCTGCTGCTCGATGGCTCGTCTATGAGCGTAGTGACCTCGGAGATTTCGGGGTCGGCGGTTGGGGCGATGTCCCCGGCTGCCAGCAACGGCGTGCTCTCGCTGGCATGCTCTACCGATAGTCTCCGGGTTCTGGGAGACATCTCGAGAGGAAGCGTAAGTAGTCCGGGTAGGGTATCCGAGATGTAAAAGTGAGATGATGGATCTCCAGTGTCTTGTCTTGGCCTCGAGGGTGACACTCAGACGCGGTCCTCTCAGTCCTCAATTATTGAGGAAAAGAATTGCAAATGACCGGTGGCAAGACGACGATATTATGGGGAAACCGTGACTGTAAGTATTATTGTGATGACTGATGAAAAAAAAAGTCCGATGCACACGTAACAATACTAAGTGCGAGACTTGACTGTCAAGCACCCAACTTTTGTCAGTAGGACACGACCTCATTGGCCATTTAAGAGGAAAATTGGGTCGTAATTGAGTTAGATGCAGCTTCGGGGCTCAGGGTTCGGGTTTAACATGGGAATTTGTCTGAACTCTCAGGGTTATGTATGAAGACGAGTCCACGGGCTTGTCGCCCCGGGCAGTTTGATGTCCCGTCATTTAGAGGTATCTTTTGCAACCCAACAATTGCTTCACTTGTTGCCTGGAAGCCGTGTGACCGTGACATGTAATCAATTGACTCTAAAATCCGAGGCCCGGATTGATATGGACATGATCCTCGATTCTCGCTTTAAAACCCTTGCCGGATTCGGAAGGTTCCACATAAGCAACCAACTTACACCTTCTTCTCATCACTCACCGGGCATGACATCTCGCTTTTGAGGGTTTCGGTCCTTTGAATCCTCGGGTACATTTCGGTGGAAATCTGTCTCGTCGTTTGTCATCGTACTCATCAACAAAACTTTAGATTAAGCAGCGTTCTTTTACACAGGCGGAAGCAGGTACCGAGTCCTCCGAGAAGTTTCAACACCATCACACTACTTGGAAATAGTTGACTCCAATTCCTACATCAATCTTGTATCAAGTATAAATGACCACCATCACAAATTCTCGCCCAGCCTTCCTTACGAGTCCGACATCCCGGGTTTCGGTTTTCTCTCGCTTATCTTCTGCTTCCAGTCAATACCGTCCCGTGTTATCATCCCGTGCCGGATCTCCCCGGTGTAGAGATAAACACATTTTGCCGGCAAAAAATGCACAAAGAGCCCCAACCTCCCAGATACTATGAGATAAAAATAGTTTACACGGTGGGGGTACTCAAACTCGCTCTATATTCGGACTTACACGTACATTAGATGAGTACGGGAAAGGATAGTCAACACGGATGTGATTTCGATGAGTTCGGTGACATCTGATGACTTAATGACCAGAAACTTGACCGGTACGCATAGCGAACGAAGTATGAGTGATCGATCAGCAAAGTTGCAGTTTCGTGGAAAGGAGAAGAATTGCTCTAATTCTGTGCGAAACCTGGAGAACTAGCCGTCTTAAATGAGCTGCGCACTGCATACACCAACCAGTCTATGTAAAACCATTGCTCTCGCCAATTTCAACCCGTCAACATATACTCCTATCCTCTAATGAATATCATAAACAACAACGAGCAAAAGATACCCCGTAAACAAAACCAGCAAACGCCGTACTAGTGTAGAGAGGAAAGACCTCCTCGGCTGTCGATCCAACGGCCGTTACCTCCCATTGATCCCAGCTCACGTCAAACACAACTCCCCTCTATCCACGCTACCCAACACAACAGTCACAACAGTCACACATACCCGCCCCTTGTATACCTCCAAAGCAAACTGGCCCCCTTAATAGCCGGTACTCGAATCCTAGTAGCATGCTTCCCTACTATCCTTCCCCCCAATCCTCCCCGCAGCAACGGATCCCTTTCCCTTTCCCACTGCCTCTCCCATTCCCATTCTGCCTCCCTACTGGCACGGCCGCCGACGATTTTCTCCTGGGCTTTTACCGTCGTCCCCTTTCCAGACCTCTTTCCCCGTCCGCTATTACTAGTTCCTTTTAAACCCTTGCCGGATTGTCGTCCATCTCCTCCATTTTCTAATTCAGCAGCCTCAGCAGCCGCAGCAGCAGCAGCAGCCGCCGCCAAACAAGCAAGTCTATTCCTCTCCATAACCTCCAAACTCTGCCTAACCGCCTTTTGGAACCGTCGTCGGAATCGTCGCCAGTCGTCGTTGGTCGGCCAGGGGCCGGACCACTCGCCGCCTCCGGTTCCGGAACCGCCACTACCTCCTCCTCCTCCTCCTCCTCCTATTCTTACGTCTCCTGTAACGTCTTCGTCGTAGTTGTTGCCAATGTTGTTGTTGTTGCCAATGTTGTTGTTGTTGTTGTTGTTGTTGTTGTTGTTGTTGTTGTTGTTGTTGTTGTTGTTGTTTGTCCATCCTGGATTGTTGTTGTTGTTGTTGTTGTTGTTGTTTGTCCATCCTGGATTGTTGTTGTTGCTAGAGGTACCGCCCCCGCTACTAAAATTGTAATAATCAAAATTCTCCCCATCATCACCATCATCTTCCTTGTCCTCTACCTCTATATCAAGCGGGTAGTAAAGCAGCTCGTTGAGGTGCGGGCGTCGAGGGGCGTGGTTGATGTTGGCTTCGATGTCGAATTTGAAGCGGTAGGCTTGGTGGACTAGTTGGGGTCGTTGTGGTTGAGGAGGCGGTTGGTGTTGTTGTTGTTGTTGTTGTTGGAGGAGGAGTAAAGGGAGAGGGAGGAGTGGTGGTGGTAAGTGGGGATGCTGTAGAGAGGATACAGGATACGGCGACGGCGGCGGTTGGATAGACGGGAATGGTAACGGTGACGAGTATGGTGGTGTGTAGAGGCCACTACGGTTTGCGATGGTGTTCTTGTTGCTGCTGATGCTATTGCTGATGGTGGAATCAAAATGGAGACCATTGCTGGCTGGTTCTGCGAGCGTCGGGATGGGATTGCTTGATGAAGACCTCGACGGTGAAATGATACTGCTACTACCGCTGCTGATGGGGGATGGAAATCCAGTGGCGCTGGGCCCGGTCGTGAAGAGAGGTTGCAACGTGGTCGAAACGGAGTGTTGGAGCGGATGGTTCGGGATAGGGGTCATGGTGCCGGGGAATCGGAAGTCGAACTCGAACTGGAACTCCTGGTGAACGATGAAAATGAGGACCTTGAGTCGTGGGAATTTGGCCAGGTTGGTAAGCAACTTTCCCATGTTGGTCTTGGATACCTTCCAGCTCAGCACTGGGTGGCAGATGCCCGTGTAGATGCCATAGGATGTTCCGAGCGCGAGGCGGTTGATGTTGTCTCGAAGTAGCGGAATTTGGCTCATGAAATGGAGAGTGCGGTGAAGCCTCTTAACGAGTAGGTATGGCTCAAGAAGGAGAACGTCTCGAGACAGGTCGACGTATTTGGTTGTCCTCCCCAATGTTAGAGCCTTGTAGTTGTGAAGAACAAAAGATCGACTCTCACGGCACACGGCCGCTAAGGCTGGCGGAGGTTCTGGATGGATGTTGGCAAACATCAAACCTTCATGGGGAGGGGTCTTTTGTTTCGAGTTTGGTGCATCTAAAACCTCATAAACCCGTGGTTCTGGCAAAGAAAACTCCCATATGATGTTTCGCAGCTCGGCCGGTAGCCGTTGGAAGTTGGTAAACTTCTCCATCGAGTTGACTGGGCAGCACTGATGGACGCCGTAATGATCATAGTGCATTGTGAGTGCTCTTTATTCGTATCGTGCTGATATGTCGCTGCCGATTTCCCACGGCCTTCACTTGGAAGATAAACGGAACCCACAGGATTCGTCGTAGAATATTCGGTCTTGCGGAATGGTGATAGTGTTGTCGCTCCTGAACTGTCCTGGACAGATATCGCTTGGTCACGCCCTCCACGATCTTTCACCGCAGGTATTCGTACTGGCACTCGAAATGGATGAGTAACTCGAGAAGCGGAAAGGTCTTAAATGTCGTTTTCGATGTGTTCCGATCAAGTCTGTACCACCGTTTATTAACAGGCTGACGAACTGGCCACGACAGCGTGGCCCTGGATAGCGAGGGGAATTACCACAATAAGGTGTCAAAGACGTGGAACTCTTATATCTCCTAGTCAATGACTAGCCCTAAAAACAGCGAATCAAGAAAGTCACAAGCCGTAAACAAGGGCTTTGTATCACGTCATCTAATCTTGATATGGTCAAGTGGCTAGGAGGAAAGAGAAAGTCGATACGAGTGTAAAGATGCGTTGAAGGATCAGATACATGTATGATCTAAGGTTTGGACTCGCCCCGTATCTGTGAGCTTCAGCTCCCGTCACTTGACAAGCCATTTTCAGTGACGAACTGACCGTCAGTCTTGAGACAATTTAAGCTAACTAGGCGTGCCAGGTAAGCCAACATCCGAGTGCGCGAACGTTTTAGGAAATTTGTCAGGAACAAGGAAGAGCAGGACTTGCCCAACGCTAGGAGACCTGGCTATGCGAGTTGCTCTACACGGTAAGGCGTGCCCTTGACTGGAGCAAGCACATTAGGATGGAGAGGCGAGACCTTCGGCAATGAGGACGCTCTAACACTAGACTGGCCGTGGACTACCTGGAACAGGCACCAACATGACGGGAGGTGATTCAAGAATCGTCTGACGACCGCCGGTTGCCGTTAGGGATCCACGATATCCATACCTGCAAGAGGCAGCTTGTCTGCTCTGGCCATTGGGGTCGAAACTGTTGCCGTTCGGACGGGTCCCGGTGACCTAGAAGCGGGATGAAAGGGTACCCCGTACTGGAGGGGTCCTTTGACAGCGTGGTGGTAAACAGGTGATTGCGAACTTGCCTGTAAGGGGACTCGATTCAGAAGAAATACTGGGTTAGTTAGTACATAGTGGACAAGCAGACGGATGATACATGACTAGGGACTGGTATGAGCTATTCTTAGCATATAGCGGACCGCCTTCTATGCCTGCAGCGTTTCAATTCATTAGTATTTACCACCGATCTTGGAGCCATGGTAACGTGCCGTCGAAACAGAGTTGCAGTTTACGCGGTGGTGTTGGAACCGAGGGGTAGGGGTCAAGCGGCTGGACCGGACGCGTACGTAGTGTATCGATGAGACGACGTAGGTAGAGGGAAGCGGGGGTTTACTTCAAGTTGGCTGCTAGAGCTTATAGCTCAGTAGTCTAGCGAATGACTTTTACATAATCATTGCGCAGGTTTTGCAGATGGCTTCAAACTAGACAGCCAGGCTCGAAAAGTTTTTGAGAAAGCAAGTTCCGGCTTCCGGGTCCCAGCCATGGAGAAGATGACAGGCACAGTTGTTAGTGCTGATTCCGGGCTGGAGTACTTGATGGAGTAGAAACCGACGAGGCGTAGGAACTAGTTGCGGCAAATATGCCATTGTGTATTCGGAATATCGTATAGCATGCGTCAATTCCGATATGAACGCCTCTTTCGCTTTGCGCTGTGCTCAATATCCAATACATTGTGGACGTTGTTACGGATTCGTAGGACATCCGAAGGGTAACACCGGGATCCATGGATCAGCTCGTAGCTGGCTTGAGTTCAGCGACGACAGACTCCAGTCTCAACTTGGAAGACCGCGCACCCCACGCACACGAGACGATGTGGGAGACGACGATCAGTCATTACGGTTATGCGATGGCCAAACGCTGGTGTGCCGATGGATCCTCGCATGCTTGTTTCGCATAATCTTTCCTCATATCAACCGGCGACTTGGAGGCTCGGGGCGTGGGCGACAATATGTGTTAGCTGAGAGACGATGTTATGCTGGGCGGAACGAGCACACCGTCCACACATGCTCGGCTGGGACATTAGAGCGCAAACGATGCCACTCTATACGGAGCAATGCCCCATGTGTAGTTTCAAAGACAGTAGGCGAGGAAAATAGCAATGGAGCCCGAGATGTGGTCCGTCGCTTTGCGCTGTAACATACTATCCCATATGTGAGCAATCAAGACTTCAGCTTCCGCTTGGTCAGGCTTGTCGGGGCCCCAGAGGCCCAAGGACCTGGAGTGCCTGGCTGTGAAGAACGAAGGACTCGAGGCCGAGGAGGGGTCGCACAAGACAGGAGGCATCACCACGACTCCAATTCCCGCCAACGATATTGAAGCATCCGAAGCTTCAGTGGTGGAAGTGGGTAGGTAGTTGGAAGCGGCGCTGACAGTGTGTGGTCGGTTGGTGCTGGAGGTCTGGTACGGCACGGCGTCAACATTCTAGAAGTCGACTCGGACTTGTGACATTGGCTGACCGCAGAATGAATGCTACGGCGCAACAGATGCCAAGACTGAATGGTGAGTGGCCGAATGTTCTGCCAGCTGTCGATATCTCACAGAGCAGGAAGGATGTTAATTGGCTAGACATGCTGAGCCCACCTCAAAACCCAAAACTGTGGAGCAAGCATCCTGACTAAGCTGTTTAGAATGCTCCACTAAAATTTTGAATATCTAGACCTCGAACCGAATTCCTTTTCCTTCCTCTTTTCTCTTTTTTTTTTTCTTCGTGCGGCGGTCACGACTCATTCAAACATTACCCGTGTTGCTTCGTTTTCATCTCCCTCGGGAGATTCCGTGAAAACGTCGCGTCAGTCGTGGCCTAGATAAATCATATTGCAGGCCGATTTCCTCGTCAGTCAGTCCATCGAGAAACAACCCCTTAGGGCTGGATGGTGATGAAGAGATCGGACATTTTATCTGGGGCTACTTTCATGACTTGTTATGTGTAAATAACAATTGGCGTCGTGTTGGTAATTGCGAGATTGCTCTTAAGAGCAGCTCTATAACCGAACCGGTGTCGTCCTGTGGATTGAACGTCATGTCTGGTTATGAGGGATCTCATGGTCAACCACGGTTGTGCGAAATTACACGTCCTTGTACCGGCCTGGTGTTTGACTACCCTTCCGTTCAGTAGCGTGCTGTTGTGAGCACATGGACTTCCTGAGACTGTTCTTCTAGTACCGCGATGGTGTATAGCTCTGCGCAAAACGCACTTATACTTTGGATATGGGACTGGATGTTGTGCAATGCTCATGTTTGTTCCCTATGGCACGGAATCTTGGAGAAGAGGGATGCCCGGCCGGCCATCTATGTAGGGTCGGCAACCAATGCTACGCTTGGGGTAGCATCGAGATTCTCAGACTATAACAAGTTGCGAAACTTGTCTATCCGGTGTAAGGATTGGGTCGAAGAGGGATTCCAAATCACGTACAAAGCTTTGCTTTGTACCTCGCCTCTCCCCACCCCCACCAACCGGTCTGCGGTTCGGGCGGTGTTCAAAACCATCGAAACGATGGTCACATCGGCCCTTTGGGCGTACCACACGGCAAAGTCTCCGGGGCAGTTGGGACTGCCGGAAATCTGCCCGTGGGAATATACAGGCCTGCCCTTCGACGGCCTGTGTACCCACGCGGCATTCATTGAGGGGGTGAATTTTTGTAGTCATGCCCAGCATAACCCCAGTGCCAGCGACCCCGATGCCACTACCATTGCGGAGGTGGAGATCAATGCGTTGGAAGTGTCAGCCGAAGAGCGACGCCAAGCGTATCTTAAAAGAAATCGGGAGAGGTACCATGAAATGAAACTGATGTACCCCGAACGATGGCAAGCAATGGCAGCCAAGAAGAACGCGAACAACAAGAAGGTGTACTGGGACCGCAGACTCAACCGGCCCGATGAGCATCGTGAGCTCCGGCTCAAATATAGCCTGGCCGCCGAGACCGAGGAGCGGAAAGCCAAAAGGGCTGCGACGTACCAGGACAACCTCGAAAGCAAACGTTTCTATTGTGAAACTTGTGATATGCCTTTCGGCAGTTATGGCCACTTCGAACACCATAAGTTAAGCAATGACCATATCGCCAAAGAGAATGGGACCTATGTCCCGCCTAAGACGAAAGACGGCGAGTTGAAGTGGTGGTGTGACTTGTGCAACGAGGGCTGGACGGATGAGTGGTCCCTGATCCAACACCAACGGAGGTCATACGACCATGAAGTCAAGCTCGCTGCCCGCGAGGGCCGTCCTCCTCGCCCACAGGACGAGAGACTTCTTTGCCCGTTCTGTGACAAAGATTATACGGATCCGAGTGCTCTAAACCGCCACATAAAAAAGCATCACCCCGGCAACGCCGAAGTCATCAATATACAAACTTTTGTTTGTGATATTTGCCCGGGATTGAGTTGGGCAAAACAAACCGAACGAGATGTCCACCGCCGCAAGTCTCACTTGCACGCCGTGCGGGCTGCCGACGCAGCCGGACTTCTCCCTCCGCCCACCCCGGAATTCTTTTGTGGCGTCTGTGGGTTCGTCTACAAAAACGCCACCACTCTCCAAAAACATCGACGCAGAGAACAGCATCATGAGATATAGGATGTCTTGATGTTTTTTTGGGCTGCTGTTTTGGCCTCTCTTTTTTTTGCTTCTTTTTTTGGTACGGTCACCCCGATATCTAAAGGCAAGAGCAAGATCATGTCTCGTCCAAGTGTCAGAGCACCCGGGCGCTCATCTGGTACGACCACCCCTGTTCTACTCGCCCGGAAGATCACCAATCTTCTCCAGTTTGCCCATATCTCTGGCTGCCCACGCTCATCTGGTACGGCCACCCCTGTTCTACTCGCCCGGAAGATCACCAATCTTCTCCAGTTTGCCCATATCTCTGGCTGCTCCTGACTCTCCAATGAGCCTCAGCCTATCAATCCTGACCTTCTCGCTATCACCGTCCCCATTGACAACAAACAGAACCAAGCTGTTAATGTTTTGGAACCGGACGTAACGCAAAGGAATGCTGGCAGTTCCTTCCTTGTTCCAATCACTCTCGGAGAGCTCGATATCTTGCGTAGCTTGAAGATCCTCTGCCTCGTCGAACCCGAGATTGTGCGGCTTGTTGACAAAAAGCTTGATCGTCTTCGGCCTCATGGGTGCCTCGTCGTCGTCATCATCAGTGGGAGGAAGGGAGGTGATCTGGTAAGATAATGTCAGTTGCTTCATTCGACCTCTACCCAAAGCTTTGGCAGGACCAACCTGGAGAGTATGCAACTTGAGCATAGACTGGAAGGGCATGAAAAGCAGCAGTTGCTCGTCGGTGTCACTTTCTACCCAATCCTTGGCGGTTCCTTTGCCTCCAGACAAGGCACTTGGCTTTTCGCTCGAAAAAAGCACCCGGACGCCACCGGTCTCTGTGTCAACATTCAAAAGCTCAGACCGATTGAGCTCAACCTGATCGGTGACATCCACATATCCGCGGGGAAGTGCGGCACCCTTCCAGCTGCTGGAGCTCCCGCTTGCCTGTTCAGTCTTTGCCGAGTCAACTGCGCGTTTGAGTTTCTCAACCAGTTGCGCCAGCCTCCTAGGATTGTCACCGGCAACCTTGTCGATTTCCTTGCCGTTCTGGAAGAGCATAGTCGTCGGAAGGGTGGTGATGCTGTAGGCGCTCTTGATCGCCTTTAACTCGTCCACGTTGACCTTTGCGACCTTTAAGACCGTGCCGTGTCCTTCGAGATCTTGAGAGTGGTGTTCGAGAACGTGGATAGCTTCCAGCGAGGCCGCGTTACTGGGGGAGTAAACTGGGAGGAAACCATGTCAGCAAGCTGTTATTGACGAACCGGCACCACCAGGGAGAGAGATCGTGCGTAAAGGAAACGTGAATGCATGGCGAGAGGGCGTCTCCACGCTTCCGTAAGTTGAATATCCCAGGGTATGCGATTCATGACGGGGGAATCGCTTCCTCGAGCGACTGGGGTAGGAATAGAACTTACATTGTGCCACGACGATGTTGGTGGCATCCAGTAGGGAACTCCATTCCGCTGGGCTCTTGATTTCGACTGCAGGCGACACCATCTTGATCGATACTCTGGAAAATGGCGAAGTGGTAGAATAAGGGAGCTTAGTTGTGATGGCGGGGTTGCAAGTTGCAAGACTTAACGAGAGTGGAAGCCAGGCGATGACAACACAGAAGTGGAAGCTTCAGTTAAGTTCCAAGCCTGAGGTCCATGCCCCGCGCTTTCATCCTACCCCTGCAGGGCAGGACCAGTCTCGACTCTCGAGCTTGCAGTAATGGAGCCTTACGCGGTCAAGTCGTACCTACCTACTTGTACGCAAGCTGTACATGTGTACTATGTGCTGTCGGCTCTGTGTATTTACCAGCGTTACATAGCACCTACCGCAGCATCCTAGAGGTAGGAAGTGAAAATTTTCTGCAAAGAAAGTGGAAGCCGTGAGTGCAAGTGAAAGGAACTCGGCGAAACAAAGCGTCAACGGTAGGTACCTCTACGGTTTGTATCAGTGCCACGTGTGGCTTGTCAGGTACAAACTACCCCACCGTCTGCAGTGAGTTTACTCGAGGGTGGCAATATTTTGGGACATGAAATAAATCTGGGACAACCAAAATCGTATGCACATTGCGAACAAGTCTGTTAGCGGAAAGCCAACACCATCATTTCCACCACGAATTGTTTTTCAAAAATTCATCGAAAAATAAGGTAGGAATGTCTAAGAGAGAGAAGCAGCTTCCAATTGAGTGCATTCTCGAGAAAAAAAATCCTGACTTTGGAAATGACGATTTTCTCGTTTTTCCCCAAGATTTCGTTTTCCCTCAATATTTCGTTTTATATAAGAACAGCAAACTCTTTCACGATTTCTCAACCAAACAATGACCAAGAATATTACTTCAAGCTGGAGAACATTGCATTAGGCTAGAATTATCTTCCAGGAAATTTTCATTGCGATTTTGGCAATTTTCATGCTGCTGTTGAGATGGGAAGTTAATTCCCATACAATTTTGGTTGTCCCAGATTTATTTCATGTCCCAAAATATTGCTACCCTCTCCCTATGGGGAGAGGGTGGAAGAGCCTTGGCGCCCAGAGCCAGAAAAGCACCCACCACCCTCGAGTAGTTTGTTGACATCGCTTAGTTGAAGTTCTCCCGACCTTGTCGTTTCGAGATTTTGCGACACAGCATCCAAATCAGCCGTGATCTCACATAATGCCTTGGCTTTCACTGTTCGATATCACACTCTAGTCGTCTTAGTTCCAATCACAAACCAATAATTCATCAAACCCTCAGTCCAAGACGGACTCACTCTCTCAAGTCTTAACAACAACAACAACAACCTCCTCCACGACAAAGTCGATAGCTCGCTTCTCCAAAAGGTCGTCCCCGGCTCCCCGCTTCGTTGTGACCGCTAATCCCCACTCGCGGATTTCCATCCAATGTTGGGCTCTCATTCTGCCAGGGCTGTTGGTGCCATGGGTGCCGAGCCCGAGATCCCAACTGTGACAAGGGTCACAATTTCAGGGGTAGACGGTCCTGCGGTCCCAAGTCCAGTCTCGAGTCCTGGCGTCCAGTCGCAGACCTCAACGAGAACGAGCCCCAGCGAGCCCAGCCTCATGAATTTCCAGCGGTGAGAAACTGACGTGAAAACGGATTGAATTACTTGTGGGAGATTGTCGGACTGTTTGGGCTGGCAAAGGCATGAGAGGTTTCGAGAACCAATCCCCTCGCCAATCTCGCCGTGTTTCATTACCTTATCCTACCGTTCACTTATACATGCACAAGGTCGAGTCTTGAAGTGTGGTGACAACGCGTTCCAGACGTGCCACGGCAGCAATTCAAGAAACAGCGGATACATATATGTCTGTGTTAGCTGTCAATCGCCGTGCAGATTTCGGCTCCTGAAAGGGGAAACTCAGCTCACAACATTCTTCCCACCCTTCCCCGGACACGTCAAGCCGCTCCTGTTGGTCGGAGAGAGTCCCATTTTCCTCCACTTCCAGAAACCTAAACGGCCCGGACCTGCGTGGAAGCAATCCTATCTTTTTCTCGAACCATCAAACCTTTACCAGCTACCGGGTTGAAGAAGACCAAGACGAGAACAACGCTATAATATTCATATTTTGATTTAAAAAAGCAGTATAACACTGCCCGCTCAAGAGAAGTCGTTCCACATATACACACATTGAAATAAACCCAACCCAAACCGCCAACATGGGTCTCTTCGGCGAGGGTTCCATGTTCTCCGGCCGTTCATCAAAGTCGAAAAGGCCACAGCCCTCGCATCGGTCGTCATCCTCCAGAAAAAGCAAGGAACAAATCGAAACCAAGGAACGAGACCGGGAGCTCAGAACACGGGAAAAGGAACGAGAACGGGAATCCAGGGAAAGAGAACGAGAACGAGAACTAGAACGCCAACGAGAACGAGAGAGGGACCGTGAACGTGAGCGGGAGCGGTCACCACCGCCATCAAGAGCCCTCTTTTCTCCTCCAGATGCCAGTGACAGCAGCGGGAGAAGGCGGAGGCAGGAGAGTTATAGAGCGGAGAGGCAGGAGAGTTACAGAGGGGATGAAGTGGCAAGACAAGGAGGAGTAGGAGTAGGAGCAGGAGGAGCATCAGAAGGAGGAGCAGGAGGCTTAGTAGGCTTCCTAGCCTCTCTCCTCCTCGGCCACGACGACGACCTCGACGGCATGGGATACGGCAGCGACTCCGACTCTGACAACAAGCCGCGGCGCTCATCTCCCAAGACTCCCGGGTATTCCGATCCAGACCGGTACGACAATGACGGAGGAGCTCCGCGCGACTATTTCTCTCTCTCCCGAAGGAACAGCAGCCGACTCATCGACACTCTCGGCGGCATCGGCGGCGGCACCCCGCGCAGCAGTCACCGTGACAGCAGACCAGAAAAGCCTCCGAAACGTCCATCGTTCTTTAAATCCTCCTCTTCTTCAGGCAGGCGAAGTTCATTCTTTGCCAAGTTCCGTATGTTCTTCTTATCCCTCCCCCTCCCTCCCTCTTTTTCCAAATGTTTTTTTTTTTTTTTTTTTTTTCTTTTTTCCTTCCATTCAATATTCTAACCCCCACTGCTTAGGCCGCTCCTCCTCCTCCTCCTCCTCCTCCTTCTACAAACGCTCCCCCCGCCCCCGCCTAATCAAAAAACTCCTCAAAAAACTCAAGCGTCTCCTCCGCGACCTGGCCTACTACGCCCAGCGCCACCCCATGAAAGTCTTCATGCTAGCCATCATGCCGCTCATCACCGGCGGCGCCCTAACCGGCTTACTCGCTAAATTGGGCATCCGTCTCCCGAAAATCGTTGATAGACTGCTGGCTTTGGCGGCCAAGTACTCGGCTGGCGACTCGCTGGGTGCCGTAGGGGAGGTGGCGAGGTTGGCGAGGGATGGGATTGGGCTTGGTGGTGTTCTTGGTGGTGGTGGTTCCGGTGGTGGTTCCGGTGGTGGTAGTGGTGGTGGCGCGGGGGCGGCAGCAGCGATGATGGGGAATGCAATGGCTCGGGGGTTTAACACGACGAACGTGGAAAGAGGTCGGAGAGGAGACGGATTGGTGTGGGAGAAGAGGACGATGGAGAGGGATGGGGTGTTTGGGCCGGGAGGGCCGGGGGTGAGTTGGCAGGAAGGGTTGAGGAGCGTTTTGAAGATGTTATCGGATTAGGAGGAAGGCTTTGAGTGACAACCAAGGGTGGACATGTCTCTTAGTGTTTGGGTGTTTTTGGCGTTTTGCGGGCCGGGAGGACCCAGTTTCTTCTCTTTTGGGTATGTGGTATGTGGTACATGAGGTACGAGACATGGCTGATTTGTCGTGTCTACTTTTCTTGTTTTTGGTTGTTGGTGGTCCTGGGCGGGTTTGAGCTTGTCAGGGAGCAGCGGTTACGTCCTCTGCATCACATTTCATTACATATGGATTTGATGGAAAAGAAGCATCACGAGATTCGACAGGCAGCGGAAGGGAAGCGTGAATAGGAGAATAAATATTAAGAACCACAAACTACTATATCTATCGACGCAATACACACACACACAAGACATCGAGCTAGCCAGCCCCCCTGTTTCTTTTGTTTTGCCCTGTCCGAGTGCAACCAATTTCATAACCAGAGGTCCCAAGTAAACAAGTAACCATCTCAACCACGACTTCTGCGCTTGGAAGAAGATGATGACTTGGAAGAACTACCAGTCAACATCTCCTTCCGCTTGACGATTGAGGGCGGGTCGCCAGACGTCCTCTTAGACGAAGAAGAAATGATCTCGTTGGCTTGCTCCTCAGCGACCCGTCGCTCTCTCGCACGCTCCGATCGGTCATAATGGCTGGTGCTCCTCCCGGCGGAACTGCTGATCCTCGATGAATGCCGGTGCTTGTCTTCCTCGCCCGCCGAATGGTCGCCCGGGCTTAGATCGCTGGTCGTCCGGTGTCTGTCTGATGTTGTTGTCCGACTCCTGTAGTCGCCTGTGTAAGTGGGGCGAGTGGTACCACCGGGATGCAAGTACTGGAAGGGATCAGCTCCGCTTCCGCTTGAAGAAGCTTGCCGCGAAACATCGTGGTGGGGAGAACTGCCCGTGGCTCCAGGAGATATGTCGCCGTAGGAAGGAGAATCTCGAGAACGCCGAATGGTACCAGCGGGTTGGTCTTTGACGTACGAATAATTAAAAGGCGAGGAGCTCTGCTCCCTCTCGGCGGTAGTTGTTGACCCGCTGGGAAGACGTGCCGGAGGAACTGGTGACTGTTCCCGCGGGGTTCGCGAAGGTTCCCCACGAGAGGAGCTCCGAGGTGCATCTATTTGGGCAAGAGCACCTAGCGGTACCGCGATCCGCTTCTCCTTTTTCTTCCGCTCTTCGCCGTTCTGACGTCGTTGATACCGTTCGAGAGCTGCCAGTTCGTCCTTTGTCAGCTTGACGTCGGCCTTGCCCTTTGCCTGAGCCCGGCGAATTCGTGCGAGGGCAGACTCGAGGTGGACACTGTCCTCCTCATCGCTCGCAGAATCCTCCGAATCATCGTCTGTCGTGTCTGCCCCATAGGTCTGTTTTCCCCGTAACCTCGCGCCACCACCGTCTTTATTGCCCATGTCGATGCCCGTGAACCGAAGGGGATCGCTAGCAAATCTTTTACCCGAAGCTTTTGAAACCAACCCCCCAACGCCGTCATCGCTATCCAGTTCCTCCACCACACGCCCAGAACCCCACCAACCCTCAGCATCACTCCCGTTGCGCGCCCGCTCGCGCCTCGATGGTCTTCCCCATTGGGGCGCAGATTTGGGAGCTCGCGGCCGACCATTTAGACCGCCTCCCCGGAAAAAGCCTCATCGATGGGCTTGTCCATAAGCGAAGCATGGCCAATGATGACCAAGCCGCTGGCGCCAATCAACCACATGACAGTGAGGAAGGGCGAAGAGAAAAGACCGATCGGGATCGCAACGACGTACAATCCCGTGTACAGCTGTGACGTAGTGAAGCGGTGCTGGCCGATCTCGAGATCACGGCCATCGAGCTTGCCAATGAACCACATGCCGGCAACAACGAAGACGATGTCAAAGAGCAGCCAAGGGTTGGTGAGCAAGGCATAGATGCAGAGCATCACAAACACGACGGCATAGTTGCTGGAGAAGTGGCCAAGGTTGTAGTTGACGCGGGACTGCGCCTCGGCGAAGTTTTCGGGCTTGGAGAGGCGCTTGAGATCGAAGAACTCGGAGAGAGGGCGCAGGTTCGAGAAGCGGTTAGCAATCGAGCCCGAACGGAAGTTCTGGAAACGCTCGCCCATGTTGAGGCGAGACGTCAGGATGTCTATGGGGATCTGAATTCGCGACATTGTGACTGTGTGTAGGGCGGGTTGACTGAGGTTGTAGGGAGTCGCACGGCGTTTCGAGTGCCAGAGTTGGTGTTGCGTGAGGCAAGAATAGGTTCGAGGATAGGAAACGCGTTTGAAGTTGCGGTGGGCTGCGATTATGAGATCTGGCAAGAACACGGAGGTCAGACGTCAGGGCGAATCAAAAATAAAACGCTGTGGGCGCAGCCACTAAAAAAGAAGGGAATGGCATTGGGCCAGCATGTGCAAATGCTGAATGTACCTAACGATAAGGGGCAGGCTGCTGCAGAGGTCCTTTTTTTGATTGCGGTTACGCGAGCATGGCGGGGCGATGCCGCGATGGGAATGGGGACAATTTCAGGAAGATGGTTTGTACGTACCCCTTCACTCTCTTATCTGGAGAAGAGACGGTAGTCGTCAGGCCCTGAAAAGCAACTTCAGGTTCTCGATAGAGATGTTCGTTTGAGGTTTTAGAGAGATGAATGGTAGAAGGTATCCAATCTTGGACCGAACAGGATCCCCGCGGGCGGTGTTTTGAAAGTCAGGATCCGAAAATGGTGATGTTCCAGAATAGGGGGTGGGTTGACGCTAGCTGACTCCCCCAGTGTCGCCCCTGGGCCTGTGCTTGCTGGCGGGTTGACCTGAGCGTTGCCAGGAGCTGCCCGAAGTGGCCGTGTCCGAGCCCCCCGCCGGTCAGGTCAGACCACGAGTGGGGCTGAACCGTCCGGTGTCTTCCGGTGTTTTCGGATTTCCGTCTTCTGCCCACCTTTCCCGAGCAACGTCCTCGGAGGGTGGATGAATGATGGTCAGTTGAATGAATTCAGGAAGAGTTCAAACTCAATGGTATGAGGGAGCGATCAGGCTTTTAAGAGCAACGGCTATGCACAACCGATAGAGGGTTATCTCGCTTTCCAACAGGAAATGGGATTGGGTGTTTCAGTCCGCCAGAGTGAAAGCCATCGAAGCCCAGGCACCCATGGACCGCCCATTGGGTGCTGATTGAGTTGGCGACGGCGGGGTTGAAGGCTACCTACCGACTGCAGTCTTGGATTCGCTGCATGTGGTGTAAACGGCTGCATGCTGCGTTCGGTCCCGTCCTGGTCAGTCTCCAGACGAGGAATGGAAGTTGCAATATCCAACAAACAGCACAATTCTGGATCGTATCGTACTCCGAACGCGTTATATGTCGAAGGGATGCCCAACGAACGATTCACCCGTGTCAAAATCAATATGCCAAAGCTACTTGCGGCTTCCTCATGTTGTGTACCCTCTGTCGTTGGGCTGCACCAAACAGGACGACATGGACGGCAAGAGGGTCTACACTACAGACAACTTACCTGAGTTGACAAACACTGCCTGGCTGGGATCGAATTGATATGGAATTATGTCGCTTCAGATTGAACTCGGTAATTTCTGGTTGCCTGTTTGACGACATGCCCCAGCAATCCGGCTTAATGTCGTGAGCCTCTCCTTTAAAATCTGGTCTGACCCAAAACTAACTTGGAGGAAGTATGTCATCTTGTTTTGCGCTTAGATGGGTTTACACAAGCCTCCCGCTGATTGCATCATCTTCCAGCGCGGAACATCTACTGTGTACAACACCAAAGCAAGACAGGCCACCCGTTGTTGCAGTTATATCCGGAAACACCCAAAGCGCAGGAGACAGCTTCAACTCCTTGTGAGCCTCGTCGTACGCCGAAGAGATGAAGACGTGACGGAGCCTGGTGTCGGATGCGGGATCCGTCACATCAAGAAGGCGACGAGTATCAGCTATTTCAGGCCACTTGGTATCCAGAAAGATGTTATAAAAGGAAGTGAGTTAGCTGGAATGTCAGAGACTCCGTTGCCCAAACATGTCTTGCGTAACATGGAGGTTTAAATAACATCAAGTTCTGAAAGGCCCAAAAATACCGGTCTTTCACCTGCTTGTACCTTCCTCCGTTTTGTCCGGAGTTGTACTTGGAAAGTTCTATCAATGGCATTAAGTTGATGCGGCTTGTGACGGTGTCCCGCCCCTCAGGTTGTCATTATGGAGGATGTCGACTACTATATCAACAGACGAATCCCAAGAGTCCTTCGAGTTCCTTCCTGGTTTCCAATGTGAACATATCGCCGACCTGGTACACTCGTTCTGAGCCACTCCCCTCCTCGACCTTACTACCTGTATAACCTCACAAAGGCTTGGTACTCTCACAGACGACCTTTTTGGACTACTATCAAGGAACCTCTCTACCGAAAGTTCTCCAGGAACAATGCACATCCGACCCCTATATATCCTCCTCCTGGGCGCCGCCAGTGTCACCACACATGCAAGCCCTACCCCTGCCATTCTCGACGACGGTCACGACCTGAACCAAGTCCCGGCCTTTAACGTCACCAACTTTGAGGCATCAGCCATGGTCCTCAGTAACCGAAACTTGTAAGTCCGCTTCTCATTCATTAGTTCACCCTCCCCTTCTCTTCTTATATCTTCCAGCACATTGGATAATCCGCTAATCCCCAACCCACCTACTCTAGCTACAAATTCGACGTAACCTTCTACCACGAAGCCACTCCAGTTCACTGCGAAGCAATGGGCACGACCATCAACCACCAGTTGACCAGCATCCCACAGACGTGGTGTCCTGGTCCAGGTGGTAGCGGGTACGGTGGAAACGGAACCGGAAACAATAATAACCAAAGCAACAGCAACAGCAACAGCTCAGCAACAACGGGACCAGGTGTATCCTTCAAGTGGACCGAGCAACCGGACGGGAGCGCAGCGTTGTTGATTGTGCGCCGGATAAACGATAAAGCGGCGGACACGGCTGTGTACAAAGTCACGCCGGACTGTATACCGATGATGGGGGATGATATCTTTCGGCATCAGGTGTATGAGGGGCCGGAGAACTTTTCGGTGCCGGCTTATCGGTCTTCTGAGTCGGGTTGATGATGGGATGGTTTGATGCGATTGGGGTTGGTTCTGTGTTGTTGAGCCACTCACTTGCTTGCTCTATATATGTTTACATGGTTATAGGTTCCCCAGGGACATCAAGTTGTGGAAATGGGACCTCGTAATTTGGTATTCCGAGTATTGGGAGTGAGATAGAAGGACATGAAAACCCTACCATTGCAATACCTACTCCAGAACCGATATTTTCTCCCGGACGTCCATCCTCCCCTATTACTTGTTCATCCTGTCCCTCCAAGACCTACAAAGAAATACACCCACCCGCACTATCCTCAATGAAAATCCCGCCATAAATCTGTCCTTCATCAATACCACTCTCCTGATACCCCGAGTTCACCACATCCTCAGTGCCAGTAGGTTTCTTCAGGATACCAATCTGATATTGGCCCTCTCCTGCATTATTATTCGGCACTGGCTTGATAACACTGCGCAAAGGCTCATCACCCTTGGAATAGTAGACTTGTAGTGTGCTGTATTTTCGTAGGTATTCTCGTCAGCGACTTTCCCTCATTAGAGGAGAGTAGGACCGATAAACCGGGAAGAAAAAAGACATACTTTGTGTTAAAATCCAACGTAATAGCAAAATTCTGCCACTCCTTCTTCTCAATAGGCGTCGACCAGATCAGCTTGTTCTCCCGGCTCATGATCTTGAACGTGTTTTTGGGAAGGCTGCCTTCCTGGCCGATGATGGTGCCGGCTTGGAAGTTGAATTGGTTGGCTGACCAGTCGGAGGTTTCGTGCCAGACGTTCTATAGAAGCATAAATTGGTTAGGCAAACGCCATTGATAAGGAGCATAGAGCAGGGGCAGATATGTAGGAAAAGAGAAGGGGAAGAAAGGAAGGTCCAAAGCTTACAAGATACTCATGCGTCAAATTCAACCCCCTCTTCCCATCCTGCCTGACACTAAAATGAAGCGTCTTCACCCCTTTCGAAGCAGGGCTACCGGTATTTGTGCTATTTTCGTTGTCGTTAGTCTCAACATCAGCAACCATCTTCCCAAACCCCAACCCCCAAACATCCCCCCAGACATTCTCCCTCCCCATTAGGAAACTAATATACGTTAAGGAATAAAAGGAGCTCAGCCTCGTTCCTGGGCTGAATACCCCTGCCCCCCAAAATCATCACCACCAGGTCATCAGGTATACTCACTCCCCACTAAAAATCAACCCAGCCCTCCGAAACCCATACTGCGTCTTGAAAACACTCTCATCCGTAATCGTCACCTCAACCGGTTTATGAGTGCAATTATCAAAGCGACTGCTTCCCCTCCCCAGGTCCTTGGGGTCGGTGGGGAACTTGAGGATCTGGCTCCATTTCAGACTGGACCCCTTAACGTTGTCCGGGTTGAAGAGGGAGGTGGCGGAGCTGTCAAAGTCGGTTAGTTGTGTGCGAATCTTGATGCGGCCGTCGAAGATTAGGGGGCATTTGATTGTTGCGGCGGCGTGGGGATGGGGGACGGCGAGGGCGGCGGGCAGGGAGGTTCCTGCTAGGGTGAGCAGCACCAGGGAGAGGATGGTTGGGGTGTGCATTTTGAAGGGGCAGAGAGGTGGGATTGATATCGAAAGAGGTACTCCGACTTGACAAGCGCAATATTTGACCGTTTCCGCGAAGAGAAAGCTTGTTTATATATGTCACACTCTTTTGCTACTACGTATTGAATCCCGGTGCATTTGTACCCCGGCTGATTTAGGCGGACGGCATCGTCAACCGCCCACACCTTAGTATCCCATTCGGCCGGGATCGTGTTCCTGGAGTTCCTGGAGTTGAGATGCCAATGCGACGATACTACAAGCGGATCATGTCCCGAATATCCGGATTGGGTTTGTGGGGAAATACTACCTACTTCCCTCCGTCTTTTACTTCCTACATACCTTTCTCTGGGAAATCCGGGGAAGCAAGCACCCAACCACCAACCTACCATCCATCCTTGCACTAGCATTCGGCCGATGAACCGTGATCGTTTGCAGATTCGCTTGTTCGTTACTGGGGGGAGTTCGGGTAATGATGGACAGAAGCCGCAAACCAGCTGAACGGATGGCCCGAACCCGACTGACTGGGAACGATAATAACGGATGCATGTCCTTTGGGCCGGGTGAATAACATGCACTCCATCGAGCAACAAGAGTATAAGAACTGTGAAGGTATAGATTCATACCATGCTTTCCTTTCCTCGTATATCTAGAATTGTATACAAACAACAACTGACCACCTGCTTATAACCAACCAAGCCGAAACGCCTCCTTTGTTCACCCAAACGCCAGGAGCACGACGCAACTCTCTATCTCAAGCAGCATACTGCTCATCATGATCAAGCAGTGGGAAGAGCACGCCGCTTCATGCCATTAGGCTGCGCATTGACGATCTTCAGCCATTCGCCGTTAAAAGCATTGACCAGCCAGTTCGTCAGTTCTGTGTATTCTCAGTTAGCATATCCAGTCGACTCAGCCACAACCACACATGGTGTACTCACTATCAAACACAATCCGATTGGCATTATGAAAGTAAATGCCATGATCACTATCCGGGAAAACGTGAACATCATAGTTCTCAACGGTTGACTGATCAAGCCGGTCCAAAAGCGTAAGGGAGTTCTGCATATGAACATTATCGTCGGCCACACCATGCATCAAGAGGAAGCGCACGTTCTGGGAAAGGGCGGTGACGTTGGTGACGGCGGCTCCCTCGTAACCTTCGGGGTTCGTCTGCGGAGTGCGCATGTATCGCTCCGTGTAGATGCTGTCGTAGAAGCGCCAGTCGGTAACGGGGGCCACGGCCATGCCGTATTTGAAGGTCTGGCCTGCATCCTGCTCGAGGGTCTTGAGAGTCATGTAGCCGCCGTAGCTCCAGCCCCAAATGGCAAGGCGGTCTTCGTCGATGTAGTCCTTTTGAGCCCAGTGCTTCGCGGCGGCGATCTGGTCGTGGGACTCCCAGGTTCCGAGGTTGCCCCGGATGATGACGCGGTTCTTGCGGCCGATGAAGCCTGTTCCGCGCCCGTCGACGGTAACGCAGACATAACCGAGGCCAGCAGCCACAAATGACTGGTAGTCGACAGCGAACGTCTTTTTGACGGTCTGAGAGACGGGGCCACTGTACTGTTGGAAGAGAACGGGGTACTTCTTGTTCTTGTCAAAGTGTGGCGGGCGTCTCTCGATGTAGTTGAGATCTACGCCGTCAACGTTGATAGTGCCATAAATGTTGATCGGGAGTTCGTGCTTCTTGGCCGCTTCGGCGAGATCTTTGTTCTCCTCCACGACATGCTCGTACTTGTCGGAGTTGCTCGGGGTGCTGATAACCTTTTGCCAGGGAATGTCTGGGCCCTGGTAGGATACCAAGGCGTATCCGGCACCGGTCGAGAACGAGATGGCGTAGTAGCCCTCCTTGGAGGTATCCGTTACCGGTGTCATATCTTCTCCGGTCAGCTTGACCTGGTAGACATGACGCTGGATCGAGGATTCTTTCGTAGAAACAAAGTAGACGAGGTTCCTTTGCAGGTCAACGGCAGATGGCGCATCGACCACTTCATAATCCCCAGAGGTGAGCATGATGGGGTCTGGGTTGTCCAACGGCGTGAAGTACGCCAAATGATCTCCATTGTCGTGAATAATGGTGTCGACATAGCCATCATCAGGCCGGCCGTTGGCGGGATCAGCCGGGATGAACTTGGTCTTGTGAGAGATCTCGAACCAGCCACCGTCAATGGCGTTGACATCAACAGTCCTGACTGCCTTTCCAGTGCGGGATCCCACATCAACCAGCACGACGCGCATCACATCACTGACTCTGTTTGTCTCTTTGATCAATACCTGCTTTCCGGCCCAGACAACCTCAGTGATAAGGCGGTCGTCGTCGGCAAAACGGCCTGAGATATCAACGGAGAAGACATCGCCACGTTTCACGTCATAAACCTTGAGGTCGACAATAGGGTTGTGTGCGCCGGCCTTCGGGTACTTGATTTCTCTGACCTCGGGGTAGTTCTCCTCTCCCGGCTTGGGCTCCTCACCACTGGGCCTTGACACAAAGTACTGGATGGGATACTCGGGGACACCTGTCTCGTTGGTTCGGAGGAATGCGACGTAATTGCCGTCCTCGGACCACCAGGTAGCGACACCACTTGCCAGCACCTCTTCCTCGTAGACCCAGTCGGGGACACCGTTGAATACGTCTGCACTGCCGTCCCTGGTGATCTGCACAATCTTATCACTGTCGAGTTTGCGAAGGAACATGTTGTTATCCCGTGTGTAGACAATGGCATCACTGGTAGGACTCCATGACGCCAGCTGGAGCCGAGCCTCGACATCGTAGGGAACCAGAGGCTCAACCTGCTGGGTCTCAACGTCAAAGATCCAGTAGACAGCGTAGTATGAGTGGCGCCAGTTGTTCTTAACGTCCGTCGCAAGCAGGACTTTTTTCAGATCCCAACTGGGAACCGTGACAGTGGGCCAGTATGTTTTGTTGGCAAATTCAAATGATTTGTCCTTGATCAGGGTCTTGCTCTTGGAGGCTTGGACGGAGGAAGGGTTCTGAGCTCGCACATCTTCGACCACAAGGTAGTCTTTCCCGGCGCCCTCCTTCTCCAGAAGAAGGCCATCTTCTCCGTTTGCACCGGCGATCCAGCTGATGGAATGGCTCTTTGCGCGCCATTCATTTTTCAAGACTTGGTCTAGGGTGACCTTCTTGCCACTTCCGTGCGTGACTGTTGCTTGGGGGTCATGCGCGAAGGAGGAGGATGGCTTGTAGGCCTTATGCGAGACGAAGACGAAGAGGCCGATGACCCAAGTAGCGACCAACGCTCCCGAAACGATAAATAGCCATCTCCTCAAACTGCGATCCATACGCTGGCCGTCGCCGGGCGAGCGCTGGTCTGAACGGGAAGACGGACTGGCGTTGCCCAAGAAGGGCCCGGTTTCGAGATCGTCATTGTTCAGCTCGTCCTTGAGCGAGTCGTCATCGTCGCCATCGGTGCCGCGAGAGGGGAACTCCTTGGTGTCGAGACGTTCTTGTATGCGATCGAAGACGATGCTCGTCGTGGACACGGTGGAGTCTGTTTCTTGCGACATGCTTCTTCGATGCTGGCTGGGACTATGGTCTCTGAAGCGATCGAGGCCAGACCGTAGCGGATCGTCCGAGTAAGTGGATGGCATAGTGAGGACGGGCGAGGAACGATTGCGCCCAAATAATCTTCTTTTGTACACGATGCACCTCGATGTGGCTGTTTGGCGGGATTGACCCGTCCACCGGAAAAAGAGAGGGTGCTACTACTCAATAGCAGCGGGGACTGCGCGGCCGGCGTGCAGTGCGATGTATTCTTTGTAGGACAAATTGAACCCTAGGGGCAAAACATGACCGATTCGGTCGCTATTCAGATACTGTTTGGGACAAGGACGAGGAGGTCCCTTTGACGAAGCTGGGAGTTGTCGAGGTCTCGACTTCGGCTATCTGCGACACCGAGACCGACGACGGAGGGCGCCACGCGACAGCCAACGCAGGGGGTCCTAGTCTGATGCAGATTGTAAGCAGGCTACTGCTATAACCCTATCCCTATCTCAGGAAGGCAGCTGAATTGGCTTCCATGATTGAGCAAACACAAGCCGCCTTCCTCCCTTGGAACCTCTGCTCCTGAATGATTTACACTTTCGGTACAAAGGTTGGTCTAGAAACATTCTCGAAGTGCTCAAGAGTGGAAAAGTGAGCATATATTTGCTGAGGTGGGAAATATACCAAAGTGTCTGTCAGCTTTCCAAGCAATTTCTCATAGGCTAGGTGTGTTGTGTATCAAGATGCCCCTGCGAGTAGGAGTATCGCGTTGACACACAAACTCATAGCGATCCAAAAGTTTGGTTCAGACAGTCACTGGCTAATACGATTACCCATCCTCGGTGACCATAAATCGATTGTTGAATCTATACTTACCTGAAAGCCCGCTGGGAGCATCCGGTCTTGAACTCGTAGCGTCTTTATAGTAGGCACAGTGATCAACAGCGTTTAGAAGCTTCTTGTTAGCCAGTCTGGTCTGGTTGGTTTCAAACGGGGGCGGGAGTCCGAGTGGAAGAGGTTTGATGTTTGGAACGGCCCGCGAGCGGATACAAGTTAGTGTGGGGAGATGCCACAAAAGCGCCTTGACAACGAACAAAAAAGATGTGTTGATATTGGCGACCAGTTCGTTGTTCAAGCGTTGGCAGCTAGCAGCCAGTCAAATGAGATGGCGTTGAATGGTGAGGGGATGGGACGGAAAGAGAGGGGAGTGTGGCCAGCTGGCAGACGTCATTCATTTGCGATGCGATGCTATTTGTTTGACCGGCAACGAAGTGCTGTTCAATTGAAACATTTCGGATAATGAATAAAGATGCAATGCCAAAATGCAAAGACCGAGATAATGGGTTGCTAGGTGATGCTATCTCGTAAGTGACGGCGACAAAACCTGGGGAAGAACGACATGGACAGTGGAAAACGAATTGGGATGTCAGTGTGCAGTGTGCCACTCCAACAGCTGAAGCTACGAGGAGCTACCAGCGTGAAACTCGAGAGCTGGCCTGAAAGTGAGGTGCCGAATTGCCAAACGCCAACCGGGGGCGGCCAGAGCTTCTGGTAGGTTGCGACATTTCTCCGGGATTACCCGGGCGACGGATTTATTGGGCAGCTGGGCAGACCTCTGCCGCCAGAGCTTGACACCTGAGGAAGCAGCCCGCCGGAGCAGGCGCTCAGAGCTGGAGACCTGAGACCTTTGCTGAGGTCGGGGCAGAGGATCGAGATGGAAACCGCAGACTGCTGTCGTCACGGAGCTCCGGGGCCGGGCTGCAGTCAGAAATGGGGGACTAGACACGGCATGTAGTAATGATTTCGATCTTTCGGCTCGGAAGGCTCGAGGCGGGGAAGGGAGATTGATGGCGGGTGAAGGTGGGTGAGGTGCGGATGCGCTTCCTTTTTGTAGTAACCTCAGAAACCTCTCGATTTGGCGGCGTGGTTGGTGGAGTGCTCGGGATTCTGGTAGAGAGCAAAATTCTCAGCCGACTTCTGATTGGCCTTGACCAAGCTTCGCCCCACCTTTTCCCTTCGAACCAAGGCCACTCGACAATTTTCCTCACGCCGGGCTCTCCAAACTTCCATCAACCTCCCGCTACATCTCCCCTCCACGCAATTGCAATTGTGTTGCGATTGCATTCCTTCTGCTCGTCACGAACAGACACCTCCACAACATGTTCCGGAACGCCCTCCGCCAGAGCACTCGCGCCGTCGGCGCCTTCTCTGCCACCGGCAGAGTCGCCGCGGTAGGTTAAACAACTCCGCACACCCGATCCACCTTCAACATCACCGGTCGCCTCTTCTCTATATAACCTCATCGGGTCCCGGAGCACTTGGAGCTTTGTCATCATGGCGCATGGCCTCGAGGATGTCGATGGGCTTGTTGGGGGAGCTGTCGATGTGTCGTGAAGCATGTCACCGGAGTTCGGCTAGGGCTAACTCGACAGCAGCGAAATGCCGCACCTGTAGTTTCCGCCGTCCAGGCCCGCACCTACGCCGACGCCAAGGCCACTCCCACCGAGGTCTCTTCCATCCTCGAGCAGAGAATCCGTGGTGTCCATGAGGAGTCCAACCTCGCCGAGACCGGCCGTGTCCTCTCCGTCGGGTACGTTTTTTTGGGTTATGGATTCGATTCTTGGCAGAGAGGGGGAACGGCAGAGAGCATCAGGGTCGACGCGGTACCACGAAAGCAGCTCAGCAAGCATATCACGACACGACGACGACAATGACGACGACGACAACAACAACAACCGCAACAACAAAAACAACGACGACGACAGCTACCACGATTCCGATTCCGACCGTACCTGCGACGAGATGCGCTGAAGCTGGATGTTCGCGATGATGATGATGATGATGATGATGATGATGCTGCTGCCGGTGCTGCTGCTGCTGTGGTTAGCGAGAGCATGACGTGAATTTGTGGATGCTGACACGTCGTCTCCGTATAGTGATGGTATCGCCCGTGTTCACGGTATGGCCAACGTTCAGGCTGAGGAGCTTGTCGAGTATGTTCCAGTCCCTAACCTAACGGATACTCTTTTGTCCAATATCTGACCGTCAACCCCCAGGTTCGCCTCCGGTGTCAAGGGTATGTGCATGAACCTCGAGGCCGGCCAGGTCGGTGTTGTGCTTTTCGGTTCCGATCGTCTCGTCAAGGAGGGTGAGACCGTCAAGCGTACCGGCGAAATTGTCGATGTCCCCGTCGGTCCCGAGCTTCTCGGCCGTGTCATCGATGCCCTCGGTAACCCCATCGATGGCAAGGGTCCCATCAACTGCAAGGAGAAGCGTCGTGCCCAGCTCAAGGCCCCCGGCATTCTCCCCCGTCAGTCCGTCAACCAGCCCGTCCAGACCGGTCTCAAGTCCGTCGACGCCATGGTTCCCATCGGCCGTGGTCAGCGTGAGTTGATCATTGGTGATCGTCAGACCGGCAAGACTGCCGTCGCTCTTGATGCCATTCTCAACCAGAAGCGCTGGAACAGCGGCTCCGACGAGGACAAGAAGCTCTACTGCGTCTACGTCGCCGTCGGCCAGAAGCGTTCCACCGTCGCTCAGCTCGTCAAGACCCTCGAGGAGAACGACGCCATGAAGTACTCCATCGTCGTCGCTGCCACCGCCTCCGAGGCCGCTCCTCTCCAGTACCTCGCTCCTTTCACCGGTGTAAGTGGCTGCCGGATCGATTCCCCTCCGATTTTCACCAGACCCCTTCAATTGCCACTCGAACACCTCCATATTTTGGTTGGACACCTTCCAAACATGGGAGAATGTCTTCCAAATAACTTGAGACCCTTTCCAATCATCCCCATATCCTTCCCAAACATGTGCAGGACCCCTTCCACATTTCTGCACACGCCTTTTGCATTTCCCCACCACTTTCTAAATTTCTCCCCCCCTCCCCAAACATCACCAACCTCTTCCCTTCGGACTCTCGCCCCCCCGTTTGAAACCAACCAGGCCAGACTGGCTAACAAGAAGCTTCTAAATGCAGGCTTGCGTGGGTGAATACTTCCGTGACAACGGCAAGCACTCCCTTGTCATCTTCGACGATCTTACCAAGCAGGCCGTTGCCTACCGTCAGATGTCCCTCCTTCTCCGTCGTCCCCCCGGTCGTGAGGCTTACCCCGGTGATGTCTTCTACCTCCACTCTCGTCTTCTCGAGCGTGCCGCCAAGATGAACAAGACCCACGGCGGTGGTTCCATGACTGCCCTTCCCGTCATTGAGACCCAGGGTGGTGATGTGTCCGCTTACATTCCCACCAACGTCATTTCCATTACCGACGGTCAGATCTTCTTGGAGTCTGAGCTCTTCTACAAGGGTATCCGTCCCGCCATTAACGTCGGTCTTTCCGTCTCTCGTGTCGGTTCCGCTGCCCAGCTCAAGGCCATGAAGCAAGTCGCTGGTTCCCTCAAGCTCTTCTTGGCCCAGTACCGTGAGGTCGCTGCCTTCGCCCAGTTCGGTTCCGATCTCGATGCTGCTACCAAGCAGACCCTCAACCGTGGTGAGCGTGTAAGTACAAACAAGTTGAACTCCCCATGTCTTGGTGCAGAGCTGACAAGTCCATCTACAGTTGACCGAGCTCCTCAAGCAGAAGCAGTACTCCCCCATGGCCGTCAACGAGATGGTTCCCCTCATCTTCGCCGGTGTCAACGGTTTCCTCGACTCCGTCCCCGTTGCCAAGATCCTCCAGTGGGAGGCTGACTTCCTCGCCCACCTCAAGACCAACGAGTCTGAGATCCTGGCCACCATCGACAAGGAGGGTGCCATTAGCAAGGACCTCGAGGCCAAGCTCCGTGGTGTTATCCAGACCTTCACCAAGAGCTTCCTCGGTTAAATGCATATAAATATGAATTAATTCTCCGTGGTTCTTGAGAACGAGCAGTGGGTCCGTCATCTTCACCCGCGCAGTTCCGTGTTTCTAGAAGAAAGTGTTCCGTCTCCGTCGGGTGCTGGACTGAGGAATGGACGCGTGAGAAGGGGAGATTCTCTAGCCGAACCTACTGTAAATTAGAGCAAGTCTCAATCAAGCACTCGATTCCCTTTGTCAGGCACTGAAAATACGAGGTTATGAATTCTATACTCAATGGGAAGGCTTGTGCAGAGGTTTTCTTGGTGCATTCATTTGCTTCTTTACAGTGGACGATCTGATGTGTTTTCAACCAGGTGCTTGTACTTATTCTACAGGAAGCGAAAAAAAACATAGTTCATTGAAGTTACGACCGAACATGTGAGCAAGATGATTACAGATTTACTTTCAGCTGCCTTCCAAATCATTTCGAGCCGCCCTACCCAAAGAACCAACCCAAGTAAACAAACCACCAGTTAAACTGTATTTGTGGATTCCAAC
Organism: Neurospora tetraspora; assembly: GCF_033439725.1. Classification (NCBI taxonomy): domain Eukaryota; kingdom Fungi; phylum Ascomycota; class Sordariomycetes; order Sordariales; family Sordariaceae; genus Neurospora; species Neurospora tetraspora. Next base: position 975,831 of record NW_026944383.1, read on the forward strand.
ATGTGCGATCTTCGATTTGGAAACTTTGGATTGTGCTGAAAGACCGCCGCGGTGACAAGCAATTGGGATTATGAGGCTTGGCGGGGCAGCGTCAGTGACATCATGAGCGACAGCTGCGACACCCAAACAGCATGGTGGTCTTCGCCTATGATTGACAGCTACCAATCTATCGGATTTCTTTGAATTAGAACTCAAATAACCTGCGACTTCACTGGCAAGCTTACCATTTCCCTCCTCTACACTATTCAGTTCCCAATTGTTCATCAATCGCCCTCAACTCCGGAAGTCGTTTTGTCGGAGCTCAAGAACACTCAATGTAAGTGGAAGGCACCACCCCGCGTCATCCCACGCGTTCCACGCAGTTCCCATCCCATCTTTCAAGATCTGGACAGTTCTTGGACCCGAACACTTGGTTTTGCAGCGCAATACTTCTGGGTCACTGAAGCTCTCTCTCTTGTGGAAGAATCTGTGTTTTACTGACAACATCACTGATCTAGCTACTATTTTCCCACTCTTAGATATGTCGTCCGAGTCATCAACAGGCCCAGAAATGTCGGCGACTACCAAGCAGATGCTAGCCCGTGTGCGGCAAATGGTGCCGCCCATGCTGGAGAAATTCCATAAAGGTTTGTCCTGTCTAACTTGCGATGTCTAGTGATCCAGTTCGAGGAAGAGGAGCTTCTCTTCTCCGCCACTGTTGCTTTGGGTTTGCCGGGAAGCTGTTCCCAAGCCTCGGGGTACAAAAGGAGTTGCCCCTAGGTAACGACAGTTTGGAAGATTGACCAGAGACAATAGCTAACTTGACATTCCCCAAACTATAGGACAACTGGGTCGTGTAGCTGTCATCGGTGGTAGCGAGGACTACACAGGAGCTCCCTACTTCTCCGCCATGGCGAGTGCGAGACTGGGTTCTGATCTCGTAAGTTTGGGCCACCCAACTCCCACTTCCACATCACCAGCCACGAGACCGACTAACATGGATGAACAGTCCCACGTAATTTGCACTCCCAACGCCGCCCAAGTTATCAAGACCTACTCTCCCAACCTCATGGTCCACCCGCTCATGCGCTCCTCCCCGCTGGCCCTCAGCACCTCGGACTCCGGCAGCTCATCCTCGCTCACAAAGTCCGCCCCGGACACCGACCCTACCCAGATAGCCGCCCAGATCATCCCCATGTTCGACCGGCTACACGTCCTCGTCATCGGCCCCGGTCTCGGCCGCGACCCGATCATGCAAGAGACTTGCGCCAAGGTGATCACGGCGGCGCGCGAGAAGGGAATTCCCATGGTTCTCGACGCCGACGCCCTGTTGCTGGTGGTCAAGGACCCGTCCCTCATCAAGGGATACGACAACGCCGTCTTGACGCCCAATGTGGTCGAGTTCGGCCGGTTGACCAAGGCGCTCGGCGTGGACGAAGAGGTGAAGAAGGCTGAGGAGACGGCGGGCGAGACGGCCAAGGTGGAGGCGCTGGCTAAGGCGCTCGGCGGCGTCATGGTGTTGCAGAAGGGAGCCAAGGACTACCTGAGCGACGGCAAGGTGACGCTGACGGTGGACTTGAAGGGCGGGCTGAAGAGGAGTGGTGGGCAGGGAGACACGCTGACGGGAAGTATTGCCACGTTTTTGGGGTGGCGGAAGGCGTACCTTGATGGTCTCTGGGATCATGGGAATAAGCTTAAGAAGGAGGAGTTGATGGGTTTAGCTGTCTTTGGTGGAAGCGCCATTACGAGGGTGAGTTACGCTGTGATTTCTGGTTTATGGTTCTGGTCATTTCTTCCGGCATTTTTCGATCCTGACCTCACAAGGTCTACACTACGCAATTTTACTAAGGCAACTGCTAACATCATCTCTAGGAATGCTCTCGTCTGGCATTTGCCAAGAAGGGCCGCAGTCTTCAAGCAAGCGATCTCACAGACGAAGTACACACGGCATTTTTGAACCTGTTTGGCGAGGTTGACGCGAAGCTTTAGATGGATTCACTTCTCCATTTAATACTTGGGCGGGCTCGTTCCGATCTATACAGATGTCGTCCCGGATAATACATGAGCTCTTCGGGCTGTCACGAGATAATGAATGTTACACACAAACCAAAAGTTTAAAGCTACCTATATCTAGGTGGCAACCGCGACTCTTCATCAATACCCAGGCATGTTACTACTACCCCTAAACTTAACCTAGCTTTACATTGCATGGTGGCTTATACATGGGCTACCTAAACCCTCCGTCACCCGCGTGTATCCCAGTATAGGAGCCAATAACGTACAATCATTGGTGGTTATGACCGAGCTGTGAAAAGAAAAAAAAGAAAAAGAGAAAAAGAAGAAAAAAACGGAAAAAGAAATGTCAAAGTCCCGTAAACTCGGGAGATAGGAATTAGGGGGTCAATCCCCTCCTCCTCTTTGCAGCTACATGCATCCCGGGTACCGCGGTAGGCCAAATCGATGGCTAAGCGCAGCTAGTCGGACTGGAGTTATTGCTTATTACTTTCCAGCTTTCGTATCTGGCCAGTCCTATATCGATAGATTGGGCTTTTTGTTGAAATCCATCCGTTTCATCACAGATAACGGAGTACCATGGGCAGGGCAGAAACGGCAAACCCAAATCATTGTGTGGGGGGGCAAGGGAAGAAGGAACATCAACAGCACTGGCATCACATCCAGTTCCTGCATCGTGTGTTACACCCGTCTCTACCGTGACCCAGCAACCGTCGCCTCCCGCCTCCCGTCCCTTCCCCCCCTCGTCGCCTCGCCTCGAGAAAAAAAAAGGGCTTCTTGCCTGACGGAGGATACACACATATGTATGTATGTACTTATCGCCAACCCAAGATCGAATGTGCAGGTGCAGGTGCAGGAACCAAAAGGTGCAGCCAGCCTCAAAAGTCACATTACCTTACCTATCCGTCTCCCGCAACACTCAGCGAAGAGGCGAAGGCGGGCTAAGCGCTGCCTCCTGCGGGTATCCATATCCTACATCCCACCGATATCCTACATCCCGCATTCACACACACTCACTGCCACTGTCCCACTGCTGTGGCTCGGCCGGGAAGAGGTTGTCACCGACGCTGTCACGCTACGTCAACTTTCCTGCGGCCGGTGTGAAGGACGGGGACGAATAATGGATGGATATATGGATGGATGGATATATGGATGGATGGATATATGGATGGATGGATATATGGATGGATGGATATATGGATGGATGGATATATGGATGGATGGATATATGGATGGATGGATATGGATGGATGGATATGGATGGATGGATATATGGATGGATGGATATATGGATGGATATGGATGGATGGATGGATGCTCCCTGGGCTCTAAAAGGCTCTGGGCATTGGGCTTTCGGGTCTAGACTGTGGACTCTGAACTGAACTGGACTGGACTGAACTTGACTCTGTCCTCTGTCCTCTGAACTCTGGACTCTTCTGAGTGCTGCATGGGAGTACCTCTAGCATGCATGTACATGAGGAGGATGAGAGCGGATCGCTTGTTCCGCCGCAAAAGCCCACCACACCACCATGACGAAACTTGGAAAGGAAAGAAGTGAAGTGAAGTGAACGGAAGGTGTGAAACGACCGTTCAGTCTCGCTCAGGAGAGAGGGGCGATGAGGGCGGTATGTAATGGCTTCACAGAGAAGCAAAAGAAAGCCTCCTCCGATCCGAAAGAAATATCCATCCGTCTGTCGAGTATGAATTGAAAGGAAAAAAGATAAGAGAGACAAACTAACATGCTTGGTCTTGGGTGACGACACCAGAGACAAGAGAACAAACAGGAGAGGAACTCTTGAAGGCCGATCGTTCGGAGAAGGAGGCTGAATGCATAACCGGAAGGAAGTGTCCTTAAAGTTCGTATGGTAGACAACACTGGGTATAATGTATGCAGGTAGTGTATGCAGGTTTCTCGAGACCATGAAGGGTTCATCGGGACCCGCCCGGCTTGCACTCACATGATATGACAATAAGATCCTGCTGGGATTCAGGAATCCTCTACATACCTGGTCCAATACTACAAAGACTATTTGCAAGGATATTGTCAAGTCCTCAGGATCGTCAGGGTCCTTTCTTGTCTCCTCGGATGTTGGTAGTCTGTTATTACTGTACACAGACAGCATTCAAAGGGATCCCCAAGGCAATTAACCCCATCCAGAATAACTAACTTCCCCTCTAGAAGCGGGAGACACTTCGCAGTATTGTCCTAGACAGACAGACTTATGGAAGCTTTATTATACACGAGGAGGCACCCGAGCGTCGTTGTCTCGGCTTTTTATCCATGTCTTTTTTTTTCTATCAACAGGTCATGCCTGTATGTATGTATGTACTACCCAGCAAAACGATCCTCGATCAGTACTCACTCTAGGCAAGTCTGTTCGAAGGAGGAGGAGGAGGAGAGTAAGGTACCACACGCCTGGACCAAGAACGCGCCCCATGTCTAGGTAAGCCTCATGGATATCGGTGGTAGATACGACTAGGTATGTTATGTATGCATTGGCAACCGGCCGGTACGGTACGACAGATAACATTTTCATGTAACAGGGGCAAGATGCATGTGGCATGTAGGAGCCGACGCTGGAACACATTACCTTACTTACATTCAGGTACTATGCAACGTCAACTTCCACCTTGCCTTTGCTTTGCTTTGCTTTACTTTGCTTTGTTTTTGCCTTGCTTCTCGCTCGCAGAAAGCTACTACAGCATATTGCAGCATCTGTATTACACATGCAAGCAGGTACATACATAGATGCCAGGTTCTCATCGGAAGTCCCAATGTATAGATAGGTATATGCTCGGGCAGACACTCGAGCTTTTGGCAACGAAAGATGTGGTTCGTTTGTCAAACGTTTTGATTTCGCCTTTTTACCTTCAGTCTCGAAATGGAAGTGCCTCCCTCGTTCATCGTATAAACTGCATCCAGGCCAGGCCACTTGTTCGCCGGGAAGTGTGCAGGAACGAACGCATAACGGTCGTGCCACAAGGGCCAAGGGGCCGTGGGGTTGAGTACATTATGTGCTGGGTTCTTGGTTTGACACCTTGACCTAGTTGTACCAAACTACCTAGTGTTCCTCGTCCCTCGTCCTGGTGTCGCCATGGGTGAGGCCGTGAGGTCCCGGCCTGTATTCATGGTTACACGCCGGGTTACACGACTATCTCGACAGAAATGAGCGAAGGAGCTATGGCCGAGACCTGGATGGTCAGTGTTCCAGGTTGGTTTCTAAGACGAGGAAGTTTGACGAAGACGAAGGAGCCTGGGGGAAGACACTGTGGAAAGGAAAGTCATGCTCCAAATATCACGTCAGGTGTGGTTGTTGTGACCCAGACGACGGTGGGTGTGATGCAATCCGGTATCTTCCAGCCAAGTTTACCAAGGCGGCACAGGATCTGGCTCAGTACTGTGATGTGATGGTGAGTGTTGTATCGAACTTGTAAAAATGCATGAGCTGGGGCGGCAAACCCGAAATCCCATGTCATTCCCCCACTCCTGGTAGCTGGTAGTGATGACATACACAGTATGCTCACAATGCGGGAGAGCGAAACTGACTGATCGGAGCAGCCGGGGGTTTACCAACAAAGCTCCCGTTGAGCTGTCATATCGAAACAGGAGCTCAAGGAGGAGAGGGGGGCACCCGCCAAACGGGAGAGCCAGCACAAAAAGTTTGGGACTCGTTTGTAGAGAACCGAGAGGTTACCAAGGCTCGAGTGTTGACGTCCAAACATTGCTTTTTTGACAGATAGTTTTCCTTTGATGCACAGTCGATCCTCAGCCCGCCTGAAAGTGATATCGCAAAGGCGAATAGGAATTTCCGGTTCACTGGGACGCGGACTAGGATGTGAAAATTTTCATACTGCGTCTCTAGAGAGACTCGAGTTGGATGATGAGCGAAGGGTCTTGCTCGGCGTAGAGGCTTGCATTGAAACTGTGAGTTGCCGCAATATCGTGATGGTCATTCGACTCCTCGTAACCATGAACAAACATGTGTACAATTTGTCATCATCTGAGATCTGGGTTGGTTGTGTAAAGGACCAGAAACTGCCATGAGGTATCCAAAAGACTTTATCGGGAGAGTGACTGGCGTGCATCGAGGACAGATTCAGACGGACTTGACAGGACTCAAAAGTCGAACGTTCTGCCAAATGCAAGTGACCCAACCGGCCCCCATCTGGATTGGCTGTGTGCCCTCGGGCAAGTGGAGTCGATAATCAGGGCGGCACTGCCTGCCAGGGCCGCGGATCAAGGGTGAATGCGGAGTTGGCGCCGTGATTGCGTGGGGGAGTTGTTAGCGAGAGGCGAGGTAGGGGATATCAAATTCAAAGTGAATTTTGAGGCATGGAATTCGTGCAAGCTCTCTGAAAAGTTGATTGTAGGAAAAAAAACGGCTTTTACGCGAAATAAGCTACCATTTGAGACATATAGCGGCGAAACTCCCGGTCAGCAGCGAGAGTCATCTCAATCTCTAGAGGTAGTTTTCCTGGTGGGGTCGCTTCTCTCTGTGAGGGAAGCACGGGGCACGCCTGGATTTGTGGTCCGTGCTCTTGGACTGGAAATTGCTCCGAACGAACTCGAAGGATTGGTTCCCAAATCCAACCTCACCTCATTGACCTCGTTGACCTCGAACACCCGAACCGACCAACACTCGAGTTGGACGATCTCCCTTTGCATCCAGACACTGCTCAAACTTCCACTGGCACAGATTTGTGGGCTAGAATGAGTCGCGATATACCCGCTGTTGATTTCGGACGAGCTGCCGCAACTGAGCAGCAGAGTCGCGATGCGCCCGAGTTTCAAACCCCGACAAGTTGTCAGACCAGACGCGCAGACACGAAAACCTGAGCTTCCAACCTTGTGTTTTCAGTCCTCTCCACTGAAACCTTGTGTCGATGTCAAGTATGAGAAACCGCAATAAGGGCTTTTATGATTTACTTTGAGGATAAGAGGGAGCCACTGGCAGGGAGACGAGTGCAGGGATGCCAGGCTTTTCCATCACCAACTCATCATCCATCCTGCTGTCGCCGTTGGATGTGAGCGAGGTCCTAAAATGGGACAAAGTTTGCTCTATCCAAGTTTGGTTTTCTGAACAAGCCGAGTCTAGCCTAGTGCTACACTTAGTTACGTACAACTACGTACATATGAGCAAGTGGACGGACGGTATGGATTGCAGTCCCGTCGTCGTTTGCCCCCAAAGCCCGAGTTTCGTGTCTTTTTTTTTTTTTTTTTTTTTTTTTTTTTTTTTGCTATTCAGCACTTCCAGGTTGTTTTTCCCTTTGCCCCCTCTTTGCGCCGTTCCCAAGCAGTCCCAGAAAACCAACAGGCGAGCCTGGGCTCTCCTTCCCGGACGCCTCTTGGGATCTCATCGTCTTGGCATCGTGACGTTCTGATATTAGCTCCCATTATACCGCGGAAAAAGTAACAATGGCTGCGGGAGTAAACAAGGTGGGAAGTCACAATGGCGAGCGTTCCGTTTGGTTGACTCGAGTCCCAGTGGGCTCAATGGGCAAGGCTTTCTTTTTTTGAATTGCTTGCCTCCCAGGTATGGCCCATGACATTGGTCCGGTTTTCAATTTCACCAACACCAAATGCACGCGATGATAGTGTGTTTTTCCAGCTGTTATGCCTTATGAGTTATGACACTATCACATCCTGCTTTACTTTTTTTTTCGTCCTCTTTCCCTGTTTTACAGTGTGAGTGGGTAACTTCCTTCCATCCCAAAGTGATGTGATGTTGAGTCGCACTTTCCCTTGGTATACTTGTGCCATATCCCTTGCGGAGTAACCGACCCCTTTCCCCTCCTCCATTCACTTGGCCATATTTTCTTCTTTAGTTGCTCCAACCCACTCACTTTGCGCGCAAAGAAAGCCCTTGTTTAGACCTGATGGTTTTCTTTTTCTCCATTCTGGTCTGAGCCAACCCCTTATATGACCTCGCCTCCCCTTCCTTCCGACCTCTCACGGGTTCGACTCTGCTCGAACGAAGAAGCGAGTTCAGCATCATCGGGGGAACACAACAAGTCTGAGACCAACCTGACTTTCTTTCCAGTCTGTCTCAACTGTTGGGCAACACAGCTACCTCCTACCTCTAGGAGGACAACAAGCAAAACCGCCGCTGCTTTCCTAACCCTGTGGTGTAATCGAAACACTACACTTGCAAGTCGTTGTACGATCACCGTCATACCAAACCGGAATGACCATCCACACCAAATCCGCAACACCGTACGACCGGCACTCGACCACCAGGCCTCCCTCTCAGTAACATTTCACCCGCGCCTCACCTGTCGTCCACAAAGATCTCAAACCACCAATAGACCCTTCAGTCTCGCACAAAACCCACCCCTCCTTGCAAATCCTTCCATGTCTTTCCGTGGAAAGTTTTATTCACCACCCCGAACCTGAACCCAAACACCTCCAGAAACCTTCCCTTAGCTACTCGGTTGACAGAAGCTAATCCAAAACAACCTCTTCCTTGCCGGTGCGCAACTTTGCCTACCCCGGGGCGACCTCGGATTGACCGCTATCACCTTGCCATATCACCTACCACTACAACTGGCACGATGGCGATGGGCATGGACCGCCTCGAGAAGAGGCTGGACCGGTTGGAGAAATTTTTCCACAGAAAGAGGAAGCTGTCGCCGCGTAACTCGACCGTTATCGAGAGTGGACCTCTTACATCGCTTTCGCACTCGGCTTCAGCTCCAACTATCCAAAAATTTCCAACGCCATCCTTCATCAGACCGACCTCAACTCGCATGCTGGCTAGAGAGGAGGTGACATTGACGTCCCAATGTGCCCGACGCACAAAGAGCCTCCCCGAATCTCCAAGCGATCCCCATAGTCCGTCTTTTTCACCTTCTGAGCATGGATCCAGAACGGGATTTACCCCCAGGCGCCGCATTCAGGGTCCTTCGGTACCTCAGCGGTCTTCTTCCCTAGTCAGCAGACAAAAGGACGCCTCTTTAGCCGAACTTCTCGAGTTTAGCTTTTCCGGTCGCTCTACGAGGAGCCATGATGAGCTATCTGCTCTATCTATGCGCCGCTCGAGGTCTGGTCACAAGTCACCTTCACGCTCGACTTCCGTATCGATTTCCCCGAGAGCGCAGCCAGGCAGGAAACGCCATCCTGACCTACACGTCCACACACATCTACAAACCCCTCCGCCGTCAGCGCAGCAAGAAAAATCTTTTGATTCAATGCTCTCCCTGCCGTCGACGTCTCTTTCGCACGGGCAACTTACTCCGGCGGCCTCTCCAAGGCTTATCCCGCTCCCTGCTCCAGAACCCAACGAGCTACATGAGATTCATTCGTCACAGTCGGGGAGCCCCCGAAGCCGGACTGCTACACCTGTCTGCAAAAAGCCAATCTTGGAGTTGAAGACTCAGGTTAGCAGGCTTAGCACAGCAAGGTCTACCCCTTCCATCAGGGTCAACACCATTCTTCGGGAACCCAGCTTCAATGACTTCTTGACCCTCAGCGATGATGATATCGCTGATGATCTTACCAACGAGCAATCGCTGTCACAAACAAGTTATATGACATCTCCGGAGCCACCAAGCTTCGATCTGCCGCTGAATCGTTTCGCTCCCTCCCCGTACGAGGCGAGCAATCACCCCCTGCTGACACTTTCCCCTCCTCTGGCCAGCAAGCCTGCTGCTATAGCAGCCTTTGAAGCTGCTCGGATTGCGTCAAAATATCACTTTGACCTCGTGTATGTGGTCAACCTGTGGCCCAGTCGGAATGGCTGTAGCCAGTCCAACAGTTTCTCAAAGAGGTCATCCATGTCATCGCTTTCGACGTCAACAACACTTCTCAACTCTCCTTCGTCCCCTAGCGCATCGTTCTCTGCCATGTCGACAGATGAAAACCTCGGACTGCCGTTTCCGCTGACTCATGGACCTATGACTGGTCGTTTGTTGGCGGCGTACGGGCTACATTCTCTCATGAGCCCGTTCCGTATCTCAGCACCGGTCCACCGGAAGATCCTCGGATCTGATAACTGGCTGGAATACCGCAGCGACAATGCGGCTGAGAATGAGTTTGCCAGAGGTTATAGCTGCTCATTCTACACTGGCTATACCCCCCCCAGGCCTTTCAGCGTGCTTGGCGAGAAAACAAGCGGGAATAGTAGCGTCAAGAACCACGGGATTGTGTTTGCGGCATATCGCCTGCCGCACAATGCTGCTGCAAAAACCGGAAGCAGCGTGGAGGAGCTTAAGGAGCTTCGCAAGGATGCCGAATCGTTGGTGAATTTGGCCCTCGATACCTATACGGATCACAAGGAGGAACGGGGAGACGGGGCGTGGAGGTGCACCCTGGATGACGATAAGATCGTGCCAGTGGTCAGTCGACAGTTGCTCGTGCGTTAAGACCCGAGAATTTCCTATTACGATTTGTCCCTCTAGGAGAGGATCACATGTTTGCAAGGTGTTTCCAAACAATTACACCGTCCGGCCTCGATGATGGCTATGAGCGGTTTCTAGAAGGGGTGGAGGCTGAAAGCCTTTACACTCGAATCTCTGGGATAGTGGAGGACCTGTGAGGACATCGACTTGATTGTCGGAACTCCTATCATTTCTGTGCATTTACGCAAGATCATTTCCCTGGTCGGCAGTTCACTAGGGCATGAGGTTATGGAAAACTAAAAAGGCGGAATGGAGCGGGCATGGATGTATGAATGAAGAGATGATGTGCGATACCCAATCAAATGTAATGACAAATAGTAATTTCAAGCCTTGTTGTAGGCGTTGATTTTCCATATGTTTTCCCAGGGTTTCACGATCACGACTATTACTCAGATGCGCATCATATTCAAGAAAAATATGCTCTACCTAGATTAACTTTTCCTGCTCAAGTCTATACGAAACATAAAGGCTCTGTTGGTTGGTATCCCTAAGCCCCAAGTATATTGAACAATGCAAAAACAGACAGTTAGAAAAACAGACAGATCATTACAACCCAACCTTTTCCTTACTTCTTAGCCACCTTCTTCTTCTTGTCGCTAGCCTTCTTCGGCGCGGCGGCGGCAGGGGCGGGCTTGGGCTTCTCCTCAACCTTCTTGGTGACCTTCTCGACCTTCTTCGTGGTCTTGACGGTCTTGGTCTTGGCAGACTCATCAACAACCTTCTTCTCCTCAACAACCTCAAGCTTCTCAATCTTCTCCGTCACCTCCGCCGCAGCCTCCTTGGACTCCTCCTTGGACTCCTCAGTCTTCTTCTCCGCAGCCTTCTTGCCAACAGGCTTCTTGAGAGCCCTAGGATCCAAACCTCTCCTGCGCATAGCATTGCGCTTGGCCCGCTCCATGTACTCCTTGTCCTCGCCGTCGTCGAAGTCGCCAAAGTCGTCCTGGGCTTCGTCCTCGGTGCCGATGGGCGTCTTGTCGACGACTTCTTGGGCTTCCTCGGCGGCTTGAGCGTCCAAAGGCTTGTTGGACTTGTCGACGCCGTTGGCGCGGACGGCGGTGGCGGGCGTGGGGCCGAGTTTTTGGAATTTGGCGACGAAGAAACCATCGACTAAGGAGGGGAGGGGGGTTAGTATTCAGGGGGAGAAAGGGAGGGAGGTAGAAGGGGACGTACCGTTGTAAAGATGGGGGTAGTATCTGCGGGTCAGCTTGAGGCTGGGGTGGAACGACTTGCCCATGAAGCTAGTGAAGCCTTCCTTGCCGAAAGCCAAACCAGTCTCAACGAGCTTGACGTTGGGACGGCGGCTGAGCGCATAGGCAACGACTTGCTCACTGTTTGTACGATCATGGGTTAGCGTCTTCTGAAAGCGAACAGTAAGGCAAGGGTGAAGGGGAAACGCACTTTTCCTCAACGGCAACGGAACATGTCGAGTAGACAACGTAGCCACCGGTCTTGCTGGCATGGTCCACCGAATCGATAGCAGCCAGGAGAAGCTGCTTCTGGAGGTGGGGGAGCTGCAAGAAGTCCTTCTCGTCTCTGTTGGTCTTGACGGAGGGATCCTTGGCAATGACACCAGTACCCGAGCACGGGGCATCGAGCAGGACTCTGTCAAAGCCGCCCATGACCCTGGGGAACTCACGCGCATCGTAGTTGCATACGATGACGTTCCTCGCGCCCAGTCTGTGAATGTTACCGATCAAACCCTTGGCACGCTGCTTGCTGGGATCGTTCGCAAAGATCACACCGGTGTTCTTCATCAACGCCGCCATATGCGTGGTCTTGCCACCGGGGGCAGAGGCCATATCGAGAACACGCTCGCCCTCCTGGGGGCAGAGAGCCATCACGGGCAGGAACGAAGACGCGGCCTGGAGGATGTAGTGGCCGGCCAAGTATTCGGGGGTGGCACCGAGGGGAACGCTTTATGCCCAAGTTAGCCATCCGAGTTTGTTTGCCGATGGTAGTTTTGATCGGGGATATACGTACTTCGAGTCGAAGACTTGCAGACCGACCTTGGACCACTTGCCAACAGGCTCCAGGGTGACACCGCGGTTGATGAGTGCTTGGGCAAGATCGCGGCGATGTGTTCGGAGGGTGTTTGTACGGATAACGACGGGGCGAGCGCTCTCGTTGGCTTCGAAAAAGGCGAACGCCTCTCTGGGAGGGAACAGGTTGCTACAAACAGTCAGCCAATCTCCTCACTAGTGGTATTGCCGCAGACGGGCATGCGACAGTTGTAAAACATACAAAAGCTTCTCAGCGAGGAACTCGTTGTAGCCGTAATCTGGCAAATCCTGACGTTAGCTTTGTGCATTTAAAGCGAAGTACTGTGCAAGGAGTATCGGGTCCTTACAGGCACAGATATCCTTGATGAGTTGGCTGGTGTACTCGGCGCGGCTCTTGCCCTCTTCCGCCGAATCCGCAAAGTCGTCCAGGACACGGATGGCGTCTGTTATCCTCGTCCTCAACATCTGGAGATCGGGCGCCAGCAAAGTCTTGGTCTTGGTCTGAAGTTGGTCGTCGTCATCACCGAGGTCATCACCGCCAGCAATGTTGGTCTGGAGCGCCTCGTCGCGCAATTCGGCCTCGTTCTCCTCTGCTTCCTTCTCTCTTTGCATATCCAATTTCCTCGAAAGACCCTCGATGTTGGCGGCTGTGAGCTTCTCCTCTCTATCCTCCTCGTCGTCCTCATCGTCTGAGAAGACGAATGCCTCCTTCTTGGCAACACCGTCCTGGTCGGAATCGTAAACCGAGTCGTCGTCAGTGCCGAGGAAGTCGTCTCCTAGCTTCTGAACGTCCATCTCATCGCCATCGATATCGAGATCCTCCAGGTCGGACGCGCCGAACTCGTCGTCCATCTCCTCGTCATGATCGGGCGAAGGCTCCTTTGCCTTCTTAGACTTCTTGGACTCCTTAGACCTGTGGTCGGGCTTGGTACCGGTCTTCTTCACCTCCTTGACCTCCTTCTTGGCGCCCTTGACTGCGACAGTGTTGGACCCGGATGTCTTGGGCTGCTTCTTGACAATCTTCTGTTTCTTGGATCTTCTGGTGTCTACTTCGGTCGTGGTTTCGTCGAAGGGAATGCCCTTCTTGCGCTTGAGGTTGGCGAAATGCTCCTCCGAGAGGGGCTCAGGAGGGCCCTGTTTCTGCATACGACGTCCGACACCCATTTTGGCGGTATTGCTGGTCGTCTGGTGGTGATTGGGATGTTGTTGAGGTTGGTTGAACACTGATAGCCCACCACTGACAAGCGCTTGTGGATATTTCGCCGGGTCGATTTTCTTTTCTGAAAAAGCTTATCGATAAGAATGCCAAGAGTGTTTCCTCGAATCTGGTCCCACTGTGTTCCCAAAAGGTGGGCGATTGGTCAAAGTACCCCACAATGGTCAGGCTAGGCCAAGTTCAGAATCCCTGCATTGACAGCTGACGATACCCCTGGAACTTGGCTGTCCTGGAGTTGGGGACAGCTGGAGCATGAACGGGTGCGGCAGGCGGTCTGAGGATGGAAGGAGTGGAAGGACCGTCTGACGGAGCTATCAAGAGGTGGGCAGTGTGGGCAATGGAGCTGGGGTGGAAGGACGACGGGATGAGGGCAACCGGCGGGCGGACAAGTTGAAGCGGAGGGGGCAAGGCCTCCCGGGCAGGCACCGCCTTCTAGGCGCACCCGACGCAGACGCAGGGGGAAGCACTGAATGGAGCCGGCGCCGGTGGGCGGTGGATGCCCCGGCCGCGAGGTTCCGTGTTAACACATCACTCAAAACAGAAGCAGCCCGGCAGGTAACTTGAAAGGTACCTCTGCACCAAACGGTTGCGGCATGTACAAACACACATTTCACCTCACCACCTTTCATCTTTCTGCTGTACCTTTCATCCATCACCGTAGTAACTGTAAATAACTCGAACTTCGTCTCGTCTTGCTGCTTTGCGCCCTTCAACAACCGCGATTCTTCTCTCGGACGAGCTTCTTCTCTCTTCTGCTGGAGCATTGAAGTATTGCCTGAGGTACCTACCTACCTACGAAGGTACCTGAGCGGCAAATCGCGATTCACCTCTCACCCACAGTTTGGCGGCGGGTTTTACTGCGTACCTTCCAATACCTTTCAGTACCTCTCCCTCCTCCTGCCTTTTGGACCTTCCGTTACGCTTCCACTTCCACCTCCTACCTGATTCATCCCCTCCCCCCATTCTCGGGAGCTCGGTCATTTTTCCCCAAAGTACAACCAACCACCACCACCGCCTCCTTTCACGTCGCCGCCATTCCATTCAGTCCGCGGAGCTTCACGAGCTTCCCTTTCCCTCAATCTTTCTACTTCCTAGCGAATCCGCCTTCCAGCCGCTTTTGATAAGTTGGCTGCTAATCTTCGTCAACCCGCGCGCAGCTTAGCGCAACACCACCGCCCATCATGGCTCAGGCCCTACCCATCAAATTCCAGGAGCTGCTGCAGCTCAGCGCCCTCGGCATCAACCAGTCCGCCATCACTTTCAACACCTGTGTACGTTCTCACCTTGCTCTGACCTTGTTGCTGGCGCCTGTCGCGCGATCTCTGGCTGCCCCTACTGACGTGACCCCCCTCCCTCCCACAGACCCTAGAATCGGACAACTGGGTGTGTATCCGCGACAAGAAGGACGAGGCAGCGTCCCCTGAAGTCATCATCGTCGATCTCAAGAACGGCAACAATGTTATCCGACGTCCCATCAAGGCCGACAGTGCCATAATGCACTGGTCGCGCCAAGTAATTGCCCTCAAGGCTCAAGCGCGCACGCTCCAGATCTTCGACCTCGAAAACAAGGCCAAGCTCAAGTCGACAAACATGAGCGAGGATGTCTTGTTCTGGAAGTGGGTTAGCGAGACCACGCTTGGATTGATCACAGATGGCTCTGTCTACCACTGGGATGTCTTCGACCCGAACCAGCCCGCTCCGGTCAAGGTCTTCGATCGTAATGCTAATCTCCAGGGCAACCAAATAATTAATTATCGGACCAGCGCCGACGGAAAGTGGATGGTCGTGGTCGGTATCTCACAACAGCAGGGCCGCGTTGTTGGTGCCATGCAGCTCTACTCCAAAGACCGCGGTATCAGCCAGGCCATTGAGGGTCACGCCGCCGCTTTTGGCACCCTCCGGCTAGAGGGCGCCCCAGAGGACACCAAGGTGTTTACCTTTGCGGTCCGCACCGCCGTCGGCGCAAAGCTCCACATCGTCGAGGTCGACCATCCCGAAACAAACCCCGTCTTCCCCAAGAAGGCCGTGGACGTCTTCTTCCCTCCCGAGGCCAGCAATGACTTCCCCGTCGCCCTCCAAGTTTCGCAAAAGTACGGCATCATCTACCTCATCACCAAGTACGGTTTCATCCACCTTTATGACCTCGAGACCGCAACATGTATCTTCATGAACCGCATCTCCAGCGACACCATCTTCACTGCTTGCGGTGACAAGGATTCGACCGGCGTCATTGGCATCAACCGCAAGGGACAGGTTCTCTTCGTTAGCGCCGATGAGAACACGATCGTGCCCTACGTCCTCGAGGCACACGGCAACGAGCTCGCGATCAAGTTGGCTTCTCGTGCAGGGCTCCCGGGCGCCGATAACCTCTACCAGCAACGCTTTGAGCAACTCTTCAGCAATGGTAACTACCAGGAGGCCGCCAAGGTGGCTGCCAACTCTCCTCGAGGTTTCCTTCGCACCCCTCAGACTATCGAGCGCTTCAAGCGTCTTCCCCAGCAGCCCGGTCAGATGTCGCATATTCTGCAGTACTTTGGTATGCTTCTGGACAAGGGTTCGTTGAACGAGCACGAGACCATTGAGCTTGCCCAGCCCGTCCTTGCCCAGAACCGCAAGCAACTGTTGCAAAAGTGGCTCAGCGAGAACAAGCTCGAGTGCTCTGAGCGGCTCGGTGACATGGTTCGGCCCCACGACATCAACATGGCGCTTGCCATCTATCTGAAGGCCAACGCTCCCCACAAGGTCGTTGCTGGATTTGCCGAGACTGGCCAGTTTGAGAAGATTCTTCCCTACTGCAGCCAAGCCAACTACCAGCCTGACTTCATTCAGCTGCTCCAGCATATCGTCCGTGTCAATGCTGAGAAGGGTGCTGAGTTTGCCACAACGCTTGCCAATCACGAAGGCGGCCCGCTGGTCGACTTTGAGAAGGTGGTTGACATCTTCCAGTCTCAGGGAATGATCCAGCAAGCAACTGCCTTCCTGCTTGACGCTTTGAAGGATAATAAGCCCGAGCATGCTCACCTTCAGACTCGCCTGTTGGAGATGAACCTCGTCAACGCCCCCCAGGTTGCTGACGCGATTCTTGGCAACGACATGTTCTCCCACTTCGACAAGGCGCACATTGCGAACCTCTGCGAGCAAGCAGGTCTTTTGCAGAAGGCCCTGGAGCTTTACGAGGATCCTGCGTCCATCAAGCGGGTTATTGTCAACATCCCTGGAATGCCCAACTACAACCCCGAGTGGTTGATCGAGTATTTCAAGGCGCTGTCTGTTGAGCAGTCGCTCGACTGCCTGGATGCTATGATGAAGCACAACATTCGCCAGAACCTTCAGACTGTCGTTCAGATCGCGACCAAGTACGCGGAGCTCCTCGGCGCGCAGCAATTGATTGACCTCTTTGAGAAGTACAAGACCGCTGAAGGTCTCTACTACTTCCTTGCCAGTGTCGTCAATGTCACCGAGGACCCTGAAGTCGTTTTCAAGTACATCGAGGCTGCCACCAAGATGGGTCAAATCCGTGAGGTCGAGCGCATCTGCCGTGACAACAGCGTCTACAACCCCGAAAAGGTGAAGAACTTCCTTAAGGAGGCCAAGCTCAGCGAGATGCTTCCTTTGATGGTCGTCTGCGATCGCTTCAACTTCGTCCACGACCTGGTCCTCTATCTGTACCAGCACCAGCAATTCAAGTCCATCGAAATCTACGTGCAGCAGGTCAACCCGAGCAGGACTCCTGGTGTGATTGGAGGACTTCTCGACGTGGACTGCGATGAAAGCATCATCAAGAACCTCCTGAGCACTGTCAACCCCGCATCTATCCCTATCGATGAGCTGGTGCAGGAGGTTGAGACTCGCAACCGCCTTAAGCTGCTCCTGCCCTTCCTGGAGGCCACCCTGGCTGCTGGTAACCAGCAGCAGGCTGTCTACAACGCTCTCGCCAAGATCTACATTGACTCCAACAACAACCCGGAGAAGTTCCTCAAGGAGAACGATCAGTATGATACCCTCACTGTCGGAAAGTACTGCGAGAAGCGTGATCCCAACCTGGCCTATATTGCCTATCGTAAGGGCCAGAATGATCTCGAACTCGTGAACATCACCAACGAGAACCAGATGTACAAGGCTCAGGCGAGGTATCTTTTGGAGCGCGCTGATAGGGAACTCTGGATGTTTGTGCTCAGTGAGAACAACGTCCACCGCCGTTCCGTCGTTGACCAAGTCATCTCGACCGCTGTTCCTGAGTCGACTGATCCCGCCAAGGTTTCTGAGGCTGTTACGTGCTTCCTGAATGCCGACTTGCCCGGCGAGCTTATTGAGCTGCTGGAGAAGATCGTCCTGGAGCCTTCGCCTTTCAGCGACAACCAGAATCTGCAGAACTTGCTCATCTTCACTGCCGCTAAGGCTGACAAGGCCCGTGTGATGGACTACATTCACAAGCTCGATAACTTCGCCGCTGACGAGATTGCTAATGTCTGTATCGAGGTTGGCCTGCACGAGGAAGCTTTCGAGGTCTACAAGAAGATCGACAACAAGGAGGCTGCTGTCAACGTTCTTGTTGAGCACGTTGTCAGCATTGACCGTGCTCAGGCATACGCCGAGGAGGTTGATATTCCCCAGGTTTGGAGCAAGGTCGCCAAGGCTCAGCTCGATGGCCTCCGCGTCAGCGATTCCATTGACTCTTACATCAAGGCTGAGGACCCGAAGAACTACGAGGAAGTGATCGAGATTGCCGTTGCTGCTGGAAAGAACGAAGAGCTCATCAAGTACCTCCGAATGGCCCGCAAGACCCTTCGCGAGCCTGTCATTGACACTGCTCTTGCTTTCTGCTACGCCCGCCTGGATCAGCTTCCTGAGCTTGAAGAGTTCCTGCGCGCTACCAACGTTGCCAATGTTGAGGAGTCCGGTGACAAGGCGTACGCCGAGGGCTTCTTTGAGGCGGCCAAGATCTTCTACACCAGCATCTCCAACTGGGCTAAGCTTGCCACCACCCTTGTCCACCTGTCCGATTACCAGGCGGCTGTGGATTGCGCCCGCAAGGCCAACAACATCAAGGTGTGGAAGGAGGTCCACGAGGCCTGCGTCAACAAGAAGGAGTTCCGTCTTGCTCAGATCTGCGGTCTCAACCTTATTGTCGATGCCGAGCAACTCCAGGCTCTTGTCAAGCAGTACGAGGCAAACGGCTACTTCGACGAGCTTATCAGCTTGCTCGAGCAGGGTCTTGGATTGGAGCGCGCCCACATGGGAATGTTCACCGAGTTGGGTATTGCCCTCTCCAAGTATCACCCCGAGCGCCTTATGGAGCACCTCAAGCTCTTCTGGAGCAGAATGAACCTCCCCAAGATGATCCGTGCTTGCGAGGAAGCCAACTTGTGGCCTGAGCTGGTCTTCTGCTACTACCACTACGACGAGTTTGACAATGCTGCGCTCGCCGTTATGGAGCGCCCTGAGAACTCTTGGGAGCACCAGCAGTTCAAGGAGATCACCGTCAAGGTGGCCAACCTTGAAATGTATTACAAGGCCATCAACTTCTACCTGGAGCAACATCCCTCGCTGCTCACCGATCTTCTCCAGGTTTTGACTCCGCGCATCGATGTCAACCGTGTTGTCCGCATGTTCCAGAAGTCTGACAACCTGCCCCTTATCAAGCCCTTCCTCCTCAGCGTCCAGTCTCAGAACAAGCGGACCGTTAACGACGCCATCAACGATCTTCTCATTGAGGAGGAGGACTACAAGACTCTCCGTGACTCTGTGAATAACTATGACAACTACGACGCCGTGGAACTTGCCGGTCGTCTGGAGAAGCACGACCTTGTCTTCTTCCGCCAGATTGCTGCTAATATCTACCGCAAGAACAAGCGCTGGGAGAAGTCCATCAACCTTTCCAAGCAGGATAAGCTCTGGAAGGATGCGATTGAGACGGCCGCCATCTCTGGCAAGACGGAAGTCGTCGAGGAGCTTCTGCGCTACGTAAGTTTTTAGTTTTTTTTTCAAGCTCATAGAGTTACGTTGGCTTCCCTTACTGACATTTATCTCTCTAGTTCGTTGACATCGGCAACCGCGAGTGCTACGTTGGTATGCTTTATGCCTGCTATGACCTTATCAGGCCCGACCTTGTCCTGGAGCTTTCTTGGCGCAACGGTCTCAATGACTTCACCATGCCTTACATGATCAACATGCTCTGCCAGCAGACCAAGGAGCTCGCATCTCTGAAGGCCGACAACGAGGCTCGCAAGGTTAAGGAGCAGGAGAAGGAGAAGGTCGAGGACAACACGCCCATTCTTGGCAACCGGCTCATGATCACTGCCGGCCCCGGCCAGGCATCCCCGGCTCCTTACGGACAGACCAATGGTTTTGCGCCGCAGCCTACCGGATTTGGCTTCTAGAGGGCTGCCCCGGTGGTTGGAGGTACACCGTGCATCCACGATCCCTTGACGGATCGCTGGTTTCTTCCTGTTCGAAATGGCGAAGACCAGCAGGATTCTGGAGTTTCAGGCACCCCCAGGATGGGTCCTGTTCAAGTCGTTCCGCTTAGCTCTCTCATGGCGGACGGCAATTTTGCTAATATGCCACGATTTTGATGACCTGGAGGATGAAACAACCCATACAGATGAGATGTCAATGACTTTTGCGCATGTCTGTGGGATGAAAAAGGGAAACGAAAGGGAAGACGGATGGCAGGGTTTATTGCTTTTCCATGTTGGCCAGATCATTAGAACTTCGTGGTTTTGTTACAAATTTCATGTATGATATCTTATTTCACCATCAGAGCTCTTTAACTTAATCGACTTCTGATATCAACCCGTCCTCGTTCAAACGCACCACCTTCATGCGGTTCATATCCGGTACCTTCTGTGACTTTATAACCCCAGAAGAGAGATCCCAGGACCCAAAACGTTCTTTGATGTTTCCAAGCAACGAAATCTGCTCCGAGACCTCACTCAACGGCTGGGCTTGGTGTACTCAACAGGCGAAATCTATCTTGCAGACTACCCCCTTCATGGATATTATCGTCCATGATACTTGCTCGTTTGGGCAACATTTTACAATTGCCAGAGTGCCAGGCGGTTGCAGTGATGATGTTGTGTCAATACTCCATCCCAGATGACAGTTACACTGACAGCCCTTGGTGCTTATATTGCCTGTCTGCTCCGTTCTTCGACTACTCGTCAAGGCTACAAAATCGGCTGCTGACTAGTAGCTCAGATTTCCCACTAGTCAGACGGCGATTAACTGCCGTCAGTGACGGTCGGTACCATCATTTAGACCTGATAGCTTCATTCTTTGCCTCCGAGGAAGGGTAACGAGAACTCCACTCATGCAATGGCGCGGGAACTTCGGAAGAAATACCATCTCTATGCCATATAGTCTGCTCACATCAATAGTATACAACATCAAACGAACCATGCCCGGAGAATTCATGCAGCGCCACGCGTTGATGATTCATGGGTGGCTGTCATGGTTCTACAAGAGTATAACCGATCACTCGAGAGGCCAAAGGAGAGCAAATCTCCAATCACGTAAAGTTCAAGAAGAGTAAGGTAAGCCGGCATGACGCCGGTCGGTCTCTGAGGCCGCAGCTCGACTGTAGATTCAGATCAAGCTAGATTGACGAAATCGCCAATGAGAGGTATCATGGTTGCATCTACAAACTCTGGGTTTGGTGTTTTTTTTCCGAAACCAGTTCCAAAAGCAACGCCCACACACAGAAAGCCCAGTAGTTGCCGCCGAGCCCAAAACTCCCTCTAGTCCTCGAGAAGCGGTAACCTCAGATCCTTCACCATGTCGTCAAACCAAAACGCCCATCCTTTTCAGGATACAGGGGCAATTTAGCGGACGATGGCATCGAAGCGAGACTTGAACCACTTGACGGTGTCGTCGCGGCCGATGCGGTGGGTGGCACCGACTCTGCTCTTGGCGCGGCGGCGGCGGGAGACGCGCTCACCGGGGCGGGTCATGCAGCAGTAGAAGTCCATGCCGTAGATACCGATACCGGGGTCGTACTTGATGCCGAGATCGATGTGCTCGGAGATACCGAAGCCGAAGTTGCCGGTCTCGGAGAAGTTGCGCTTGCGGAGCTCGTACTCCTTGACCTTGAGGCCACGCTCGAGAATCTCCTCGGCCTTGGGGCCACGGACGGTGACGTGGACGGAGATCTTTTCGTTACGACGGATACCGAAGGTACGGACGGTGTAACGGGCCTTGCCTGGTGGGTGGGGAGAAGACGTGTCAGGTTCATTTCTTCGTGTAGATGTCGATTTCTTCGTTTCTAGAACAGTCGTCGTGTCGGCGAGAATTGGTTAAAACTTACTGTAGACGGGGGTTTGACCGGACAGCTGCTCAAGCACCTTGGCGGCACGAGTAAGTCTGTCACCAGACTCGCCAACACAGATGTTGAGGACGAGCTTCTGGATGCGGAGCTCCCGCATGGGGTTCTGGGCCTTCTGTTCGGTAGACTTCACATTTTCCGTTAGTGAGTGATCTCAAATATCACGAATTGATGGCTATCGCATACCATGGTGCCGGTGTTGTGTCGAAATCCGCCGTAAAGGAAACTTGACCGTCGCGATGCTCGGGAGATTTGCGTAGGCGGTTCACGATTTTTGTTCAGCAATTTTGAGATTGTGGGCACCAGGGATGTGGGATCCACCCCCTCACCTGCCGGACACTTGGCGAGCGGCAGGCAAGAGAACAGTGAAGGCGCGCAAGCCTAGAACTGTGAAAAAAGTCTTGGCACACATCGTTGCGCTGGTGGGCCCGTGCGTGCCTGCCTGGTGGAGCGAGCGAAAGGTGCTGTGAAACGGGACGCCTGTGGTAAGTTCTCAGCCTCGCGCCTTGGAAAACCGAAATCGACCTGATTTCATCATCCAACCACACGCGACTCTGAAGCCTCCCCGCGAAGAGCTGTTGAGAACGCGACGACGAAGTTTAAGCAACTTTGTCGAAAACCAAAAGGTTAATTTTTGTACCACTTAAACAGCTACTCTGTAGCAAACAGCCGCAAAGATGGCTTCGACCAACAAGCAAGGCAAGATGGTAAGTCATCGTTCCCCAATCCATTCTGCCGCTTGACGTATCAATGTTGACGCCAGACAACTGACAAGGTGCGACATCACAGGCCGGTTACGTACGTACTCCACGCTTTTAGTTACGATCGATCTCGAATATCAACAACGACACGAAGAACTGACGGTGTCCATTCCAACAGATCAACTACCGGATGCGTGTCACTCTTAACGATGGCCGCCAGATGACCGGACAGATGCTTGCCTTCGATAAGGTACGATACGACACCTACTTCGTTTCGATTTTGCCAACAATGCTAATATATTGGTAGCACATGAACCTCGTCCTCGCCGATGCCGAAGAGTTCCGCCGCATTAAGCGGAGACAAAACAAGCCCGCCGCCCCTGGCTCGTCTGCCCCCGCCGCCCAGACCGTCGAACAGGAGGAGAAGCGCACATTGGGTCTTACAATCATCCGTGGCGCCCATATTATCTCGCTCTCCGTCGAGTCGCCTCCCCCCGCGGACCCGAGCGCTCGTCTTGGAAAATCGACTGGTGGAGGACTTGCTTCCACGCTCCAGGCTGGTCCTGGTGTTGCTCGGCCTGCTGGGCGCGGTGCTGCCGCTCCTATCTCGCTCGCCGGACCCGCCGCTGGTGTTGGCGGCGCTGCGCCTCCCCCGCCGTTCCCCGGGTTTCCCGGTGCTGCACCCCCCGGATTCCCCGGTCGTGGTGGCCGTAAGTTATCCTTCATGGTCTTGTCAGTGCCTCAGTCGCTAACACTCTTATCAGCTCCTCCTCCCGGCTTCCCTGTCTTCCCTCCTGCGGCTGGCTTCCCCGGTGCCCCTGGCTTCCCCCCTTCGTTCCCTCCTCCGGGCGCTGGTGGCCCCGCTGGCTTCAATCCGCCCCCGCGCAGATAAGGAGGTTGACCGTTCGACTTTACCGTTAATTTACCAATCCAATCCGATGGTGTATTGTGTCCGAGACATGCTAGAACTCTCCTGCATGAAGCGGGCTTGGATGAAAGCAAATGAAGCTCTGCCCTGGTTTAAGAGGTGTGGATTTTATGCTGGCGTTTAGGGGGTTCAATGAAAACATTTGTTTAGAGCGGGATAAATACCTGCGTTTCAAGCATGAATCAGGGATATAGCATTGCAAAAACATGGCCAATATCAATACAGATTATGAACACCATATGGCCGGCACGTTCAGAACCAAACCTGTGCCTGCCCCTGTTCAGCAGGTACGTATCTCCAATCAATAAGGCTGCCCCACTCCATCACAGTGCCGAGCTGAGCAGCTGGCAGCCTCACCCATTCAGCTGAGCCCAAGAGGTGAACGGTGGTGGTCCGTGCTGAGAGCGGACGGAACCCCAACTTTCTTGATTGCAACTTTCGCCGATTTCGCGGGCCATCCAATCTCTATCAGTGACGCGCCAAAGCCGGTATACAATCCGTTTAAAACAGTCAAAATGGCCGCCTTTGTGAAAGCGATCAATGCGAAGATCAGATCTCACCCCGTTCTGAACTATGTCTGCTCAACGCGTAAGTCCCCATATCCCAGTTTACCCCAGCCAGCTACAGCGACCCGCCTGGTCTTGAGTCGTGATCCCAGACCCCCCGGCCAATCCCCGATAAGCCCGGGGTCTTTTTAAGATCAAGACCAGGGCCATAGGCATCATGGTGAAGGATGTCTAGGCAGAACATCTCCAAAGATATGGTTCCTTGCGGACGTGCTCTTTAGGAGTTCGACACTGGTATCACAGGTCTTGGAGAAAGACTGTAGCGCTGCATGACCCGCCGCAGCATGATGCTTGCTGGGTCAACCCGGTGGAAATGGGACATACCTTGCAACCAGACGTCGGACACGCTGCTGATATACCTATGTGCTCGCAGACTTCTGGGGCCCTGCCTCCAACTTTGGTATCCCCATCGCGGCTGTGATGGATACACAGAAGAGTCCTGAACTGTGCGTGTGCCCTTGTCTATCAACCAACCTCAACCTGCCTATCATGTTCTCTTACCTCCCGTCCTTGATGAGCTTCCTGTCCCAGACAACAACCTACCTAACCTACAGCCACGGCTCTTGATAAAATGCCCAGCGGGGTGTTCTTCTTCCCTCACCCACTCACTCACTCACCACGACATGATGAACCCAACCTAACATACCCCCCCTTTCTAACCTTTCATATAGGATCTCGGGCCAAATGACCTTTGCCCTCTGCATCTACTCAGCCACCTTCATGCGCTACGCGCTCGCCGTGCAACCCAAGAACTACCTCCTGTTCATGTGCCACGCCGTCAACGAGACGGCTCAGCTGACGCAGGGCTATCGCTACCTGAAGTACAACTACTGGGGCGGTAAGGAGAAGGAGGGCCTCGTGAAGGCGGTGGATGCCGGTAAGGAGAAGGCGAAGGAGCTGGAGGCCAAGGTTGAGACTAAGGTTAAGGAGGTTGTTGGCAAGTAAGGGCTGATGGAGAGCGTGAGGGCTGTTGAGATGATGGATGGGAGCTGAAGCACGGTGGCATGGCTGGTTTTGGTACCTGGCTCAGAGGGCCCAGCTGGTTGAGTAGATGGACGGACTGTAGTCGGCAGGCAGTCGATCGATGTTCTCACTCCTTTCATACTTGAGGGAGGTTATGAGGGCTGTGTCGCATCAAGGGCTTCAAGCTGCGTCGTCACTGTCGAAGGTGTGAAGGCCGCAAGGATGATGGCCAGGAAGTTGTGCTGTACCTTGCATTTGCAAAGGAAGCACGGGATCAAGTGTCAGATCTGGCATATGAAATTAGTACGGATACTATCATGTGAGACGGCGAGGAATTGAGGAGTACCAGGTACATAGGGAAACGGGTAACTTTAGGCATTTCTTTCTCCACGCGATCATCTACGGACCACTTACTTTCGATGTTTTGTCGGTTCAAGGTGGATAGTACTAGCGGAGAACATGAGGGAGGGCTTTGGAACTCCACAATGGAATGTCGTTGGACTTTGGTGTTGTCTGTTGTGGCCTGGTGTTGTCTGTTGTGGCCTGATATCGTCTGTTGTGGCCTTGTCGACGACTGGTTCTGGAAGTCATGAGGCTCATCTCATGGTCCGGTCAAGGAGCGGTGTGATGTGTAGACTGATGTTTACTTGCCGACGAAAATCCGTGTAAGTCGGCGAGCGTCATCGTGGGTTTTTGGAACCGACCTCGGCGTCGAACGTATTCGCAAACCGACGGGGGTAGGTACAATGAATGACATTGGGTTAGGGGTTCGACATTGTAGGGAAGTACCGATACATTGGGACCTATGTTTTAACCTTGCCGTGTGAAAAGGAGCTGGATTTCTAAAAACTGACAGCTACAGAAGAAATAACACCCACCGGAACATGGTCTACATGCCCTAAAACGGTCGGATTCCGTACCGGTATGTAACCGAGGAAGAAGTGCTCCCGTCGAAACCCGCTCCGGCCCCGCCCGACCACATGTGCACAACCGAAGTCCCCGCGACATTCCCGTTCCCGCCCCGTTGGGCACGCCTTACTCCATAGATTATACCAATCCACCTTCCTGAGCCGGCCAAAACCCCGGGGGTTTTTTTTTAGTGTAAGTTCAACGGGGCAAGCAAGCAAGGCAAGACAGGGCAAGACAAGACAACACAAGGGGTATGATCTGCAGGGCTGATTGGAGCCCACTGGGGAAAGTTTGACATTTTTGGAGGGGTTTGGTTCCAGTGATCGACTTGGTACGTGTACAGCTTCTTTGACAGTTGGAGTTGTGAAATTGACGTCGTTTTTGTTCGGGGTAAACTGTCTCGGGATGGAAAGGAAGGGGACCACTTCGACAACGAACTGTCTCCTTGACTGTTTCGACTGTGTAACAGCTAGGGTCTTGTGATCAAAACTACATATGTGTGATTAGTTCGTTGGTTATGATGGAATAGTAGCGATGTCTCAAGAAGCTCGAGCAGTCTAAGAACGGCATATGGTGAATGAGGCTCGTTTGCTGGTGATGTGTTGAGGATTTGTGTTGTAAAGGGTGTAGTGCACCTCTATTGTACCCTGATTTTCCGGGGTATGTCTTATCACCAGCTTACGGCTCTCAGCTGAAAATAATGAAGGTGTTAGTTCACGTAGAGCACGTGTGAAAATCAGAGTTGCCAATCACGGCAGTGTACACTGGAGAATAGACGCAACACATGTTGAAGATATGATCGCATAGTGCTGAGGAGCAAAGGCATAAGCTTGCCATTGACATTGGTGGTCTGTAGTGTAGCATTGCCGTCGGCCGAGCCAATAGGCAACCGTAAATCAAAAAAACACCCGCCAAGACTTTGAACGTCCAGTGTAAGTGAGAGTTTGGACGAAAATAGCGACTCGTCAGGTCTTCAAAACCGACCATCTGACTAGTGGCAGTGGGGTATTCGTCGCTCATCAAACCTGTCTAACCTATACACCTCTGCATGGATATAACTTGTTAGCGTGGTTTTTGGGGGTGGCAAGGAACCTTAATTTTCACACAAGAAATATCTGGCTTGTCCTGTATTTGGCTCCTGTTTCTTGTAGGATCAACGTACCAAGCTAACAAGTTATATCCATGCAGAGGTGTAGTGAGACTTCCTTTTCCCCAGACGCAACCCTGGAGATCGTCAACAGCCGAAATGTCTGTTGTTCGGACGAAAATCTGTCGTGGTTATCCTCGGTTGTTGAGACGAGCATGAGGAGATCGGTTGCGAGATCTATCAGATGATGTTTTGGGCCAGTGGTGTGGTTCGCTTCAGAGTTGGAGAAAGTGGCTTCCCTGGCTTGTGCCGGTCCAGTTCTGGTTGGATTCTCGCTTCTCCTTCTGAAAGCTGGCCTAGTCGTTGCCTGGTTCAAGGAAGACGACCCAGAGTTCGAGACTTCGAACCGAAAGTTGCCAGCCAGTTGTTACTTATGACTCAAAAGATACTGGCAGAGTCAAAAAGAAAAATCCGCGGTCGTTTTAGAGTTATACCAAACCCATTTCAGAGCCCTGGATCATCCAGCCTCCGGTGTCGCACCGCCGGGTTGCGTCTGTCAAAGCCAAAGTTGCAGGAAGCGAGCCCACGGATCCCACAGTGTCAGTAGGCGTGCGGGGGGTAAACACCCGCAAGGTTCTTGGATACCAACCCGCAGGATTTCTTTGTGCGAATAGCCTCAGAACTCACCTCCAGAGATACGAAGACTGTGAGCCGGAAGTGAAAATAACCTCGATAAAAACCCCACATGGGGTCTCCGAATTGGAAGTGCCGCGGCAGGTGGGGTTGCAAAGCAGGACGGGATAGTTGGGGTGATGGATCCATCGATACAGGACAGCAGCCGAAAGACACGAAGTACCGATACATTCAGAAAATTATAATGGAGTTTGGGGGTTTTTCGCGCTGACGATGCACGTGCTGTGAAGCCCTGTCGTGGGTGTCGCTGTCGTGACTCGTGCTTGTGCCCGGATCTGTCTTCGCGATATGCAATGGGTCTGCCGGCCTGGAACCGCCCGACAGGGAACCAATGACAAGCCCCGGATTGACCCATTCATTTCGATCCATCCCCGCTGCCGGCCGAAGAACCCCCCACTTGCCTTGGTGGCCGGCCGCCGGCTTTCTCATCACCACCCACGTCGAATTGCTTTTTGATTGATGGATGGTGAGTCTTCCCAACACGTTGAGAATCTGTCTGACTGATCATCGTTACCTGGCTACAAAAAGAGGCAACATGGGCCAGTGGGAGGAGTTTGATAACAGGTGTGATAAACGGCATTCTTCTATTCTAGTGCGGGGTTCCCTTTCGGCGCCGGGCCCTTCTCTGGCGAACATCATGGATGTTAGGCACTCAATCCTGCCGTGCCTGGTTACCAAATGTATGTATGTCAAAAAAATGTGGTTCTATGTTTCGTCAATGGTGATGTTTCACAATGCTCATCCGCGGACGTGACTGCAGCATGCCATGCATGCCTCTTCGCGGCTCAGTTCAGAGCTTTACAGAGTACAGACTACCGCTATCCCAAATCAACCTTCCGTGGTGTGATGACATGCCGTTGCAAAGCGCTGTTGCAAAGAGATAAGTGAGTTCCAAGTCACAAGCTTGAGTCACCCGACTACCCTCTTGGTTTGTGGAATTTCCTTGATAGGGATGCTTGGAAGCGGCAGACCCAAGAAAGGAACGGGCGGGCTGGGGATCTGGATGTTCGTCCTGACTCGGGGTAGAGGTACATGTACACCACCAAGGTTTCTTGTGAACCTATAGCCCCCGGCCACAACAGACAATCTTAGCAAGTGGAAGCGATCATGATGCATGGCATCGATCCGTCTGATAGTGATCCCACAAAGCGATGATGATGCGACTGGCAGGTTAACTTACAACGGGGATCCTTGCTTAAGCTGGGTACTCGCTAGGTCTACAAAACCGACCGTCTGACTAGTGGCGGGCCAAGACGAGTAGAGTTTTAACCATTTTTTTAGGTCCCGCTCCGGCTGAGGAGCTTCATGGATGGCGAGTCGGGTCTGACTCTTTCTCTCTTTTCCATGTCGCTAGACAGAAATCCCCTCACAGACCCCGTCCTCGTCCAGGCCTCTCCCTCTTCTGAAGTCCTGCCTCCATCAATTTTTGCCCTCTTTGCTTTTTTGTCTGTTCGGCAATCTGGACCGCCCTCTGCGCTTCTGTGTATACATATCAACAAACGTAGACTTCGCTTTGAGTTGCGAATAAGCTCAGTCCCGGAAACTGTCCGGCCCCCCGGTTATAGTCTGAGCAGCAAAGGTACCTACCCATCTAGATTTAATGTAAGCTTGTCTTGGTACTTGGTACCAGCCAATCCAGATTCCAGCCTAGTGGGTCTGTCTAGCCGCTGTTTGGCTGCAGCAGCACGTCGCGCCGTAACCCTGATAACCCCACCACCGGGACAGGGGACCCCGCCGACCTCGTCATTGCCTCAAGACTCAAGTACAGCTCGCTCCCCCTCCAAAATCCCTACCTCACCAGCTTTTCTCTTCTCAACAACCACGACCTTGCGTCAATTGAGTCAAGATGGCCTCCGACAACCAGTATGAGGAGGTGTTCGAGGAGGGCGATGTCCCCAAGGAGGCCCAGACCGTCCACCGCATCCGGGCCAACTCGACTATTATGCAGTTGAACAAGATTCTGGGTCAGTCGCATTCGCATTCCGTAGAGACGGGACGTGCTTGGTCTGCGGTCGCCGGCTGCTCGCAAGAGTGTCGCGATCAATTGAACCTCTGCGCGCAAAAGTCTATAAAGTTGTATCGAACAAGTTACTAACGTCGGTTCTTCATGCGAAACAGTTGCCAACCGTGGTGAAATCCGTAAGTAGTGACCTGCCACATCACATGTTCCCCGAGCGATGCGCTAACAGTTATACTCAGCCATTCGTGTATGTCCAACCGCCATGAACACTCAAACATGAGATGAAAGTCGTACTTACTTCTGATACCGCTACACAGATCTTCAGAACTGTGAGTTACCAATTTCTTCGTCGTGCATGTCCTTGTTGTGGGCATGGCTGACCGTGAAAACTGCGCAGGCTCACGAGTTGTCTCTTCACACCATTGCCGTCTTCAGGTAAGCGCTTCTTCCATACACCAAACTCCCTTCTGTTCGATCAGTTTCTAACTTTTACCAGTTATGAGGACCGTCTCTCCATGCACAGACAGAGTATGCGCGATTTTACCCTCCCCCAATATCCCTTCGTCGATCTAGCCTTGGCCAGCGCCTGCGCCCAGGCTGCCGTGCGATACAGTTACAGTTACAGTTACTGATGCTAGGAATACAGAGGCCGATGAGGCGTACGTCATTGGCAAGCGTGGACAATACACTCCCGTTGGTGCTTATCTCGCCTCCGACGAGATCGTCAAGATTGCCGTCGAGCATGGCGCCCAGATGATCCATCCTGGTAGGACAGACCCGGTCACCTGAAGGCCTTGAGGTCGTATCGTACTGATCCCTCCCATAGGTTATGGTTTCCTGTCTGAGAACGCCGACTTCGCTCGCAAGGTCGAGAAGGCCGGTCTTATCGTAAGTTGCCCAGACCGCGCCTAGCTAGAGCGCGGGGTTCATGTGGTTCGCCCAATGAGGAGTGCATGAGCGCTAACTTGTTCTCTTTAGTTCATCGGCCCTTCGCCCGAAGTGATCGACGCTCTTGGTGACAAGGTCTCTGCCCGCAAGCTTGCCATTGCCGCCGGTGTCCCCGTCGTCCCTGGTACCGAGGGTGCTGTCGAGACCTTCGAGGCCGTCAAGGACTTCACCGACAAGTTCGGCTTCCCCATCATCATCAAGGCTGCCTATGGCGGTGGTGGCCGTGGTATGCGTGTGGTCCGCGAGGAGGCTTCCCTGAGGGAGTCCTTCGAGCGCGCCACCTCCGAGGCCAAGAGCGCCTTCGGCAACGGCACCGTTTTCGTCGAGCGCTTCCTCGACAAGCCCAAGCACATCGAGGTCCAGCTTCTTGGTGACAACCACGGCAACATTGTCCACCTGTACGAGCGTGACTGCTCCGTCCAGCGCCGCCACCAGAAGGTCGTCGAGATTGCCCCCGCCAAGGACCTTCCCACCGAGACCCGCGATGCCATCTTGGCCGATGCCGTCAAGCTCGCCAAGTCGGTCAACTACCGCAACGCCGGTACCGCTGAGTTCCTTGTCGACCAGCAGAACCGCTACTACTTCATTGAGATCAACCCCCGTATCCAGGTCGAGCACACCATTACCGAGGAGATCACTGGTATCGACATTGTCGCTGCCCAGATCCAGATCGCCGCTGGTGCTACTCTTGAGCAGCTTGGTCTCACCCAGGACCGCATCACCACCCGCGGTTTCGCCATCCAGTGCCGTATCACCACCGAGGATCCCGCCAAGAACTTCCAACCTGATACTGGCAAGATTGAGGTCTACCGCAGTGCTGGTGGTAACGGTGTCCGTCTCGACGGTGGTAACGGTTTTGCTGGTGCCGTCATTACTCGTAAGTGATTTTCCCCTTTCCCCTTTTATGCCCCAAAGACATTCCCCAAAGATCCCAAGACCCCAAATGCACCACTTGATGAGTTTTCAACTCTCCATGGGGCATTCCCGGTATTCCTCGACGCATACTTGCACCCACCAGATGCATCGGGATATCAGGGAATGGCATCAAATATTTCTTCCAGGCCTTTTTGCATCAAGAAACTGCATGCAACTTGGAGAACAACACCTCAATTTCCAGAGGCCTGTTGCTTCACACAAGGCATTTTCGCTGCAAACAAATGGCAGGTGTTTGGACCCACTAGTGTGGGGCCAGCTTGAAAGACCCACAAAACCTCAGGGGGTGGGCCGTGCGCCATGTGCAGCACGCATCAACACATCAACACATCAACACATCAACACATGTCACTAATCCCGATATTTTCACAGCTTTTTACGATTCGATGTTAGTTAAAGTGAGTTGCAAAGGCAGTACTTATGAAATTGCAAGACGCAAAGTATTGCGTGCGTTGATCGAATTCCGCATTCGCGGCGTCAAGACCAACATTCCTTTCTTGGCTTCTCTCCTCACTCACCCGACTTTCATTGAGGGCAACTGCTGGACTACCTTCATTGATGATACCCCGTCGCTCTTCGACCTCGTTGGCAGCCAGAACCGTGCTCAGAAGCTCCTTGCTTATCTCGGTGATGTCGCCGTCAACGGCAGCAGCATCAAGGGCCAGATCGGTGAGCCCAAGTTCAAGGGTGATATCATCATTCCCGAGCTCCACGATGCTTCCGGCAAGAAGATCGATGTTAACCAGCCTTGCACCAAGGGCTGGCGCCAGATCATCCTCGAACAGGGCCCCAAGGCCTTCGCCAAGGCTGTCCGCAACTACAAGGGCTGCCTTCTCATGGACACTACCTGGCGTGATGCCCACCAGTCTCTCCTTGCCACCCGTGTTCGTACCGTCGATCTGTTGAACATCGCCAAGGAGACCAGCCATGCTCTCCACAACCTCTACTCTTTGGAGTGCTGGGGTGGTGCCACCTTCGATGTCGCCATGCGTTTCCTCTATGAGGATCCTTGGGACAGACTCCGCAAGATGCGCAAGCTTGTGCCCAACATTCCCTTCCAGATGCTCCTCCGTGGCGCCAACGGTGTTGCCTACGCTTCCCTGCCCGACAACGCCATTGAGCACTTCGTCGAGCATGCCAAGAAGAACGGTGTCGATATCTTCCGTGTCTTCGATGCCCTTAACGACATCCACCAGCTCGAGGTTGGTATCAAGGCTGTCCAGAAGGCTGGCGGTGTTTGCGAGGGTACCGTCTGCTACAGCGGTGACATGCTTAACCCTAAGAAGAAGTACAACCTTGAGTACTACCTTAAGCTCGTTGACGACCTTGTCGCTCTCGACATTGATATCCTTGGCATCAAGGATATGGCTGGTGTTCTCAAGCCCCACGCTGCTACCCTCCTCATCGGCAGCATCCGCAAGAAGTACCCCGACCTCCCCATCCACGTTCACACTCACGACTCCGCGGGTACCGGTGTCGCTTCCATGGTTGCTTGCGCCATGGCCGGTGCTGATGCCGTTGATGCTGCCACTGACAGCTTGTCTGGCATGACCTCTCAGCCCAGCATCAACGCCATCATTGCTTCGCTTGATGGCACTGACAAGGACACTGGTCTCAACGTCCAGCACGTCCGTGCTCTTGACACCTACTGGTCTCAGCTCCGTCTCCTCTACTCGCCCTTCGAGGCCCACCTCACTGGTCCCGACCCTGAGGTCTACGAGCACGAGATTCCTGGCGGTCAGCTCACCAACATGATGTTCCAGGCTGCCCAGCTTGGCCTCGGCTCCCAGTGGCTCGAGACCAAGAAGGCCTACGAGGAGGCCAACGACCTCCTCGGTGACATTGTCAAGGTCACCCCTACCTCCAAGGTTGTTGGTGACTTGGCTCAGTTCATGGTTTCAAACAAGCTGTCCAAGGATGATGTCTTGGCCCGTGCTGGCGAGCTCGACTTCCCCGGCTCCGTCCTCGAGTTCCTCGAGGGTATGATGGGTCAGCCCTACGGCGGTTTCCCCGAGCCTCTCCGTACCAAGGCTCTCCGTGGCCGTCGCAAGCTCGACGCCCGCCCCGGTCTCTTCCTCGAGCCCGTCGACTTCGCCAAGGTCCGCAAGGAGCTTACTCGCAAGTTCGGCTCCGTCACCGAGTGCGATGTTGCCAGCTACGTCATGTACCCCAAGGTCTTTGAGGACTACAAGAAGTTCGTGGCCAAGTACGGTGATCTCTCCGTCCTTCCCACCAAGTACTTCCTGTCCAGGCCCGAGATCGGCGAGGAGTTCCACGTCGAGCTCGAGAAGGGCAAGGTCCTCATTCTCAAGCTCCTTGCTGTCGGTCCTCTCTCTGAGAACACTGGCCAGCGTGAGGTGTTCTACGAGATGAACGGTGAGGTCCGCCAGGTTACCGTCGACGACAAGAAGGCGTCGGTCGAGAATGTGAGCAGGCCCAAGGCCGATCCTACCGATTCCAGCCAGGTCGGCGCCCCCATGGCCGGTGTTCTCGTTGAGCTCCGCGTCCGCGACGGTACCGAGGTCAAGAAGGGCGATCCCCTCGCCGTCCTCAGCGCCATGAAGATGGTACGTTATCCACCCTAACCCCTACTATCGCAAGTAACTCATAACTAACCCGTATCTTGTAGGAAATGGTCATCTCCGCTCCTCACAACGGTGCCGTCTCCTCCCTTGCCGTCCGCGAGGGTGACTCCGTCGATGGCTCTGACCTCGTCTGCCGCATCGTCAAGCCCGGCGACAAATGAGCAACTAGATGATTGAATGACAGACTGTCATTCTATCGTCAGACTCGAGAAAAAAAGAGGCAGTTCGAGTGTCACGCAACAGAGCTACCAACCAAACTGTGTTTATTCTTCCACGATGAGACGAACATTTCAGGAAAAATGAGAAACGGCGCGTCGTTGTCCGGAGTCCGGCCGGGTTATTGTTACTTGGGAATGGTTATATGGCAAATGGATTTTGATATGAAGATACGGATGGATGGATGACATGAATATCAATCCCTTCAAACACATTTTGGGACACATCGAGGGACGCCGGGCCGGGCCAACTCAGGAGCCCAGGCAGCGTGCAGAGAGTGAAGCTTGTCACACTCGACGCCTCATGTATACATGAAATAAAATAAAGATTTCATTACATGGTAAACTCTCAGGTGTTCTCCTTAAACCGTATAGCTCACAGCCCGTGATGGTAAATATTTCGAGTTCAAAATAACATGACCCCGACTGGTTTTTTGCCCTAGAACTGTCGGTAATTGCCTGGGGAATACATCGAACCATGAAGTATATCACCCAACTGTTCCAGCTGGGGCAATGGATTGCTACTGATCGGTTGCTCCTATTGACGGTAAGATGTCAAGCAGAAAAAAAAGAAAAATGACGGGCTGGCGGAGCGGTAAGAAGGAAAGGGAAAAAGCGAAAGGGATCCTGCTCCGCCGGCCCGTCATTTTTCTTTTTTTTCTGCTTGACATCTTACCGTCAATAGGAGCAACCGATCAGTAGCAATCCATTGCCCCAGCTGGAACTAGAAGGGCGCTACACTTTATTGTCCATCGTACTCCCCACGAACATGGAATTAGCACCACGACTGGCATACTGATATGCTAGACTATTTAGACGACTTGAGAGCTGTAGCTTCAAAAGCCTACGCTGTACATTCAGGACGTTGTGAAGCTAGAAATGAATGCAGTCCTACAATGCCTATAATAAGGAAATGGCAAGCGGGTGAACATAAGAATGACCGCTTTCCGTAAATGGGTAGATTTAAATCCGTCCGTGGATAGACTAAACCTACTTTTAACGTTGAATAAGCCAGCCGTCCGCCTAGCTGCCCAGCCTAGCCTAATATACTGTATATATCGCTGCCTAACTGCTGTCATCGTTACGTAGTTTGTTAGTAACCATTAATTTTATATGTAATTGAATAAAGCTATCGCGAGACTTTATTTTGGTATTGAATAAACGTTTGTAGTGATTATTTATTGTCTTTATTGTTATTTTGTATAGTGTCCTCGACTTCGTAGTATTCGCGTAGTATTTATTAATACACTTCGCCTACCCGCCCGCCCGCCGTACGTCGTATATTCGCTATGTAAGTTAGACCTCTAGCCTAGTCGATTAAAATGATTAGCGTTAATAAGATTTGAATAAAATTATTAGTAAAATGCTGTTAAATCCGAGAAGTCCATTTCGAATAATTATTCTCAATAGGAGTACGACTACCTCTAGTACTTATACGGGGCAGAAGATGGGCATTAGGGGACTTGAGTAGGAGGGTAAATCTCCAGCCGCCTCCCTAGTATTTTGGGTAGTATTTTTGGCAGTACTTATACGGCGGGTATTAAAATTAGGGTAGGTATTAAAAATAGGGTAGGCACGTGCACTCTGGGTTTGGGTAGTAAGTGTAGTAATAGGGCTAGTATAGAAGATAGTAGTATTACTGGCAACCACTATATTAATATCCTCAATAGTAGATAATTAATTGAATTGATAACTTTGAATAACTTTACGTAAAAAATGACGCCAACGACGTAGATTTGGCGATGCGCGGGCATCGATTATGTGGCCTCAATTGCACAGTATGCTAGGCTGGGCTAGGCGGCTGGGCGGGCGGCTGGCTTACTCAGCGTTAAAAGTGGGTTTAGTCTATCCACGGACGGATTTGAGTCTACCCATCTACCGATTGCGAAGAATGACACCGGAATACTCTGGCCTTCTGGCTCTGTGGCCAGCCTCTAGTGTCTTCCATTTCATTTGGCACGCTAGGGTGCTGTTCTCCTTCTCATCGCCAGGGTTTTGGAGGATTACACTTTGACCGTTGCAAGTCCCGAAACTACAGTTCACTCTCGTTGTTGTTTCATTTCAGGGCTCGTGAATGGAAGAGAGCCTCACTCAGAGGCTCGATATTGGGTTCAGACCGCAAGCACCAATGGAGAACATGTGTTACGCATGAGCAACATGATGGTCTGCCGTCTGACCACAAGACGTTTTCCAAGCTGCAACAACATGAAGCAGTCAACCGCCGGAGGCTGTGACGCCTTTTGTTCCTCTGATGGACGGTATACATCGAGATACGGGTCCTCGCAGCAGGCACAGAGCCCACCGTGATGACAGCCGCAACATGTTCACCATACATACTTAAGTTCGCTGAACAGAAGGGACATGAACAGCCGACCTGCTTTGATTGCTCCACGAGCTTGCAGCTAGGATATATCCAAGACGCCCGTACTCGTCAGGTCTACAAAATCGACCGTGACGAGTTCAAGAAGCGCCAACACAAGGCACGCTCATACACACAAACGAAGCACTCATATCACATCATAAAGCACATTGAAGTAGGTATGTACGCCCAATCATTGCGACCCTTTCCACGGAGCCACGAAGGGCAAGGAAAGCACCGCACCCAAGATTGTTCGCTGGTGTCTTTTCTCCATTCTGTTCGAAATTGATGAATTGGTCCTGGGTCAGCTCCGGACGTGAATCCGGGGACCTCGCATCCAAGTTGTATTCCGAGAATGTGATATAATGCGTTGTAAAAATTGGAGAAAAAAAGGAGAAAAAGTCCAAAAGCGAAAAAGTTTTCGGCTTCTTTTATGGACGATGGGAGGCGAGGGACGTGCACGCCGCACCAGTGTGGACTGTGGCTTGCCAGCGCAAGTCGGGGTGGGGTCCAGTCTGGCGGGACGTTTCGCTACAGGAACAGCACCAGCCACAGAAACAAGCGCCGCATCCGCCCGAATGCCGGGCGGAATCCCGATCATCTGAAAGTGTGACTGACGTGGTGACCAAGTTCCGCAACGACATCACATCTCCAATACAATCTCCCAGCAGCTCCAAAACTTCCCCGTACTCCAGTTCAACAACACAATTACCTGCGCTCCTGAAAATACCCGCCCGACCGGACCGCTTCCCACCCGTTGAAGTACACGCAAAGCGCCGAAGACAAGCCACCAAAGACAATGAACACTGCGCAATCCCTCCCGCGATTCCTGCTCCCACGGTTGAGCTGGCAGGGTCCTCTCTCGCCAAACGTACCCAGAACTGTTCCCTCCATCCTCCTACAAGCCGCCCAAGAGCAACAACCACGAACATGGCAGCCCCTCTGCTCTCCAAGATCCTTCCACTCGAGCCGGCCGACTGATCATGCCCAATGTACCGCACCGAGCAACAACAAGCCGCGGTCCCTTAACACCATCGCCCGCAACCCGACTCTAAGACGCTCGTTCCATGCTTCCGCGGCACGAAGGCGCGACCACCACTTCGACACACTCAAGTTCGTCCAGCGACTACAAGAAGATGGGTTCACAGAAGAGCAATCGGTAGCCATGATGAAAGTCCTAAACGATGTAATCGAGGAAAGGTGAAGCTCCCCTGCCTGTCCACCACCCTCTTTCCCTTTTCTGGCTCCTCTTTTTTTCCCGCTCTGTAACTAACCACTTCTCTTCTCTAAGCAGCATACAAAACCTGACCCGAACCATGGTCCTCCGCGAAGACGCCGCCAAGGCAACCTACACGCAAAAAGTCGACTTCGCCAAGCTGCGCAGCGAGCTGCTGTCGGCCGACAGCACCGAGTCCAACACGACGCGGGCCGCCCACGAGCGGCTGACCAACGACATCGCCAAGCTCAACAGCCGGCTGCGCGACGAGATCGGTCGAACCCAGGCTAGCGTCCGGCTCGACCTGAATCTGGAAAAGGGCCGCATCCGCGAGGAGGCTGTGTCGCAGGAGCTCAAGATCAAGGAGACGGAGACCAAGATTGAGCAGGAGGTGGCGGCGCTGAGGCAGCAGTTGGAGCAGGTCAAGTTCCAGACGTTGCAGTGGCTGATGGGTGTTTGCACCGGTTTTGCCGCGCTGCTGCTTGGTGCTTGGCGTTTGTTGATGTGAGGTGGGCACCGGGAAGGTGGGAGGGAGTTTTTGTTGTGTTTTGGGACTGGAGTCTTTTGTTG
Source organism: Neurospora tetraspora (assembly GCF_033439725.1). Taxonomy (NCBI): domain Eukaryota; kingdom Fungi; phylum Ascomycota; class Sordariomycetes; order Sordariales; family Sordariaceae; genus Neurospora; species Neurospora tetraspora. Next base: position 1,014,392 of record NW_026944383.1, read on the forward strand.
CATGGGAGAGAGTTGTTGTGATACCTACGGTATAGCCCTTGAGTGCTATGCTTGTTTGCTTTGATTACCAGAGATTCAAGGAATAACTTTGTCACAACTACCACGTTGGAGCCAGGCCCTAGTTGCTACTCACGGTCTGAGTGTCTATCATTTACAGCGGAGAAGGTATGAGAGCCCACGACCATGGTTCTTGTGCTTTACTCAAACCCGAACGGTCACGGACAAATGTCTTGTACCCATATGCTTCTGGACTGCACCAACCATGGACATCACGAATCATTGTTGACAGTATTCTCCAGACCTAGAGCTTACCTTTAGTACCTACCCTTTCTGTGGTGCTTCAAATGTTGTAGGTCTAGTTGACATCGACATATCTCAGGAGTAATACTCGGATCTGCGGAAGGGGTTGGGTATCCGAGTTCCACACTACGGACAAGACTGGAGTGTGACAATCTATGTATAGGTAAGTTTGATTTGCCATGAGGGACTTCTGACGCTCGAATCCAATCAATGCTGAAATCAATCATAGCTGCGGATACAAGATAATCTTCGATTGGGTTCAGGAGGCATTAATATCGCGAACTGGTGGAGTGAACATTTCTACAATCTCCCTTTGACGAAAAAAAGATCACATAAAGCGGAACAGCTGCAGTCAAGCTTTCTACGGTCAGGATAACATCCACAGCTTCGAGGGGAGGTGTAATGCTGGCCTCTCTGTTTCCTGTCTCCATTCCCCTTCAATTACCTCCCCAAACAAGGTCACACCATTACAAACAGTAAGTAACTAACCCTCACACTTCATCTTGATACTCTTACACCTCGCACAAGGCGTCGGCCCCGTTCCAGTTCTAGTTCCAGTTCCAGTTCCATTCCCACGCCCCCCACCATCTTTAGTTTCCAGATCTCCCCCCTCAGCCTGACCATCCCTCCCGGTCCCATCACCGACACCACCAATACCATTACTCAAAACAGTACAAGGCAAGAACTCATCCCCCCTCTGTGGCCTCGAAAACCGTCCTATTCCCCTACCCGTACCCTTACCTAGACCTAGACCTATACCCGTACCCGTCAACACCCCACCTCCAACACCCCCAGCAGCCCCGACAGCAGCAGCCCCGACAGCAGCATTGGAAGCAGCATTGGAAGCAGCAGCAGCAGCAGCAGCAGCAGCTATCTCATCCAGTTGTCTCTGTCTCCGAGCGCACGAGTGACAAGGGCCGGGAAGGCGGGGGACGCCTGTTGCTTGGATTTGCCGGGCGCGAGAGACTTCGTAGGCTGTGCCGTATTTCTTTCTTTTCTTGAGTGGGGGTTTTGTTGTTGCTGCTGGGTTTGGGATTGCTGGGATTGAGGTTGAAGGTGGATTTGGGAAGAGGGATCGGGGTCGGGGTTGGGATGGGGGTTGTGATTCTGAGCAAGATCCTGAAGGAGGTGGTTGTGGTTGATGTTGTGATTGATGTTGTGATTGATGTTGATGCAGGGGGGTAGTAGGGGCCGTAAGTATGAGGGTTGGTTTGTTGGGTGATGCTGGTGCTTGTTGATTTGTAACGGTTGGCCGGGTGTGAAGTGCTCTACTTGTTGTATGCTGCGTTTCTTGGAAGATATTTGTTGATGATGGATTTGATGTGTTGCCCAAGGGAGTGGAGGGGGGTGTTGTTTGGGTTTTCAAGTGTTGTGGTTGAGAAGCATTTGGGAAGCACTTCTTCTTCTTCTTCTTCTTCTTGACTGGCTGTCGCGGATAGAGCTCGTTGACGTTGTTGGGGTTGTCTGCTTTAGGATTCTGGCTATGATACGAGTGAGAGGCAACTAAAGAAGCCGACGGGACCTGAGTACTCTCCGACTGATATTGGGCAGCATCATACTGTCCGGCAGCAGGTTCTGGACGGGAGCAGGAAAGTGTTTGAGCGGAAGACCGGCTATCAGGGACTTGCAAAGTAAGAGGGACTACAACTTCTCCTTGGGTATCGACTATCTGTTTTGTGCGCGGACGCTCTTGTGTGGCAGTAATAACCCGATCCTTCACAGATCCTGAAACTGTTCGTTTCCTGTGGCCGGCGGCATGGACCGATGATGACGATGAAAAACGACAAGGGCCTCGGGTATCTCTGCGCAGCATCAGCAGCCCTGCTACAGCATCGATCTCTGCCGTTGACAGATGAACGCTCATATTGGTCAGAGCCTCTATAACCTTGAGCCTAACTTGTTGCTCATGGCTGGTCGACGGCGTGATCTGTGGGGATGTGTCTAGTGGTCTAAACTGTTGAAAACGTCTTCTCGCACGGGATGACTTCATCTCGTCACCCAAAGACTGAGGGTACAATATATTCAAATTTTTATTTGTCACTTTTCGGAAATTCTTCTCCTTGGTAAGAGAGATTTCTGGATCTTAGAGGCACATACATGCAAGAAGAAGAGTCGGAAGCAATGATCGCATCCGCACTTTGACAATGGAACAGGCAAGGCCTTGGATGAACAGAGAAGACTACCTACCTAACTCTTCGTCGCTACGGGAATATTCTCTTTCGCTGACATGATGGTAGTCAAGAAGGTTCAACAGTTCTTCAGCATATGATGGTGCGATAGATTCTCGTAAAGTGCATGCTTTGTAGGGTCGTAAAGCTCTATATAGTGTATCTTGGTAGTGTCTGAATGCCTTTTAGGTGGGTGTTGTCAACAAGCCCCAAACAAATACTCATCAGCTCAGAACAAGCGACATGTTTCCCAAGCAGCAACAACCTAGTGACTCTCAGGATTGTCCCAGAAGAATGCACGCACATTGACGAATGATGACTGCTTTCCTCGTCTGCAGGCATAGTGCTCGTTGCCCATGATGAAGATGCTAAAGAATGTAGGCTCAGTTCTTAGAACAGTTCTTCAAAACGCGCTCTAGTAACTTCTATAGTCAATCCATTGGGTTTTATGAAGATTTCGAAACTTATTCCACGCTTGCAACTAACTGCCTCTGTTGCTTGGAAAACGTCGAGTGTTTTGTATCATCTTGTGGTGGTCCTGCGTTGGAAGTCTAGATTGGGCTTTATAAGTTTTAGGTCGAGCTGGTCCTTTCAACCAATAACAAACGTGGTACGCACGGTTGTATAGTGTAGCGGTTATCACTCCGGATTCTGATTCTCTTCAGAACATTCCGGCAACCCCGGTTCGATTCCGGGTACGACCTCATCTTTTTCCTTTTTTGCTTTTGTATTTCGGTAGCCTTCATAATTCTACGGTCTTGTGGCTGTTGTAACATTTTTTTTTTCGGAGCTGGAAATCAAGAAGGGTGCTGCATGTTGGTTGTTTCGGCGACGGTTTCGTGGTGGCGCAAATTGTTTGTTTTGTTGCGGCACATTGGAACCACTGTGTAGTTCAGGGGCTGAGCTTGGCCGCCACGATATTCAACGACATCTGTGTTGAGAGACAACTAACCTATGAACGTCCAGAGTATGCCATGGTGCAACAGACAGAATCTTATCATATGCAAAGGTGTTGATTGTCTTTGTGATATTGCTTCAAATTCCAAAAATGCCAACTTCTATGGATATCTAACTGTTCGAAAAGAAGGGTACAGTAAACAAGAGAGAGATGCAATAACCGACGTACAAGAGATGATTCATCATCATCATCATCTATCAGCATCCTCCATCACACATACATTATTGATTATTGTAGAAAAGAACCGAAAGGGGGGAATATCCACCGCAAGAGGTCCAAACGGTATCATAAGCCGAACAACTTTTATGAAACCATCACCATGCGCCGGGCTTTTTGTTGTTGTTGTATCTGTTGTTCAAACGATCAAAGGGGCTTCTCCGCCACAAGCCAGTAACTCGTTGAAATAAGACGCATCCTATCCATCTTAACAAACGCCTGCCCATCCAGACATAACCTGTCGATCAACGTCTTGAAGTGCTGGGGCAGGACGTGGATCTTCACCAAGCCCAGAATGATCTGGCGCATAGTGCGGAAGTAAATGTCGACCCGGTCAATCAGTGGCGCCTGTAGACCGTCGATGCTCGCGTTCTCGGATTTTGTGACGACGAAGCCGGCCTCCTCGAGGGCCTTCTCGAAACTCTTGGGTGTGGGTGTGCCAACGGCGCCGATGAGGGGCTTGACGCGCCTCATGAGCTCAAGGTGTTCGGGATTGCTGGGGTCATAGTCTGGCAGGCTGACCCAGTCGAGGAGCGAGACCTTGGCGCCCGGCTTGAGCACGCGATAGACTTCGCGGAAGAGCGTTGGGAGATCCTTGCACAGTGACAGCGCTTGGATCTGGTAAAAGCAGTCGAAGGAGTTGTCGGCAAAGGGCAGTGGTAGCGTGTTCATGTCTTGCTGTACAAAGTTGTTCTTCAATCCCTTCTGGTTGTTGAATTCTTGTGCCTGGGCGACCTGGTTGGGGTCGATGTTGAGACCGGTAACTGTAGCGCCGGTGATGCTGGCCATGTGAGCAGCCACGCGCCCTCGGCCACATCCCAAGTCGAGAACCTTGTCGCCGGCCTTCATGCCGATAGCACGCGCAACGGCCTTCTCGTAAAGCAGCTGGTTCTCGATGACATTGGCCCTCTTGTCCATGTGGGGAGGGATGTACATCTTCTCGACATCGCCCATGGCGCAGAGGTGGTTGATGACTCCGTAGTAAGCCTGCAAGCACTCCCCGACCTTGGCCTGGTAGTCGGGACCAAGTTCCTTGATCATGGCATTTTCGTCGGCCCAGTCGAGGTTGTAAATGACATACGAGTGCATGTAGTCATCTACCTGCTTTGGTGTTAGGTGGTGGATGTACTTGAAGGCTGACCGGAAGGTCTTGAAGCGGTTCGTAGTGGATTGCCGGTCGGCGTCGTCAAGGCCCAATGCATCTTGCTTTTTTGTGGATGGTGTCGCATTAACGGTGAGCTTTTGCTTCTCTTCGGCGACCCTGTCGATGCCGTCGGAGCTGTCTGAAGCCCGGTGCTGAAGTGAAACAGACATGGCGAATGACGTGCAGATTTCTGGGGTGCGGGGGAGGCAATGCTTGAGCCCCAGATGCGGAGATATGGGCGCAGAAGTTTAAGGTTAAGGTTTTGCGAATGGGGGTGGCAGTGCCCTTCGAAGTGGAAGATCGAGATGGAAGGAGATGTAGACGCCGGAAGCAAGTACAACACAACAGGCCGCAGGAGTTGCTTTGTTGTGAATTATCTGGTCGGTTGGGTAGCAAAGATGCGAGAGGAGAAGAGACTGGAGGAGTAAAGGTAAAATCAGTGGATAGACAGGTAAATATTGATTATGATATCAAGCCGTGAATGGAGAGGAACGGGTATTCAAGGTACCATCGACCCATGGCACTATCACTTGCACGGGAAGAGCGGAGCTCATAATTTGGAAGAAAAACTTAAAAGGCAAGGATGGGCTGGACAATGATCGGAGCATACTGTCAACAAAATGGATCCCGAGAGGTCCGGGAGGTCCGGGAGGTCCGGATGAGTTCGGTCGGAAGTCGGGTCCAAAGGGTCGTCACCTGAGGATGGGTTCGCCGCGTCGCGACAAACTTTTGAAACGGTAGTGTGCAATTCCTAGACACTTAAAGGGGCCATGAAGCCGTCATTCTGAAAGGTTCGGGGCTTCATGAAGAAGAAGGAAGACCGTGCTTGAGGATAGCCGTTCGGTCAATTAGTCATCCATACTGTTAGGTAAGACGCATGCATCATCCCACCTTCCATTTTGCTGTTGCAGCCGCTGCTGCTTCCCGTCTTAACACAGATGAGAATAACAAATCCATGGGAATACCAAAACGTCAGGATTGTTTGCGTATTACCGCAATTGGCGCCTTGGCAACGGGCAGGAACGGAAAGAGAGAGGAGGGTTCATTTCCTTGTGCTCCGGTCTCATGGACATCATATCCCCATCATAGCCATCATGGACTGGTGTTGGCCGAGTCCATTAAAACGACTGTGTCCCATATTAAAACGACTGTCTGTACCTAACATTGCTGTAAGACGCCGCCTACCGCGGAGGTTAGGGTCAGGGTTAGTTAGGGTTAGTTCCGGGGGTGCAGGGGGCCGGCGAGAGGCCCCCGCGTATGAATGTGAATTCGGCGTTGAGAAGGACGCGGTTTTGAGCTCTGAACGTCGTGGTGTTGAACGATCATTTTGGTGGTGATTGTGAGCGCGACCTGACACCAATCTTGGCAGTTCAGCATGGTGGACCGCGCCAAGGCCGATGGATTTGTGTGGTCAGGGACAGTCGTTCAACTAGGAGACACAGTCGTTTCAACGGGCCCGGTGTTGGCAATCTGCTATGTCCTGAAAAACGTAGAACCCCGGTTCAAACTTTGTAAGCGGGCAATATGTATACCTTCGGCCCGTCTCGTGGGAAAGTTAGCGCCGGGTGTTGGTTAAAAAGTACTTCTTTTCTTCGCGATTTTTTACAAGAGCGATATCGGCGTGGTATGATCCGTGAATATGCGAGTCACAAAATGCCGTTGCGAGAGAAGGACAGGGTCCCGAGCGCCGGGATCCCATCTTCGGCCAAAACAAGCTCGGGAGAAGCCCTGACAAGATTTTCTCTGATGCCGGGATGACCTCGCGGTGGGACTTTCGGCGAATAGAAATAAACAGGCTGGAACCCTGAGTGCTGAACAGGGTGTATGTTACCTCATCTCCTCATCGCTGTTGGCCCGACGAACCAACGTGATATTTGTACGTGAGGTGTATGGCTGGTGGGAGGAATGGCCGGAGGGTTCGGGTCTTGGGTCCCGTTCGGATCGGCGCCTGACACGTTCAAACCGTCAAAGACAATGCCGGGTGCCCGTGCTGCCGAGTGTTCGTCAACGGGGTTATGACGCTATGGCACCGGACATCTTTTCATGGAGATTTTGAGCCGATCGGGCGAGGCCAGCGGCTGCGGGCCATTGCAGGCGGGTGTCCCAGTGTGACTTCAGGGTCCACTCAGACAGCCAGCCCTATCAGGCCAGTATCTTCAGCACTGTTGGACACGGAGCGCTCTTCGCACCCTCTGAAGACCGATAACAGGCTTAGCATCATTTTGTTGCAGAAAATGTTAGTAAATGAGTGCAGTGGATCCACCAGTACAGTGTAAGAAAGTCACTCTCACTGCTAGCCAGAGCTCAAGGCCTCGGATCACCGTCTCTCACGACCGCGACGAACTGTCGAGATGGCAATAAACAATAATACTACCTGCTTGAGCTGCCATATGTACAGAATTCAACCTACCGAATCTCATTATGATCTGCGAATTCCTCCTTGAACCTACATTTATCGATCTGGGCTGACCCAATTTTCACTTTCCCGATACCGCCATCAGCAGGACTGCAACCCACGGCACCCATAGAAGTGGTTGACCACCCCAAAAGTGTCGACACTGAAGACGCTGCTAGCTGAGCCTTGGCTGGGCTCTGCGATACTCAGGAATGGAAGCATCTGTCAACTTCAATCATAACCCCATTCAGATATGCCGGGTACACTGCCCGTGGCTACTGATCAAACATAAGTTTTTCGTGGGAACCCGCCATGTTGAACTGAACACTACCCACAGCCACGAGAGTGAGCGATGGACATATATGGTAGAACAAGTATGGAAAGCTTCCGATATCATGGAAGATGCCGTACAGTTCGCATGGCAAGAGTTGGTTACTGCTTCGGATGGACAGGCAATCCAGGAAACCAGCAAACACACCTTCTTGCGCCGAATGAAAAGTGTTGATCGTGGAGACACGAAAGAGAATGGAGAAGGCAGAGCGCTACTGTTATCAAAGACGATCATAAGTCATGATCACCAAGAGGAAACCCACCTAGGCGCTGGGACACCGGCGCTTCTGTTGCTTTTTGTCCTTTGTTGTGCCACCTTCGCCCAACATCACACCGACGTCTCCTGCATGAACCACAAGGACACTCCGATATCACTCACTCCTCTGACTGCAGCAATAATTTCTTAGTGTTCCTCCGTTGTTTCCTCGAGGTACTGGATCTCATTCCGAAGAAAAGCTGGCGCCAGGGGTTCAGCTCGCCCAAGCCTGGGGCTAGGCGCAAGGAGTCCTTTGAGCAATCAACCACGCTTTCCTAAAATGGGTTTGAATAGAACCTCAATAAACACTTTGTTGCTAACCCCTAAATTTGCCGCTAGTCGGCCACACCGCAAGCTCTAAACAATCACGGTGTCTCTCCTATCACGTACCCGGTCTTTATTCTAGAAGGAGGGTGTTTCTCACGTGGCATCAACGTTAAGCGCCTCTTACATCCTCATCTTCACCTCACCCTTGCTTTGTCTTCCGTGCATCTTACCTTCTTCAGACGTTCGGCTTCTCCCCGAGTCCCCGTATCCCCGGCTGCATGAAGCATCTTCGACTACTCGGCCAGTTCCGGCAGGCCATCATTGGGCGGAGCACCGAGTCTGACCTGAACGTCTTCGTCCGAACCTCGATCGCCTTGAAACTCCTCAACGTTTCCGACACCTCGGGACCGAACTTTCATCCCTTCGAATCCCCAGTCGTGGCAATTCATCCCATACTCTCGCAGAATGTGGCTCTATGGCTCAATGAAGCCTTCCTCTGAATAGAGATCTGAATAAGCCATTGACGAATCCCCTCCGTCAACCTCCACCAAAGCAAGCCCTTGACCTCAATAACCACACCATCACCGAATAACAAACATGGCCCTTTCACGTCCATTGCTTAGTTCTGGACCGGCCTGTCGTCTTCTTTGACCGAACTCCCTCCCTCGTGGCCACCGCCCCCTTGGACGATCCTTGTCGCTAACCAGGTTTACCTGCGATTCTATAGAGATCGCACTTGAATAATCATGCCTTCACAGACTTCAACAACCGTGATAGTTTGGATATAAAAGATGGTGTTGATCTCCTCATAACTCACCCTTTTTTTTCCTCATCACCTTTGACATCGCCAATCAACCCTCAGAGGTCTTCATTCTCTCAACCAACAGGGTCCCCTTCGTTGACAACTTTTTAACATTCTTCCTCCAAGCCTTTCAAGATGAAGTTCACCCTCCCTCTTGTCATCTTCGCCGCCGTGGCCTCCGCCACTCCGGTCGCCCAGCCCGCCGCCGAGGCCGACGCTCAGTGGTGCCAGCTCCACGGCCAGTCCTGCTGGAAGGTCAAGCGTGTTGCCGACGCCTTCGCCACCGCCATCCAGGGTATGGGCGGTCTCCCGCCCCGCGACGAGTCCGGCCACCATCCCGCCCAGGTCGCCAAGCGCCAGGTCGACGAGCTCGCCGGCATCATCGCCCTCACCCAGGAGGACGTCAACGCCTACTACGACTCCCTCAGCCTCGGCGAGAAGTTCGCTCCCTCCACCGAGGAGGAGAAGAAGACCGAGAAGGTCGCCAAGCGGGAGGCTGAGGCCGAGGCGCAATGGTGCCGCATCCACGGCCAGTCGTGCTGGAAGAAGCGTGAGGCTGAGGCTCAATGGTGCCGTATCCACGGCCAGTCCTGCTGGAAGCGTGATGCCGCTCCCGAGGCTGCTCCCGAGGCCAACCCGCAATGGTGCCGCATCCACGGCCAGTCCTGCTGGAAGAAGCGTGACGCCGCTCCCGAGGCTGCTCCCGAGGCCAACCCGCAATGGTGCCGCATCCACGGCCAGTCCTGCTGGAAGGCCAAGCGCGCCGCCGAGGCCGTCATGACCGCCATCCAGTCCGCCGAGGCCGAGTCTGTTCTTCTCCTCCGTGACACCACCTTCAGCCCCGTCGACCGCGTCGGCAAGCGCGAGGCCCAGAACTGCAACGTCAAGTTCCACGGTGGTGTTAGGGGCACCTGCTGGAAGCGTGATGCCTCCCCCGAGGCGGCTTGCAACGCTCCCGACGGCGCCTGCACCAAGGCCACCCGTGACTTGCACGCCATGTACAACGTCGCTCGTGCCATCGTCACCGCTCACTCTGATGAGAACTAGGTTAGTAGTAACGTAACTTTCCTCCTCAAAATATTCCAGACAGTTCACAGTTGCTAACTGGCACACTTCTGCAGATTTCCCAAAATCTTCTCCTCACCTAAGGGGACGAAAAGACAAGAGGGGCAAAAAAAGGCTTGGATATATGATTTTTGCACGCCCTCTTTACAACTTTCACTTCTTTCAGGAAAAAAAAAACAACACATCTCTATATATAAACACACAAACACTTTTTGGGTTCACACCTAACACACAAAGGGATTGGATAGGCAAAAGGGAGGGGTCTTTTGTTAGTCTCCTACTTAACTTGTACAATCCTGTTTTTACATCATCAATTATTCTTCTCATGAGGGTAGGAAGGGGGTATTTGGGAACATGTACTTAGCTAGTTTCTGAGCCTCCCTTCCTCCTTAAAATACAAGGACAAGGCTGCTTGCCGATGATGGCGGCCTTGAATATTTTATCCTTGACATGCTCTTCTCTCCTTGCTGACTTTGCTTCTCGTGACATGTCCCTCTGCTTCGTTGTTTAGGAATTCGTTGCTCATTGCTTGGTGACCGGGTGACCTGAACGGCTTTGCGGTTACTGGTTGGGCGCTTGACTGTCTCGGGGTGGTAATTGATATGTTAGAGTGTTGAAGTTTTGTTGTTGCTGGAACACTAAAGTCAGTCAATCTCAGAATGATCGTGACCCATCCTTCCACCTGGAGACCTAGCTGCCATCGATGATCGCAGCGGTACCTGAAATACCTGAGAGTGACCATTGTTCCTTTTGTATTGTGGGATGTGAACTGAGAGAACAAGAACAATGACTGCAATGGTGTTTTGTTACTCACAAGCCGCCCGTGCTATCCAGAACATGTCCGCAGCTGTGCTACCACCTGAGCATGACGGCCTTTCCAAATATTTCCCATTTTTGTAAATTTACACATATTGTACAATGGGTACGAGTCTCGACACCAGGTATGCTAACGCCAATAGACCGACCTGCACCGCCGGTGCATATTTTATGTCGCTTCCCTCTCTTTTTTTACCCATCCGCCTTCACTGGACCCAGCCAGAAAAACCCATCGGTGACTCCAAAAGCCAAACCTCCCAAGAACCACATACATCCGCTCGTCACAGCCCCTTCTCCTCCAGCCAAGGCATCAATCTACCTCACCCCCGGCCAGCCCTTCTATGTTGCCCAACCCACACTCAACTTCTCCCCTCACCCTCACTACGCCTCCCCATCCTTCTTCCCCTCCCCAGGCCTCACATTCTTAAAAGTCGACCCCGGCGGGCTATTATCCACCTCCTTCTTCGGCCTCTCCGGCTCCGGCTCCGGCTCCCTCGCAGTCACCGACCCATCCTCCCAAAACTCCACATCCCCATCCTCGCCCAGCGTCCCCTTCTTGACCATCATCCCCTTGTCTTTCAACAGATCCTCGACCGTGACTCTGCGGTCCCCGAAGAGCTTGAGGTGGTCGCTGATGACGTGTCGGTTGCGGCAGTTGGGGCACGAGATCAGCACGGACCCGTGGTGGTAACCCTGTTTGGAGACCTTGTGCTTGGACCGGAAGTCGCAGGGGATGCAGGTGAAGGTTAGCTCGTACTGCGGGACTTGGGAGGTGTTGCGCTTGGGTTGTTCGGGTTGTTGTTGTTGGTCGGAGGGAACGGATTGGGGTTCGGGAGAGGAGGAGGGCTGGCTTCGTGGACGAGGGATGGTGTGTTTTGGTCGGATTGGTGTGTAACTTGGGTATTCTCTTTGTTTTGGTTGTTGCGATAGTGGTACGGGTACTAGTCGCTGACGCTGGGGGCTGTAGGAGCGGACGAGGTGGTCGAGGAAGCGCGGCGCTGTGGTTGTGGTTTTTAGCGATTGCGCCGGCGCCGGCGCCGAGCAGAGTCGCGCAATGCAGGGCAGTGTTGATGTCGCTGCTCGTTTGGAGGCCATGGCTGGAGGTATAGATAGAAGTGTTGGGCCGGTGTGGGATCCCGTTTGTGGATTGGTTGAATTCACGACAGAAAATGAGGATATTGGGAAGAAAGAAAAAGATAAAATGCGATAGATTCGGATAGAATCCGGTCGGTTTCGTCATGCGCCGTCACCTTAGAAGTCCAGCATCGCGACCCGCCCGCCTGTCCCCTGTCGAAATGTTTCTTATCGATAACGATCCCTGCAGAATATCCGTTAGTGTGCCTCTCCCGCTATAACAGTTCGCAGTCCACGCCTCTTCCGGCGATGCTGTCAATGATGGACGGGAGTGTAGAAAGGGAAGGTTAGGTACTCTCTTTATCTTGCGACATGTTAATGGAGTTTTCTGTTTAGTCTGTAATTAACACTGGGCGGCGTTTGCGTTGGCATGTAACATGGACGTAATAATACTTACAATACACTGGCACAAAGTAGTACCTGGAGCTCCACAAGTGTCTACGGCGTGCCTGGACTTCCCGTTTATCAAATACCGTCTACATTACTAAACTTCATCCTCGACCACTTCTCTTACCGTGTTTGCCACTTCTGGCAATTATCATTCCTCGGGTTTTCACTTTCTCTTGACTTCTCCGTTTGGTTCTTCTAGCCCCGAGTGTTCTTATACGTTACGATTTACGGGTCACCAAACGTTTTCCATCCTCGGTCTGGAGATTGTGTCGTGTACATCGCCGCAGCGAATTGCAGAACCCCTCACATGTCCCGCGCGCCCTGGCTCAGCTCGACTCGTCGGTCACAATCACCATAGCCCCTTAGCTATTACGCGTCTTCTATACAGACCTTTTCTTCGCGCACACGCCGTCGATACCAAGAGTGGTTACCGGCTACGATCGCTTGAGAGAATAGCTATTGGAAGGGTCACACCCGCAGGACTTCCACTTCACCATTCACAAAGACCCTTGCGGTTTAAGAGCTGAGCACAAACGTCGCAATCATGGCGTCGAGAACCAACAAGATCCGGCCCATTAGGAAGGTGTGTGTCTCGGGTTTGTTTACGCGATTTGGGCGCTTCTCACCCTGCAGTTAAAGCTAATGATATGATAGCCGATAATGAATCGGGACCAGGGCGAGTTCGAGCCATGCTGGGCACTCCTGCGCGACGCTATGACCGATATTCACCTGCAGAACGCCGGCCGTCTGTCCTTCGAACAACTATACCGAGCTTCATACAAGATTGTGCTTCGAAAGAAGGGCGCCCTGCTCTACGAGAGGGTCAGAGACTTTGAGCAGGAGTGGTTCCGAGACCACATCATGCCGAATATCGCCGCCCTGATTACCAAGAACCTGATCAACATATCGCTGCTTCAGCACCCGGGGTCGAGTTCACACGAGCGCAGGGAGATGGGCGAGAAGTTTCTTCGCGGAATACGAGACTCATGGACGGATCATAACAGGTCTATGAACATGATTGCGGACGTGCTCATGTATCTCGACCGTGTGTATACGCTAGAGACGAAGCAGCCCTCTCTGTTTGCCGTTACAATTGGTCTCTTCCGGGATAATGTCCTCCAGAGCCACATTGGCACGGCCGCAGACGACATTGAGCAAGACTTTGTCGTCTTTGACATTCTCTGCGCTGTCATATTGGACCTGATTAACATGGAGCGCGACGGCGATATTATCAACCGAAACCTAGTGCGCAAGATCACCGCAATGCTCGAGAGCTTATACGAGACAGATGACGAGATCGAGAACCAGCGACTATACCTGACCCTCTTCGAACCACGCTATCTCGAGGCAAGCACAGAGTTTTACCGCAAAGAGTGTGAGAAGCTGGTCCAGGAAGCAAACTGCAGCACTTGGCTCCGCCATGCCCAACGGCGACTAAACGAGGAGCGGGAGCGATGTGGCACTACGGTATCAATTATGACCACCGACAAAATCGCGAGTGTTGTGGAGAAGGAGCTCATCGAGGCAAAGCTCGATGTGTTCCTGGCCATGGAAGGGAGCGGCCTGAAGCCCATGATCGACAATGATCGCTTGGACGACCTTTCGATCTTGTACCAACTCATATCCAGAGTGGACAGTACGAAATCGGCGCTGAAGGTTATTCTACAACGTAGAGTACGGGAGCTTGGGCAGGAGATTGAAAAGGCGCTCAAGAATACAGACTTTTCCGTCGCTGGCGCAGCTGCTGGGGATGGTGAGGATGCTGGAGAAGCGGCAGAGAAGGCCAAAGCTCAGACCTTGAATCCGGCTCAGCAGCAGACCGCAGCCGCTATCAAGTGGGTTGATGACGTCTTGCAGCTTAAGGACAAGTTCGACCGAATACTGTCCGATTGCTTCTGCGATGATCTCCTGCTACAATCCGCGATTACACGAAGCTTCTCTGACTTCATCAACTCTTTCAACCGCAGTTCGGAATATGTGTCACTATTTATTGACGACAATTTGAAACGCGGCATCAAGACAAAGACGGAAGCGGAAGTAGACGCTGTCTTGGACAAGGCCATTGTCCTTCTCAGGTATCTTTCGGATCGAGACATGTTCGAAAGGTATTACCAGAAACATCTGGCCAAGCGGCTACTGCATGGGAAGTCCGAGATCCATACCGAGAAGGAGATGGTATCCCGTATGAAGTCGGAAATGGGCAACCATTTCACATCCAAGTTTGAAGGAATGTTCAAGGACATGGAGTTGTCCAAAGACCTCACCGACAACTACCGTGATCATATCGCCAGTTTAGGCGATGCCGACCATAAGAAGGTCGACCTCAACATCAACGTCCTGACCACCAACAACTGGCCACCCGAGGTAATGGGTGGTGGAACGTCGAAGGGGGAAGGGGCGAAAACGGATTGCTTCTATCCACCCGAAATCAAGCGGCTCCAGGAGAGTTTCTACAAGTACTACCTCAAGGACAGGAGCGGCCGTGTTCTTACGTGGGTCAGCTCGGCGGGCAATGCGGACATCAAGTGTGTGTTCCCCAAGGTTCCGGGCAAGGAGACCGGACCCTTGAGCAAGGAAAGGCGATATGAGCTGAACGTCTCGACATATGGCATGATTGTGCTCATGCTATTCAACGATCTCGAGGACGGCGAAAGTTTGAGCTTCGACGAGATCCAAGCCAAGACGAACATTCCGGCACCAGAGCTTATGCGAACACTGGCTTCGCTTTCGAGTGTTCCCAAGTGCAGGGTACTGCTCAAGGAACCGGCCACAAAAAATGTGAAGAATACCGACAAGTTCTCTTACAACGCACAGTTTGTGAGCAAGGCTATCAGAATCAAGGCTCCCGTCATAAGCAGCATTTCCAAGGTCGAAGGGGACGAGGAGCGAAAGGAGACGGAAAGGAAGAACGACCAGACACGTGCTCATGTTATTGATGCGGCGGTTGTCAGAATCATGAAGTAAGTTTTTTTTCGCCCGTTCCCATTGCTCGATTCGCATGTATTTATTTGTCCCGGAAGCTAACGTTTTTTTTTTGTTTTTTTTTTCCCGCAGGCAACGCAAGCTACTCGCCCACACAAAGCTCGTAAACGAGGTCATCTCGCAACTCATGGGCCGCTTCAAGCCTGACGTACCGCTAATCAAGAAACGAATCGAGGATCTCCTCGCCAGAGAGTACCTGGAGCGGGTGGAGGGTGACTCGTCAACCTACCGATACTTGGCTTAGTCCATCACATTGCACCGAGTACTCGTCTGGGCTAGAAGCGCCCTCCAGACCCAATGCGCGCCAAGGTGTGTGACAGGCGTTTCGAGCCCACACGAGTAGTATATGTAGTAGCCTAAGCATAAACACTCCCGACTGGATAGTCGTTTAACAACAACAACAATTCAAGATTGGGAGAGGACCGGCGAGATCATTCATGCTTCAAAATCTTGATAATGTCAGCCCTCCAGTCCAGTGACCCAACGAGCAAGCACGTGCCCCCATGATGCAGACAGACCTTCTACATACTTCTTTACCCCTTTCTACCATGCAAAAACTATATATAACGAACATAAGCTCTGGAAAATGGAGAGGTGAGACACATGCATATTCGCGAAACTGTACTTTCCGGACGAGTCCGGACAGAAATCTTATACTAACTTACGCGCACCAGCGGCTTTGTCATTTCGTCAGGAGTTGTGTTATTGCAGATACGGGTAGGTTGAAGGTCATCGTGCCGGTCTTTCACCACCGACCGGACTGGGATTGGGAAAGGTTGGGGGGATGGAAAGGTTGATCTACGATGAAAACACTCTACCTACATGATGTGTCTACATACTCTGCCTTTGGCGGCGGCGGGTTCAAATGTTGATAGCAGAATAGGAATCAGCAAACAAGGGTACATTAACAATTCTATAACACCGCCGGTCCTTTTTTGCACCTAATTTAACACACAACTGGTATGGTATTATCACTTCCCCTCCCCCATCAACCCATCAACCTATCAACACCACCTACTCTGTACATAGTTCTACTCCTGCGTAGCCGCCGCAGCACTGGCACTAGCACTAGCATGGCTCTGGCACCAGTTAAGCCAATCCGAGAAGAAGGCCGGCTGGATCTTGACCTCGCCCTTGAACCACTTGAGCTGCGAATCCGCATACAGCTCAAACACCTCGTCCGTCTTCTCCCTCGCCACCAACACCGACGCGATGGCCAAGCTCGCCGTCGACGCCGCCTTGGCAAACGCGTGCGACCCGTCCTTGGGCGCCTCCGAGTGCACCTCGTGCAACTGGGCCACCAACTCATTAACCTGCTCGTCGCTGATGATTTCAGTAGTAGTAAAGCTGCTCCTCTTGGCCTTTTTCAGGGCCTTGGAGAATTGGTTAATCATCTCGCATGCTTTGTTGGCTAGCGGTTTGGTGGTGGTGGTGCGGATGAGCTCCAAGAGGGGGAGCAAAACCTCGAAGGCGAGGGGGTTCGCGACGGCGGCTTCCTTCTTGATGAAGATGGCTAGCAGGTCGAGGACGCGGTGCTTGAAGTTGATTACTGTTTCTTTGGCGTCCTTTTTCTCCTTCTTCTTGTTGGTGTTGGCTGCCTTGGCCCGGTGCTTGAAGATCTCGGCGAGCTTGGCGTCGACTTCCATCATTTCCGAGTCGGACATGTCGGACTCGTCGTCCGAAGAACCTTCGGGAGCGTCGGCGTCTTTGTCGAGGCGGTGGCTGCCGAGAGCTTCGGCTAGGGCCGTGTCCAAAGCGTCGAGGGCTTCTTGGTTTTCGTTTTCAGGTTCTGAGGTGTTGTCGTCGTCGTCGTCGTCGTTGTCAGAGTCGGAGTCGTTGTCGCTGGGTTCGTCGTCGTCGGAGCCGGCTTCTTCGAGGTTGACGATTTCCACGTCGGAATCGAGTTCTTCCTCGTCGTCGCTTCCGTCGTGGTCGTGATCGTGCTCGTCGTCAGAGCCTTCGGCGTTGGCCATGTCTTCATCTTCGGTGCTGAAAAGCGCTTGCTGGCCCTTGGCGCTCTCTTCGGCGGCCAGGGGATCGGTCAGAAGCTTGATGGCTTCGGACGACATGAGGTTTGTGAAGGCTTCGAAAACCTGCTGCGATACCTGCCGCATAAGCGAAGACGGGCGAGCAACCATGGCGAGAAGGATTTCCACCAGGAACTCGGCGATGCCCTCGCCGCCTTGGATGTCCTCGCCGGCAAGCTTGTCGTAGCACTCCTCGAGCTCCTCGAGAAGGTTCATGACGTCGGGGTCTTCATTGTAGAACTGCAGGATGGCGACGGCGTACAGCAGGGCGAGAGCCTGGCGGGGGGCTTTGGTGTCCTTGGTGTCCTTGGCGGGGTCGAGCAGGTCCTTGAGCTTCTCGTAGGCTTCGAGAACGGCTCCGCCGATCTCGTCCTCGGGGTCCAGGTCGGCCTTGATGGAGAGGATGGCGCCGCAGAGGTGGCCGAAGTCTTCGGGCCTCTTCACGAGCTTGGCGAAGGCAGAGGTGGTCTTGGTGCGGAGCGCCTCCTTGATGCTGGCTGGGACTGACTGGTTCGAGTAAGCCAATTCTGTGAGGACCTCGATCGCTGAGCCAGGAACGGAGACGCTTGAGGTGCTCTCCTCGTCGGATGGCACGCTAGAGAGCCTGAAAAGGTAGCTGCTCAGGGACTGGTAGTACTTGGTCTCATCAAGGCCGCTCTTGGAGAAGTCCTTGAGCTGTAGGGTCTTGAGGACCTTCTTGATGGTCTCAGGGGTGGCGTGTTGAAGGATCTTGTCGACAGTCTTGGCGTTGGTCCATTGATCGAAGTTGTACACGCCATTGCGACTAAGAAGCTGGCGAAGAATCATCGGCAGAAGGGAGGGATCGCGGTCGACGGTAGCTTCGATTCCTTTGAGGGCTTTGATCGCCGCGCGGTGAAGATACCTGTCCTCCTTGGCGGCTTGGTTCATGAGGCAAGTCATGAGGTTCTGGCTAAATACGGACTCAACGATGAAGGTCTGGCTGGCTGCGCCTTCAAGCATTCGCTGGAAGATCATGAAACCGGAGAATTTCTGGCTGTCCGAGGAGGTCTTGGAGAAGAATCCCTCTGATGAAACTTGTTAGCTCACGATTCAGTCAACGATAGACAGTGATGCTTACCATCAACGACCCGCTTCCAAAACTGCTTGAACTGCTCAGCGGCATCGGACTTATCCTTCTCGCCAAGCTTAAGGAAATGGGCAAGAATCAAGTTCCAGACAAAGTGCAACTGGGCAGTCCAGTTACCTTGCTTCTGTTTCTTGTTACCCGCTTGATCGTTAGAGGTATCTCTACCACTGTCCTTCAGGACAGCAGGAAGAGAGGTAAGGGAATCAGCCTCAAGAGGGCTTCGCCACGGCTGTTTGGGCATTTTCATGTCTGGGAAGCGATCGAGAGCGGCAATCCAGATACCGACACCTTCAGGGGTCTTGGCCACCCCTTCATCGGCGAGTCTCTGCAGCGTTTCCTCGGCAAGTTCGACCTCCATCTGGGAGATGGCCTGCACAATGATCCAGCCGCATTGAGACTTGAGCCATGACTTCTTCTGAGAAAGCTTGAGGACGAGGTCCAGAACGGCCTGCCACCTCGACTTATCCGAGAAGAGGATGCCGGCACGAACAAAGCATTCGATGCCAAACAACTGGCCAAAATAATGATCTCTCTCCTCCTGACCATTGCCACTGCCTCCAGCATCGGTCTTCTCAACCAGAATACCCAGGACCTTGTCGAACGTAAGGCCGGTGTACTTGGACCCAGCAAGGTACTTTTCTCCAAACAGCTGACCCAGAATCTCGGTCAAGACCAGACTGAAGCCCAGACGGGATGCATTCCTCCCGCTGGCGAGACCGCGGAAGAGACGGCCGGCAAGATGGCGGAAAAGGACGGGCTCTTCGACGCCATCGCCTTCCAAAAGACCAGCTATGATGATGCTGGCAGCCTCAATGCGTTCGTTTTGGTCTTCGCTGCCGAGCTGCTCATACAGTGCAAGCTCTCTCTTGCGCTCCTCAACGGTGGGGTGTTCGGTGAAGGGCGCCGGCTTGTCTTGGACTTTTGATGATGCCTTGGTTTTTGTCGAACCATCTGTCACTGGCGTTTCTTTCTTTGATCTTTTCTGAGAAGGGAGGTTGTCATTGGGAGCCTCCTTTGGCGTGCGTTTCCTTTTGTTGGCCATTTTGTCTGTCGTCGATGTTGTTGTGAGTTTCGATGACAATTTCCTGCCCGGGTTCAGGTTGTCAGTGGATGCAATGCCAGTATAAACAGCTGCCGGCCATCATCACAGTCTCCTGGAAAATTTTAGTGGGGCCGCTGTTGTTCTGCCTGCTTCTACCGCTTCGACGACGGGATGATTCTTTCTTTTAATTGCATAGGAAGGGAAGATTGATTACATTATCATGCAATGTTCGTCAAACCATCCTAGCAAGAACATTGCTGCTTTCCTTCCACTTCGTCTTGATGACCACATCCACTCTACCATTGCGAATCGATTTTCGGCTGGATGAGGAGGCCCATTTGTTCCTCATAATATTTCACAAAATTTGCGAAGCTGAATCAATCGATCTCGACATGGTTCCTTTGAAGCGATCTGAATGCACTGGGGACCGTCATCATGTGATTTCGCGTTACCCCGCGCGTCGCCGCGCAATGTTTATTTACATCGGCTTGGTTCACATCGTGAGATCTCGTTACAAGAGATAGTGAATGACGGCCAACGACAACCTGGGCGAGACATCGATCGGAAAGTGTCAAATACTATCCAGGGGTCGAAAACATAAACAAACAAAAGGGAGAACGGCTGTGGGGTCTCGCCGGGTGGCAACCGTGCTCATCACCAGAAGGACTTTCCGAAGCAGCCATTCACAGGCTCCATTATCCCATGGGTCAAGTTCTTCAAACCAGATCTTTCCATTGAATTTTTACCATCGGAACATGACAGAAGCAGTGGCTCTCAGAGAGCATCATTGACGAAGAAAAAGAATGTAAAGATCGAGGACTTCTTTGTTGTGTCGTCAATGAACAGGAGGTTATTCTTGGTGTTCAGAAGCTTTGACATTGTTTCCGAGTTCCGATCCCTTGCCGTATGCCTTTCATGTCCACACTTCTGTCATCCCTCACGCATCACGGAGGTCTGCCTGCCGTAAGTGACTTCCCTTGGGGAAACGATACAATGAATATATATGAGACCAGTGGGCATGTATAAAGCACGGAAATTAGAACGAGGGCAGGTTGTAGTGTCAGCAAGAAAGTGACATTTATACCGTTACCGGGCGATAGTGAGTACTTGGATCAACTGCGTGGTCTGGGCAGACATCATGTACCTTGGCGCGAAGATGCACCGCATGCAAGTCTAGTGAGCGCTTACTGCATAACAGAAGATGTGCAGATGTACCCCGGAGTAGACGCCCGATCCCGTCAACGGAAGCAACCTGTGTGAACGGAAAGAGAGGCTGTACTGCAATGATAACTCCGCATATTGCGACTGATGAAAACAACAAACCAAGATGGGATGAAAGACAAAAGTCACAACAAAGTGAAAAGCCCGTGATGTGCAGCAGATGGGACAGTAAAAGTGACACCTGCCCAGGGGTCTCCAAAAGCGGCGCTCGAGCGCAGCGCTCGCTCCAGGTGCTACCCACATGGAACTCCCTCGGCTGGGTTGCTGGGTAACAGCCCAACCCATGAACCACCGGTTACAAACAACCCGGTAATAAACATGCTGTAAACCCTCATCACCAGGTGTTGTTGCCGTTGTTGGGCTTCCCCGTAGGTGCCCTGGATTTGACCACTCGTTCTAGAGCGGAAATCCTCCAACAACCGCCATCGACGGTTACCAGTGCAACGCCATTGCAACCCTCCTTCCTCGTTGCCCCTTCCGCCAGCCAGTCGAAGACAGGACCTGCTTGGACGTTGCCGGGTGCTCCTTCAATTTTCGGACCACTGAACACTGAACAGGGCAGACATCCGATTTTGTCAACTTCCCACTCCCGTCGAACGAGGTCCAAGTTTACTTGCTGGAGTTCTCGTCCGGCTTGTGGATGTTTACACCAGCTCTTCACTTTCACTTCAGCATTGGACCCTTGCGCGCGCACAACACCTACGTGCTCCTCTTTCTTACAACTGAACTAACATCGAACGCACGTTCTGCTCTTCGACCTTTATTCTAGCTTTTCAACATAGCCAGCCCACTTTACCCTATGCGGTCGCCCATTCGCAGTCCTCAAAGAGACTCCATTCCGTCACCCACCAGACTGTCCGTGTGCAGCTGAGCGCTTGTCCCCGTTCGCCCCGCCCCCAGGCCAGGCCATCACTGCCCGTCTACCTACAATACAACAACACCTCAGGTGGTGGTGAAAGGAAGTTCTGCCGTGTGCACAAGTTTGCACAACTGCATACCGCCCGTGGCATTGAACCAAGAGACGGATCCGACCAAAGTATTCGAACAAGGAAAAAACGGAGGTTGTGTAATCCCGGCGACCACAAATCTTCTAAACTGGTCCGAGTTCCCTGCCCGCACTATCGGGAAGGCAATTGTTGGCTGACGGATGTGGACTAGGCTTTGATCGACATCGATATCGACGCGTCCAGTTTGCACCACTATTTAGCTTCCAAGTCCGTCTGTCAACTTGCTCGGCGACAACCTTCGAGTCCCAAGTCCAGTTCCTTGGTCTTCCGTGCGCGCCAACTCGAGCGGACCTTTCTCCCGGTGTCCAGGTCCATAGCATCGCGACGGCGAACCCGACGATAGCAGCCCTCGACGACAGTGACGACGATTCCACGAACGCGAATCAGCCAGCCATAGCATCAATTGGCGACTCTTCTTCGCGTGCTGCGCAAGCTTCTGTCGTGTTTCCAGAAATTTGCTCTTCTCCAATATTCAGACGGAACCCGGCCTCACAGCAGACCAATTGGAACATCGTTATATGCCGAACATCAGTCCGTAGGGAAATCGAAACTGGTTGGAGAGTTGTCACGAGAATATGGAGGCTTCATCGCCCCTGGCCGCGATTCGGCCTGCTCCGCCGTCTTTTAGCCAGCCAGAAGTGCTTGGACCGCGCAATAGCAACTTGGCGCCACCGACAGGTCTCTTCAACTTCAAGCGATCCAATGCAGACTTGTTCAACACCAAACATGCGGAAAGATCTTCGCCTAAGGGCTCGTTAGCGGCCGGGTCGTCAGAAAACTTCAAGCTTAATGAAGCAGGGTTAGCCTTCTCACCTAGAGCTCGAACAACCGATAGCATCGTCGACAGTGTTGACCAAATGGAAATCTGCAGTAGCCCGTTACTTCCGACTCCACGGCGTGCGCTGTTCACCTCAACGGGTATCGAGAACACTGCTGAAGGTCGTGGTAAGTAGTTAATGGCGTGGACAATCTGCTACATGGTTTATCTGAAGCTCGGACGCTGACAGATCTGTAGGGTATGCAACCACGCCGCCACCTCCTGCATCATCGTCACCTGCAGTCAACAGGTTGGACATGTCTCCGGTACCGATCAGGGCACCTTTCCTGTCCCGTCTCGCCGTTAGTCCTTCTCCAACTCCGGTTGATTCTGGTGATGAGGACACTTTACCAGACTCACCTGCTGCTGTGCGGCAGTTGTCCCAAGAATCCAAGGGAATTGGTGCCGAGTAAGTTTATGCTTGACTTTTTACCAGCAAAACTCTCCGAATTCTCCCCTCGTTCTTTGGTCTATGCAGAAGCTAATCATCCCATCTTCTCTTTACCAGGCGAAGGAAACTTGGTTTGTCTCGTCCACCTCTGGCCCGGGCCAAAGGTTACAGCACGAGTAGTATACCCGGCCGCTCCAACGGCTCCGGGTCGGGACTGCCGCCCTTTCGCTTCGGTGGTCGGAGCCTAAAGGTACCCATCTCCCCTTCGGTGTCATTATCATTGAGCGAATGTTTCGAGGAATCACCCCCGCAGGAGCGCCGGACACCTGTCTTGCCGGGTAGTCCGTGCTCTAACGCGGCGGCAGCGCGCTGCAGGACTCATCATGGCAGCGTGAGCAGCATTAACAGCGTCCGCAAACGTTCTCCCACCAATACACCTTCGAACCCCTTTGCCCGGCAAAGGAAAACATTCCGCCGCTCGCTGTCCATGTTTGAGAGCCCGGGTGACATTGTCAAGCCTAAGGAACGGACATCTCTTCCCTCCGGTCTCAAGTCTGTCGTGGATGTCGACGAACCTCAGGAGCCTCTGTTGCCACACTTCTTCCCCTCAGGCGAGAACGATTCCATCCCGCGCATCAGTCGAGACACATTGCTTGAAGTTCTGGACGGCAAGTATGGCAGTCAGTACTCGCACAAGATAATTGTTGACTGCCGGTTCGAATACGAGTACGAAGGTGGCCACATTGACGGGGCTATCAATTACAATGACAAGGAGCTTTTGGCGAGACATTTGTTCGAGACCCCCATGGAAGGGCGCACGCTCTTGATCTTTCACTGCGAATATTCGGCCCACCGCGCGCCCATCATGGCCCGTCACATACGATCTGAAGACCGCACTATCAACGCCGAATTCTACCCCAAACTCACGTACCCCGATGTTTACATCCTGGATGGCGGCTATAGTGGATTCTTCCAAAACCACCGAGAACGTTGTTGTCCTCAAGCGTATATCGAGATGAACGCCGCCGAACATGTCAACACGTGCGAGCGAGAAATGGGTCGTCTACGCCAGACTCGCAAGGGCTTTAGTAGGGCCCAGACCTACGCATTCGGGCAGCGCGAACGCAAGTCCGACAAATTCGAGGCTGTTTCGCCAACCGCGCCGGGCCGCAAGGTTTCTCGGGATGATGAGGAGGACATGATAGGAGCATCGCCCATTCTCGGAAATGACCGAAGCCATTCTAGGCGCATGGCTACCTTCTGAAGCCGAGAAGTGGCATGCCCAGACATGAACAGACACCACCTCTGTCGATATGGGCTGTGATTTACTGCATGGAGAGCGTCTGACCTCGCGCTCGGGACCCTGGGGCCTGGGTAATACTTGATCATGGGCTGTTGCGATCAAAGTGTACAAACGGTGTACTTGAACATATGGCCAGCAAAGTGGCCTTACCACTAACGACATACCCCTATGAATATATCTGCTTTCGGCTGTCATTTTTTCTTGGAAGTTTCTTCCTTCCACTTTTTTCCTATACCCAAGACTTTCAGCACTGCAGCCTGTGGCAACGGATAGAGCTAGATCTGTCGTTCGATGGCGATCATCGATACTTTTCTTGCTCTGCATCAGTTAGAGTAGCATCTCACACTGAGCGTTCTTCAAGTTTCCTTCTATATCATAACTTGTACGGATGATACCATAGCGAAAGCAAATCAAGCAAAACAGCACATTGTCCGTCCTCGATGTTGACTGCACCAGTGCTTTGGCCAGACTCGAAACTTGATGGAGACTCACAGGTGGTCGCAAGCATAGGATGTCACGTAATCAACTAGGGTGTAGTGTGACTTGCCCAACAAGGGGCTCTGAATGGAGAAGTCAAAGAGGCATGTGCACATGGGACAAAGGCCCAGAGGAGCCCAGAGTATTGCAAGGAGGTTATACTTGATGTGAAGTAATGTAAGTCAGTGTAGTAGAGAGGTAGAGAGAGTTCAATCAGAGAGTTGAGAAATTGTTCACCGGGAGCATCTACAGTCTCCAGTGTCTCCTGTTGCAATTTTGACAATAACAAAGCCACGATGAGATAGGTTGTAAGTGACCACCCAAGCAGCTATTTTTGATTGCGTTCGTAGAAGGATCTTTCGCCTTGTTCCTCACCAGACTGATTTTTCATCCTTTGAGAAAGTGAGTGGTGATGCTAAAAGAACAGAGGCGACTTACATGGGATGAAAGTATAGTTCCCAGAGATCGGTACGGGTGGAGTTGAGGGACGGGCCCGACAGTGTGGGTATTCATCGGTGCGGAGCGGACTTCAACTCGTGGAGCTCCACTTGTCCCGAGGCCGGATGGGGAGGTACCTGTGTGTACGCTGGCAATCAGGACTCGAAGACCTGCTAAAAGAACACTTTGCGAGTGAGATGGTAATTACAAATAAAGCTCCGTCCAGAATTGGCATATCTTGCTGGCGTTACGAAGGCCGGAAGACACATGGGCGGAAGTCTGAGGACCTTGATGTCAAAACATCGTTCAATCGGGGCACTAAGATAATGCCCACGATAAGAGACCTGTTCCCGTTCCTGCAAACATCGACGGGCTCCGTTCCCTTGTTCAACTGGACCTTGCATCATTCTCAAATACGTACCGCAGCCCCAACAGCTTACACGCCTCAACTTCATCTGGTACCTTCATCAACACCCTCATTATTATTTTTTCGTTTGACTCTACAATCGATCTTCTTCTTCATTCATCTGAAACTGAAGCCTCTCAACGATTCTTTATTGCATTGGGATGAAGACAAGTTCTCTCTAGCCAGGACTGTGTATAAAAGTATCGTTCCCCAGACGGTCGAGGTGTTCTTCTCATCATCAGCGGTCCTCAACCTCACAACATGGCCGCTAAAATGTCAGTACGCAGCCAATTGCACTTTAACAACATCACCCATACTGACCAAATCAGTTTCGTCTTCGGCAGCATCAACGGTCAGCTCCAGTCTGCGTTCAGCAAACTGTCGACATTACACGCCAAGAACGTTTTCAGCTTCGCCATTGTCACTGGTAATTTGTTTGATGAAAGCCAAGATGATGAACAGCTCACTGCCCTTCTAGCCGGCGAAATCCAGATCCCATGCCCAACCTACTTCACTGTCGGGACAGTCCCATTACCCGCACAAGTCATTGAGCGAATCGAGAAGGATGAGGAGATCGCGCCAAATCTCCATTACCTGGGCAAACGCAGCGTCACCAAGACCTCAGAAGGCGTTCGGATTGTTACTCTGGGTGGGTTGCTCGATCCTGCCGTCGTCGTGGGCCAGTCCAAGGAACAGCATCTGCCCTTCCACACCGAAGGCGACATCAAGTCTTTGCGCGGCGCCAACAACGCCGACATTCTCCTCACCACCGTTTGGCCGGCCGATGTGTGGAAAAACAGCGCGAAAGCGCGAGAGCAAAACCTCCCCACGGATGCCATCCCTTCCAGCCAAGCAATCGCCGACCTTTGCGCCCATCTCAAGCCTCGCTACCATTTCACCATGTCACCGGACAACTTCGCCTTTGAGCGAGAGCCATTCTTTCCCTCCGAGCCGAGAGGAGAGGAGGATAAGGATAAGGGACTGGATGTGACACGGTTCATTTCACTGGCTCCATGGGCCAACACGGCCAAGGCAAAGTCGATGTATGCGTTCACCCTCAACCGAGAAGCGGTTCTGTCGCCTCCTGTGGGAAGCACCCTCACGCCTTTTTACAAGCCAGCTGCCGCTGCACAGAAACGTACAGCCGACGAAGCCGGCTTTTCGCGCTTTGCAAACGGAAACCACGAGAAGCGTCGCAAGCACCAGCGACGCGAACGCTCTCCTCCACCCGGACCGGAAAGGTGTTTCTTCTGCTTGTCGAACCCCAATCTGCCCACGCACATGATCTGCAGCATCGGCGAGGAGGCATATCTTGCTACTGCCAAGGGGCCCCTACCGTCCGCTGAGACCTTCAAGGCTCAGGGTCTTGACTTCCCAGGTCATCTCATCATTACGCCTACCCCACACATCCCCTCCCTGAATGTCGCGGCTCTCGCCGAGAGCGGCGAAGATGTCAAGAAGACTTTCAAGGAGATGACGCGCTTCCGCGAGTCGCTGCAGGGCATGGTGTCCAAGCAGTCCAAGGGAAAGCTGGGTGCCGTTACCTGGGAGATCAACCGCGCGAGGAACATTCACGTCCACTGGCAGTTCATGCCGGTGCCTGCGGAGATGGTGCGCAAGGGACTTGTGGAGGCCGGGTTCCAGGTCCTAGCTAAGGATACTAATATCGGAAAGTTTGTTTCGAGGGAGTTTGAGACGGCTGATGAGGTTCCCGGTGACTATCTCCGTGTTTGGATCTGGGCGGAGGAGGAGGGCGATGCGGAAAAGGGCGGCGCGGAGGGCGGTCAGGTCATTTCCAAGACCCTGCTGCTGCAGATTGATGAGAACGTCCGCTTCGATCTCCAGTTTCCCCGCAAGGTGATGGCGAAACTGCTTGGTGAGGAAGACAGGGTTGTTTGGCAGGATGTTGGCCAGTCAGTGGAAGACGAGTCGCAGGATGTTGCGGCGTTTAGAGCGGCGTTCAAGGAATGGGACTTTACGCTCTGATTGGGACACATTCATGAAAGACATGGCAATGGCTTCGTCGGGATTGTTCTTGGTTGTTAATCTCTTCGATGATCGTTCACATCTGCGATTCGACTTGGGGTTTCAAGGACATATCTATCCACAGGGCATTGAGGTCTCTGATCATCTTCGTTCAATAGCTGAATGAAGCATCTATAGGGAACAGTATGCACTTAAATAGAAGGAAACTCAAGATGCTGTCTCTTAGAGGCATATTGTTGAATATGCACTTAGCGGTAGCTTATTTGTGAGCCCAGAATCCCGGCCGCCCCACAGGACACAGCGCCCCGCTCTTATCAGCTTATCGTAGTTCCACCCCGGCAGCACCCTGGCCAAAAAATTTCCAGGCTCTCGAGTCTCGCGGGTTGCTGTGCCTGTCACGCCTGTCATCCGTCGTCTGTTCTGTTTCGCCTTTTGTCATTTTGCTCGCCGCGTGCGAAGCATCCAAACTTCGAACCCACGGTCCGCCTCCCCCAACCACCGACAACACACACAGGACCGTTGCCCACGATGCCGTCCACCACGTCAGGACGTATCGTCAAATCTCAGAGGGGGGTGAAAAAGACCCCCCATCAAAAGAACCACCGATGGGAGTCTTTCAGCACCAAGATCTCCAAACTCCATTCGCTCGACCCGCTGCGCAAAGTCCGCCGTCACGATCTCGAAGCCGAAGACCTCAATGCCACCACATCCTACCTGCGCAATGGCCTCGACAAATGGTCCGAACTCAACATCTCACGCGCCTACGTCAACTTCCGGAACCAGGTCACGTCGCTGACCGACTCCCTCGCCCAGATCCTCTACCATGAGGACAGGATTATGGACCTCCTGGTCGAACACACAGAGAAGCACCACAAGGAAACCCTCGAGCCATTGTTGGACCTAATCACCGCCTTCGCCCACGACTTGGGCGTACGCTTCGAGAAGCACTACCCACGAGCCCTGCGCCTTATCGTCAACCTCGCCAGCAAGGTGCACGATGTGGAGGTTATCGAGTGGACCTTCGCCGCCCTGGCCTTCCTTTTCAAATACCTTTCGAGACTCTTAGTCCCCGATCTGCGCCCGACATACGACACAGTTGCTCCCCTGATGGGCAAGGCCAGACAGCCCGGCCATATCGCCAGATTCGCCGCCGAGGCCATGAGCTTCCTGATCAAGAAGGCCGCCGCCCCAAGTCACAAGCAGACGGCGCTACCCTTGATTGTGCAGCATGTACGGGACGACCTCTACAGTATGGAAGGGACGAAGCAGTTCGGTCTTTATAGCCAGGGAATAATGGTCATGTTTGCGGAGGCCATCAAGGGCGCGGGAAACTCGCTACACTCGACAGGATCCGACGTTATCACAGCTTTGGCAAAGGCTGTGCCCGAGGAGGAGCTCGATCTGGCATCGGAAAAACCAACAATCTGGACTGACGTCTGCTGCGGCGTGCTTACATCCACTATCCACCACTCGACACCCGAGACGTTTGCACCAGTGGAAACAAGGATTTTCGAAGATGCGGCGGCTACACAACGACCAATCCTCTTTGTTCAGCTCCTCGGCGTTGCTGCTGGTGTCCGCCAGGGAATACGGATCAACGATTGGGCGCTCCTAGTCAAGACGTTGGGTCAACTTCTCACGTCTCTCTCGACCTTTAAGGACAATGCGGAGTTCATGGCCTCGCCACGGCTATGGCAACGCATAATGATGAATGCGGCTATCATCTGGGCCCAGGCACCTATCGACGCTCTCCTTCCCTCGTTGTCGGCCTTCAACGGCGCTATGACCAAAGAGCCTCTCATGAGGTGGTATATCCCCTTCTGCTCTTACTTGTCAGACTTGCACCCCGATCGATTCAGGGGACTATTTCAGAAAGATTTCCAAAAGTAAGCTTCCTCTCTTCCTCTGTTAGTGATGATCGGTTCTGACTTTCTGCAGATTTATTGTAGCACATTGGTCTGATGCCGCCAACGAAGATTTGCTTTGTGTACTAATACCACATATGATTGAGACGGGTGGTCTTCCTAGCCCCCATGCGAAGGAGAGCTTCCCTCTGCCACAATCTTGGCAGGACCAGATTGTGAGCAAGTTTGTCCGACTCGAAGATACCCCTTTTCCCGAGAGCGGCGGCTTTGGCAAGGACCGCGAAACTTGGAAGGAAAAGTGTCTGCCGATGTACTCTGGTCTCCTGCGCGTGTTGGAGTCTACTTCCGTACATCCCTCCACAAATGCTCGGATAGCAGAAGTCTTGCTTAAGAAGCTCAAACTTGCTCTCCGGCCGTCTTCATCCCTCCCGACTGACGAGGCCAACTTCATCGTCAGTGATGGGTTCCGTGCCTACCTGAGAATGTGCGCGGCCGCGGGGTCTGTCGATCTCAGCCTTGCTCCGTTGCTCAGAGCCGCTGCGCCGAGATTCTGCCGTCTGCCTAAGTTCCTTGAGGCTTTGTTGGACTACGAGCAAGAACTAAACCGCAAGTCTCAAAGCTCGCCGGAAGCTAATAACGGTCGGGGTAACAGCCCTCAAGAGGAGGATCCTTTGGTGAAGTCTCTCATCAAGAACCTCGCTTCTACATCACACGATTTGCGCCTTGTTTCTTTGCGGATTCTCGATGTCCTGGAGACGACACCTGATTCGAACTCGGCTTTGTCGACAATGATCCAAGTGGAAGAACTTCCCTTGAACCAAATGCAAAGCGTCCGCGCTGTCGCTGTGCATCTACGAAAACTCAGTCAAATCTATCATCACATCGAGGAGAGCTTGTGGCTGGTCCAAGCTATCCCGTCCTTCCTTTTCGGCCTTACAACGGTAAAACTCTCGCCCGTCTGGGATGACGCAGTGGAAGCGATGAAGAAGATTTCGGAGACTAAGCATGGTGAGGAGATTGTTGCCGAGCTGGCCTTTGAGTGGCTTGAGGTGCCGTCCCCTCGCTGGACAGGCCCCTTCGAGCCCCCTATCGACGATCACCGCAAAGCCATGACGGACTTCGAGTGTACTGGCCTCATGAGACTGCAGGAGGCTGCAGTCAACACGGGCAAGGTGGTCAGCGAGTTGTCGCAAAAGATGCTGAGCACTTTCGAAGAGGGACAAAAGGCGGTCGAACTTCGCTCGGATCGCGCACGCAGCAAAGCTCTCAAGGTATTCACTGCTCTTCCTGGCTCTGCTGAAAAGCGCTCGAGGAAGATCGTCCCGTACCTTCTGTCCTTCACTACGGAAGAAGGCGAGACTCCGGCTGCTGAGGAGAATGAGGATCAGCCCTTTTCCGAGGAAGACGGAAGCTGGTCACTCCAAGACAGGAAGGCCCTTGTGGGTGTCTTCTCCCACTTCGGCAACCCCAAGGTGCTTTGGCAAAGCCAAAAGGTTTACACTGCGCTCCTGAAGCTGCTAGCCAATGGTGATGTCGAGCTTCAGAAGATGGCGCTCAAGGCAATCCTGGCGTGGAAAAGCGATGCCATCAAGCCGTATCAGGAACACCTTGAGTATCTCCTGGACGAAGCCCGCTTCAAGAACGAACTCACTGTTCTTTTCCAGGGTGACAACAAGATCCGCCCTGAGCACCGCGCTGAACTGATGCCAGTTCTCCTTCGCTTGCTGTATGGTCGTACCATCTCCAAGAAGGGCGCGGCTAGCGGACGTCACGGTCTTCATAACACACGTTTGGCCGTCATCAGACAGCTGGATGTGGCGGATATGGGCAAGTTCTTGGACATCGCCCTTGGCGAGCTTCGCAGTGTCCGTATCCTGGACGGTGACGTCGTCAAGGAGAGCACCTTTGCTGAGGAGCTCATTCCAGTTCGCAAGCAGGTCGGTCTGCTGAACATGGTTGAGGCCATCATCAACGAGCTCGGAACCGCTGTTGTTCCGTACATGGACGCGCTTGTCAATGCTGTCCTGTTCTGTTTGATCACAGCGTGCAGGAATCTGGGAGCTGCCTCTGAGGATCCGGAGGAGGCGGAGCCGGTGCAGAATGCTTCTCTGTACAAGTCGGTGAGGACCACTGGTCTCAAGTGTCTCTGCAAGCTGTTCCAGAATGCGCAGACCTTTGACTGGAAGCCGTATGAAAATGTGATGGTGAAGGAGATCGTCAGCCCTCGCATTGAGAAGCTCCCGGCCGAGACTACTCAAGGCGTTTCCGGTGTATGGAGGCTTCTGTCGACCTGGGCCGTTCTGCCCAAGGCAGCGTTGTTCCTCAATATCGACAAGCGCATTCTTCCGAAGGTTATCGAAAGTCTTGGTGTTGAAAAGGGCAAGGACGAGGTCAAGGTCCACGCGCTCGAGATCCTTAAGAGCCTTATCGGTCTCGCCCAAGCTCCTGCGGCTGAATCCGAGTACAATGAGCTCATTAAGGATGAGCTTTTGGTGCCGAATGTCAACCTTATGCTCAAGGAGATTGGCGGTCTCCTCCGTGATCAGACTGACATCGGAAAGGACCTTCTCGGCACTGCCGTCGATACTGTTGTTCTCCTTGCGCCAATTGTTGAGGCCTCCTCTGCCAGTGTTCAGGATATGGTGGATATTGCTACCTACTTGCTCAACCAGCCAGCACGTCGCGTCAGCCCCAAGATCAAGGGATCCATCCTGCTGATCCTCAAACAGTTCCTCGTCCTGGAAGACGTTCAGACAAATGGGGAGCTGAAGAAGAGAGTCTACAGCACCGTCGCTTCGCTCTTTGGATACTTCAAAGATAAGGAGAACAGACAGACGCTTGCCGACGTCTTGCTTGTGTTTGCCTCCACGGAGCCGTGGGCTCAGGAGGTGGCAGATATCTGCCGTGACTTAAACTCGTACAAGGTGAAGAGGCTGGACGAGCCGGACTACAACACCCGACTCACTGCCTTCAACCGCATCTCTGGCGACCGCGAGACCCCCTTCACAATCGACGAGTGGATGCCGTTGCTGCACAACCTTTTGTTCTATATCAACCAGGACGAGGAGTTCGGTGTGCTGTCAACCAACGCTGCTGACGGACTGTGCAAGTTCATCAGGGCGGCTGAGGCAGCCTGGGCTGGCCCTCAACAAGATGCGTATACTGGCATTATGTCCGATATCATCCTGCCTGTCATCTATGCTGGGTCCAGAGAGGCCTCGGAGACTGTCCGCCGTGAGGTCGTGCGTGTGTTTGGATACTTGGTCGCTCACCTCCCCTCCTGGGATCAGGTTTCTGACTTGACCTTGTTGGTCCCTGCCTCTGATGAATCCGACAAGGCGTTCTTCTTCCATATCATGAGTCCTGCTATCGCCAGACAGCTGCAGGCTCTGCGTATCTTGGAAGCGGCCAATGAGAAGAGCGAGTTCCGGTCTAAGCACATCAGCCAGTTCTTCATTCCGCTCCTTGAACACTTCATTTTCGGTAAGCTGGAAGGAGGTGATGATCACGGCCTTAGCGCGCAGACTATTGCTGCCATCGCTGGGTTGACTGCCTCGTTGGAGTGGCAGCAATACCGCGCTATTATGCGTCGTTTCGTCTCTTTCATTGAGTCGAAGCCAGAATGGCAGAAGCGGTTGATTCGTCTGCTTGAGAAGGAGGTTGATGTGCTGCGCGCCGCTATTGCTCAGAGGCCTAGTGCCGACGCCATGGATGTCGATGGTGTTGAGCCTCCCAAGCTTTGCAGACTTGCTAAGACCATCCCTGATCAGGAGAAGCTTAGCGCTGAGATTGTGAACAACTTCTTGCCTACTCCTATCAAGCACCTCCACGAGAAGGATGAGGCCACGGTCAGCACCAGAGTTCCGGTCGGTGTGATCATCGCTAAGCTTGCCACCCTCCTTCCCGAGCCGCTGCTCAATGAGAAGCTGCCCGGTGTGCTCACCGACATCTGCCATATCCTCAGGAGCAAAGCGTGGGATGCTCGTGAGATGGCTCGCGATACTCTTTCCAAGATCGCGGTCATTCTGGGCCCCGAAAGGTTTGAGTTCATCCTCAAGGAACTGCGCGGCGCTCTTCGCAGTGGTCCCCACCTTCACGTTCTGTCTTATACCCTTCATTCCATGTTGTTGGCTGTCATCCCCACCTTCAAGCAAGGCGATCTCGACTACTGCCTCTCCACCATCATGGCGGTCCTCATGGATGATATCTTTGGTGCTGCCGGTCAAGAGAAGGATGCTGAGGATTATGTCAGCAAAATGAAGGAGGTGAAGAGCAGCAAGAGTCAAGACTCCATGGAGCTGATTGCCAAGACGGCGTCTATCACACGCCTCAGCGACCTTACCATGCCCTTGCAGGCGCTTCTGCTCGAGAAGCTTGATCTTAGGACAGCTCGCAAGATCGACGAGCTTCTTACCCGCATCACCAAGGGCCTCTTGGAGAACCCGGCGGCTGCCTCCCAAGAGATCCTTGTGTTCTGTTATGAGGTCATGCAGGAGGTGTACAAGGCTCAGAAGCCAGAGGATGGGCCCAAGATGGATCCCCGCCTGAAGAGATACATCGTCCAGAAGGCCGCCAAGAGGGCTGATGGAGGAATTACCGCCAAGTATACGTTCAAGCTCATCAAATTCGCCATCGACATCCTTCGTGCTGTCCTCAAGAAGCACGATAACCTGCGCACAGCCAACAACATTGCCGGATTCATGTCTCTGCTCGGTGATGCTGTCTTGTCGATTGAGGAAGAAGTCAAGGTTGCGGCCTTCAAGCTGCTCACCGTCATCGTTAAGGTTCCCTTCAAGAATGGTGATTCCACTGCCCTCTACAAGGTGGCTACCAAGGAAGCTATCAGGTCCATGACCTTGTCTGCCTCAACCGCGTCTGAGCTTGCGCAGGCGGCGTTGAAGCTCATCTCTGTTGTCCTCAGAGACAGGCGTGAGATTCCCATCAAGGAGCCCGCCCTCGACATGCTGCTTAGCAAGTTGAAGGATGACTTGACTGAGCCTCTGTATCGCCATGTCACCTTCAACTTCCTCCGCTCGGTGCTTGAACGTAAGATGGAGACGGCCTCGGTCTATGACACTCTCGACCACGTCGGTACTGTCATGATCACCAACGACGACAAGGACACCCGGGATCTGGCTCGCGGTGCTTTCTTCCAGTTCCTCCGCGAATATCCCCAGAAGAGGAACAGGTGGGAGAAGCAGCTCAAGTTCATCGTGGCCAACCTCAAGTACGAGCGTGAGGGTGGTCGCTTGTCAGTCATGGAGGTCATCAATCTCTTGCTCAAGAAGACGTCTGACGACTTCGTCCAGGAGGTGGCGGCGACATGCTTCATCCCCCTTGTGTTCGTCCTGGCCAATGATGACAGCGAGAAATGCAGACTCGCTGCCGCAGAGCTGATCAAGGAGACCTTCCGCGTGGCAGATAAGGAGCGTCTTACCAAGTTCATGACTCTGATGCGCAACTGGGCCGAGCAAGGCGAGAACATGGCGGTGCTCAAGCTCGCGATTCAGGCATTCGGACTCTACTTTGAGGGTCGCGAACCCACCTCCAAGGACAAGAAGGACGTCAACCTTGTCGTTGACAGGATCACCAAGGTTCTCGGTGATGATGAGACCGTTCAGTCCAACTGGGAGCTTGTCGACACCAGTCTTAACACGGTCCAGACTCTTGTCGCCAAGCATCCCCAGAAGGTCTTGTCGCCTGCCTCTGACGTCTTGTGGACCGAGGTCCGCGACACTCTTGCTCACGAGAACCCCACCGTGAAGCTCACCGCGACCAGGCTTCTCAGCATGTACCTCGCGGACTTTGCCCAGAACGCCGCCGGTGGCCAGCAACAAGCTCCTCAACAAGCACCTCTACACGGTTCCCACGGGCGCGAGTTGAGCAAGAAAGAAATCAGCGACCTTGTCCGCCTGGCACTCAACACCTTCAACGTGCCCGAGGTTGACGAGCCGCTGGCTCACGAGGTCGTCCAGATCCTGCTCTTCCTAGGCAGCTACCTAGACGCCAAGAACACCGACGACAAGAAGGGTGCCGATGAGAAGGAGGAGGAGTTGGAGGATGAGGAGGAAGACGAGGAGGCCGGCGTCCGTAAGAAGCACAAAAAGCCCGTAGACATGGGCTACCTCTTCTACAAGCTCGCCTCCATCATCCGAAAAGAACGCGCCGCCCGGCCCGAGATGCTCGTCGCCAAGCTCTCCGCCATGGACCTGCTCGAATCCTTCTGCGAGAAATCCGACCCGTCCACTTTGCTCGGTTCCATCAAAACCATCATCCGCCCCCTACGCAACCTGACGGACCCGTCCATCCCTGGCCCCTTCTCCTTGAACGAGGTGTTCAAGACCCGCTACGAGCTGCTCAAGACGAAGGCCTTGTCGGTCCTGGATGTGCTGCAACGAAAGCTGGGAAGCTCAGAGTATACTAGGGCGCTGTTGGCCGTTGGTCAGGATATTCGCGAGAGGAGAAACGCTCGGTCGAGTAAGAGGAAGATTGAGGCGATTACGGCACCGGAAAAGTATGGACGGGAGAAGAGGAAGAAGTTTGAGAAGAAGAAGGAGAAGAGGAAGGAGAAGGGGCGGGAGGCGAGGGATGCTAGGCAGGCTTATCATGCTAGTTAGAGGGAGGTGGTGATGATGGAGGTGGTGTAGGAGGAAAAGGAGGGGGAGGAAAGGAATGGAATGGAATGGAATACCCGGTGGTTGATGTACGTTGTTTTTTTGTTGTTGGGTTAGGGTTGGGAAAAAAGTAGAAATATCATTTAATGGGAGTTTTGAAGCATTTTCTGGTTGGTTATAAACATTTTTTTCCTCATTTGAATCTGTCTCACAACATAAGACTACATGCTTCACTACGTGATATACACACCTGTAAGATATGATGGGTCACTGCCTGGGATACACTGTAGTCCATCACAGGCCATGACTTAGACCGAATCCCAGATGGCAATTAGGGAGTTCTATCACTCGTCAAGAAATCAAATCGCAGTCGTGCCTCATGGTTTAGAATTACATGCTAAGCATCATCACTCCCTGCCTCGTCCATCCACAAATATCCCAGAGGTTAGACCCTTTACTCCTCCATCTTGTCCCCGCCCTCTTTCGTTTCCTCTTCCTCCTCGACATCCTTCGCAGTCATGCGCTCCGCGTACTTCTCCGCTTCCTTCCGCAGAGCCTCGGGCACCTCCTGGTGGCGGCCCTTCGTGGGGCCGTCCGCCCCGCTGATCCAGGTCATCTCCAGCTCGAACTCCTTGTCCTTGTTGTCGTCGTGGGCAACGTAGATGATGCGCGCCGCCTCCTTGACCGCCTGCTCCAGCGTCAGGCTCGACTCGCCGTCGCTGCTGAGGTCCAGCTTCTCGAGCTCCGCCTTGGCCGCCTGTCTGCCCTTGCCCGTCGCGGCGCCGTAGTATCCCCAGTAGAGGCCCGAGGGCTCCACCATGTAGAGGAACGGACCGCCGTGCTTCTTGCCCTCCACCTTGCCGCCGGCGCCGACGCTGGGGCCGCTGCCGACCTCGCCGTCCACGGGCGTCTCGAGTTCGCTGTCGTAGCCGCCGATGATGGCCGTGATGCCGAAGGGTCGCACGGATTGGTAGAGCGTGTAGGCTTGCATGTAGCCGCCCATGCGGCCGGCTAGGTCTTTTGTCGAGATGGGCGTCTTGTAGTTGTCGCGCCAGCCGCGCGCCTCGTCGCGGGCACGGTCCACGAAGTGTCTACCATCGGGGATCATGCCGGAGTATACCTATTGATGACAAATTCGTAGTTAGTATTAGTATTCGTCGAACCGGGTCAAATATTATGAGGGGCGAGAAGGTCGGGGTGTGGTTTGTTCGTTGCGATGGCGGGGAGGGTGGTGAAGCTGGCTGTTGCTGCCCCGCAGACGGTCGAAGCTCGCTGATAATGAATCCTGCCCAAACAACAGAGATAGAAATCGAAGTAAACGTACAATGCCCAAATGCCTGTCGACTGTCGCAATGCGCTTGTTGGCGCCCTGCTTGAGCAGCTTGGATGTGATAACCTTCTCCGCCGCCAACACGATGCCGTCCTTGCAGCGGATGCCGATCGAGGTGCTGCCATTCTCAACTGCCTTCATGGCATATTCGACTTGGAAGTTGCGGCCATCGGGGGAGAAAATAGAGTTGGCAAGATCGTAGCCTGTTCCTATGGAAGTCTGTTTGTTGTCGAAGGCGACTCGGTCAGTTTCGTTTCATGTTCGAGAACCATGACTTTCTGCGCCCGGCTACGTTTTGGTCATCTGGGGATGGACGCCCGCTAACGAGGGACTGCCGGGGTTTGACAAGACGTACCATTGTGGCTTAAATGTGAAGGTGGCGATATGCGATGCCGGTATTTGTTTGTGTTTCCAGATTCAAGAGGACGGAGAGGTTCTCGCTGCACTGGCTCGGGCTAGAAGGTGGGTTGCTCAGGAAATGGGTCGTCGGAATGGGTTTGTTTGGAGAGGTGATGGTGGTGTTGCTGGTAGCTGCTCGCTGCTATTGCTTCAGTTCAAGGTGAGCTCCATCAGGCAGCCTGGGAGCTGCGTTGCACTATTGCCCCGTAGCACCTCCCTCCTGCTCCACTGCCGTGCCGCGTGCGGGATAGAAGCTTGGTCGTCCTGAGGCTGAAGTGCTGTGGCGTTTGCAGAGCTTCAGCCATGGAACAGCCAGCCTTGCAACTTTCCAGCCACACCTATTTCATCACCGGCCCCATATAATGTCAGGAACACCCCACAGGCCGTCCCACGAAAACGGAAACGCCTCCTTTTTTATGTAAACAAACCGTTGTATCACCAGTATGAACGCTTCTACATTCCCATGTAAACCACAACATCGAAAGCCACACAGAATCCCAGATGGGCTGGGACCAACAGGCAGGATTGACGCATAATCAGGCTACCATTATATTTGAACCCAACGAGAAAAAAGACGAGATGTCAAACCTTAAAGAGTATCTAAACCTGAGCTGCCCAGCCTTTCCTGGTTTAATTCGCCTATCTGCGCCGGTTGAGTAGAAGGGGGCCACATCTTTTACCAGCTCTGTTTTCCTGAGACCAACACACCCAGCGATACTTGGAAGTCCGCTAACAATATACATACCCAGCAAAAACATAGTTGTACATGCCCAATCAAAATAACGCCGTACATAAAGTCAAACAGCCTCCTCCGTTCCTCCCTTGAAACAGATGAACATATAGCCTGACTCCCAGCTCAAAGCATCTCCTCGTCATCCCTGTACGCCATCAATCTTCCGTATTGGTTTGCCATAGCCTCCTGTTGCCTCCAGTCAACCCCGGAGCTGGCATAAACAGGATCCGAATGCGCGGGGTTAAAAATCGGGCCACCGGTGGCAATGGCGAGAGGGTGGCATGCATCCTTTGTCCGTTCCACAGATTCAGAAAATGCTCGACGGGCGGACTCTTCATACTCACGGCGGGCCATTTCCTCATAACCCAAAGCCATATAGGGCTCCATATCATGATGTGAGTCCGCCGCAATCCAACGACCGTCCCCTGCCTGAATCGGAGTCAGGGGAGTTCCATCGAGGCTCATGACCACCTCTTGTTCAACAGACTGCTGCTGTTGTTGTTGTTGTTGCTCCCATCGGTTCTTGGCCAGAATCTCTTCCTGGTTCACGCTTGTCATACTCCAGTCTAGTGTAGGATTGTCGCTACGGTTTGTAGGAGGGCAGTTGCGCCACAGGTCAATAAGCCTATAGCGCTGTGGATCGTCCACTGACTTGAACAGCTGGAGCTGGCCACGGGATAGGCCTGCCGTGTTCACATGGTGCTTTCTGAGAACAGCTTCAACCTCAGAGAGCGCAGGCGGCTCTGATGTCCCTCTGGGCGCAGGCTGTGACGGTTGAGTATCCTGGGGACGAGTATGAGCCGAGTGGTTGTAATGCGCCGAGACGTAGACAATCTTCGGTTCTTGGTTCGGGACCTGGACCTGTGCGAGTTGCTGAACAGGCTCCAGAGACCACCGAGAAAAGAGAGCAGCAAGTTCGTCGTGTGATTGCATCTTGATGTGATTCTAGGAGGAATGTGAATCGTCTGACTTGCTGATATGCTGTGATGTCATGAGAGATTGTTAGCACGGGATACACGGAGAGTTTGTGGGACGTGACCACAAAAGGCCGTGGTAGGGACAGCTTCGTTGCGCATTACCTGAGACTCGGGCTGTTCTTCTTTCTTGGTAGTCTTGACGATGCCTGTTGTTGGTTGGTTACACGACCCTTCCTGCTGTGCAGTTTGAGCTAAGGAGATGTGGTGATATCCAGCTAGCTGGTTGAGAAGCAAAGCAAGAACTGGCAACAAGAATGAAGAGCTTGTACCGGAGCTTTGGAAACGGATGTATGCTTGTACAACTCGTTTGTATTTGGTGTCAACTATTTAAGGGAAAGTGAACGGTTCTCGGTCGACTCTTGATAGCACGAGAGACGGTGACTCGAGGGTGGAGATTCAAGCGGTGAAGATACGATTTCCTTCCGCGGTATGGAGAGTGAACGGAGATCAAAGAGTTCGTGGTCTGGGATGAGCGACTAGAAATGGCAACGTGACTCGTCTAGTGCTTTGCCGCACTTCTCGGTCGTCGAACTTTGTGAAGTTTCGAAAGTCTGATGCTTGCCGACTGGCTACTGTGATGTGTGTAGTCTGAGGTGAAGAGAGATAGGGGAGCAAGGTGAGAATGGGTGTGGGGGAAGTTAAGACTTCTTATTTGGGCAGGCAACCTCAAGATATCCTCGTGATGAAGAGTATGATGTGAACGAAAATGCACGCACATTTGCATGCAAGATCAAGGAGCGTTGGGAGATGGAGGGGCAAGGCAGGCACACCTGGGTTTGGGACGGCGGGGAGGCGGGGGGGGATGATTGCAAACTAGCGGTATTCGGGCGGCAGATACGGTCAGGGACGCTAGGCTCATGATTGAAGAATAATGACCCGGCGGCACCACCAAAGACGGCGTTTGAACAAACATTGACCATTCAAGAAAGTCGATCATGCTTCGACGAATTCTCGCCGTGGTGTGCTGTGTGTGATACCAACACCCAAAGACAGCCTTGAGCCCCCAAAAAGGTGACCAGATGCAGGTCCTGTCGCCGGTGGTTGCATGAATATTGCCCATCAGGCAGCAAAAAACTGTTTCCAGCATCTTGCTGAGACAATTGAGCGCAGACGGGTTTCGAGAATGTGAACTTTGGTGCAGTGTTTGGTGGTTGGGTTGGGCAGTCACACAGTCAGGCTGTTAGCGTCATCACTGCAATCATGCGTCCATTGATCTGAATGAAAGGAAGGTCGACATGAAACAGCCCGGCCTGGAGCGGCTATCAATCGAGCCTTTCCGCCCAATCACCAGAGAAGGGAAGTGACGCATATGATAAATCGGAAAGATACTTCCCTCTGGTTGGGGGCAGAGCAATCATACTCGAGAACCCTCATCTTGTCTTTCAAGTCGTACGGAGCAGGAAACTTGGAGTCGTGAATTTCATGACACTCCAAAGTCAACGACGAAGGGACTGAACAATAAGCCAGAGCGATGATATGAAAGGGTCCAGAACGACGGGAGATCAAGACATCCCCGCTGAGAAAAAGGACCCATAGGCGGGGTCAAGGCCAGGCTCCATCGGCTGTAACCGTGGCAGGGATTGGCTTAATGAGCAGCCACGTGCAAGGCTATCCAAATGCTTTTGATTGGTCAACCGCGGCCAAACAAGCCACATTTACCCGCCACGGATGACGTTGATCTTGACACTGCTGGCACCAGGACGCTAGGGACCATCTTATCTTCACAGCTTACGGCGGGAGCAGGCCACTCAGTCATCCCTCCCGTCTTCACGTCCAGATCGATTGACCACTGCCCATCTTGGGCGAATAAACAGCCATCCGATCGCAAGTGAGGCAGCCCATTGAACAGCTGGCCCTTCAGTTTTGAGTCAGTCTCTATTGAAAGTTTGCCCCGGGAAGAGGTTCCCTCACAGGGCTAGCGGTGTTAGTTGGCTATCCACTTTGCTTTTGCCGTTGATCTATCTTATCAGACATCATCCTCGAAAACACTCCCTTTCATTTTTCCTATACACCTTCTTTGACTGTCTATCATTAGCTTCATACTTCCGGACTTACAAGCAGCTACATATCGAGCCACCAAGACTACCTTACGATGCCTACAGCTCGCCCTCCCAATTACTGTTAGTAAAAGAGACTTCAGCTTCGTTAATGGACCAAGCGCTCGAGCGGCAAAGCTAGACGCATCGCTAACACATCCTCTGATAGATGCGATCCTAGGGGTTTCTCCAACTGCCTCGACAAATCAAATCCGCGATGCCTACAAACGGTACGACAACAGTTTTCCTACTCACGACTACAGACTACCCAAATGATGATCACCATCAACTAATAAGTGTCCTGATAACGACGACAGCTCCGCCCTCAAGACGCACCCAGACCGCGTAGCAGCCGACGCACCCGACCGCGCCGAGCGCACCCGCAAGTTCCAGCTAGTCAACGACGCCTACTACACCCTCTCCGATTCTCTCCGGCGCAGGGAATATGACGAGCAGCGCAAGATCTTCGGCGTCGGCACCGACTACGTCCCACCATCGTCAGCGTCCTCATCCTGGGGTGGCAGTACCGCCTCAGGAGGAAGCAGTGGAATGCCAGGCGGCTTCGACAATACCTCCGATCCCTTTGCCGAAGCGGACGCCGGCGCGGACGGCGCCGGCACCAGTCCCGCCGGCCAAGCCTTCTCGTGGGCATGGAACTTCTTCACCAAGCAGAACCAGAGCAACAACAACAACAACAACGGCCGCGCGCAGCAGGACCGCGAGCAAACGCAAAATGAGCAGTTCGCCGATGTCTTCGAGGAGATGCTGCGCGAGGAAGGCATGGCCGAAGCCGACGGCACAAACAGACCGACGAACAAGTTCTGGAGCTTGTTAGGCGGAATCAGCGGTGGCGCGCTGGGCTTCATCGTCGCGAACGTGCCCGGTCTGTTGGCCGGCGCGGTTGCCGGGAACAGACTGGGCGCTATCAGAGACGCAAAGGGGAAGAGCGTTTATGCTGTATTTCAGGTAAGTGCCCTGGGTGTGGACTTCTTGAGAGAGGAGGAAGATTCGGAAGAAGACAGCGGTCTCGATTACGAATGACGTTTGATGATGATCGGGCATTAATTGGTTTTTCCTCTTTTCTTCTTATTCACAGGAACTCCCTCAAGCCGACAAGACGAGGCTTCTTACCCAGTTGGCGGCCAAGGTGTTCAGCCATACTGTGGGAATCTGACCAGCCTCTTCGATCTAGCTGGCGTACGGGGTTGTTGTTTCTCTTTCGGGTAAATATATACACAGGGTTCATGATTGGTAACGGCTAGGTTTGTTTGTAGTTTTGGCTGGGCTTTCGGGGCAAGTTGATGACTTTCTACAGAGATTCGATACTGGGTACAGATGCGAAAGAGGGATACGGGTCACAATAACAGACAATCGGAGAAGGAGCGCGCTCGCTTTCTAACTATACCAGAATTCTGTGTAAATGGTTCCACTTTGGTTAGCAGCTGGGGCGATTCGAATCCTGACGGGTAGCAATGGCATTCCCACTCACAACTTTTTTCGATTTCATATTGACGACAAAAAAAAGTCACAAAGGTCTCGACATGCGTACAAACTCCAAACGACAAAGTGCAAAAAGAAAATCAAGGAAAAAAAGAAACGAGGTGCTTGAAGCACCTTGTTATTTACGATCCACCCAGGGGTCGAACCTGGAACCTCCTGATTCGTAGTCAGACGCTCTGCCATTGAGCCAGCGGACCATATGGAATTGTTGAGGTTGTTGCCAGGATGCCATGACTATAAACCTCCGAGTGGTCACTGCGCCACGAGGAAACTAATAGCTGCGATCAAGGCCATCAACATGTCGTCTAAAGACTACCTTACTTGTCCACTATATAGCTGTCTCTCTCAAAAAAAAAAAAAAAAAAAACACGATAGTCCTTTCTTTCTTGTAACCAAAATGACTTGTCTAGCCTTCTTTTCTTTTCCCCATCAGGGATCAACTACCCATCCCCTTTTAACATACATCCCTTACTAAGCCGTTTACCTCTTCTTATTCTTGCGCTTTCCAGTCTTGTTACCACCCTGCTGCTTCTGGCTTCCCGTAGACTTGGCCTGTCCCAGCTCATCTATGCTCTTCTCCAACAGCTCAAAGTCCTCGGCAGAGTCTGTGGTGCTCGGCGTGGCCTTGCCGGGCTCCGAGTCGTCATCGTGGTCGGAGCCGCCGGCGACTTCCTCGTACTCTCCTTCGGCAAGGTCGTCGTCGTCGGCGTTGTTGCGCTTCTTGGAGAACAGGCGGCCGATGGTGAGGCCGTAGACGAAGA
Source organism: Neurospora tetraspora (assembly GCF_033439725.1). Classification (NCBI taxonomy): domain Eukaryota; kingdom Fungi; phylum Ascomycota; class Sordariomycetes; order Sordariales; family Sordariaceae; genus Neurospora; species Neurospora tetraspora. The sequence continues at coordinate 1,058,053 of NW_026944383.1, forward strand.
GGGGGAGGCGGACGATGGCGGTGTCGGAGACGGTTGGGCGGTGGAGTTCGTTGGGCTGTTGGGAGTATCGGTTAGTAACTTGTGCTTGGTCGTCTTTGTGGGAGAAATAATGGAAAACTTACGTCAAGCAGATACTCAGCCGTGTTACCCTCCTCGTCCTCCTGCTCGAGGTACACATCCCCCAAAGAGTCCACGACAAGAACCTTGCCGTTCTCGGCAACGACCCTCTTCTTGGTGCCAGTCGGTCCGCTGCCCTGGGCCGCAGGCTGGGGGGTGGCCGAGCCGGAGGCGGAAGCAGAAGCGGAAACGGCAGCGGCTTGCTGGCCGCGGCGGCCACGGCGGCTGGTGGTCTTCTGGCTGCTGTCCTTCTCCTTCTTGGCGTCGCGCTCCTGCATCCTGCGCATCTTGCGGTTCATGGGGATGATGTTCCCGTCTTCGTCCTCCATCATCTGCGGCTGAGCGGGCGGGGGAGGAGGAGGAGGAGGAGCGGCAACAGGGGCGGCGGCATCGACACCGGGGATGTTGAGGTTCTCGCCCCAAGCGGCATGGCGGGCAAACTTGATGTACCGCTCGACGAACTCGCGCTGGCGCTTCCAGCTCATGTAAAGGGCAAGGTAGTGGGCCGCGCCGCCGGCGAAGAGGAAGACGCCCGTGATGGCGGTGCCGAGGCCGGGGCGGTAGCGGTTGTAGTAGTACTCGGTTCCCTTCCACGTGGGGAAGCCGTTGCTGAGGAAGTGGTCGTAGCGGTCGCGCATAGGGCCGCGGAGGATGTTGGTGACGATGGACAGGCGGGCCTGGCGGTCCGAGGCGCGCTTGACGGCGGCCTTGACCTCGGCGGTGGTGGGAGGCTTGATCACCTGCGAAATCGGCTTGCCGCCGGTCTGCTGCTGCAGCTTGGCTTTCTCCTTTTGGGCCTTGACACGCTCGGCTTGGAGCTGCTGCTTGACCTTGTCCGGGTGCAGCTGGCGGGACTTCTTCTTGTAGGCCTTGTTGATGTCATCGAGACTGGCGGACTTGCTGACGCCGAGGAACTCGTAGAAGGTGACGTCGGGGCCCTCGTGGGCAATGAGCTCGTCGCGGACTCGGAAGATTTCGCGGTCTATGTCGTACAAGACTATGTTAGACTGGGGAGGTCCTTTTCTCTACATCTTCATGTGTAGCCATCCGCCATCATCGCCTATCCCAGCTTGTGTCGTGCAGGGATCGCCAGCACATTTGTTCACCCGGGGGAACTTTTGAGACCGTTGGGAGAGTGGATGACTTGCCTTCCTTGGACCACGCTGCCGTGAGCGGCGTCAATAAGGCCAAAAGGCCGAGGGATAGCGCCGAAAATCTCATGATTGCATTATTGTCTGGCGTTGAACACCGGCGCTCCTGTCGTGCTCAGGCAAAGGGAGGATGTTAGAAAATGCCAGCGGCTTGTTTTAAAAGTTTCAGGGGACACCTTTTGCACGATTGGGCCAATGTAACCACTGCATCGTATTGGCTTGGCGGGGTTTTAAACAGAAGGCCAGCTGGCATCCAGCAGTTGCTTTGTCCGCCGTTTAGACGAAAAAGTTGAAGGGTTAGGGTTTGAAGTGGTTGCCGAAAACAAGGCAAGTGTAAACCATGACTTCACTCCCTCAACACTCGGCTTTGAAAGCTTCTGTAGAAAAAGCTGTATTCACTTTTGAGTACCGATGCTTCGGGGACCTTCTGCCTAGGCTATATACACCAAGATGGTTTGTTTGGGCTACCTTTTGGTTCAAAAAGTCATAGCCAGTCGTCGGGAAGCTCGCTGGCCCTTGTCCTCAGTCAACCCACGAGCCCGGGATGGCAAGGGGCGGGTCTTCAACCAGCCTCCAGAAGTCCTCCACAAAGTCTTCGACGAAAGGATCCCAGAAGAAAACCCAATCCTCAGGTTGTGGGCCGTAAGTAAACCCCGTAAGAAAAAGCACGGTATACGCGTGCCTATCTTGACCAACATCTCTGAACAATCCTACCCTCTGAGTCTGGTACCACTCCTGTATCTTCCCTTGACGGAATTGTTTGAATGTCTTCATCTCAATTTTCCCGTAATTCTTCAAGTCTATACCACCCGACTGCAGGTATTTGAGCCAATATCTGGTCATCCTCTGAGAATGCTGACGCTGTATCCTTTGGACTTCGCCAAGCGGAATGCAGCAGCAACTGGTCTCCAGGATCACCCAGAAAAGGGCCGAGATCTCGGACTGAGAAGACCTCCAGGAGATGTGTTCAGGATCACAAATGGAAGCCAAGTCTCGAACGAGATCATGATAGAAAGACCATCGTACTTTGTTCTCTGTCCAACGTACTTGGTTCTCTGCCCAGCTGTTCCCGGGCAGATAATCATGAGCGGCGACAGTCCAGACAGACGCAAGAAAACTCCATACCGTTATCTCGCCAGGGGGCTTCCATCGTACGGCTGTGGTAAGCAGGTCGCCTGCTGATAGACTGTGGTCTCCCCACAAGAGCCGCCTGAGGACCTTCGGGTGTATAGTGATATGAAAATCATTGATGGCAGCGGTGACAACGCTCAGCCTCCGACTGAGTTTCCAGGTTGGAAGCTCTGGGGCATATACCCTGACATATATGTCAAAAATTTCAGGAACCTCTAAAATCAGAACTAAATGGTTGTAAAATCCGGCCCGGTTCTCTTCATCCTGAAGGATGTCAGAAAGAGAGAGCGATGGAGAGTCAAGTTTGGCCAGGACTTTGTGAAGATCATCCGGAAGTTCGCCTTTTGATACCAGATGATGGTAAGCCTCCTCTCGTTGTGTTGTAGTCAAACGTGGTCGTGGTGTTCTCGGGCCAACGGTAGAGACCAATATATAATAAAAAAAGTGATCGGTATATTTTTCCCGATGGTCATTCGATATTGTTGGGTCGACACCCAACTTTATGAGCCATTCAATATCTTCAAGGTTCACGACTTTCCTATTTCTCCTGCCCTCGGCGACCTGCATAATGGTTATTTGGATGATGGAGTCGTAATGTCTGAGTCGAACTTACAATATGAAGTAGCGTGCTACCTTGTTCACTCAAACTAAACGGCGTGGCGAGTCCTTGAGAAAAGAGCTTCTTGAGCTCGACAATATTTCCGTCTTCTGCGTATTTGTACACAGGCGAGGACTTAGATACCACCACGTACTGTTTCAGATGGGTTCTCCAGCCCGAAGATGCAGCGGAGACATGAAACTCCCATGCTTTATTCAACAACCAATTTGGGAGTCATAGAAGAAATCGATACTCTATGCATAGCACATCAGCATTCCCCCGTGACCAAGCCCCTCGTGGCTATCGTTGTTGGTGACCTACCTTGAGCAGTGGACTCAGAAATAACCTGGTCTTCCCACTCCGAGTAATTGTACCTCAGAAGACCGAGAAGATTCCTCTCATAGTTGGTGCGGTATCTTGCACGCTTAACTCCAGTGTCGTAGTCGCTCGGCAATTTTTTGCTTTTCCGAACTACTTGCTGATAGTGCTCAGGGGGCTTTCCTTCTTCGATCTCGAGAGTGTGTGTATTTGCATTTACCAATGTTGTACTACTGGACGTCAAAGCAAGAGCTTTCGTAACCGAAACCATGATGAACTCTGGCTGTCGCATTATCAAGGACCTACACCGTTGATCTAATTAGAGCCAAGAACAAACACCTTATTTTCTCCGGGTAAAAATGAGAAAGAGGGAAAAAAAAAACCTGGTTTCACCCACGTTGTGTACACCTGGTGAGCCAAAGACAAGAGTTGAAAAGCATTCTGCAATCGCATCTCATACTTGGCAAGAGTGTCCTTCTTCAACACTACTGCCACCTTCCCCATCAGACGCTTTCGCTTCCTGGACGATTCGATGTCCACAGACAGATCCCGAACAATATTCTCCAGGTCCTTGCATGCCATCTGGCATTGCTGAATAGCCAGCGGGCTCGGGGATGGGCGGTGCGGCTGACCAGCGGCACTATAGTGTAGTGAATTGCTGTTTCCTATCGTCTCCATCTCGTTGACGATAGTGCCCAAGATGCTCAGGTGATTCATGATGTATTGGATCGTTTCGGGGACGTCTTTGATCTCTTGCCAGAGCCCATTGAGTTTTATGGCAACTGCTCCGACTGAACCGGCGAGCTGCGCGATTGCGATCCCGCTGGATACGATGCCTATGACTTCGGCCATGGTAGGTAGGTAGGTAGGCAAAGACTCGATTTGAAGACAAGAAAACGAAAGTCAAAGTAAAAAAGACTGACTAAATCGCCAACTTCGACACGAAGTGAGGAGAAATTGTTGCAAAGGAAGAAAATTGAGGAGTTACACACGACAGAGGTTGGGCATCGTCTCTGGTTGCCTCTGGCGGCTCAGCTTCAGGCGATCGTGACCGGGGCACTAGGATGCTTGGCATTTGTCACGTCAACCTTCCACGCCCTCCTCCTTCAAGTTCCCCTCCTCCTTTCTCTTCACCTCTTCACAAACCTCCCTCTCACCCAAGCCCAAACCCGAACCAGAACCACCACGTCCACAGCAGCAATAGCCAACTCCAAAGGCCAGACCACCCTCATCAGCATCCCTCCCCTAGAAACCTTACCACCCGAAATCGGTCTTTACGGTTCCATCGTCCGCGGCGACGCCTCTGAGACTGTTTACAACCTTGCTTGTCTCGGTGGCAGTCGCATAAACAACACCGATAATGATGATGGCAAGCCCAAGCCCATTGATTACTGCACCTTGCTCTGGGGAAGCTTGCCGGTCCAGGTCCAGGAGCAGTCAATTTTGAAACGGGAGGGTATACAAAGGGAACGACGACTTGGATGGAATATGATAATACGCATTTACATGAGGTGGTAAGGAAGACTGCCCGATGATGGGGGGCCGGAGAGGGTGGTTGATGGTGCTACGTATGTGTTACCCCTGTTTATTTTTCTTCGATTTTTCTTTTGTGTTATCCCCAAAGTATGTCCAAGCATATTTCCCCTTCCCACCACTTCCTACGCCCTCAATACAAGCCAGATCGGCTTAGCAAAGTTACCTACTCGGGCAGGTAAATCGTACTAAAAAAGCTAACGATTAAACAGAACAGCAAAAGCAATCTGCACCTTCCCACCCCAACCCCCACGCCTCCAACCTCCAAGTGACCACCTGCAACGGCACCATCGCCCTCGACTACGCCTACAAGCGCGTTTTCAACACCACCTCCACCGTGACGGACTCGACTTTGACATGGCACGAGACTTTGGTCAGGACGATGAGGGCGGAGGAGGGTTGGTCACTGGTGCCGGTTACTGTTACGGCTGGGTGGGAGAATTTGCCTGCTAGTACAGGTAACGGGTCGGAGGGATGTGACACTACCAGCTCCGAGGGAGGTGGCTCCCCAGCGAGACCGAGGGCGACGGAGGGGGCGATGATGGCCGGGGTTGTTGGTGGTGTTGCTGTTCTGTTGTGATTTGGGTGAGGTTACCTCTATGAACGGTTTTTGAGGTCTCCGGATGAAGGCCAACGAAGGGATGGGAGGTAGCATGTGAAGTAAGAAAATTAAAACTCGATTTGATTTGCTTGGGTGCGAGTGTTTGTGCAGTGTCTGTCGAGGCTAGTTCGCGATCGAAAAACCGCGATGCGCAAGTATCTCGGTGCGCCCTTCATCCTCGTCAGCCTTGTAAGGCGCTTTCGAACTTTAGAACATTCTGCATTGAAACGGCCCCGTTGTTTGATTCGGAAATCGGGATGTAATTGGAAACACAATCGCAAGGCAGATTGGTTCCTGGCCGCCGAAACGGCCGGCCGCTGGGCATTGCGGCTGTGCGACCCTGGTTCCCATTCCTCCGGACCACTTCCCCGGGCCTCCCTTCACTCCTCGCTACACAGTATCTCATTGACGCCGCCAGCATGAAACAGCAAGAAACGACTTATCGATGATTGAGCAATCAACCTTCTTTGTGGTACCCTTTCAATGATTGGTCATCAACGGCAACGGAAGAAACAGATGACACCGACAAGAAGATTTGTTCAACTCTCTCGATCTCGGCCCTTTTTGCTTCGAAACTGTCAGATATCTGAACTACCGAGTCCACGCTCACAACCCAATACTTTCTCTCGCCATCCCACGTTACCCAGCCGCAACCTTGCTGACATGATTCCTTGATCGAACACTAGATTGCGTCCTCTGCATCTTTATCTCTCGAGGGCACCAGCGGACCCAAACCCTTCAACTCCCTCCACCAGGGCTCAGTTCTCTAACTGATCTTCTTCTCCCAATCTTCCAGCGTTTGTGCACTGAACGTGTTCTTACAGATGGTCGACCAATAATAGTGACGCCCTTTGCAAGTGCAAGGCGGAGTCGTAGTTGTAGTGTCTCTATTGCTGCCACCACTGCTTGTGGTGGTTGTGGTCGTGATAGCGCTCGTGCTGGCGGGAGTATTTGAGCTCTTGATGGTCGAGGAACCGGAGCTGGTGGAGGAGGACTCGGTTGGGGAGTAGGGGCAGGACATTGTGGTGACGGCGAAGTTGCTAAGCACGATACCCAGTTTGGACGGTATTTTAAGCCTCGGAGGAAGATACTTTGAGTTCGTGGATGCAGTTCGGCTCCAGACGACCAACAGATTGTAGGATATATAACCAACAGCCGCCGGAGTCGATGTCGGCAACCGCATAGAAGAACAAAGGCCGAGCTCGTCCTTTGCTTCTGCGCCTCGCCGACCGTGCAGACAGCGACGATAAAAACTGCAAACAAGCTCTCAAACGAAGGCGCCGACGCGCCTGTGCCAACATACACCAGAACCGACACCGACGGGTTCATGGACTTTATCAACGGGAACAGCCCACGACAAACATCCTCAAATCTCGACATCGACATCGACCTTCACTTACCACTCACCCAATACCCCTCCCCGCTCCCTCCTCATGTTGATTACGCCGCCTCATCCTCCAAGTCCCCTGAGGCTATCAACTTGGACGACCCCAACTCACCACACATCCAAAAGGAACGCCGCATTCTACAATGCAAGCTAATCCGGCTCTTCTTCGACGCCATCCGCTCCAAGAAAACCGACCTCGTCACCAAGCTCATCACCGCCGGCTTCGTCTCCCCCGACGTGCCCAACGAGTATGGCCTAACCCCGCTCCTCGCGGCCGTGGAAGCCGGTGACGGCGCCATGGTTTGTGCGCTCTTGAATCTCGGCGCGGACGTCAACACCTTTGGTACTCCTTCCAAGCGGAGCACAGCTTATTACCGATACTCGTCATCGTCATCATCATCATCATCCAAGCGCAAAAAGGGGAAAGAAGGCAAGAACAAACCGCCTCCAGATGCGCGCACACCCCTCATGGCCGCCTCAGCAGCCGGCAACCTCGTCCTAGCAAAACTCCTCCTCCAAGACTTCCACGCCGACGACGCCCTCATCGCCGGCGACGGCCAGCTCGCCCTGCGTCTGGCAGCCGACAACGGACACGGGGAGATCGTCGACCTGCTCCCCTCGCGCAGGGGCGGCGAGTTCCGGCGGTGGAGGACGCACCACGCGGCGGCTATCGCACGGATCAAGAGGGCCGGCCAGGGAATCGTGGCCTTCTTTGCATTTTTTGTGTGGTACATCCCCAGGGCGATCTTGTGGAGCTTGCCGAAGCACTTGGTGGTTTTGCCTAGCGTGAAGTTGGCGAAGTGGTCGTGGAAGAATAAGCATCGGTTTGGGTCGTGGTGTAAGAAGCAGGTGAAGAAGATGCCCGAGAGAGCGAAGAGGGGGGCGCAGGCTGCTGGACGGGCGGTGAAGGCCTTGAAGCACGTTCCAAGGGGGTGGCGCGGTTTGTGAAGGCGTTGGCTAAGGGGATGTGGTGGGTTATCAGGAGGATACCGGGGGCTATGAAGGTGATGTGCCTGTGGATATGGGAGAGTTTGAAGAAGGTCGGGATGGCGACAGGGTTTGTGTTTCTGAAGGTGGTGTCGGCTATGCATACGGCTGTTATGGCGGTGTTGAGCTTCTTCCGGAATATTACCCTCAAGGATGTCAGGAACGGGGTCTTGGTGGCGTTGAAAGCCCTCTTTGTCGACCTACCACGGGCGGTATGGTCTGGGATGAGAGGGTTTGGAAAGGCCTCGTACAAGGCGCTTGGCTACATGCTGGGGCTTCTGGGGAAAGTTCTTTGGTGGATTATGAGGGCACTGTTTGAAGTTGCAGTGTTCCTGCCCAAACAGTTGTGGAAGATCCTTGCGGCGATTGGGAGTTCAATGGCCAAAGGATATCATGAGATCCTCGTGTGGTTCAATCCAAAGAGGCGCTGAAAGGGTTCCATGGAGTTTGGCGACAGCGGTTCAATATACCTGGCAGGCTGAATGGTATGTAGGAGTTTGGAGTTCGTTAGTTAATTGCCGTTCCTCTAGATGATCCTAGCGAGTCAAATAAACCGTTTGGGCGATAACGATTCAATAGAGTGGTGCGATTTGAGACAGATAGTGAGCCCACTCCAGATCCTGTGGAAGCATTAGAAGGTTGCAAGCTGAGTCCATATCACAGAATGGACGATTCTGTCAGTACGTAGATGAAGTACGCATGCCGTGTGTCTCCAGAAATAGAACCGCCCCAAATAATGGTGGTGTTGCACTCGACCGGATACTGGACAGCGACATGTTTATGTAAATGTTGGTTCTGGTGATCTCTCATGGCATCGATAGATGACCGCCTCGAACGATATCATGTTAACATGGACAGAACAGATTTCGCCCCTGTCCCTGCGTGTCGCACATCTTGACTCCACGAGCTCGTATTCCCGTCACTCGTTCGGCCGGCAGGGCTATAATCTCTCGTTGCCGGTGTGCTCTATAGTTGAAGATCCTGGAGTAGTTAGTCGTGCACTTGCCGGTATCCACGCTGAAGAAACAATGGGCGCGATCCCTCCCACAACTAGCGGCAAGATATCTGGAGTTTGGTGTTGAGTGTGAGTGGGTTTCTGTATATCTTTATTGAAACATGCGCCAACAGATTGACATCCAGAGAGATCTAGATGGACGAACCCGAAATCCCGAAGGTGACTGTGAGGAGACGGAAGCGAAGAAGATCAAGCTACCTTCCAAGACGGAGGCCGGCACCGAGGTCAAAAGAAGAGTAGTAGAACAACCAGAGAACATGCAGCTTAGGCTGGGGGCTATCGAGCGGACGGTTGGATGGATGCCAAGACACGAGAGAAACACGATGCAATTTAGCCTGGTAGTGCCGCCCAGCGTGACTTGCAGAAACTTGCTCGTGAGGGTTTCCTCTTCTGGCAAGCGAGTATGCAACATGAAGCAACAAGTCGACAGCCAAGTAGACCAGGTAATGGCAACAGAGGTTTTCCGTGGTGTCAGCTTCGGTAGGTGCGTCGGAAGGCGACGATACCGCAGAGCAGCAACACCCTCTTGGCGAGACTCTGATGTCGACAGTTGCTTTCTTTGGAAATGGCCGTGAGTGAATCAGGGGCACCAGAATATTCTTCGTTCCAAAATCTCGGTTCGCCCATGTGTGTGATCCGAAGATCTGGACATGAAGTGCCCATTTGAGAAGGAAGGATGGAAGGGTCTCCGGGAACAGGCCGAAGGTGGTGAAGATCTGATGATCCCCTATGTACAGAGTGACGACAGGAAACCATCCCCATTTTTATCCGGGATCCGGTCCCGTCGCCTAAGAGTGCCTCAACAAGGACACCTGGGGGCCATCAGACTGAACTGCGGGATTCTCGTTAGCACAGCCAAAGTGAGAAGAGCTATGTAGTGCTCAGAGGAGATAAGAATGAAGAGGAGCACCGCAATATGGAAGACACGCCCGCCCGTGGCAAGCTTCTGTTGGAAGCCAGCCAGCCCCCGGTGCAGCTTCTGTAAGATCACCGACTGTTCACCTGAGCAACAGGACGTGTGCGCTGGTTTCGACAAAGTGTGCCGTAGATGGTGAATCGCTTGCCTTTGCCCCCAAGGAGCAGCGGCAGGAGGCGCCATCCGGTTATATTCGCCGACGTTCCCTTCCTGGGTGAGTAGATACCTACGTTTGGGGCGTTTGGGGCGGTTTACCAAGACGTGGTGGTTGGTCCCCTTCATTTCGGCGTTGTCCGTGGTTGTTCCATTGTTTTGATGTTCAAGTCGGGAAAGAAGTTCGTTGCCAAAATGGAAGATGAATTGGGGAAACTGTTTGATGCAATGTTGCTGTGGGGAAGTTTAGGGCCAGGGTTTTGTAAGCGATACGGCAGGAGGTACCACTTGCCGCCTTGATATGTGTAAAGGTACATTTACCATTAACAATCCTCCCTATCTTTGTCCTGTCCATTACCTGGCTCGAGCTCCCCCCAGTTTCCGTTGTTCACAACTTTCGGACCCTCCAACTTCTCCCACTGCATTCCCCGTTCCACAAGCGACCATCTATCATTTTCAGCATGGGCAATGAACGTATCCCACAATGTCCAAATAAACTCCTTCTCAGGAAATACCATGGATATCTTTGACCATGCAATTACTGGTTGCGAGAGCCGAGTGCTCATGTTGTTGAGGCCATCGACAACAACGCCAACCGTCAAGAGGCCACTCCTGTGTCAGCAACCCACCTTCAGGCCTGAAGGCTGCAAAGAAGACAGTTTCAGCCGGCCAAGCCCCAGTCAGGTAAAGAGCTTTTATATTACGTCCCAATCTAGAAATCTAAACCTTCTTCTGACTGGCCCAAGAGCACCCTGCCTGCCCGACATCTCCAGACCAGCCCCCAGACATGGCCTTGGCCTAGGTTGGCTTGGTGTATGCCCGGTGCACCTGGTTTGTCCATCGCCAACTCGACGGGCTACGACACAACTGCCGTGCATTCGTCCAAAGAGGCATGCATCCGGGATAGCGGGAACCGTGGAGAAGAAGGTCCTTCACCCCGGGAACCATGCCAGGATATTTCTGTCAGTTAAGCCCATCTAACTGTTCCAAGGTAGCAGTTGGCCGAGCGTTGCCCTGCGTCCCGTCTCCAATGTCACCCCTGATGCCTGGCTTATACCACGACAAGATACAACCCACAAACCCCCCAAGAGTTATTTCTCCTTGTCCTGCTCTCTCACTAGTCTGGTAGGGCTCTTCTTGATGCACCGTGGCACCTATGAATCAACCCAGCCACGCCCCATACCACCTCCATGTCGTCTCTTCAGCACCGACTTATTCATGATGGAGGACTTTATTCGACCTTCATCCGAGACAACGCTTCACATGTCACTCTCTCGCAAGCCTCCATGCTGGGGCACCACCGTGGTTCATGCCCGTGAGTCTTCCAAATCCTACGAGATATTTCGAAACAAGGCGGCTGACTGGGACCTCCATCACTTCGCTAGACATGAAGAAAAGGTGGTTACGGATGGGACCATTGCCCGTGTCGTTTTGATGTTCCTGCGCGATTTGTTGGAACGGCCAACTCTTCATCAATCTCACCCAGAGTATAGGTGTCCAATGGCAAGGTGTCGAAAGCCATTCCTAGGACATCTGCAACTCATTCAGCATTTACTATCCTGTCATGAACTTCACAATGGCGTCTTTCACTGCGATAAATGTAACACGTTGCACGAATTTCCGACCAACGAGAAAGACTGGGCGCATTGGACAGGTTGGAAGCATCAGGAGGTCAACGTGGAGCGGAAGCGAAGTCTGGGTTCCAAGATGAGGGATACTTTTACACTTCGTAAACGGGACAACACTCGCAAGACAAACACATTATCGGAAATTCAAACGCATCAACATGGGTTTATGCTCCACGCGAGGACACATACGGCAGCCTCTATGGAATCGGTAGTCCAAGGCACCTCCATGATCGGATGCCCTACGCCGCACTCTACGATGCCATTCTCGGGTCACAGCGCTACAGGCGATTTCTTTTCTCTCCACAAGCAACCAACTACGACTGATATGATGGATGCCAGCTTAGAGCTTTTCCGGCAAGGGTTCAGTGCCGAGGAAATGTCGGACTTGCAGTCTGCCGTGTCGTCGATTACGGCCTCGTCCACCATCGAGGTCGAACCATCGCAGAGAGCGTCCACAAACACTTCCCGCACTACCTTGTTCCCTCCGAGGCTCTCGCACTACCAATCCCCAACGCCACCCATTCAGGGGAACAACAATAATATTACGTCCCAGCCATACCAATTTACATCACAACCAACAATACCCACCGGGACATTACAGCTCGATGGTCTCCCCCCGCCGACGGCCATGTCTTTGGACGACCCGATTGCCGTTACCAGCGTTCCCGTTACTCAAACGAGCATTCCTCCTGCTATGCAAGTGGATGGCCACTCATGGTGGAGTCCAAGAACGACGGGCGGCATCCAAGGATTAACACCCGACTCCTCTGGAACAAGCAGCAGCTTTCATGTTCAAACGCCACCGGCTATGACATTATCCAGCACTGGCGGGAGGGACATACCAACTCCAGATACTCTTGTGAAGGTCAGAGATACTGACGAGCCACAACATCAAATCTACTATCAACCAGGGACACATCATCAGGACATAGCTCGATCACCAAGTCTCGACTCAGTAGAGACAATGCAGCCAAACACCACACTAATAGGGACAGGTACATGCAGCGAAATGGGACAGCAATCAACACCTGGGGAGGGGAACCCAACTCCCTCCTGTACCAGCAACATAGCACTATCCCCGCCCTCCGAACACCAACATCAACACCAAAACCACCACCAACACTCACACCCACATCGCACCTCTACTACTACTACCGGCATCGCCATCCACCACCGCAGACCCAACAACACCACACAACAAGACCTAAGCCTGGGTCTAAGTCATGGCAGCGGCAACGACAACAACGACCTCCTAATCTGCGATGAATGCCAATGGAAACCCCGCGGAGTCCGCGAAAACCTCAAAGGCTACCTCCGCAAGCACAAGAACACGCACAAAGGGCTGCGGTTGTCGTGTGACGTTCCTGGTTGCACCAAGACTTTTAGCAGGCTGGATAATCTGAAGAAGCATAAGGAGGATAAACATGGTATTGATGATGCGACAACAACAACAACAATAGGAGGAGGAGGAGGAGGAGGAGGGATAGGAGTAGGGGGAATAGGGGGAATAGGGGGAGGAGGAGGGGGTTTGTTGCCGTTGAAGAGAGTAGCATATACTGAAGAAGGAGAAGAGCAAGGGGGGAGGGTGGATGGTGTGAAGAGGCCGGATACGAGTGATTCCCAGCAGCGGTTGAGGGATTTGTCGTCGGGGGATTATACGATGTTGTGGCCGGCTTTGCACTTTTAGGTTTTGGACATTTGACAGCACGGGTTACATCACGACGACGCGTCTCGATTTCTTTTGTCTCTATACACATTATACCATCTAACTTACAGTCATGACATAGCGGACAGACAACGATCTTTTTTTTTTTTTTTTAGAATTTTCGTTTTGGTTGGGGTTGGACGGAGGGTTTATGATACGATAAGGTAGATTTTGTACGATTATATGATGTACGAATGTATGGAATATGAGGCAAGTGGGTAGGTTGTTTTGGGGGGCGGGGAAGAAATACCAACAAAAAAAAGAATTATCTCGTCACATTTCCAGCCTTCCTTTTCTGCTCTTCATGCTCGCTCTCCGATTCAGCCTCGGCCTCGGTCTCGGTTCATGTTGCACAACACGAACAGGAGTTCATGCACAGTAGGTAGCCTTCCCAGGGGCAACTGAAACACAGCATAAACATGGAATCTTTGTGTGTAACGATCGGATCAAAATGATATCTTTCTCTATCCATGGGAAGAAGAAGAAGAAGATGATGATGGTGATGAGGATTCTGGCACTGTCAACCTACCCTTCAGCAGTTGGAACCGAGGACGTGGGATGGAAGAAGAAACGAGTAGTCGGGTGCTGGCTGGATGTGGAATGGATGAGACAAGTGGCAAGTATGTGGCAGCAAAATGGGCAGTGTGTGGCTCTCGGCACTTCCAAGTGCCGAGGATCTGGCTTTGATCATGATCTTGATAGGGGCTTGGGTAGATCTGAGATCTGAGACAGTGGATTGTTAGTTTTCAGCTGGGCTGGATGGGGGAGGTTTTGGGGGGGGTTTGAGGGTTACGGTTGATAGAGGAGAAGAAAAGCAAATACAGATCACGGGACCGCTGCAATGGAAGGTGAGTTTGATGTCGAAGTGTGCGTGTGATTAGGTAGGATATCGTTGTTGCAAAAAAAAAGCAGACTGCCACCCATCCACGCTTATGTGGAATGCAGGGTATCCAAGTTAACAGAGAGCAAATAAGGGAAATGAAAAAAAAGGCAGATAGACAGATAACCACACCACGAAAGATTCCTTAGACCCAGAAATGAAAGACAACTCATTGAAGAAAGCCTCCCAACATCCGCCCGGTGTAGTGCTGATGCCGATTACTGCCCGTTCTCTCGGGTGATGCCGGTCTCAACCCCCACCGTGGCGCGCCATTGTTCGACCCTTGATCTTTTGTCAGCCAGTATCATCAAAACTGCAATGAAAGGTTGGAGTTCTTACAGATCCCCCGATACACGGGGTAACCCGAGATGTTCAATATCCGTGTCGTCAAGCTCGATGACTGCATTTTCTGCTAAAAAAAATGGAACAAATCAGTCAGTAGGTAAACATGATGGGGAACTGGCCTGAGAGGGTTTCGAGAGGAGACAGAGATCAATCAATCACTCACCATCCCCTTCCCCTTCCCCTACTATCCTCTCCCTCAACCGCTCAAACAACCTCATCTGAACGCCCATAACCTCCCTAACCCTGTCATTCACCCCCACCAAATCCCCCTTCACCACCCGAAACCCATCCTTGGGATTCCCCGACACCCCCACGAGCACCGACCTGACCAGCTCAAACAGCGTATCTCTTGCCTCCCGCAACTGCCCCTCCATAGTCTGTAAGTGTCCATAGACGTAGCTATCCGGCGTGATGATCTCTTGCCCTTCGGGAGGAGTTGTCGTCGACGTCGTCCGGCGGCTGCTGTCTGCGGCAATCACCAGCATCGATGCGCCCAAGCGGGAGGCGAGATCCATGATCTGGTAGATTTGCTCGCCTACTCGCAAGGTTTGGAGGGAGTGGATGTCTTTGATAAGCAGCAGGGAGCGGATGAGGATGTCGGCTTGAGCGGAGATGGAGTCTAGTGGTTCTTTGGCGCCGCCGATGCTGTGGCGGGTTTGTTTGACTGTTTCGAGGTTGGAGATGGCTGTGGTGATTATGGTTGGGAGGCCATTGGAGAGTGTGACAGGAGTGGGCTGTGGTAGGATGGTTAGCATGTAGTCTGCGTAGGATAATTTGTGTATGAGGAGGCCAGAGCAAACTTGCCATTTTGGCAGGTGTAATGACTTGGTGAACTATCATTGACACCCGAATAAAGAATGACCAAGTAAGGGACTAGGATGAACTGACGTAGTTGGGTGTGTATGTCGAATCTGATGCCAGGGGTATTGGAGCATCTTATAAAACTTATTAGATCTTAATACCTCTAGTAAAAAAGAAAGTGGCCAGTGTGGGCAGACAAGGGACTCTGACTGGTTGGATCTGGGAGTTCATGGTAAACGTGATCCGAGACTGGCGAAGAAAATGAGGTGTGATGGAGAGGGCTGCCACGTCTTATCGTATCACTCACTCAACCTGCTCGGTCTACCTCACCCACCGAGCAGGAACAAACGGCTCATTCCGGACCTAATACTTGATGAATGACGGCGTCCGTTCCGACCATCTGGGGCAATAAGCCGACGAGTGCTTGATCGCCAAGGGAAAGTATCCTCAGTGTGTGCATGACGGATAGTTCCTGTGTTATCTCAAGTTATCTGGACGCCGTACAAGATTTCACACCTCTACCTATAGAGAGGCCCTGACAGCCACCAGAGATGAACGTAACCGTACCATGCATGGAAATATCTCGGTAGGTAGGCAGAGGCGCATCCTGGTAAAGTGGACATAATCCGTCCACCTGGTTTCTTCATTCATTGGGTACAGTGTTTGCTGAGCAGCTGAGAACACAACTGTACTGCACCACACTGTGATCATGGATGGCTCGTCATCACCCACCGAGTGCGGCACGATCCCCTTTTATCGTTCAGGACGTTCATCCGCGGTTGCCGCTCAAGATATGTAACCGGACAGCTTGGGTTTAGTTCGTCCGTGATAACCGGCGGCGATTCGGTGTTTCCTACATGAGTCTGGGCCTCAGTAGCAACTCCATGGAACCTCCAACTGCTGCATCAACCGTTCGGAATTGCATTCCCCGGGCCCCGAAGTCACCCACATGGACCAAAGGCAGCTTAATGAAGCGAAGACCTGCAGCCAGCTGGGTACGTCTGCCGCGCTATCCATCCGGATATAACCAAGGCCCACTCTGGGAAGCTCCCATCTCGATGCTTAGGCTACTTGGCGATACAGGTTTCGGTCCCATGCTGATGTTATCGTGCAGTGGCCGAGACTGGACTCGGGAGTCGGGACCTTAAGCCTTGAACCTGGGAAGACTTGCACTAACAGAGCTGGATGCTTGAGTAGTTAGTTTGACCCTCCTTTTCTGCCCAAAACTGGCTCGTGCACTAACACACAGATAGTGCTTGTCATGCTTTTACCAAGGTTCTGCACATATTTCACATTAACGTGCTAACTGAAAGCAGCAGTCGGTCCGCTGGACAGCTGCCCTTCACGTGCTTTCGTGTGATTTCGCGTGCAGGTGCCCCACTATTCCCATGTCCAATCCAAGAATTGACGTAAAGCCCCACTTTAACCTTTGTTGACATTGACCCGACGTCCCCCCCGCGCAGGTCTTCACCATTCACGTGTATGAAAAAACTTGAATCTTTCAACTCGGATTTATCTGGTGGGCTACCGACATCTATTTCAAAGCTCGGTTTTTAACATACCTCTACCGTCCTGAATTCCCATAATCCCACAACTTATCCAGCGGGTTCGAGACTGCTTTCAACGTTGTTTTCCGACGAGCCTCAACCAGTAGCAATTTTTTTTGTTGCAAACAGCAAGTACATGTCCGACGTAAGTACACCATAGAGCTATCTTCTCTGGTCTTCTTTGTCATTCGGCGAAGACTGCGAGTGTGTTGCTCGTCCTTTACAACAGGACCATACCCTTCAGCCAAACGTCTCTAGCCACCATTGTCTGACTACCCATCCACAGAATCAGCGTGGTGTCCTCCGGGACGCTCCAGAAGCAGCGAGAATCAATGCCCCGCCGCCAGCTTACCTTGACAATTGCCCCAAACCTTCAGCCGCTGCGAACAAGGAGAACGTTCCCACTGGCACTGGCTCCTCTCCTACCGACAAAGCTGCTTTCACTCCAGCTGTCACTCCAGCTGTCACTCCAAGCCAACCTGCTCCCAACAACCGGAAGCGCAAGGCACCCGTGACTCCGCCGAACCCGCGGCCTCTGCCGACATCCGATGAACTCGAGGATATCATCATCGACACACCTCTCACCGACAACTGTGATCAAGTGCGCCGTAAAATCAATCGCGCTCTCGATGCGGGTATCATCACCAAGACGGCCTTGGCCGGAGAGCTTGGCGTGAGCGTAAAGTCTCTCAGCGGCTTTCTTCGCGAGCACGGTGCCAACAAAGGCCAAGGCTACAGCTCCTACCCTGCCGCGTGGGAGTACTTCAAGAAGCTCGAGGCTGTCGGTTACAAGATCCCCAACAAGACATCCGCTGCCAAGAAGCAGAAGACGGATTCCGCCGCCGGCGCCGAGGCTGGAAGCTCCTCCGCTCAGGCGGCTGGTGCCAGCAACAGCGCGGGAGTCGATATCAGTGACGTCTATCTCGATGGCGAGGAGACTGATGACGTGCCTGTTTACGAGACTTGTGATGAGATGCGGAGGAAGATTGATGCCTATGTGAGGAAGCCTGGCGTCACCATGGCGCAGTTCTGCCGCGATATCCACGCGCAGTTCCATTCAATTTCCCGACCGGCCAATATTCACACCTCGCAGTTGACCCGCTTCCGTAGTATGAAGGGGGCCAAAGCGGGCGCCACCTCTTCCGTTTTCTATGGCGCTTATGTTTTCTTCGAGAAGTTGCGGATCAAGGAGAAAAAGCCAAAGTCTAAGCATCGCCAGGATATGGAGGAGATCTGGCCTGAAGGGTTTGACCGTACCGACGACGGCCGAAAGTCGTAAGTACACACTTTCTCGAAACGCCGTCATTCCAAGCAAACTGGGACAATCACTGACATCTTGATTGAATAGGTACGTCTGCTTGTCAGGGGAGAGGCCCTATATGGACCATTACGGACGTATCACAATTCAGTAATTCTTGCTGGGATCAAACCGAGTTCATTTGTTTGGAAGTGTGATAGACCATCGTATGAAGGAAACAGGTTCGGGGTTGAACATGAGGGATCTTTCGCGGATGTTAATGAAGCAGCCGTTTTGGCAGGCAGTATATCGAGCTGCATGGTTAGAAGCATTATAAGCGTTAGATGCTTCTCAAGTAGGGATAGGTACAGGTACCTTAGTAGAAGAGAGGGTACCACTATGTGTTAAATTGTTGAGTTGATAAATGTCCAGGGGTGGTAGCATCATAACCGATATGTTGAGCACCAGCGTGCAGGTGTAGGTGCAAAACAGATAAAGACGGTAAAGTGAAATATCGAAACGATTGAACGGGTACCTCTAGTGATGGAAGCAGAAGCAGAAGTGCTGGTTTACCTGGCATCTCAAGGTAGATTACCCACCAAACGCTGCAATCAGCGCGGGTGTTGTTTCGATCCCATTCATGTTCCTCCGTCGTCATCTTTCAGACTTAAGCATCAGTTAATCAGGGATCAAACCGCAGACTCCAGAACCTTGGGGAAGTTACGACCGGGCTATCCACTGGATACCCCTACCGCAGATTCTTGACCCAGATGTTTCCCACGTTTTCGAAGGAAGGGTCTTTAAATATTTAGGACTCGGCCATAGGAAACCTGCTCCCTTCTTCCACCTCACACTTTCAATCAAACTTCTCTTCTCCACGAACTCTCTCAAGAGATATTGCACCGCGAAAAGATACTTAACATCATGGAGAACACTACCCAAGCCACCTCATCCAACGCGCTACAACCAAGCAAACCTTACAAGCGCAAGCTCGTGAGCGTGCGTAAAGTTATGGCAAAGAAGAAAATCGAGGGACACTGCACCGCTGTCACGGTGGATAACTGGACCGTGGTTGGCCAAACCTCCCAGATGCGTCGCCTTAAGGTAAGTAGCATTCGCGAGTTTATCCATGCCAAATAACAATAACCAGCGGCTGGCTAAGCTGTCAATCCTTGCGCTGTTTAGGTCGGCGATCTGGTCGTCTTCATGGAGATCGATTCGTTCATCCCCAAGATTGACAGGTTCTGGGAGCTCTGGCCCAGCATGAACGATGTTTTCAACGGAGAGCAAGGGCTCCGCGTCAGGTCGCGCACAGTGGCCGGCACATACTCGCAGGGCATGATCTTTCCCCTTATCAATTTTCCCGAGATTATATTGCCTTACCAAGGTCGCATCGAGAAAGTCGGCGAGGACAAAGCCACAGAGGAACTCCTGTCCTACTCCTTCGCGGACGTCCTGGGCATCAAGAAGTGGCAATACCCTACTCACGAGCGGCCTGTCACGGGCATCATCGGCGAGCTCTCGGCGCTCATCCAGAAGCCAGGCAATTTTCGGATTCAAGACATCGGCGACTACGTCTTCAACACACACACGGTCAAAAACATGATCTACCAAGTCACGGAGAAACTCGACGGTATCAGCATGCACGTCTACAAGGTCTCCAACAAGTCGCCAGACCTGCTCACTTACTTCCCCGCCCTGAAGCCTTCGGCCGACGGCGCCCCCATCCCTCCCACCATGCAAACCCCTCGCGGCCGGGTCGGCGTCTGCAACCGCGACCACGAGTTCTTCGACGACGGCAAGAACATCTACTGGGAAACCGCCAAGGCAAGCGGCATTCTCGACAAAATCCACGAGATCCCCTACCGCAACATTGCCATCCAAGGCGAGCTGGTCGGTTCACACATCCAGGGAAACACGATGCAGTGTCCCGAAGGGAAACACGAGTTCGTGGTCTTCGGCATCTGGGACATGGACGCCCGTGATTACCTCGCGACCAAGAGTGTCGAGCTGCTTTGCAAGACACTTGACATCGCCCATGTGCCGGTGCTCGGGTACGGTCCTGTTACCAAGTATGGGAAGAGTGTGGAGGAGCTTTTGGCTTATGCGGATGCGCTTGGTCCCGGGAAATTTGGTGGAGTTAAGGAGGGCTTGATCTTTAGGGCGAATGATAACTGGAAGAAAGGGTTCAAGGTTATTTCGAACCGTTGGTTGAAGATGACTGGGAAGTAGTAGAGATGGGAAAGGGGAGGCTGGTAGAAGGAGGGAGGGAACTGTTTAAGCGATGGTTAGTGGGTTGATATCGTCAAGTGGAAAATATGAACGTCTGGTGGGGAGTACCTACTTGTAGGTTGTTCTCCTTGCGAGCACCGAGGTGGGTCAGCGAGGACCAGAAATGGCTTGTTGAAAGACGATACACCTAACGTCTGGAAGGCGAAAAGGGTAATCTGCTATGGCAAAACTAAACGTACGTAGTCTGCCGTTAACCTTTTTCTCAAGTTGGAACCGGGAACCAATACTGGCCGAACTATAACACTCCTCAGTTTAATGAAATCCGTTTAGCTCATACCGATTTAGCATACAAACCAGAAACCCCTCTTCACCTTCTACCGAGAAATGATGCCAGAAAACATTGAACACCATGAGCCTCACAGCTTCGAAGCAGCAGCAGCAGCTCCCCTCCTCTTCTTCTGATAAACCTGAATCTCAACCCCCTTGGTGCCCTCCCCACCACTCTTCAACACCCTCCTCAGAATCTTCCCACTAGGGCTCTTGGGGATCTGCTTCACAAACACGACCCCTCCCATAAGCCACTTATACCTGGTCGTCCTCTCTTCCACCAGCACCCTGAGCTCATGCGCCAGCTTCTCCAGGTCCTTCTTATTCTCCAGCGCCTCCGGCTTGTGCGGAACCACATACGCTCTCGGCCACTCCGTCGCCTCCGACTCGTCATACACGCCCACCACGCCCGCGTCCGCCACCGACGGGCTGCTGCACAGCACGGCCTCGAGCTCCGCCGGCGCAACCTGGTACGCGCGCACCTTGATCAACTCCTTCAGGCGGTCCGTGATCCGCAGCCTTCCCTGCGCGCCGATGGTGCCCACATCGCCCGTGCGGAACCACCCATCAGCCGTGAACGCCTCCCTCGTGACTGACATATCCGGCTCCTGGCCCTTAGGGGTCGTAAAAACGCCCACGGGCAAATAAGCGCTCAACAGCGTCGGCGACCGAATCAAAATCTCCCCTTCCTGGTCTATCCTCGCCGCCTTGGTCTTCCCATCCACCAGGCCCGGGGCGGGCACATCCATATCAGCAACCATGACCTCCACCCCCCAGTGCGGCAGGCCCGTCTCGCCCGCCTGCTCAATCATGTCCTTCTCGCCCGTGCCGCGCTGCAGCGCGGTGCTGCACGTCTCGCTCAGTCCGTAGCCCAGTCGCACGCGGAACCCGCACCGCTTGTACACCTCCACGACGACCTCGTGTCCGAGGGGAGCGCCGCCCGTGACGGCCGCCACTATGGAGCTGAACCCGTTTTTACCTGTCTTCGGGTTCCGCTTGGCGTACTTCTCTACTGCGGGAGCCTTGGCCAGCATGACGGCGATGGGCGGCGCCATGTGCAGGTACGTGATCTTGCGCTTGGGAATCGCGGCTAGCATGACGTCGAGACTGAAGGATGGCATCACGTACACGGTCGCGCCCGTCATGACGGCCAGCAAAATGATGTTGCAGAGGCCGAAGACGTGGTAGAAGGGCACGTAGCCGAGCCAGCGCTGCTGCCGGATCTTGGCAAGGGAGTGGTAGTCGGATGCGTCGTGCCACATGTGCGCACCGGAGAAGTTGAGCGCGTGGTGCGAGAGGAGAACGCCCTTGGACCGGCCCGAGGTGCCGGAGGACCAGAGGATGACGGCTGTGCGGGCGCGGGAGGAGGGGGAGGGGGTGAGGGAGGAGGGGACCACTACTGTTTGGGAGTGGTTGGCGGTATTGAGGAGGACTTTCCAGTCCTGGGTTTTCTTGTTCTTGCTGCTGCTGAGTGATGGTGGCGATGACGAGACGGAGGGGTAGTGGTCATTGGCGGCGTCAAAGGTGTAGATGGGCACAGCGTCGAAGAAGGCCCGGTCTCGCGGTTCCTGCTTCTTCAGCGCTTCGCGCATGGCGCCGAGACAGGCTTTTGCCGTGATGATGGCCCGTGGCCGCGAGTTCTGGATGATCCAGGCGACTTCATCGCTTGTGAGGGCGGGTGAGACGAGGGTAGCGGTTAGTCCGGCGGCGAGGGTTCCCAGCAGCACGGGCGCAAAGGCAAGTGAGTTGGGGAGCTGGATGAGAACAACGGGGGCGATCTCGGGCCCTTGAGGGCAGGTCGGTGTTGGTGGGAGTTTGGTGATGTCGTTGGGGTTAAGACCCAGGCTTAGGAGACCGGCGGCGAGGGCTAGGGCATCGCTTCTTATTTGGCCGAAGGTGAGTTTGCGGTCTGGTAGGAAGTGTGATGTGTCAACTTTGAAGTCTACCAAATGCAAGGTTAAAGATATGAGAATACTAACCTGAAGCATTGTCCACAAAGATTGGCCTCTCATCCTCGATCTTGTCCAACACTTGAGCTTGAGGAGTGTAGTCGTTCACGGATGAAAAGGGCTGACTGAAACACCAGTCAAAGGTGTTGTTGAGGGGAACATGGCCGGGCGGTGTTCCGGAATACGCTTCCCTTGTGCTCGTCATGGTTGATGGTGGTGTTGTTTACATGATGTGGGGAATCTGCCCCAAAATCTAGCCTTGTGGATTAAGTCAAAGTGACTGATGATGATGATGATGATGATGAGATGGGAGATTGAACAAGTCCCGTCCTTGACCCCGAATTCAGAACCCGTTCCCAGATATCTGATATCCGGCTTATCATCATGTCTTCCATGCATCCTATCATATTCTTGGCCGAGGCAGTGGGATTGGGTGAGACGGACGGGAAGTTGGAGCGGGACACTGGATCTCCCGGACGAGGAGGGCCCCGGGGGAGCAGTAGGGTCGACCGGGGATAAAAGCTACCCCGGAAACCCACTTCCCCCACCTTTCCGAGAACCCTCAAGGCCTCGGACCGAATGCCCACTCCCCATTCGGCCCCACCTCCACTCAAACCCCCCAAATTCCGGGGAGTGGGCTGATTGCTTCAAGTGCGGGACACTCGGCAGTTGTTCTCGAGACAATTGGGGTAACGATTTCGTTTGATGTTCATAAGTTCGACGGATGTACAATTCCGTGTCTTCTCATTTGCTGACTTGGACAGGCAAAGAACAGTGGATCTCGGTGGATCAAGCTGTCAAAAGGGTTCCTGAGCGGCAATCAGGGGTATGCCGGCTTGATGCTACATATCCCAATATCAACAAAACAAACGACTTCCTGAACTTGGGGAATTCTTGGGCAACGAGAAAAAGAGGCCACGAAGTCCAGCACAATGCGCGGCGTCTACATAGCATGAAGTCTACCTAACGCAGGTCAAGTTAAGCGACCTGCAGCCCATGCCGGCGCCACAGTGAACAGCAGCAGGCATTACTTAAGCTTGAAGAACTCGCAGTCCTGTCAACAAACCAGTCATCAACAAAACCAGAGAAAGACCACAAGATGATTCCAACCTACGGAACAAAACAACAAGCGTCCGACCACTCTTTTTATATAACACCCAGTCATCACTCCCACCAAACCAACAACAGACCTCACGACTCACGAAGTTTAATTAACCTTCCCCACCAGCTCCCCCACCGAACCTCCGCTAGCATAGCGAGTCGCGTTTTCATCATCAAAAAGGGGGCTCCCCTCATCACGGGTACGGTAACCATTCCATTTGACAACCTAGCTTGAGCTAAGATACCGACCGGTACATGCCGGATCTCGTGTAAGTGGGTGGGTGAGTGCAGTGGTGGATTAGTTATGATCTCATCTCATTTCTCCAATTCCATGTTCGAACAGTGAACACCGAACGAATCCCGAGCCTGCTGCCTGTCCGCCTTCCTTTGCGGCGAGGCGGTGCAAAGGTGAGGTGGGGGTCCGCAAAGGAAACGTCAAGGAACATGAAGAAGGTGACAGAAAAGGAAACGAGAGAAGGGCTTCTTTCGCTTGTTCGCTTCCTCGCTCTTCTTTAGTTGCCGTACCCTGCAGCATACCTAGGTAGGTACCAATGTGTGAGACTGAAGAAGACTGAGAGGAACCGACCGGAAGGGTGGGTGGGAGGAAGAGAGGGATGGATGGATATAAGGGACAGGTACCCGGGCATTACAGCAGCCGATCCCATCTACTATGTACATATGTACATACATAGCAGTCCACTCCACTGGCTCGGTTCGACATGGTATATTCAACATGTAAGGTTATCGTTCCTCTCAACCAAGCGAGCCAGCCCTTCAGCCATCACTTCCATAAGAGGAAGAAGGAAGATGAAATTATGAACGGCGACCAGACCTGACTGCGTACCTAGGAATAAAGAATTACCCCAGCTCCCAGCTCCCAACTCCCACCCAGGTAAGGTAGGCAATGCCCGGCCGATAAGGTCAACCAACGCTTTTCACTTTCCACTCTTGGAACAACGTTCGTTCGGTTATCAACAACGGACCAACGGTCATGCACTAGCAAGCACTGGTTCACACGAGATTGTAGAGAAGAGGCAGGGACTAGGGAAGTTGGTAAGTGAGACATTTTAGTCTTTCGTTAGCTCTTTAGGTTGATCTGGGACTCTCTGGGAGCGAAACGAAGGTCAAGGTCGCTAAAACTAAACTAAACTGGCTACCCCCACCTCCCACCCGATACTGTGGTAGAAGCGCGGGCTCTTCTCCGTCTTGTCTCATTTGTTCTTGCCTTCAAGATAATTATATTATTGGACGGGGCCGGGTCGTCGGTTGGTTAAGTTGGACTGGAAAAAACTCGGTTGGGAACTCGGTCGGTAGGTCAGTCAGTTGGTCGGTCGGTAAGTCGGTCGTTGTTCGGATACTTTCGGATACCTTACTTTTGCGACTCGCGTTCGGTACAACTCAACTTTTGGACGTTTCTTTTCTCGGATTCGAAATGCTAACGGGTGTTGTAAAATGCACGTGAATTCTGAGACATATGTCTGTGGGCGCAAATGATGATGAGAAAACAAAGGTAGATGGTCAGTTATGGAAAAGATTTTTGATATTGACATTGTATGGAACAAAATCAACATACGTCCATCTGTGTACTGAAAATGTCAAGAAGAACGATCAATATGCATGCCTAGTCCTTAGGATTTGAACCCCATTTGGGGTTAAGAATGCTGGTATTCAAAAAAAACACACTGATATAACCTTCTATCAATGATGATTCCGCTCCCCCCCCCCCTTGTCTCAAGAGAGTAGTCGGTATGTGATGTAGTTGCGAGCTTACAGAGCAGCTACCTCGCACCAAGCTACCTCCTCTAGCCAAATGCAATCAATCCCCCCTTCTTCTTCTGCTATCCAGATGCAATTGCTAAAACGAGAAATCAAATAGTCACCTAGCCCATTCGAAGAAAAAGAGAGCTCGAAAGGAGCTCGAAAGACAACAGACACAAAGACCAAAAGCAAAACAATGGAAAGGGGTATTATGACGATGACAGATGGCCGTCCCCAAAGAACAAGAACAAGAAAAGAGATTTTTCCGCCAGAACCCAGAACAGAAAGAATTCGCAAGATTGCAAAGTGCAATGTAGAAAGACGAGTTTGCCGCCGCCTGCTTGAAGCCCCAATCGAAGGTGCTGAACAATTTTATCCCTCCCAGAAACGATGAATTCGAATAATTGCAAAAGGCCGCCCCGGTAGTTTTTGAGAAAGTGTGTCGATGTCGATGTTTGATTTCGACAGTGCCGTTCAATCGAATGAACTGCCCATGATGGTAACCGTGTGGTTGTTGTCTTGTAAAATGTTGTTATAGTAAAGAAGAGCCGGATGAAGGTCGCAGAGTTGTCATAAAGTCATTCCGTTTTTGAAGGTTGTCGTCGTGGTGTCGTTCTTTTGGCGGTTGATGTTGTTCTCCCCTTGTTTAATACACCTGGCTCTTGTCGCGTCGAATCATATGTTCCCATGGGACTGCTCCCCTTTGCCTGCTCTTGCATTCCCCGCAGTCGATATCCCTGGAGAAAGGGTGTTAGTATTCTGGTTGAACATTTCATCTTTAGAGGGGAGAGGTGAACTCACTTTTGCTCAAAGTGAGCTACGTTCGGTTTACACCTCTTGTGAGTGATGGTGTACTCACGACACCAGTGGGACGCTATCCAGCGCATGTGCCGGCAGGCATATTCTCTCTGTAGGTGTGATGATTTGTTAGTAACCTATTTTTTTGTAAAGAGGAGGAGGCTTACCTGAATGTAGTCGCACATGATTCCTAATAGAACCCTAAGTGTGTGCAGAACTTGATAGCACAAGAAGTGACTGGACTGGACTGGAACTTTTTGGTCGTTGGTCCCGTAGAAACTGAAACCGTTCCTGAGATGGGGCGGATCGACTGGTTTATGGAGTTGATATGATGCTCATGTGACTGAAGCTATCAGAGCGAATGACGGAAAATGAAGCGGGAACGATACCCGTTCTTGTACTTGGCGGGTCTCCATCATATCCGCAATCCAGTTATTGTCTCTCTCCACAACAAACTTCATCAGCCCTACCTCAAACGCATATGGGCATGGATGTTGTTGAAGTTGCGAACACGATGTGGACACTAACCTCGCAAGACTGCCCCGGCTTTAGAGAGGGAAAAAAAGAAACGCAAATGGTTCATGAACAACAAAAAACTGCTGTCTCGATCCACGACACAAAGCCATAGTTCCAGAGATCGGGAAAAGGAACGTCCGATCAAGGCTTTGCTACTAAGGTCTTTTCTTCTTCCCCAAGCCAAGGAAGACAGTGCTTACTCTCACACTGTAAGAGGATTAGGTAGGAAGGTAAGCCACCCTTACCAGGGTGTAATGGCTGGCACTGACCAGCTAATTACTTCAAGGTCGCTTAGGTACTTTGGTGTGTTTCCAGTGCGCCAACTGGCTTCGACCTTGACCCAATCACGAACCCTAGCACACATCCTCTGCTCCGTCGACCAGTCAGACAGGCAACCGGAGGATCACCCGAAAAACGACGAGAATGAAAGCGAAGAAGCCATCTCCGGACTGAGAGGAACAAATATGATATAACTGACAGAAGACATGGCTTTTTGATGCGCAAGAATACTCTTTGTTGCGCTTATTACAGCCAACGGAAATGCGTACATTGATCATGACATCGGAAAACAACCAAAGCGTAGGTTGGGTGCTGTAAATGTGTACCTAGTGTCCAGGCAGTTCGGACTCTCCTACCTGATCTGGTTGAAGGCCTGATGTCGGCGAGAAGCTCTGGAAAAAGACGTTGCGGTGGAATCTTGGCGGGAGGCACTCCGTGCGTTCTTGTTGGTTCTAAGACCCCCGGCGTCAAATTCCGGATGACTAGACTCCCGAACTCGCCAGAACTGTAATGGCTAAGGCAGAGATAGCCATATCACATATCACACGCGCGTTGCAACCTCTGAAGGGCCCGGATAACAGCGCGGGTGACGGGAATTGGATGACCTTGTAGTGATCGCCGCCCAATGTTCGGACGGATGCTTCCTGTATCGACAAGGAAAAGCTTGCGAGCAAGAATGCTACGCCCCGGCCGGGTATGCAACCAAATCCAGGGTCATGACCCAGCAGCGCGGGATAAGAAAGAAGAACGCGTTTCGACAATCCGGGTCTGAAGTCTCAGGCACGCATGTAAAGTGACGCACATGGTGATCCTTCATCGACAGGTTTGGCCTCGTGAGTCTGTCAGGTACTGTACCCCGTTTATACCGTCGAACCTGGCTCCAGGACCGTATGTCTCCTGAAAGTCTCCGGGTATATGTTCAATGAAGCGCCAGTGCTTGACGAGCAGCGAGCACAGTCGAGGACAGTGGTTGAGAAGTGATCGTCCCGCCAGTGGGCAGCTAGACATGGGGCAGCCATGACGTACTTTAGTCAAGGACAAACCGCAAGTGGTCCTATCGATCCGTCCCAGCCGTTGGTGAGTCCAGGCTGTTGCAAAAAGACGGGGTGCATGATCGGGGCGGGTTGAAAGTGGTAGGGTATGCCGGAAAGCACGCCGTTGATGTCTCGGGAGCGTGGCTCGAGTCGGTGGACTCGCCCGTCGTCTAACGGGCATCTAACGGGCATAATTTCCTTCCTCAGTGGGCTGTTCAGCAACGAGGGTAATCCAAGACCATCGGTCACGTAGGCTGTGCCTCTGTCAAAAGCTGTGCTGGATATTGCCAGGTCGAGTTTATTTGTCAAGCCATGTGCTGTTTTGGGACCGGAATTTGACCGAGCTATTACCATCTGGATGGAATATTCCATATCCATGGTGTTGGGACACTTTGTTGGTTGGCAATAGAATGTTGCAAATACCATACACTACCAAGGTGCATTGAAGGCCGTGACAAGTCGTTGGCGAATGCCCGTCAGTAGTCGTCGGTAATGTCCGTTAACGCAATGAAAATCCTGTGGACCCAAGGGAGAGTCAATCAGAGGCGTCCGGCTACCGTACACGGCTGTATCGTATTGGCGGTGCTCTGCAAATTGGCGTTGGCGTCCATGTCAAATTGGGGTGGAACTGTTCATAGAAGTTGTGAGAAGAAGAGAATGGACGTTGGAGTTGTGAGATGGGAGTTAGGGGCCCGATGATCTGCAGGGCGGGGCGTCTGTACCGGTAAGTGGAAGGCCGAATGCCGAAGTGACCGGGCCCGCCGCTTGGTGACAGCGGGTAACAGGCGCTGTGCATCCAAACAACGTTCTGCGAACGAACGCAACCTCGAACTCTACGGGAACACAGAACTTTATTTCAACGTCAACAAATATCCGTCAAAGTACAAACGGCTATCCTTTCAGGCCTTCAAACGTCCAGCCCTCACCATCACCGGAAACTCGACATCATCCGACAGACACACATGCCAGCAACCACCGCCCATCCCCAATCATGCTCCAGAAGAAGAGCCACTACCTCGACCCAACCACTCCGACCATAAGGACCAACAATCCCGGGATCGCGCCACTTTGACCATTTACTTCTTGGTGCACGGCTTCCACATGAGGTTGATCTGCTGAGTGAAAGCGACGGTGGCATCGTCATCGGTGATCTCGCCAATGGCGCTGGAGTTGGAGCTGGTGAGCGCGATGCGGTTGTTGACGTTGAGAATGCCGTTGGAGCCGCATGGCGAGTAGATGTAGCTGGCAGTCGGGACCTTGTCGGTCTTGGTGTACACCTGGCCCTGGGACCAGATGCCGCCACCGCTGATGGTGGTCTGCGTCGTGGTGGTGTCCGAAGGCGCCTGGCTGAAGTAGTAGGTGCTGAAGAAGGTGCCGGTCACGCCGGGCTCGAGGAGGGCATAGCCGTGGTACGTGCTCTCGAGAACGGAGAACTGGAAGCCACCGGGGTACTGCCCATCATTGGCTCGTTAGACAACATGTCCGACTGGTGGGTTCTGGGTGGCATACCTTGAGGTTCAAGTGAAGCTGGCAGTTCTTGGTCTTCTCTGTCGGGTTGTACCCGGTGCCGATGTAGACCTGGAATCTATCGAAGCCAAAGGTGATGACCTTGAATGTTTGTCCAAATCAGTATCGGTCGCCAGACTCGGTTTTCATACTGGTCGCCTTCCAGGACAGGAAGGTCAACCACCCCGTGCTGTTCCAGCCAGCACCGGTGCCGTTGTTCCAACGTACCGTCTTGTCCGGAGAGATGCTGGTCGACACGGTGCCTTGCGGGCAGCCGTTGCCAGAGAAGGTGGCGCTGCTGATCTGAATCTGCTTGGGATCCGGGCCATCAGCCCAGCCATCGGGAGAGGGCTGAACAACACCCAAGGGGCTAGCGACGGCGAGAGCGGGAAGGAGGTAGGCGACGGAGAAACGCATTTTGGCTGCGTGTCAAAGATGATCGTTCGAAGGGATCAAGATGTTCGATGGAGATCAGGAAAGACTGCTGTGATGCAGAAAAAAAAGTCCATCTTGTCGTGGGATAGCCATCGTCTTTATACTCGTGTCGGAGGTGAGCCCGTCTCGTCATCTTTGGTGTTCTCTGCTGACTTCTTCCTCTTCTCTTCGCCATCAGATTCCAGAGCTTCAGCTTCGGACACGGAGACGGAGGCTCTTGGAAAGCACCATACATGGCATCCCTGGTTTGGCCGCTGTGGTGATGCTAACCTGTCACCAAGAACCCATGACCTTTCGACTATTCGCACCGGTACCGCTTTCACTTTGCTTCCCTTCAACTATGACTCGATCCCAGCCGCAAAGAGATCTCAACCCTTGACCGCCCATATTGAACTTTGTTTTGGTTCTCCCGTCTAGAACCGAAAAGGACCGCGCTAGAACCGATATTTGAGGTCGACGAGATTCATGGGTCGCTGCAACGAATTTGCGGATGAAGTGAGGATAAATGAAGCGCATATTAAAACGGGACGTCTGCCTTTTAAAGGGCCGCCTCATCGGGATGTCGTACCAGGCTTTGGCCGTGCCGAGACCAAGGCTACTGGCCTTCGCTTCCTCACAACACCTCCGTCGACACTTTAAAGTTGTGGGGTATCGAGGAACTGTGATTCTTTTTTTAGTTTCCCCCCATCCCAGCCTTGCTCAGCAGCTGCAACGTCCAGCTCTTCCATCTTGGATCGAGACCACAGTATTGTCCGGGTGGTTCACGAGGGCCGATGTAACCTGACAGCGTGAACACCAGATCCGGTCGCTGGGGAACAACCTCTACATATGTCAGCAACATCCCGTAACGGGGGGATGCAACACACCCCGTTACAGCGTAGCATCTGCGTTCCGCTCCCATGGCGTTCGTTCCCCACGAGGTTCGGGGCTATCAGATATCTCGGACGTAGAAACCCGCAACCATTTCCAGGTATGGACAAAGGGAACTAAAGGGTATCTGTTAGTAACACTTTTCCAAGTCAACTAACCCTCGATATTGATGCTATTTTTACTTCCGTTTAACACTTGCACTGTATTTGCCACTGGTCAGAAAACTACTATCCTCAATACATCGGCGTGCTGTGTTCGCCAGGCATGTCAGACTGGTTGCTCCCTCTGTCCCGGCTGACAGATGTTATCTAGGTTTTTCGTTTCATGGCACCATTCATTCTCCTTAACTCACGCAGGCCTGTTGTGGCCATAACGTGCCGATACTTGCCTGCCGGCTCCATTTTCCGAACTCTGACCTCTTATAGCAACTCACAATCTTAAGAAAGCCATTGGCCAATAAGAAACAACTAAAACAATACAAGCCCTTCACGAAGCTTCAGCGCCGTCTCCCCTTGTGTAGAAGGTATTCCGTACCTCGACCCGCCTGCATACTAGGCAACAACATGGCCGCTATAGCAATCTACTTGTTATTCTCCACCGGACGAACTTCCCCCGCTCCAAGGACGTCGTCGTGGCGTGAGTTTTCAAGGCGTTATCGAGGGTCCTTCATTGATCGTTATGTCTTGGCTTCATTCGGGGAAACGACAGGAGTAACTGGACAGAGATGAAACAGTCACCTCACGTCTTACCACGCAGGGGAAACACAGGCTCAACATTCGCATATTGAGTTGGAAGAGATCTAAGAGAACTGAAAAAAAACACCATATCAACACATTCTCAAGATCGCATACTCTTCCCCAGCCAAGATCAAGGGCCACGGTTCTTCCATGTGCCTGCCATGAGCCCTGCATTTCTCTTGCGCGGGAGTTCTGCACTTTACAGGTTCTACGCCTCCGCCACTTCCGCTCTTGCTTGTTGTCCCCGAATTATGGTGGGGAATATGTCCCACAATTCCTTCTAGTACATCAGGATCAATCAGTGTGGTGAGGATGTCTTCACCACATCGATCCATCACGAGCACTCGCACACACACACACACACACACAACGCACCAGTACCTTAGGTAGGTATATACTGGGACAATGCCACCCATCTTTCCATACAGGTACCTAACCACCACCCAAGAAAAGCTTTCTCCGGGTTACAGGTTGCGTTACGTCCCTTTGCTGTGAGGGACGAAGGGGAGACAAGAATAGCTACACATAGATTGGGTTCCTACTAGGTAGGTATATCTACCATTCCTTTCATATCCTTTTTCCCTAACGTCTTTTTCCACTCATTCAGATCAAAAACAGTCAGCCTGAACAACTACGAACTTACCTAGGTACAATGGTCCCTGGCGCAAAACCATCGAACGAAACCCATGGTTCTCCCAACCCGTCAATTGGTGTCATTGGTGGTACAGACAGGTGCAATACCACGTTGATCATTCGATGATCCGGGACACTTTGGCCGAGAGACAAGATGGAGGGATTCGTCGAGGGGTTTTAAAAGCTTCGACGTTGCATTAGAGGGAAAGGGTAGAGCTCGTTTCCGTATTTAGAACTAGAATAGTACACTACAAAATATTGTACGACTTAAAGAGACCCGTCACTTCAGATAAAACCTTCAATTCCATTGTCCGTTGCATTACAAGCGCGAACCATACTTCGCTCAATCCAGGCTCTAGTGGTTGGATTTGGGCCAAGTCAGAATATGATAGATGGAGGTAAGGTAGCGAATGCAATATATACCACTCTAACCACTCTAACCTCCCCAAACACGTCTCGCTAAACCCGATTCCACAACTCGGGAGACCCATGGCCGTTGCGTGCCGTGTGTTCCTTACAGCTGGATATTGACCCCAAAAATAACCATCATCTATTGTTGTTTTCTGTCTCGTTCTAAACCTCGGTCAGTCGGTCGGGCTTGTTCAGCTTTCCGTTGGCGGTGGTGAACGACGTATACGGATTTCATCTTCCGAAACACGACCCGAATGGACGCGTCCACCAGATAGAAGCAGTTGAGTTCAGGTCAAAACACCATGAAGAACAATCGCAGAATCATCACACCGGTGAAGGCAAGACGGTGGGACTTGCAAAAAGTTGAATTAACAAAAATGAAAAATACAAAATAGACGGCCTCGGCAACTCGACTCATTCTCCCATGAGAAGAGAGAATGAGACCAACAGGCGCGTCCTAGTTATAATACATACATACAAGGTAAGTGGAACATTGCTTTCTCGCTCGCTTCGCTTCTGTCCTGTGATCCAGAAGAATATCATCGCGACACTGTGTAATCGCTAACAACGACACAACCAACTCTAGGTCGTTCGTTCACATCATTCGTTCAATCTTAACCCGCATTTACTGTCCCTCAACCTCCTTGAGGATACCCTCGAGGTTGATGGACTTGGGGCGCTCGATTGGCAGACCCAGGGCTCTATCCCAGATGAGCTGCGCGAGCGGGCCCAGACCACGCGAGACGCCAAAGGTGGCCGTGTAGTAGAGGGTCTCGTGGAAGCCGTAGTGGTGGAACAGGACGCCCGAGGACGAGTCCACGTTGGGGTAGGGGTTCTTGGTCTTGCCGTGCTGCTTGAGCACCTCGGGCGCGATCTGGCTGTTCTTGAGCACGAGCTGGAAGACGGGGTCGGCCGCGATCTTGGGGCGGGAGGCCGCGTAGTCCATCAGGGCCTCGAAGCGGGGGTCGGGCTTGCGGAGAACGGCGTGGCCGTAGCCGGGCACGACGCGGCCCGAGTTGAGCGTGTTCCAGAGGTAGTCGCGCACGTCGGCGTCCGTGTAGGAAGAGGGGATGGCCTCCTTCATTTGGAGGATCCAGCGGAGCACCTCCTGGGCGGCAAGGCCGTGGAGAGGACCGGCGAGACCCTGGAGACCGGCGCTGTAGGAGAGGAAGGGGTCGCTCAGAGCACTGCCGACCAAGTGGGTGGTGTGCGCAGAGACGTTGCCGCCCTCGTGGTCACCGTGGAGGGCGAGGTACAGCCTCAGGAGATCCTGGAAGTTCTCGTTCTCCTTGCCGGGCTTTCCCAGCATGGCAGCAAAGTTGTAGGCCCAATCCTGCTCGAGGTCGACCTCGGCGGGGAGGGCACCGCCGCCCTTGTACGAGTTCTGGTAGATTTTGGCGGCAATGGTAGGGAGCTTGGCGAGCAGGGAAATGCAGTCGTCAAAGGTAGGCTCCCAGTAGTCAGCCTTGTTCAGGCCCTGCTCGTAGGCCTTGGCGAACTTGGAGGTATGGTTGAGGGCCGAGACGGCAATGGCAAACTGGGTCATGGGGTGCAGGTCCTTGGGGAAGCTGTCGAGGAGCTTGTTGACAAAGTCGGGCAGGGCAGCCTGCTCGGCGAGCTCGCGCGAGAACTGGCGGACCTGGTTGGTGGAGGGGACTTTGCCGGTCAAGAGAAGCCAGAACATGGCCTCGGGCAGCATCTCGGTGCCATTCTTGCCCTTGGGAAGCTCCTTCTGGCAGTCCTTGATGGTGCGGCCGTGGAAGCGAATACCCTCGTTGGCATCGA
Organism: Neurospora tetraspora; assembly: GCF_033439725.1. Classification (NCBI taxonomy): domain Eukaryota; kingdom Fungi; phylum Ascomycota; class Sordariomycetes; order Sordariales; family Sordariaceae; genus Neurospora; species Neurospora tetraspora. The sequence continues at coordinate 1,092,474 of NW_026944383.1, forward strand.
GTACGGAGCCCTCCCAGATCATGGCCTTGAGGCCGCGCATGCCACCGATTGTGTTCTCGACCTTGACCTCGCCCAGCACCTTGTTTCCATGGGCCTTGACCTTCTTGAAGAGCTCGCGCTTCTCGGGAATGGCCTCCTTGAGGACCGTCTTGAGATCGGGCTCGGCGGTGGTGTAGCCTCGTCGCGAGACACGGGCATGGTTCTGCAGACAGGGAAATGCACATGTTAGCAAGGCTGTCCTGTGTACCAAAAGTGGAATTCATCCCAAGACGGGAAATGGGGAAAAGCTGGGGAACGCAGGGACGCGCAGGGACGGGAGATGCGCGAGAGACGGAGAAAGATGCGATGACCTGACTCGCGTCCGCATAACACTTACACGGAGGGCTCCACCAAGGGCCCGGGACCCAGTTCTAAGGTTCATGGCCATTTTGAAATCTAAGGTAACAAGCAAAAATCGGGGGTATCGACGCTGCTGAAAAAGAATAATCAAACGAGAAGAGGTGCCGACTGCTCGATCTACCCTAAATATGCTCGCACACCGGTCAGTACAAGCTCAATCAAGATATGCAACGACACGCCGCTTCTTCCACCGCTGCCCAGGCCGAGGGATGTGGTGGGGTCCCAGTTGGAGCTGCCCCACCGCTGAAGGCCTGGGGAAATGGGGACAACAAACGTGCTGGAAGACAGCTGAGCTGTCAAAATGACAAGAGCGGGGTTGGAATGGAGGCAAGTATGGGGAGCTATGGGGGCATTTGGGGGGACAGCGCGGGCAAACTGGGGAAAGGACTCCATCCCGTACCTGAGGCTTTCTGGTTGACAGTCTGGGGAAGCGGACACTGACTGACTCGTTGAAGTGAGCGTTGTCGTCGTCGATGTCGTCTTATAAACAAGAGATGGGATTCACAAGACACAAGCACGCCGAGCAATCTCCAGGAACCGCGTCGCCTTTTTGTCTTTTTTCCCCCCAACCAGGGCCCTTGGCGGCTTTCCACGGTCATAACGACGTTGCATCGCCTTGGTCCAACCCCACGCCAATGCATCCAGTTTCCAGTCTCACAACCGAGGAAAGCCGTTTCGGCAGCGCCCACGGCGGCCACGGCCAGCTTCCTCAAAAGAGACTAGAGGATGGCTTCACTAACAAAGTCTGCGTGTGTCTTCCACAGTGGCGTGTTAGTCTGCCCTGTCCAAACCCGTCCTCCTTTCCTCCAGGCCCTGCCCCTCATGGAATCGCATTGCCCCCTGAACGGCCGATCTGGGGAGACGCGGGGAAGCGTGACAGGAGCCATTGGCCAATGACAGGCAAGATAATCTTCCTCGGCTGTCGCCACTCAGGGTTGCATTGTCTGACGGCGTTTGGCAGCGGCCGTGTCGATGTCCGGAGGAACGGACGTCGCAGCGAGGTCGTGAGGCCGATAGCTATGCCGAGATGGACCTCACTCTCCTTTTTCGCTCCTTTTTATGGACCTCCTCTAACCTCTCATGGCGGGGAGATGGAGAGTCCTCGCGGTGCACTGCCCATGTTGGGCATAACGTTGGTCAACTTGGCGAAGCCCAGGTTGTCACGTCACAAGATGTATGGAGTTATGGAGTCGGCACCGTCGGGGGCAGCGTCGGGGAAGCGGTGGTCAGCGGTTTTGGCAGGGGGCGATATCGCAACAAAAACACGACAATTTGCCAAACTTCGTTGTCCTCTTGTCTCCTCCTGTCTACGTAATAGATACAAGGGGAAAGATTAGCTTAATAATTGGTTTGCAGTCTGTCGTTCTCCAACTTGAACAGATCCCGTCTTCTTTTCTCCAATTCCCTTATACCTACATTTCTCCCCCACATTCAGGAACCGCTAGCTGTCACCACGCTGCCCCGCGCCCTTCCCTGACAACACAGCTGCACTTCTACAAGTCCAGCTCAAAGCAACTGCAAGTACACGAGTCAGTTACCGATTTCACACGCTCTGAAAGCTACAATGCTTTGCAGGGCAATCCCCAGAGTCTCCCGGCGAGCTGTCCCGGCGCGCACTTCAACATCCTCTCTCTCTGGCCTTTGCGCCCGCTCCGCGAGAACCACCACCACCACCACCACCCCCGCACACGCTCGGCTCCTTTCGACATCAGCTGCCAGGATGACCGCTCCCTCGTCTCTGGCTCCTGTCGAGCATCCTTTCTCCTCGACCATCGCTTCCGAGTCCTTCCAGCTTCTGCCTGAGGAGCAGAAAGCCGGTGCCGCCGAGGATGCCCTCCTCCAACAACAGATCAAGGAAGTTGAGGCCTGGTGGGCGTCGCCGCGCTTCAAGGGCATCAAGCGCGACTGGTCTGCTGCCGATGTCGTGAGCAAGCGCGGTTCGCTCCAGCAGACCTATACTTCGTCCATCATGGCGCGCAAGCTCTGGAACTTGGTGCAGGAGCGCTACACCCAGGGCAAGCCCATCCATACTCTGGGTGCCATCGATCCCGTTCAGATGACCCAGCAGGCGCCTCACCAGGAGGTTCTCTACATCTCGGGTTGGGCATGCTCCTCGGTTCTGACCACCACCAACGAGGTGTCGCCTGACTTTGGCGACTACCCCTACAACACCGTTCCCAACCAGGTCCAGCGTCTTCACAAGGCCCAGAGCATGCACGACCGCAAGCAATGGTTCCTGCGCAGCAAGATGACCCCTGAGGAGCGGGCCAAGACCCCTTATACCGACTACTTCCGTCCCATCATCGCCGATGGCGACACCGGCCACGGCGGTTTGACCGCTGTCATGAAGCTTGCCAAGCTGTTCGCCGAGAACGGTGCGGCCGGCGTCCACTTTGAGGATCAGATGCACGGTGGTAAGAAGTGTGGTCACCTTGCCGGCAAGGTCCTCGTCCCCACCGGCGAGCACATCAACCGCCTCAAGGCCGCCCGCTTCCAATGGGACATTATGGGCACCGAGAACCTCGTGATCGCCCGCACGGACTCAGAGAGTGGCAAGCTGCTCTCTTCTTCCATCGACGCCCGCGATCACGAGTTCATCCTCGGTGTCGCCGACCCCTCTATTACCTCCCTCGCCGAGACCCTCGCCGACATGGAGGCCCGCGGCGCCCCCGGCCCGGAGATCGACGCCTACGAGGCCGAGTGGGTCAAGAACACCAAGCTCGTCACCTTCGACGAGGCTGCCCTCGCCCACTTTGAGAAGCACAACGTCCGCCAGGACCTCTTCGGCACCTACAAGGCCACCATTGCCCAGAACCCCAACATGGGCATCACGGCCCGCCGCGCTCTCGCCAACTCCATCACCCCCGAGCACCCCGTGTACTGGGACTGGGACGTGCCGCGCACGCGCGAAGGCTTCTACCACTTCCGCAACGGCATGGCGGCCGCCACCAAGCGCGCCCTCGCCTTCGGGCCCTACGCCGACCTCCTCTGGGTCGAGACGGGCGATCCGTCGGTCGAGGTGTGCACGGAGCTCGGCCGCGCCGTGCGCGAACAATTCCCCGGCAAGGGTCTCGTGTACAACCTGTCCCCATCCTTCAACTGGATGGCCCACGGCTTCACCCAGGACACGCTCAAGTCGTTCATCTGGGACATTGCGAAGGAAGGGTTCACCATCCAGCTTGTCTCGCTGGCGGGTCTGCACAGCACCGCCACCATCACCAGCGAGCTGGCCCGCCGCTTCAAGGACGAGGGCATGCAGGCGTATGTTGAGCTCGTGCAGAAGCGCGAGAAGGAGCTCGGTGTTGATGTGCTCACGCACCAGAAATGGAGCGGCGCTAACTATGTTGACGCCATTCTGGGACACATTCAGAGCGGTAGCTCGAGTAGCAAGAGTATGGGCGAGGGTAACACTGAGAACCAGTTCGTGTAAGGGTTTATCAGTTGGTAGGTTGGTTGGGATACAGTACGTACCTACGAGGCAGTAGGTGATGAGGTCAATGGGGGACTTGCTTGGCGGGCGGCTATTTTGGGTTCGGTTCGTTGGCTCAAGGCGAAGTCTTTGCATGGCATTTCATGGGGCGTCCTTTTCTAATGTTCTTTGTCTTTGCGTTTTGGTTATCGCAGCATACTGTTTTTGGTCTATACGTAGCGTGGCTGCTTGCTACGCGGTTAGATAGTTGTTATACGAAAGGTTCTTTGTGGATATGTACACAGTATCATCTTCATGTAGATGTAACGTACGACGATAAGTGTACCTTGCCTCCTTGCATACCACAGCTCGCTGCGCATCAACTTGATCACATACATGAACCTCGCATCGCGTGTCAACTGCACCTTTACATATCAGGGAACGAATACATTTGTCCATTGTGCATATGTACAATACTCGTAATAACTCATAATACGTAGAAGAGCTGGCCACAACCCATTTACTCCTCCAAACTCTCCTTCAGCGCATTATTAACCGGCGCCACCGTCGCTGGCCCCTCAGGGGTAACATACGCCTTCGTCATGCCTCCATCAACCACCATATCATGCCCATTAACAAAACTAGCTTCATCGCTCGCCAAAAACACAACCGCCTGCGCCTGCTCCACCGCCTCTCCAAACCTCCCACTCGGGAAATGGATCTCCCTCCTCAGCCTCTTCGGCTTATCATCGCCCAACCAATCCTGCAACAACGGCGTGTTGAGGGGAGCCGGACAAAGCGAGTTAAACCTAAACCCTTCGCGCGCATGCACCATAGCCAGCTCGCGCGTCATGGCCAGGACGGCGCCCTTGGAGGCCGTGTAAGCCAATTGAGGGGTGGCGGATCCGACGAGGGCCACGACGGAGGCCGTGTTGATGATGCTGCCCTTGGTCTTCTTGTGCTTGCGCAGCGACAGGACGGCGTGCTTGCATCCGAACCAGACTCCCTTGACGTTGATGTTGTGCGTTAGGTCCCAGATGGCTTCGGGGGTGGCGACGGCGTCGTCGTCCTGGCTGTGCATGATGCCGGCGTTGTTGAAGATGATGTCGAGGCCGCCCCAGGGGTCGAGCGTGGAGACCATCTTTTCTACTTGGTCTTCTTTGGAGACGTCGCAGACCTGTGTGGTTCGCGACGGTTAGTTGGCTTGTTCACGGCTTGGGAGAAGAGCTAGTCTAGGTTTTTATTCTTGGGGGAGAAATGGACATAACGTACGATGGACTCGACTCGAGATGCGTTGGGCACCAGCTGCTTGACCTTTGCTTCGGCGCGCTGGACGGCTTCGGCGGAGATGTCGGCCATGAGGACGTTGGCGCCCTCTTTGGCGAAGAGGATGCTGGTTTCTAGGCCGATGCCTCTGTTTGGACGTGGGAGAATCAGAAAATCGGTTTTATTTTTCGGTGTTTTGGGTGTCCAGACTTACCCAGCAGCGCCGGTGATGATGGCATTCTTGCCCGCAAGACGTCCAGGCATGATGTATGGTTTGTTAGGGAGACGGAAGTTAAGAATGAAGTTTGGAGGTTTCGTCTTGCGTAGGTGAACAAGGGAAGCTATCAAGCTGTTAGTTGCTTGGAAGAAGTGGCAGCGGGGCAGGCTGTTGATAGATAAGGTTCACGGACAATGTAGATGAGATCTGGCGGAGACAATGACGTTCTGGGATTTAGAGAAAGAGAGATTCTCACAAACTAGATAGCTTCACAAGTTGCCTCCTCGAGTGGCTACCTCGGGTATTTTTTTCAGCTGATATCCAACAAGAGGCACAAACACGGCAAGCTATCAAACAGGAGGAGGCAGCTCCGGTGACCCCGCAAGCTATCAAACAGGAGGAGGCGGTTGTTGCTGATCCAAAAATGGATCCGAGAATCGGCGATTGTAATACGCAGGGCAGAGACACACAGAACGGTACATCGTGTTATCATGCCTCAGCTGCTCCACCGCAACCACGGATTTGCAGTGTGTCCTTCCCTTCAAGCCATGGCGGCTGTCAGCTGGTCCGTGACGTTTGATAAGCATCGCAAACTCACTGGTGAGTTTCTGTGTTTCTGTTTGTCAACTCTCAACCCCAAGCGCCAGTTAGCCAGCAAGGTATGGATGGGACCTACTCAGGAGAATGAGGGGTGATGGGTCCTTGGTATGGGAAGCCCCGCCGCCCTTAGCTTCGTGGGGGGTTACGTAACGGACTCGAGTAAATGGAATCGTGGACATTCCTGGCGTCATGGTACGGTTTCACAAACTGTCTTGGTTTCGGTGGCATTTTGAACACATTTGTCTATGAACTTTCATCTCGAGTGTCGGAGATGGCTTTCATCGCATATGAGAAAAGTAATGACATGTTCTGGAAGGCCCAGTCGGTCAGTTTCAAAACACCAGAGGGCTTGATCAGCTGCTCAAAGGCGGGGTTGCCAGTACTCACCGATGACGGAGCTGTCTTGGAGAGATGGCTGTTGTGACACAGTGAGCTTATCGTCGAGTGCCGGCTGCGAGTAGTATACGGGAAAAGGTCTTCGATAAGATCGAGAATCGCATGATGAGATGATATCTTGCATTTGGAAGGTCACGGTCATGGTGACCCTCAAGATGTACAGTTCGTTGCGCACTGTCCCGTCCAAGTGAAAGCCGAGAAAGTCAAGGTATAACCCTGGTGAAGAAGCTTAGAAGCTGAAGCAGTGACGTAGTGTCTCTTCAATGATGAATGTGATTGGCTGCTTTTCCGGTCGTTCCTGTCCGATAAGCTTATCGGTTCTCAAACGCACACTGTGCAGCGACCCGGTTGCAGTTCAGGAACCACTGCAGGGCCCCTCGAGGTGATCGTCATCATCCCATCCGCCGTTGTGTTTCGTCTGGTTCAACAGAAACTAGGAGCAACCTAAAGACAAAGCACAATACAACATCTTCCTACACCGACGGCGAGGCTTCTTTTGCAAGCGCACCGCTCTCAGACTCTCTCCTCAAACACTTGATCACCGCTTCGATTCCCGAACTTGTCCTTGAGCTTCTCCGTACCTCCTCCCTTGAAAGATAGAACGTCGCCGATATTCAAAATGGCTCCGAACGGCAACGATAGCAAGGAGATAACGGCGTCACAACTCCCCGACCTGCTCGCCAATGACAACTCGGTCAAACTCGCCGGTGTCGATGTCGACGGTCAGCTGCGCGGCAAGCTTGTATCCAAGAAGAAGTTCCTCTCCATTGCCGAGTCAGGTTTCGGCTTCTGCTCTGTCATCTTCGGGTGGGATATGCACGATCAGACATACATAAAAGAGCTGAAGGTCAGCAACAAGGAAAACGGATACAGAGACATCATTGCTATCCCAGATCTGAACAGCTTCCGGCGCATCCCATGGGAGAACAATGTGCCCTTCTTCTTGATCAGCTTCCATGACCCTGACACCATGGAGCCCGTGTCGGCTTGCCCGCGTGGTCTGCTGAGGAAACAGTTGGCAAAGCTGGGTGAGAAGGGATATGGGGCTATGGCTGGAGGTAGGTACTCTTGGGCAACAAGATATTGCAGAACCGGGGCTAACTAAAGCCACGACAACAGCCGAGTACGAATTCTTCCAGTTCCGAGCGCCGTCAGAAAGTGCTTCCGATTCAACAGCGTCGTACCTGAAAGAGAATCCTCCTCATTCACTACCATCCCTGACTGAGGGCATGTTTGGCTACAGTTTGACACGACCGGTCCACAACAAGGATTACTACTACGATATCTTCAACACATGCGAACAGTTCCAGTGCAACATTGAAGGCTGGCATACCGAGAGTGGACCGGGTGTATTTGAGGCTGCGCTCGAGTTCGGTGAAGTTAAGCAGATGGCCGACCGTGCGAGCTTGTTCAAGTACGCATCATCTCCCCTTTACTTCCCATGTACACACTTTCCAGGTTATTTCTAACACAGGTATCTCAGATATGTTGTCAAGTCGGTGGCCACGAAATACGGAATCACTCCTTGCTTTATGGCCAAGCCCAAGCAAGGCCTCCCTGGAAACAGCGGACATATGCACATATCGATCGTCGACAAAGATGGCAAGAATCTTCTGGCTCGCGAAGAAGCCGATCCCAACGCTCCATATCCCGATGTGGCCTATCTCTCCGACCTGGGCAGACATTTCCTTGCCGGAATCCTCGAAGGTCTACCAGATGTCATGCCCATGGTTGCCCCAACCATCAACAGCTACAAGCGGCTTGTTGAAAACTTCTGGGCACCTGTAACCGTCTCATGGGGTCTGGAGCACCGTGCCGCTTCGATCAGACTTATCGGTCCTCCGGGCTCCAAGGCTGGTGCGACCCGCTTCGAAGTTCGCGTCCCTGGTGCGGATGCCAACCCGTTCTACGTTCTGTCTGCCGTGCTAGCATTGGGCTGGCGCGGTGTAGAGAAGAAGCTTGAGATTCCTTGCCCGCCGCTAGGCAAGGGAGAGCAGGTTGGCGGAGAGACGGATGCCGGTGCTAGGTTGGCCAAGAGTCTGAAGCAGGCCACCGAGCGGTTTATGAGCAAGGATAGTATCGCGAGGGAAGTGTTTGGAGACGAGTTTGTGGACCATTTTGGAGGGACGAGAGAGCATGAGATCCGGCTCTGGGATGAGGCCGTCACGGACTGGTAAGTCACTACACTCCTTTTCTATCGCTGCTTTCATGGATGACAGTTTGAAGACAAGATGCTAACAGTTTGAACAGGGAGATGAAGAGGTATATCGAGACCGTCTAAACTACCGAACGCTTTCCTTTGTTCTAGTCATGAGTCACGACTAATGAACTTTGCGGCTTCCTGTTCTTGGGTTGTAATGCGCTGGAGTCATTTTTGAAGTTGGATAGCTTTATTCGCATCTTTAAACAGTTTAATGCGATACCCAGTTATGTCTTTGATGTTCTTTGGTTCTCCCGGATGGAAGCGCCTTTTTGTTCTATATCTTACACCACTTCGTCCACCATACTCCAGCCCAGCTGCCGAACCTGCCTCGCTTCCTTCCATCCCATCCCATCCCATCCCATCCCATCCCAAACCAGATCAGACCGCCTATACGGGTATATGATTGACCCGATTGGCACCTTCTTTCACCAACAACCACTTGGTCGAGTGGCGTAACGGTCTACCGTCCTAACACCTCAAACACCCCCGAAAAAAATACCTGTCGGTTCGGAAACGATGATGTATATTCAAGTAACCCAAAGAGCAGTTCCACATCGTAGGCCGCGTCCTATATCAAGGATCTGTTAGTATCTGCAGCGACAGAAGAAGGTAATCACAAATAATAATGAAAAAGATTGAGGTGTTTCGACGGTTCCTGAGATGCCACTCGAATGAGCGGTTGTTGGTCTTTTTTTGTATCTTCTTTGTAGCTTTTTGTACTTTCTTCGGAGGTGGATGGGATGAACAGGTTGAGTGGAGGAGGTGGTGCGTTCGAACCACGGTGGTTCTTTTTTTTTCTACCTTTCACGGCAACACTTTCTTTGACGAACTCTACTCGGGTCACTCATTCTTCTAGTTCAAATCAGACTTTGTCAAGCGGCGCCGAGTCAAATTAAGGCTAGCAGTGGTCATGGCTCTCTTTTTTTTGGGTCCCGACTGCGGCATGCAACCCTCAGTCCTCACGCCTCACTTACGGGTGCGGCTTGGATAAGGTAGGACGGCGGCGCGGATGCGAATTGGTGGCGATGGTGATGGCCTAACAAACTCCAGTCTGTCGGTATTTGCGGTCGCACACTCTTTCTGTGTCATGTCGTGTAATGCTCTCAACTTGAAGGAAATCATGGGTCACGGAAGTGGGATTCTATAAAATGAAGGAGGAGTGATTGAGGGTTCCTTAGTTGCCCATTGGTCTAAGTGTCATCCAATATTATGTGTACATACTACCTACATCACAAGTAAAGCAGGCGTTTGTCCTTGGATGTGTGAATGATGTGAATCTTATCTTAAAGTTCTCAGTTAAGTTGCAAAACATAACATGCGAAGGGTAGGTAACATGGAACAGCTTTTTTAGTCGTGACAGTGCATGGTTTAGAGTCTTAGTTGTGAATCTCGCGGCGAGTCGGAAAATGGGCAGATGTTGCTTGTAGGTAAGTGCATTCATTCTAAGACGAATTGTTTCCAAATTTTAGCACCACAAGCGGTAGGTAGTCAGATAATGAAGAGTGAAGAGTGGCCAGGCACCATCCTCCAGAGTAGCATGGTGTTCGTTGTCTTCTTGCTTCTCCCGCGAGTCTCGAAGTCGACGGAGGGAAGGCAAAAGGCCGGGAACACTCTGGAATACCGACTGAGACGAAACTACCTCAAATCACTGTCTGTCTGTCTTAAGGAACCATCCCGAGGGGGCTGTGAGTTGTGACGTTCGAGAAAGGAGTCACGGCATCCATAATGTGTGACGTCGGGTTTTCTTTATGTGTGACACCTAGTGTATCACTCTCACCACTTCTCTCACGACTTCACTTCTCCCGCTATATCTCTGACCAGAGGCGCGCCACTGCCACTGCCTAAGTAGTTGCAGGAGGGTTTTTCTGCTGTTGGTGGTGGTGAGAATGAGCGGATGGTAAGTATAGACCCTGATGTCAGATCATCGGAGTAAGAGTAAGTGTAGCACTACCGAAAGTTCGATAGGACGTCGACTGAGGGTTATGGCGCCGTGATAAGAGTCAAGAACGATGCTTGTCTCTTTGGGGTACGAGCATTGCAACATTGCCCTTGAGAGTCTACAGGCAGGTAGGGCAATGAGCATATTGTGTTATCATTGAGACATTCGTTTCCAACGTGGACGTATAGTTCAGCATTGGAAAGCAAGTCAAGAAAGATGAGGCTTTCCTCATTCCTCATCTTACAACTTTCGTGGGAATCAAGTCAACAAGTAGTCCAAGGTTGTTCGGTGAATCGGCAAGTTCGGTGTATAGAGAATCCCTGTCGTCGTCGTCAAGACCATCATCTTGATCAGCGAGGTATTTTTGGCAGAAGCCGAAGCAAAAGGACGAAGGATTCTCTGCCTTGCTGGGCTACAGGGCTACCATTACGGGCAGGAGAAGGGGAGAAAGGGCTTGGAAGGCTAATTTCCCCCAATAGCGGCTGCCTGCTGCGGCTGGGAAAGGATGATTGTGATGCCGTTTTTTGAGCCACACATCGTCAGCACTAAAAAAGGGCGGACTGGTGAGAGTGGGCGGAAAATAGCCAACCGAAGAGAAGGAAATCATGAAAAAGCTAGAAGGGGGGAGGGGTGTTGTCAGAAACTTCTGAAGGAATCCTCTTCTTTTTCTTTTCCCCTCTCTGACACACCATCTGTCACCAATGGCTTTTGCGAGATTCTGCATTTTGTCCGATCCAAGATGCGATAACCGCTCTTTTGTAGCAGCGCATGTTGGATACCGGCTAGCACCCGTTCAGCGGTCTGCAGCTGAAAGATGGATGATGTAGATTTGAAGACCGGTTCTGGATATTTCCAAGCAATAACGCACCTGAATGCGCGAAGTTGTGCAAAGATGGGAAATGTTGCGGGAGTTGAAAAGCGGTGCCGTGGTTGTGCACAAAGTTTCGGATTTTGGATGCAACGATGGACCCTGATCGAGGGACCCACATTTTCATTGGCGCCCAAGCTCCGATTCTTGGCAGTCTTACGAGTGGAACCCTCTACGGCAGCGCCAAGCCCATGGTCAACTTTCTCTCTTTTTCTTCTGCAACGACACTCCGTCGAGGGACTCGCCCAATGATCAACCCCAACAATATCGATAACGTTTTGGAACCCCAGACATCTCGGCGAGTTCTATCAACTTTACCAGAGTTCACAAGAGAAATCCAGGCGGTGATTCCAGGTCCTGACTCTTGATGGACTTGACAGACAACCGCGACTCAACGCGCTTGACGCGCTCTCCTACTTGTCCTCGCAGTAATGTCCATACCTAGCCGCGGGAATTAAGCCTTTTTATGGGGAGGGATTACTGAGCGCCCAAGACGATCGATTACACCTATACCAAAACCATTATCGCAATCAACATGGAACCATAGCTGCTTATCATGAGTCACCTCTCTGACCACTACCCAGATGACGCCATATGTTCGCCTTTGTGTACTTGGACCGAAGGGCCTCACGGGCATGCGAAGAGTAGCAGGTAGATGTCTACCTCCGGCTTTCTTCAACTGAGACCTCGGGCAAGTTCAGAAGTTCTCATCTCTTTTCAGCCTCACTTCACCGGGCTGAACAGCATGCGGCGCTTATCTCAAAGGTAGAAAGGCTGCCTCTACCAAGTTATGCTCGCTCGACGACGATTGGCGGCTTGACCGGCATGGCGTTGGGTAGCTTCACTGTGCCGCATGGCAACTCGATCGCAACTGGTCCCATTCCAGTACATTTCCCCTTTGGGTCATGTCCGGCTATCTGATGTTACTGTCACGCTTGTTTAATTAAGGTTTTCCCCAGACCGTTCACTCCACGATACAATGACAAAAGGAGATAAAAACTGCGACCACCCCCCTATCACGGCATTGCCCACTGGCACGGGTGCAACGCTTATCTCTCCCGCCTCCATACAAGTTGGTGGCTGATCAAGATTCGCTGACATGAGATGCTTCATGCTTGACGGGGCTGGAGACACTGGGATTAGCACCCCCAAGTAGATCTTCTCCGGCTTTCTCTGGCAGTGCCCCCTTCTCGTCAACTTCTCCAACGGTGAATCCAAGATCCCGCTTCCCGGGTCCGGTAGCAATCTTGCAACTCCCGAGCGGCCTGCCCGCGCCCCCTGCTAGGGAAAAGCCAAATGGGTGGATTCGCGTGTCCGAAGCGCTGCATACCGGATGGATTTCACCATCCATGAGTGGCTCGTACGAACCACATGAACAACTCACAACGTGTGGTTGAGTTCTACAACAGTCCTTGGACCATCGGATACCGTCCATTTTGGTGCTACACGACATGGCAGTGAAGGATAATTGCATTACCAATGCCGCCACGGAGTCGCCATGCCATACATACGTTCGAGGTTGTGGTGAACTCGGGCATTGGGTCTTCTTGATCGAGACTTCAGTCAAGATCAAGCCAGTCTACAGGCGGAACTATGCACATTGGATGCCTGAATCCAATTCTGAAGACTTGGTCAAGATCACAACTTATATCCAGTAAATTCCGAAGGGATCTGGAGGATCACCAGTCCATCCGAATCCTTCGTCTGCTTGGCCAAGCGCTCGCGAACAGGGGTCCTGACGACGCTAAGACGTGTGGGTCTCTTCATTTTCTCCATTCTTTTTTTCTCTGGAGCAGCTGCTGTTTGGATGGGCGTCAATCTAACACAGCCCTACGAGCCCCGATACGAGTCCCGAATTGTTACTGGCCAGCTGCTACGAGGACAAACGCAGTCTCACCACCTTTGACACCTTTGCCCTACGGGGAGGCTAGGTTATCCAGTACCAGTGAGAATTCACCAGCCACGTTCGGCTCATTGGCTCGGGCATGCTGTTGAGTGTTGACATCTCGGATCAAAGCTTCTCTTCCTTCGCCTCTTGAGTTCAACCAAAGAGCGTCAGGCCTTGACCCTCACCGTATCCACTCATCAATCCCAATGCGCAAAGGCTGTGCCCAACCTACCTGGTGGGTCGCTCCATGCTGACGGGACTCCTCGTTTCTAAACCCGAATAGGCCAACGGAGAATAAGATCTTTTTGCCCATGGCTATCCTCAAGCTTCCAGCTTCGCCCGTAGTTCTGGTGGGCGGAGCACCGATTGGGTTTAGTCAAGCTCTATTTTCTGACCACAGGCACCAAGATCCGCACCCTGTCTTCTCGACATCCATGCTCAAGAGATCTCTTGGTGGCTCTGTTACCCCCCATGTTTGGACCGTAGCTCCATCTTATCGTGGACTTGCACCTCGAATAAATACATTTCACGGCCCAACCTTTGCTTCCATCTTCCTCTTTTCCGCCCCTAGCATCACACTGTTGGTCACTTGTTGACTGTTCGATACCCGCTTGAGATCTGCTTTGGGCAGGGTCAAGCTTCTCTTGTGTTCGCGACTTTCTCTCACAAGCCTTTCCTCCTTACTCTCTAATCGTTTTTTTCCTATCTGAAAAGCTCCTCATTTCACCCGCCCTCGTGGGCGCGATACTCTACACATCATGGCGGCGGTTCTTCTCACACTCGTCCTGGCGACCTTGGTACAAGGTCTCCGGTACGATCCAGACTACGTCGACTACAACCTTAATCAGAATAAGGACGCCGTGAACCCGTTGGACTACTCCGCGCCAAAACGAGATAACTACACAGCGTCCCCAAAGGACTGGCAATTTCCCTTCTACACGCTTTTCCTCGACAGGTTTGCCAACGGCGACCCTACCAATGACAATATCAACGGCACTGTCTATGAGCAAGATCCTACAAGCAACCAGCTGCGGCATGGAGGCGATGTTCAGGGTATCATTGACAGCCTGGACTATATCCAGGGCATGGGAATGAAGGTAAGTGGAAGGAGATGGTAATGGGAATGGCAGTTATACTTATTTTGACACAGGCTATCTACATTGCTGGTTCACCATTTATTAACCTGCCTTGGGGTGTTGACTCCTACTCGGTAAGTGGTCAAGATCCAAAAAGGATCGGGCTCATGGTTTTTCTAACAGTGCCATAGCCCATTGATTTGACTCTCTTGGACATGCATTATGGCACGATCAAGGACTGGCAACGCATGGTGGACGAGATTCACAAGCGTGATATGTATGTCATGATTGACCACACATTCTCGACGTAAGTTTCAAACACCTCCATCCGATTTCCCTGGCAAATGGCTTACAGTGAACTCAGTATGAGCGACCTTCTGGCCTTCAACGGCTTCGAGAACGAAACCGCCCCCTTCACCCTCCAGGAACACAAGGTGCACTACAAGGGTAACCGAGAGTATCTCGACTTTGCGCCATCCAACGAATACAAGGACAAATGCGAGTATCCCAGATTTTGGGATGAAACGGGAATGCCTGTTGGAGAGGACGTCACCAGCCAGCTTAAAGGTTGCTACGACAGTGATTTCGACCAGTACGGCGACATGGAAGCCTTCGGTGTCCATCCGGACTGGCAACGTTCCTTGGCCAAGTTCGCTAGTGTCCAGGATCGGTTGAGGGAATGGGTACCGTCTGTTCGCCAACGCATCGAGTTATTCTCCTGTCTTTCGATCAGGGTGCTTGACGTTGACGGGTTCCGCTTCGATAAGGCCACACAAGTCACGGTTGATGCTATGGCCGAGCATAACGAAGCCGTCCGCAAGTGTGCCAAAGAACACAACAAAGACAACTTCTTCATGCCCGGCGAAATCACCGGTGGCAACGGCTACGGTGCGATATATATCGGCAGAGGACGGCAAGGGGACCAGAGGCCGAGTTTTCCCCAAGTCATGAATCTGACGACCAAAGAGCTGAGCAAGAACAACAGCCTGGTTATCCGCGACGAGGGCAAAAACGGCCTCGACGCTGCTGCTTTCCATTATTCGGCATACCGCTTTCTTACTAGATTTCTCGGTATGAGCGGAAACTTGGAAGCCGGTTATGACCTGCCGCTCAACTGGGTTCAGATGTGGAACCAGATGATCCTCACCAACGATTTCGTCAACCCTAATACTGGCGTGTTCGACCCACGGCACATGTACGGAACCATGAATCAGGACGTTTTCCGGTGGTCTGGCATCAAGCAGGGTACACAGAGGATGCTTCTCGGTCTGTTCATTATGACTCTGCACATGCCCGGTATTCCGTTGGTCTTCTATGGCGAGGAGCAGGAATTCTACGTTCTTGACAGTACGGCGGACAACTACCTTTTTGGGCGACAGGCGTTCTCGCCTACCCCCGGTTGGATGCTTCATGGCTGCCATGCCGGAAACAGTACACAGTACATTGGCTGGCCCATTGAATCAGCAAGAACCGGATGCAACGACCCCAAGGTTGCGCTGGATCATCGTGACCCATCGGCCCCGGTCCGCAACATCATGAAGTCGATGTACCACATGCGCGAGAAGTATGAGACTTTCCGTGAAGCATGGCTCCTGCAAACCCTTAGTTCGAAGATTAGGACTGTGACGCTCGAAGGTAGCACCACAAGCACCGAGTTCGGAATTTGGTCCGTTGCACGCGCATTTTATCCTGGGGTTCAAAAGGAATTATATCCAGCTGAACCCGTCTGGCTTGTTTATCACAACGAGGAAAAGGAAACCGAGTATACATTCGACTGCTCCAAGAAGGACAAGGACTTCGTCTCTCCATTCGATGCTGGAGCGACGATCAAGAACTTGTTCTACCCATATGACGAGATCAAACTGGAGAAATCCTCTCAGAGTTTAGGATTCGCTAATTCCCATGCTGTGAGCGGCTGCCTCAGCAATGTCACTATGGCACCCTTCGAATTCCGAGCCTACGTACTCAAGGATGATTGGGAGTCGCCCCCGCCTATGATCACCAAGTTCACTCCTGGCCATGACGCTTCTGTCGAGTCTCATGGAGACGGAATGGTCAATATCACACTGGAGTTCTCGGAGGAAATGGACTGTGAGGAGGTCTTCAAGTCGATCTCCTTCAACTCGACAACCGAAGAGAAGGCCGATATCAAGATCGATAAACACCAGTGCGAAAATATCAAGGCCAGCTTCATCGTCGAATACGTCGGCGCCATCCCCTCGACCTGGAGGTTCAACGCCACCTTGTCAAACGTCAAGGACGGAATTCACAGAATCACCGTGAAGGGTCCCATGTCCGGTCGCAATGTCAGCACGGGCGCCACTGATCACTTCCTCCTCCGCGTCGGTTCATCCAACAACCCGGTTGTTTATCCCATGAACGCCAACTATTCGAAGACGCTAGTGACGAAAGAGGGCAGTGATCTCTTCGTCAACCACGCCGCGGCTGGTGCCGATAAGTGGCGCTATTCGACCAACTGGGGCTCTACCTGGAGCAACTGGACCGAGTACAAGGGAGGCAAGGAGAAAATTGACAAGCTGGATTGGGTTGGAACCAAGAGACAGGAATGGGATGGTGACCATGTCATGGTTCAGTACTGGTCCAAGCTGCTGGGTAGCGCCTCGTTCGTCCAGTCTGGTGACAGCAAAGACACCAAGGCGCGCCGCTTCCCGCATCTTTTCGCCCAAGGTCTCTTTAACAAGTTCGGCTTCGATGCTGGTGTCAAGAATGAGCTGAAGCAGGTTGGCGACGGGCTGTGGGAGGGTCACGTGATGGATGAGTGGCCTACATACTTCCAGCTTAATGTATGGGGCATGAATCCCGACCAGAAGCCTGACGCCGGTTGGGTGCTTGGCGATGTGGATGGAGATGGGGTCCTTGATCGTATGCCGCCTACATCTTTGGCAATGAACGTGATCAACGCTACGGAACCGCCACCGATGCCTGCGCTCTCCTGGAAGCTTGTCTTCAACGATGCGCTGCTCACTTTCCGCATGGAGCCCCAGGGAAACATGTGGATTCAGATCATCATGTTCATCCTGCTGGCTTCACTCCCCATTGTTGGCGGTCTCACTGCCGTCTGGATTTTCATGGGCTCCTTCTACAAGGTCAAGGTCAACAAGGTCGGCTTCAAGCGCCGCGGTCGCTCACCTCTACGCGACATTGGCAAGCGCATCAGCAGTACCGTTTCCTTCGAGAATTTCCGTCACAAGGACGTGGGCGATACGGAGCTCGCTGTCGTCCCTGGCAAGCGCAGAAAGGTCATCATTGCCACCATGGAATACAATATCGACGACTGGAACATCAAGATCAAGATTGGCGGTCTCGGCGTCATGGCCCAGCTCATGGGCAAGGCGCTGGAGCACCAAGACCTAATCTGGGTTGTGCCCTGCGTCGGTGGCATCGACTACCCGATCGACCAGCGCGCTGAGCCAATGTACGTGCCCATCATGGGCAAGGAGTACGAAATCGAAGTGCAGTACCACCAGGTTCAGAATATCACGTACGTGCTGCTCGACGCGCCCATCTTCCGCACCCAGTCCAAGGCCGACCCCTACCCGCCGCGCATGGACGACATGGACTCGGCCATCTACTATGCTGCTTGGAACTACTGCATTGCTGAGGCCATTCGTCGGTTTAACCCGGACATGTACCACATCAACGATTATCACGGTGCGGCGGCGCCGTTGTATCTGCTTCCTGAACGCACCATCCCTTGCGCTCTTTCTCTTCACAATGCTGAGTTCCAAGGCATGTGGCCTATGCGCACGCCTGAGGAGTCTAAGGAGGTGTGCGAGGTGTTCAACCTGGATCCGGAAGTCGTAAAGGAGTATGTTCAGTTCGGATCGGTCTTCAACCTCCTCCACGCCGGAGCAAGCTATCTGCGTGTCCACCAAAAGGGCTTTGGTGCCGTGGGCGTCTCGAAGAAGTATGGCGACCGCTCTTACGCCCGCTACCCTATCTTCTGGGGTCTGTCCAAGATCGGCCAGCTGCCTAATCCTGACCCGAGCGACACGGCCGAGTGGAGCAGAGACGAGCAGGTCCAGGAGAAGGACGTCGTTGTCGATCTCGAGGCCGAGGCCAAGCGTGGTGATCTCAGAAGACAGGCTCAGGAGTGGGCTGGATTGGAAGTCAACCCGGATGCGGAGCTCTTCGTCTTCGTCGGCAGATGGTCGCTCCAGAAGGGCGTCGATCTTATCGCTGACATTTTCCCGTCCATCCTGGAGAAATATCCTACCACCCAGCTCATTTGCGTCGGCCCGGTTATCGATCTGTATGGCAAGTTCGCGGCGCTCAAATTGGCAAAGCTCATGGAGAAGTATCCCAAGCGCGTTTACAGCAAGCCCGAGTTTACCGCCCTGCCTCCTTGTATTTTCAGCGGCGCTGAATTTGCTTTGATTCCCTCTCGCGACGAACCGTTTGGTCTGGTTGCTGTTGAGTTTGGTCGCAAGGGCGCGCTCGGCGTTGGTGCCCGCGTCGGTGGCCTTGGACAGATGCCTGGTTTCTGGTACACGATCGAGTCGACCGCTCCTCAGCATCTTATTCAGCAATTCCGTGGAGCCATTGTCGGCGCTTTGGAATGCAAGAAGAAGAACCGTCAGATGATGAGAGCCTGGAGTGCTAAGCAACGTTTCCCTGTCGCTCAATGGGTTGAGGACCTAGATACGCTTCAGACCGAGGCTATTCGCATTCATCACAAGGAAGCCAAGAAGCGGAAGAGAGTCTCCAGTGGCTCCTTGCTCACGGTTCCTTCCAATATTGATCTTAACGGCAATAATACCCAGCGCGATTACTTTGATGATGCAGTCTCGACTCCTGCGGGCGCACGATCCCGAGCGGCATCCACTTCTTCGACTCCGGGGCCTCAAGACAGTGCAACACATCACAGACGAACCCCCTCCAACCCCTTTGATGATGACATCCCTAGCATTGCCGCGTCCCCGCCTCCTGGGGCTCCCGGATCTCCTCCTACCGTTAACGTGTATCATTCCGACCATGATGGTGAAGATGGAGCCGATGAACCCCTCATGCCTCCCCTCATGCCTCCGAACCCCCTATTCCTTAACCCGTCCGCGAGTTCGTCAGTTACGGATGTCCCCTCTATCGCAGGTAATGCCTTCGGCCAAGCGGGTGACCGCGGCAGTGTCGACACCTTCGCGATGCGCATGATGTCTCCCGATGGCTCCGAGACCCGTCCTCAAGCCTTTGGTATGCTCAACCCACAAGCTCGTCCCGGTGCTTCAGGTCTCTACCAAGCCCGCAACCGCAACAGCTCGCGTCTCTCTGTCATTGATGTCGTTGGTGACAGGCAGGACTTCCGCTTGCAGAAGGTTGATCCCTTCTTCACTGATGCGAATGGCCAGTATTACCGCGAGTTCGAGAGCAAGCTCAACGGCCTCACGGCAAAGAACTCGGAAACTGAACTCTGTATCGAGGACTACCTCAAGGAAAGCGAAAAGGAGTGGTTCAAGCAATTCAGAAACGCCAAACTGGGCCGTAGCCGCAGTCCGAGCCGCTCTCGGAGCCCCATGCCAGGCTTGAAGATCAAGAAGACCAGACACGCGAGCATTGCCAGCGTCCAGAGCATTTCGCCTTCCGAAGACGGGTCACTCAGTAACGAGGAACGCAACAACAACAACAATGAGGGTGTCGGTCACCATCGCGACGACCAATTCCTGCTCGGCGAAGGGTACAGGCCGCCCACTGGCTTAAAGAAGCTGCTCTCCATCCGCCTCGGCGACTGGCCTATCTACTCCTTCATCATCGCCCTTGGCCAGATTCTCGCTGCCAACACGTATCAGATCGTTCTTCTCGCTGGCGAATCCTCACAAACGACTACGTCACTTTATATCGTTGCGGGCACGTATGCCCTCGGCTCCCTTCTCTGGTGGTTCATGTTCCGCCGCCTCCCGGCCCTGTACTCGCTCTCGCTGCCCTGGCTCTTCTATGGTCTGGCATTCATGCTTCTGGGCGTAACGCCGTTCATGCCTGAACACGTCCGTTTCCCAGTTCAGAATACTGCGTCGGCATTGTACGCCGCTGGTGCATCAAGCGGATCCTTGTTCTTTGCCATGAACTTTGGTGATGAAGGTAAGACTTCTTTTCTCCCGGTATCCTCCAAGAAAATGTACCCATGCTAACATGTCCTTCAGGTGGCGTCCCCATAATGACCTGGATCTTCCGCGCCGCCATCATCCAAGGCATCCAACAAGTCTACGTCCTCGCCCTCTGGTACTGGGGCAGTCTTCTCACCGCGCAAACCCCCACCGGTTCTCCCCACGTCGGTGTCTGGATCGCCAACAAAGTCCCCGTGGTCCTCGTCATCACCGTCCCCATCGCCCTCATCCTCTGGTCCCTCGGCGTAATCTCCTTCATCGGTCTACCCGATTACTACCGCCAACAACCCGACACGATCCCCTCCTTCTACAAATCTCTCCTGCGCCGCCACATCGTGCCCTGGTTTTTGTTGATGGTCGTCATCCAGAACTACTTCCTCTCGGCCCCCTACGGGCGCACCTGGGAGTTTTTGTTTTACTCGAGGGCCGTCCCCGGCTGGGCCATCTTGCTTCTCGCCATCGGCTTCTTCGTCGGCCTCTGGTGCTTGCTGCTCTGGCTATTCGCCTACTTCACCAAAACCCACCCGTGGATCGTCCCGCTCTTCGCCATCGGCTTGGGAGCCCCGCGCTGGGCGCAGATGTTGTGGGCCACCAGCGGAATCGGGCTCTATCTCCCCTGGTGCGGCTCGGTTGCTCTTTCAGCGATCATCTCCCGCTGCTTGTGGCTGTGGTTAGGGCTCCTGGATACGGTGCAGGGTGTCGGACTGGGTATGGTTTTGTTGCTGACGCTCACGCGGCAGCATGTGGCTGCCACGCTTATCGGGGCGCAGTTTTTGGGGGCGGTGTTTACCATGTTGGCGAGGGCGACGGCGCCGGATAAGGATGGGCCGGGAGATGTCTTCCCGGATTTTAGTGGCGGGGCAATGCCCGGGTTGGGGAGGCCGTGGTTTTGGGTTGTGTTGGGACTGCAGTTGGTGTTGCCCGTGGGGTTCTTCAAGTTCTTTAGGAAGGAGCAGGTTGCTAAGCCTTGAGTGTGTGTGGATGTATGTCAAAGTGAAGAAGATGAAGAAGAAGGAGAAGGGATGAAGGGGAATGAATGAATGAATGGGGTTGTTGGGGTGAAACTGAATGACGGGAAGGAAAAGAGATATGATACGATACGGTGGGATTCGATTGGATTGGATTTTACAAACTACTAACGACTGGACTGGATTGGATGTAACGGAAGTATGGCTAAAAGGGTGTCTCGTTGGATGAAATTGTTTTGATATCCTTTGTTTGAACAAGTATTTTTCGTTTGGTTATATATACCTTGGCATATACCCCCCCTTCCCAGTCACTAAAGGATTTTGGCTCGGAGGACTAGGTGTTTTTGAGCGCCTTCAATCTTTAAGGCTTACTTACTAGCTGCTCCAAAGTTTCCTCCTCTTTATGCGTTTGTGAAACCTGCCTGTCCCAACAGTTTGAGAAGAGAGTGGCAAGATGGATGGATGGAGGAGGAAGGTTGGATGGACAGCCTTCACATCGGTAACAATAGACTGAGTGACCTGCCAGCGTCGCATTACCTAGTTTATAGACACTACAGTTGCTAGAGAATATCATGTTAAGCGGGTTTAGCTCAGTTGGGAGAGCGTCAGACTGAAGTCCACTTCACTCATATATCTGAAGGTCGTGTGTTCGATCCACACAAACCGCACTTAACTTTCTTTTTTTCCTTCCCTGGTAAAGGTAAAAAAACATGTTGATGTTGGAACACCTCTTTCTTTCTTTATTTTCTTCTTTTTTCTCCCAGTCGGTAGTGGTCGGAAGCTTAGAACGAACGGCTCGTTAATCTTGATTACAACATCTATCTCCAACCCGGATCGCCAGCATGGTTGGTTGTATGTAACTAACGTGCGTGTAAGTGATTGTTATCTCATTCATTGACTTGTAAACGCAAAAAAATCGGATTCGGACTCTACCTTCCTTCAATGTTGGTTGGTGCCTGTCTTTGATGGTGGTCTAGATCGTTGCTGCTTTCACACGCTTCGCTTCGCAAATACTCTTTCATGTTGAATATCAATGGGGACCGCTGTCTAAGGTTGCCAAATTCGCAACAATCAATTCGCTGTCTAAGGTATAAATCTTTCCGTATCACAAACTCCTTATCCACCATCATCTATACACGATCAACCTCAAGCCTCAAAAACCAACACCACACCATCATCACCAGCAGTAACAACCCTCTCGCCCGTCTCCCCCTGCACGAAGCCCAAAACACCACCGCCCTCTCCACCAGCATGTCCCCTCCACTCCTTCATCAACCCGCTCACCGCCGCGCCGCCCTGCATCGTCTGCTGAGTTGCCGTCGCGCCACGCAGATCCCATCTCCTGACCACACCGTCCAATCCGCAGCTCGTCAAAAGCCACCCGTGCGTGCCGGGCTGCGAAGTCGCGCTCTTGACAAAGTCCACCTTGACGACCGACTCGCCCTCGTGCGCGCCGCGGATGTGCTTGCGCACCGCGAACGAGCGCGCACTGTCGTACACGGCGATGCTGCCGTCTACTGAGCCCGCTGCCAAAAGGGTGTTCGGAAGGGGGGAGAAGGCGAGGGTCTCGATGCCGTCGCCTTGCACGGCGAGGGAGGCGAGGATAGCGCCTGCTTGGGCTGAGGGCTCGGCGCCCGCGCCGGAGGCGGAAGGACGTTGTGAGGGAGCGGGCATGCGACGGCCGGCGGGGCCGCGGATGGCGGGGGCGGGGCGGGAGGCTGTTGGCTTTGTTTGTTGAGGCTGCTCGGAAAGGCGCGGCAAGCCGACGATCTTGATGTTACCGCCTGCGCCGCCGGCGGCGACGAAGTTGCCCGAGGGCGAGATGGCGACCGAGTACAGGCCGCCTTCGACGGCGAAGCGCTGGTCGGCTTCGGTGAGCGAGACGACGGTCTGGCCGTTGTCGGTGACGAGGTTCTTGGCGGCGGCGACGCCCCAGACGTCGAAGACGTGCATGGATGCGTCCTCAGAGACCGTGGCCAGCAGATTGCCGTCGGCCGACCAGGCGCCCGCCGTGCAAGGGCCTGTGTGCAGGAAGTAGGACTGGATGATCTGGATCGGGGAGGCAGAGTCGGTAGGGTCGATGGTGAAGACCCACACGGAGCCGTCGGAGGCGCCGAGGGCGAGGGTGTTAGGGAAGTCGGCGGATGGGCAGGGAAGAAGCCAGTTGATCTCTTCGGTCTCTTGCGACTCAGCGAGGAACTGGAACTGGAACTGGTTGTTGCCCGTGCCAACGGCGTACACGCGTAACCGGCCGTCCATGCCGGCGCTAGCGAGGAATTCGCCCTTGGGTAGTGTGAAGGCGAGAGCGTTGATGCTGTCGGTGTGCCCGTCGATCTCGAAGATGGGGGTGAGCTGGGGGTTCTGCTGTTGGCCAGCGCTCGGGTCGGACTGGAAGCTGGGAGGGAGGACGGGGCGTGAGACGGCGGCGGAGGTGTCGAACACGTAGCCCTTGCCGGGCGCGTCGTCGGCTTCGCCTTCGGAACCGCCGGTCGCGATCAGCTGTGGGTAGATGGGGTGTTGCGCAATGGCGAAGACGGAGTCCTTGTGGGCGTCAAAGTAGGCGATGCTGTCGTTGTGTAGGAGGATCTCCTCGTCGCCTTCACCCATCTCGTGGTCTTCGTCGTCAGAGTCCATGGCGACGTCACCCTCGGCGTCGTCACCCTCAAAAACCTCGTCGATTTCATCCCCCTGGATAATCTCGTCCTCGTCGTGCATATCGTTGTCCTGGTGATCCTGGTGGTTAGGATCTTGGGGGTCTTGCGGGAACGGCATGGTGGAATGTGTGGTTTGGCGCAAGAGTTATTTCTGGTAGATTGATGAGATCGGAGGTGTATGAGGACGAATTGGCGAGGTCCAAGGAAGAAAAAGGGTATATGCAGTGCTGAAGTTGGTGAGACTTTGCGATCGCGGGCAACAGGCCTCTTCGTTATCGCGGATATAAGGAGGGGCGGCTGAATAATTTTTTGCTTGATAAGCTTCGATAAAATCTGGAATCGCGGGGTTCCAGGGGCTTCCTCTTGGCATGTCCAGGGATCCCTGGTCAGTGCTGATCGCTGACATAATCGCCAAATTCACGGCGGATGAACTCCTCGAGCTTGGACTCCGACACTGGACTTTTCCTTCACGATGGCATCACATCAATGCCCTGGATGTTTTGGATCTTTGAAGGCTCTCAGTAAACATCTTGGCGAAGCAATCGAATCATTTTCCAACACATCGAAATTTCCCATAACCGGCCATCATGGCGTCCAACGTG
The DNA here is from genome assembly GCF_033439725.1 of Neurospora tetraspora. Classification (NCBI taxonomy): domain Eukaryota; kingdom Fungi; phylum Ascomycota; class Sordariomycetes; order Sordariales; family Sordariaceae; genus Neurospora; species Neurospora tetraspora. The sequence continues at coordinate 1,117,075 of NW_026944383.1, forward strand.
CATAGCACCTCATCTTCAACACCTGTTTGATGGGGCAGCCACGGAAATGTGAATAGCTTCACTTCTTGTGATTCCCTTAGGCGGCGGTTAATACCTTTGGCCGTTCGTGTCACTCGATACTTTTTCTGGTTATGAACGCGGCGGCGTAGAGTGGTGGAAGCTCGACCTGCCTTTGGCATCAGCGGCCTCCGACAAATCGCACCTCGCTGGGAACGATGGGTCCTCGTGAGGGTGAACGACAAACAAGCTGTTTGTTTGTATGATCGCAGAGAAAAACTGCCTTCAGATCTACACATGGCCGTCTCTCAGTATCGACCGCGCATAATTTGAGCCAGGACCATTTTACCGTTGAGAACTGACCCTTTCTCCTGACGGAGGGGGGAAGTGACGTCAAACTTGTCAATGCGACGGATCATAACCACATCACCCGAAAACCACACAAGCAAAAGTAGCACAGCTTTGCCGGTTGCTGTAAGCTGAGAGTATTTCTATCTCACGGCTGCGTGGTAGTGACGCGTCTGCTGTCCAGCACTGGCCTCCTTTTGCTAAATACGAGCTCTCCGAAGAGTAGTTCCGGAACATGCTTCCTTCTCCTCCTAGTTGTGTTGTCTCAAGGAGAGTTTTCTTCCTCCTACAAGCTGCCCGTAGAGGTTCTCTATCTCGTCTTGTCCATCATATCCCTATCAAGAAACCAAAGAGGTTCTGTTCATCACGACAACATCATCTAGACGGAACTCATCATTTGCACTTGCACCGACATCCATCATGAGCCAGCCAGTAGACATCCCCAAGGAGCAATGGGCGCAGGTCTATGAGAAGGATGGCGGTACGTCTTCTTCTTCTTCTTCTCTCCATCATCCAATTGAATGGACTTTCGTGTGTTATACCATCCATACTAACACCATAAACGCAGTATCGACCCTCAAGAAAATCCCCGTGCCCGAACCCGGCCACGACCAAGTCCTCGTCAACATCAAGTATTCCGGCGTCTGCCACACCGACCTGCATGCGCTCAACAACGACTGGCCGCTGCCGCGCAAGACCCCTCTGGTCGGCGGCCACGAGGGGGCCGGCATTGTAGTCAAAAAGGGCTCGCTAGTAACCAACGTCGAAATCGGCGACAAGGTCGGCGTCAAGTGGCTCATGGCCACCTGTTTCCACTGCACCTTTTGCCAGCAAGCCCAAGAGTCGCTGTGCCCGAGGGCGCAGCTGTCGGGGTACACCGTCGACGGCACCTTCCAGCAGTACTGCGTCGCGAACGCGGCGCACCTGGCCCGCTTCCCGCCGCACACCGACCTGGCCGGCGTCGCGCCCATCATGTGCGCCGGGCTGACGGTGTACAAGGGCCTGAAAGAATCCGAGACGCGGCCGGGCCAGTACGTGGCGATTGTCGGTGCCGGGGGCGGGCTGGGCACGATCGGGATCCAGTACGCGCACGCGATGGGGCTGAACGTGATCGCCATCGATGGCGGCAAGGAAAAGGGCGAGGCGTGCAAGAAGTTGGGCGCGGAGACGTTCATCGATTTCAGGGAGTCCAAGGACCTGGTGGCTGATGTCCGCAAGGCCACGTCGGATGGGCTGGGACCGCATGGCGTGATTTTGCTGGCGCCGCAGGAGCAGCCGTTCCAGCAGGCCGCGGGCTATGTGCGGTCGCATGGCACCGTGGTCTGTATTGGAATGCCGGCGGGCGCCAGGGTGAGCATGCCGGTGTTTGATACGGTGATTAGGATGATCAAGGTTAAAGGGTCGTATGTGGGCAATAGGGAGGATACGGCCGAGGCGGTTGATTTCTTCATCAGGGGTATGATTCATGCGCCGTATAAGGTGGTTGGGCTGAGTGAGATTGAGAGCATTTTCGATGCCATGAGGGAGAATAGGGTTATTGGAAGATATGTGATGGATATGAGCAAGTGATGGGACATCATGGCGCTTTCTGAGTTATCAACTCCGCGCAGTGGCTCATAAAAAATACAGTTCTGAGACTCTCCGACCCGCCTTCTCGCTTTCTGTCAAGATTACCAGGTTTACTTTGACGCAACTTGTTTTCTCGGATGTGTGACCAAACTGTCCCGTCGACATTGCACATAGTGAAGAGTTATCTCTGAAGCCCGTGAAAGCAACGATGATCTGAACTCAGAAATCTATAAGCTCTTTCTTGTATATACAGTAGTCCCTTCCCTCTGTCTTTTTTCTCTTCGTAATCCAAGGCAGTTGATGCTCAGCCAGCATGTAAATGCACCAACCCACGCTATCTAATGTCTTTTTCCCTCCTTTATTTTATCCCTTCCTATAAAAACCCAAGCAAGCCAAGCCTAGATTAGATCCTGTTGAACTCCTTTTTTCTAGACCCCCCTAATCCGTTTTCATTACAGTGTTGAAAGTACGTGTTAAACGTAAGCCGTAAAAAACATGGAAGCGCCGCTCACCCCTGAGTGGTTGAAATTACATCGGGCTACTCGTGTGTGCTAGCCTCCGGGTATATTGTTGAAAACTGAAAATCTGAAACCTGATCACCTTCCCGTCTCTTTTCTCCCACCTGCAAAGTCAAAAGCTGACCTATTGCTCACTGCTCCTGGATGGAGGACTGGTTGCCACCGGTGGTGTCCTCAACCGGAGGGCAGGTACAGAAGAGGTTCAGATCACCGTAGGCTGTAAAAGATGGGTTGTTAGTCACTGCTCCAATACAAAAAAAGGGATTGTTGCACATCACTTACTGTCGTTAACACGGGCAACGCTAGGCCAGAACTTCTTCTCCCTCAACCACGCCAGCGGGTAAGCAGCCTTCTCACGGCTATAAGGCCTATCCCACTTGTTTCCGGCCTCGCCATCGCCGCCAATGATGTCGGAGATGGGGTGAGGAGACATCTTCAAGACGTTACCCTCACGGGGCTGCTTGCCCTCCTCGACCTCACGGATCTCCTCGCGGATGGCGATCAAGGCGTCAACGAAACGGTCGAGCTCCTCCTTGGACTCGGACTCGGTAGGCTCGATCATGAGCGTGTTGGCGACGGGCCAGCTCATAGTGGGAGCGTGGAAGCCGTAATCCTGCAGACGCTTGGCGATGTCGATGGCCTGGATTCCGGAAGTCTTCTCGAACGGACGGGCGTCGATGATGAACTCGTGGGCGCAACGGCCGTGCTCGTTGGTGTACAAGATGGGGTAGTGATCCTTCAGACGGCTGAGGAGGTAGTTGGCGTTGAGCAGGGTGACCTGGGTAGCCTTCTTGAGACCAGCACCGCCTGTTTCCAGAGGTTAGCAAACACATTCACAAATGACACTGACACAGTTCCAAGGACTGGAGGACTTACCCATGAGAGCGTTATAGGACCAGCTGATGGGCAAAATGCTGGCACTGCCGTAGCTCGCACTGCTAACGGGCAAGTTGAGCTCGGTATTCGACATGGTCTTGGTGGTGGGCAAGAAGCTGGCAAGGTGATCCTTGACGCAGATGGGACCAACACCAGGACCGCCACCGCCGTGGGGAATACAGAAAGTCTTGTGCAAGTTCAAGTGGCAGACGTCGGCACCGATCTCTCCAGGAGAGCAGAGACCGACCTGGGCGTTCATGTTCGCGCCATCCATGTAGACCTGTCCTCCGTGAGCGTGCACGATCTGACAGACCTTCTTGATCGCAGGCTCGAAAACACCGAAGGTGCTGGGATACGTGATCATCATGGCAGCGAGCTCGTTCTCGTACTGCTTGCACTTGGCCTCCAAGTCGGCAAGATCAAGGTTGCCCGTCTTGGTGTCGCACTTGATGGGAACAACACGCATACCGGCCATGGCTGCCGACGCAGGGTTGGTACCGTGAGCGGAAACAGGAATGAGACAGATGTCACGATGGCTTTGCGCCCGGCTCTGGAGATACTTGCGAATGACGCGCAAGCCAGCGAATTCACCCTGGGCGCCCGAGTTGGGCTGAAGCGAGCAGGCATCCATACCGGTGATGTCATTCAGCTGGTTTTCAAGTACCTTTGTGAGCTTTGTGTATCCCTCCGACTGGTCTGGCGGAACGAAAGGGTGAAGGTTGGAGAAGCCGGGAAGCGTGATGAGGGCCATCTCAGCACTGGCGTTGAGCTTCATGGTGCAGGAGCCCAGGGGAATCATGGAATGCACCAACGACAAGTCCTTGGACTGCAGATGATGGATGTACCGAAGGAGTTCCGTCTCAGAGTGATGTGTGTTGAAAACGGGGTGAGTTAGGTAAGACGAAGTTCGACGCAGGGGTTCCGGAAGATGGCCCAGCGGTCCGGACTGCTTGATCTGCTCGACATGGTGCTTCAAGAAGTGCTCAAAGATCACTTGCGGGTTAGCGTCAAGGGCCTCATCTCTGCCTTGGGTCTTGAGGCTCCTCGCAGCATCTTGGAATGCGCCAATGAGGTTAATGAGATCGTTTTCGGTGGTGGTCTCATCCACACTGATGCCGGCCGAATCGGTGGAAATGAAGCGAATGTTGATACCTCTCTCTCTGGCGGCATAAACCAGGACCTTGCCGATATGGTCTTGGTTGATGACGAGGGTATCGAACGGCACCACCGAGCCAGTTGGCGAGTAGAGCTGCAGCCCGCAGAACTTGGCTGCAGACTCAAGAACCCTGGCACCCAGGTTGCACCTTTCCGCGATTGCCCGAAGGCCCTCGGGACCGTGGTAAACAGCATAGAATGAGCTGATGTTGGCCAAAAGGGCCTGAGCAGTGCAAACGTTGCTGGTAGCCTTCTCTCTGCGGATGTGTTGTTCTCTGGTTTGCAAGGACAGTCTCAATGCGCGACCACCGAGACGATCCTTGGAGACACCAATCAAACGACCTGGCATCTTCCTCTTATGCTTCTCTTGCACCGCGAAGAAGGCCGCATGCGGGCCACCAAAGCCCAGAGGCACACCAAACCGCTGAGAGTTGCCAAAGGCGATATCGGCACCCCACTCGCCTGGAGGAGTCAACATGGTAAGAGCCAGAAGATCGGTCGCAACACTGAGAAGAGCGCCTTGCTTGTGAACAAGGTCGGCGAGCTGTCGGTGCTCCAACACCTGGCCAGTTGTGTCTGGATATTGAACCATGACACCAACCAGGTCGTCGCCCAATTCCTCGAGCTTGGAGGGGAATTCGGGATCGTGGAAATCCAGAGTAATGATGTTGACACCGAAACCCTCGGCGCGGCTCCTGAGGACGGCTCTCGTCTGAGGGTGAAGCCTGTTAGAGAGGACATAGGTCTTGGTGGGGCTCTTTGTTCTGGAGGCAGGGAGAGCATTGAGCGACATGGTCATGGCCTCGGCGGCAGCGGTTCCCTCGTCCAGCAAGCTCGCATTCGCAATTGGAAGGCCAGTCAGGTCGGTGACCATGGTCTGGAAGTTGAGAAGGGATTCCAGTCTGCCTTGGCTGATCTCGGGCTGGTAGGGCGTGTAGCTTGTGTACCAAGCGGGGCTCTCGAGCACGTTTCTCTTGATGACCTCGGGGGTGAGAGTGCCATAGTAGCCGGCACCGATTTGAGCCTTGATGCTGTGTCTGTTGCTTGAGGCCATAGACTCGGCGATCTTGACGATTTCCCACTCTTGATGGCCCTGACGGGTAGGGTACTTTTTGGTCGAGTGGAACCTGACGCGGTTTTGCGGGAAGAGCTCGCGCTTCGACAAGATATCTGCAGGAATGACCTCCTGAACGAACTGGTCCAACGACTCGACAGGCGGATCCAAAGCCCCAAGCATTTCCTGAATGCTGGAGTTGTCGGGACCGATATGGCGACTCGCAAAGTCCTCGCGGACGGGGAACAGCTCGGGATACTGGACCCAAGCAGTTCTGGGGATAACCCTCTTCAGCTTTCCTTGCGAACGTCCTTTTGATGCCCATCGCAGGCCGGAGGCAGCCACCAGCGGTTGTGGGCACGAGACAGCAGTGGACGGCCTCAACGGCAGGCGGGCAGGCATGGCAGCTCGGAAGGCCATTGTCGAGGGCCCGACGATGTGGCCCAAGCGGCCGACACGTCCCGGAGCAGTCATGATGGTGAGCTAACGGGACTGGCCGATGAATACGGCGATTGGATCGGCGGGGAGGGATGAGGCAGGCCCGGACTGCCCGGCGGAATTGGCGGGTTGATAGGGTGGAGGGAGGGAAGATGGGACGAACTTAGAGTACTGTGCTATGACAATGAGGGAGGAAGAAGAGACGAGACGAAAGGGAGAAGGAGAAGAAGGAAAAGGACCTGGAGGGAAGGAGTCAGGGAGGCGGGGCGAATCTGGACGGACCGCCCCCGGGTATCTATACGATATCTCGATATCTCTGGAGGAAACGACAAGGGACGGAACTGACACACACACATCCGGAGCCAGTCACAAACAAAACAGCAGGACAGAACAGTCACAACACCGTCCACTGGAAGGGATCATGTCCCAATCCAAAGAGAAAAGACCGGGCGTATCCCCGTCCCGTAGAGGCAGTTCCCATGACTACTAGCAACACTAGTATGACGACCCCAATGGCTGGCAATAGCAGTAACAAGCCGCAAAGCGATAGCGATTGTAGAAAAAAAAAATATGGACCAGTCAGGCCCGACACCGGTAGTAGTGACTAACGCAATCGAGGATCTTTCTCGGCCGATGAAGTTTGAGTGACACATTGGAATGCGGTTGGAGACAGGGAATCCATCCCAAAGTACCTTCTACTTTTGAAGGGGGTTGTCGAGGCCAATATCAACGACACACGCTGCAGTGGCTGGCACATGATGTGAAAAAACAAAAACAAAAGAGTACGGTGAGTCGCAGTCGAATTGAAAACGCAGACTGGTTCAGAGGGGAGGACATTGGACTTGATTGCATCACCAACTGTTCTTTTTATCCTTCCTGTCCGATCTTGCCATCTTGAAAGTACTTGCTAGTGTTCGGCCAAGTCCTGTCATTCACTAGCCAAAAAGATAGTCCCCAGATCTTGTCGAACAGTACGGGGTACGGGGTAAGAGGTACAGGGTACATGCTGGCCCGTTTTACGTCGTTATCGAAGCGCGGCAACAGCAGCAAACAATGTCGAGACTGTCGGGTATTCTCGGGCCGGCCATAGTCAGGGTTTACCTACATCTGCTGCGACCTCAAGAGCTTGGACCACAGGTACATTGACCGATAAGCGCGCTAGCTCCTTCTGATAAGAGCTGATAAGACAAGCGAGCGGAATGAGGGGCGATTGAGTGAACCCCTGCGGCTGGACCCGTTCAGCGCTGAAGCGAGCGCGCTGCAAGGCGCGGAAAGCCGTTCTGGGGCGTCACTGCACGACGGGAGCCCGGCCGGCACCCCAAACAGCTGGGGATCCAAAATTTCAAGACGACCATCCATCACGGGAATCGGCCCCATCGTATCGTCCAGCAGCCCATATCGCGACCAGTCTGCCACAAGTAACACGTCAACGCGACTTTTATACCAAAATGTTCGGAGGATGTAAGTGCCACCTCATGATTGAGCAGTCAATCTCCATCAGCATAGAAAAAAATCATTATTAGCTTTTGCAAAGCAACAAGCAACAACACAAGCAAACAAACAAACAATACCACTGAATCCACCACCATCGCCGCCATCATTGTACATACCTAACACTGACATTTATTTACCACTTCACAGTCCAGCCCCCTGCCCTCTCCCGCGAGGAGCTCCAGGCCGCCGAGGCCGAGGCCACCTTCACCATCCAGCGCGCCGTCTTTACTGCCGTTGCTCTCTACCTCTGTTCGTCTACCTACCTACCTACCTCTACCTGTCCTCGCCAGCCGGGCAGCTTCCTTCTCTCATTGCACTGCCAATGCGCTTCCCTGTTCTCCGGTCTGGCCTGAAAGCTAACAACAAGAAATCCACATAGCCCCCTTCGTCATTGACGCCGTCAGCAAGGTTCTCTAGATGTATTATACATAAACAACGAACGAGTTGCAACAAGAAGACGGGAAACCAATCCACATCACTTCGAGAGAAACAAAGCGTTACATGAAATAATACGCCTGCGTTGCCTGAGCTCCGATTTTTCGGCGCGGCTGAGAAAATGGAATGGATAAAAATGATACCCATACCGGGGCGGGACTCCCTTCCTCCCGAGGCTGTACGATATGTGTCAAGATGCGTTGGACTGAAGTATGAAGCACTTTTTTTTTCTGTTAGACACATCGGTCAAGTCTGAATACTGCTAGGGACCTTTTGCGGATTGCCCGTTGATGGCGGTATACGTGCGGGAACCCGTCTATCTGTGACACAAGCCATCACATTTAAGTAGTGTATGTGGAAAAATGGGGCAAATTGGGCTTGATGTCGTCTTTGACAAACCACATACACGGCGCCCAGTTTCGCAGCCAAGTTTGATATGCCTCGGTGCTGAGACCAAGAAGCCCCTCACGAGTTTGATGTATTTCCTCCATGCCGCCGCCTCCAGTTCCCACACAAACCACTGAACGCCAATACATGCTTTGTACACTTCATCCCGTTCCGCTCCAACACGGCTTTTCCACATTAAATCCTTTAGCCATGGGCTTGGTTTTCTCGTCAAGCTCTCAGGTGGCCCTACCAGACTTTCTGATCGATTCCTCCCCTTGAACCACTCTTACTCAACCACGGACTCTCCCCTTTACATGGGTGCCGGAGTAGGCTGGTGTTCCTTCTCCCAGTCCTCATAGTCCTTCCTGGCTTCCTCGACCTGCTTTTTGAGGTGCTGCAACTGCTTCTCGTAGTCCTCGAGGATCTGCATCTCCAAGTTAGCATTAATCAAGTTGACATGATCAGGGCACATTAGTACAGAAAAAACAAACCTTCTTCGCTTTCGCCTCAACCTCCTCACCAAGTCCGTCGCTCTCCGCAAAACCAGGCTTGTTGATCTCATCCTTCAGATTGTCCGCATATCCCCTCAAGATAATCAGCCTACTCCAGAGCTCCTCCATGCGCGCGCTCAGCGCCGGGTCCTGAATGTTCTTGTCGATCTTGGCCAGCTTCTGCTTGAGCTCGTCCTCGTCGCTGCTCAGCGCGTACCCCCTGTTGCGCAGCACCTGGACTCGCGACGCCAGCGCCAAGCACCGCTTGCTCAGCTCCGCATGTCTCCTCCTCGCCTTGAGCGCGCGCACCGAGTGTTCGAGGCCGTGACGCGACAGGATCTCGTCCAGGCTGGCGTTGATGGCGTGCAGCTTGTTGTTGAACTCGGTGATCACGCGCCGCTGGAGAAGCAGGCGCGCGACGATGGCGGGGAAGCCCGCGCACAGCACGGGGATGTAGTTCGGCCCTGGCTTTTCCGCGAGAGCCTCTTCCCACTCCTTGGGGTCGTCGTTCGGTCCGGGCTGGTAGAGGGGAGCGGCATGCTCATCGACCTTGTTGTAGAGGTACGTCTTGAAGGCGCAGTTGGGGTTGGTTGGGTCCCATTTCTGAGTGATGACTTGGATCTGCTCCGGGATCGGCTTCTGGTCTGCACGCAGTCGGAGGTTAGCAAACATTGCGAGGCTGTTTTCCATCTCGTGCTCGTAGTTTGGGAAAGGTGGCATGAGTGAACGATTCGGCAATGGTAGCAAATCGAGGAATGGTGTAGAAGACAGCTACAGGCACAACGTACAGGTTGTCTGGCTTCCGGGCTGCCATAGAGAGCTGCCCAACTGCTGGTTCTGGGTTGCCTGCGACTGACCGAGGATGGAGGCAGTTGGCAGTTGTTGTTGTTGCGGCTGCTGCTGTTGCTGCTGTTTAAAGCCGGCACGTCAGCATTCGGGTCCATTCAGCTTGCCCCTGCTCCAAACAAATTCCGACGGAAGATGGCAGAGGGATGGCTTACCGTTTGCCCGAACAACGAAGTGCCTGTCTGAGGAGCGCCGAAAAGAGATTGGCCTGTCTGCTGGGTTGTACCGAATAGACTCATGGTGCCGGTAGTGTCGTATACTGGCGGAAATAAAAAGCGCGGAAAGGAAGACGGCGCGTGCAGATGGAAACAGCTGAAGCCCGTGAAAGAAAACAAATGCGACGGTGGGGATTCGCGGCCGAGTTTGGATAAATTGGTCGACTAAACGCGGTCCAAATCAAAGCTTATAGGCACGCGATCAGGTTCGCTTTGGCTGGAATAATCGAAAACGTCGTTATATCGGATACTGAGTCGGGAGTCACGGTTGTCGCGATTCGCAAAGCCGTCGTTGCTGGGCAATTCTTGGAGTAGAAATTTACGGGGTTGTACGTAGCGACAGCGACGACGCCCACTTCTGGTTCACTTGCCGTGCAGGCGTTGAGGAGGTCAAAGCTCCTCCGGCCGGTTTTAGCGCGTCAGTGGTCTGTTGCGGCTCACCGAGGTTGCTGGAAGGTGAGGCCGGCGGGCATGAACGCCAAGAGCTTGACATTCACCAGCCAATCAAGAGCAATCAGCCGCGGTCCACTCACAGCCAGGCCACTCGAGGGTAGCCGGCAAGAGGTACGACACCATCACCAAGCTACCCGTCCAAAACCTGCCCTCGAAGCCTCGATTTGTTGCCTTTGCGATCAACGACAGGCTCGCCTGAACCGACAAGATGGCTTCTCGGATTCCCCAGTATGTAACACCCCAGCTTGCGCCCAGCTGCAGGAGAGCAATTGGCATTGTTTCGCCATGTCCAGTTGGCGACGGCGACTGCGACTGTGACCCCATCATTACTACAGAGATTCTGCTGCAATTTTGGCGATAACGAAGGGCTGACCATCATTCACATATCACAGGTTCAACCAGCAGGTCCTTTACGACACCACCCCCTTGCCGGACTCGATCCCCAAGGTCAAGGAGCTCGGTGCCAGTTCTGCCCCGCTTATGTCGGCCGCCTACTTCATCGGAGCCCGGTGCCGCGATTACAACGATGATTTCATGCAGTGCAAGAACGAGAACCCCGGAAAGGGCGAGTTTGAGTGTTTGAAGGAGGGCCGAAGGGTTACCCGATGCGCCCGGAGCGTGTAAGTCAACATATATGTTGGAGGTTTGGTGGAATATAAAGACGCCGGGGAGAGAGTCATGTCGTGGATAAGGAGTATGGGGAACATTGTGGAGACACTTTGGCTAACATGGATACGGGGTCGAACCTCTGTCGCAGTATCGCCGACATCAACAAGTCATGCCTGGAAGAGTTCCGCAAGCACTGGACATGCCTTGAGGACAACAACCAGCAGCTTTGGCAATGCCGTCCTGCCGAATGGAAGCTGAACAAGTGTGTCTTTGAGAACTTGGTAAGTGACGCCCGGTATCCATTCATCCATCACCAGCACAATCCGCGTGGTATTAGTGCATGACTCGAGCAAAGCCATGTTGGCATGCGCCCCGTCCATGGGCTCTACCTATTGTTTTCTCGCCTTACAAGATATTACCAACACTCACCACATGTTCATCCCAAATCCGTTGTGCGATAACTTACCAAGTCTCTTTCCCACTATAAAAGGGTCTCAAGAAGGAAATCCCCGACCAGCCTCCCAACGTCACACCCGTGCACCTCAGGAAGCAGATGATCTATGCGCATTGGCCCATCCCCCGTTCCGCCGAGGTTTTCGTTCCCCCAACACAGACTGGTGACAGCAACAAGGCACCAGCTGCCGCTTCGTCATCGTCGTAAAGCCCGGAAAGAATGCATGGGGAAGGGAAACCTGGCAGAACAACAGGACTTAGCAGGAAGAACAGAACTGCAAAGAGAATTTGCCAAGGGTGAACATGTCCGGGACAACGATATGTGGTGGTGATGAAAGATCGGTCGGTATGGTAATGATCATAACTTCTACATACCCTCCTAAGTCCTTCAGGTGAAGAATCGACAATGCAGAGCAAGCGTTTTGAGGATAGCAAGTGAATATTGTTTGTGTAGGCTGTGGCATGTCCTGTGTTGGGGCGGGGGAGTCTACGAGTTGAACGATGGTTCACTGTACATACGTTTATCCACCCTCGTCATCATGAATGTCGTAAAGACGACTCTCGGGGTATGTCTGTCATTCGGTGGTCCGTTTACTCCAATCTGTTAGGGTCCTAAGGAAGGGGTTTGAGCCTCCAGTGTCAAGACCAGGACTAGGTCAGTCGTTCTCCCCATTTCTGACGTTTCTGACGCTGAAACGACAGGATTGACAACTGACAGCTAAGTTGTACACATGACCTCTACACTACTACGTTTTGACAGACATTCCATTTCACAAGCGAGTTCGTTCTACGAGTACTAACTAGTACGAGTACAACGGCGCAACGATTCCACACGACACGGTAAGCCCTTGCTTACATATCCCATTCTCTTCCTTCTCTCGAGTCTCGTCGGGCAGCGCGGCGGTCTCACCTTGCTGCCTGTGCCTGTGCCTGTGCCTGTGCCTGTGCCATCTTTATCCGGGCTTGCCCGACTCCGACTTTGTAGAGAAAACCCTTAAACCCTCTTCTTCTACTCAATGTTTATACGTAGTGAGTCATTGTACGGCGTCGTCGCCATAAGGCTACACCTCTCTGGGTAGGTAGGTTTTCTCCGGGTCTCACCTAGGCCAGGTCCGAGTCTGACTTGAGAGCAGGCAGGGCAATATTATGACATCAACCATGCTCGCGTCCTCTATCGAAAGGTGAGAACACACACACACCCCCTTCGGAAATAACGTCGTGGTTGGTGGGCTATTGCATCATAATAGATTCTTGCGAGCCGCCACACAGAGGGACAAATAACAGAGCGCTGCTTGCTGTTGGTGGCATTAGGGTCGGAAATATACATGAATGACAACCTATCTAGCTAGGCCTAGCAGGGCAAAGTAGAGGTGGAGGGAGAGACATGGGCATCGTGAATTGTTACGTGCGTGGTCCTTGGAAAAAAGAACAGACGAGAAACAAAAAGGAAATTGACGAAAAAAAAAAAACAGTAAGTAGCAGGGCACTACTGCTGCTCTCCTCGGGAGCGAACACGGCGGGAGGGCATTCGTTGTCGACAAGTTCGAAATCCCAGCTTTGCGCGAAAAAAAGATCGCAAACGTGCAACCGAGTCGAATGCGGGACCTCTTCGTAGACCGGGGGTAGGTAGGTACGACGCACTGAAGAGACCCTACACTATCGATGGGACCAGTTGAGCTACCTATGTAAGTAGTCCCAAGGAGATCCTGCTAACTCCCGTCGGCCTGGACTTGGTCGCTTATCAAGCATGGGCAAGCGCGGCGACGCAGGTGGTGGTCCACGGCAGCCGATTTCGTCCGATGGAACATGTGGTTGAGTTTTATGCGGCATTGGCAGGCACCTACTTCGCTACTTGTATATGACCGACGGGACGGTAGGACTGAATGATAGAGGGACCGCTGGAAGCTAGAGGTATTTAGATACCTATCTTACAGCTACTCATAACTAGGGATTATCGGTTGACACAAAGCTCAAGTGGAGGATAGGGTAGAATGTGCTTTTCCTAAGGTAACGTCCGGAGGAACGTGATTCAATGGTGTGCGTGTGCTTTGAGTGTCGTATATCATCATGGTAAAAATAATACTCGAATCAACAGGTACCTAACTATTTTGGCTAACGAGTGTGCAAGATTACCTCTAGGTCCTCTCACCATCAGGTCTGAAGAAACTTCTTTCCCTCTTTGCCCAGCTGGGAGAGCCTCGGAGTCAGCATCCGGATCATTTCCAGACCCGGGACTGTGAGTGCCCATACAAAAATCAACAAACACCCTACCTCTACCTACTACCGAGAGCCGCATTCTCACCTCCCTCCACCCATACAAATTCCATCCAGAAAAAGGAAACACAAGAAATAAAAAAGGACATGGGAAAAGCAATCCATGAGACTCAACTGTTGCAGCTCGGAGCCATTGCAAGTAATTGCAAAACACACCCACCCACCTGCGTCTGAGCAGTGAGCACATGTTTCAACACGCAGCTGTATCCGGAGATAAGGTGTTGTATATTATCTCTCAGGGCCCTCAGCTTCTCGGCGTTTGGCTTTGGAGTTTGGGGGCTTGTGATGCGCCTCATTCGTCATCATCATCCAGGCCTGTCAAGTAGGTATCATAGTGGTGAGCAAGTGGGACATGTGGTGGGGGGGTTAAGTGGTAGGGTAGAAATGGTAGGTAGTAGACAGGTTTAGGCGAAGAGGAAGGCTGGAAAGAACGGAATACGGATATTAAAGATGATGTTTGATGGGTCGCTCGCTCGCTTTGTGGTTGATGAAGGGGTAGAATTCTCGTTCTACTTGTCTCCATCGCCATTATTATGGATTGAGAGAGACGGCGGAATGGAACCTAATGCAGCAAGCAGGCAAAGGCAGGTATGGATATGAAGCAAGTGATGGTATCTTCAGGCCTTCTTCTATCCTGACGAGCATCAGAGCCTCCTGATTCAGCCTCACACATACAATCCCCCAGCTCCTGTCTGTAATGGCTTTCCTCTCTAGAAAGTAACCTTGTCCGGTCTCGCTGTGAGAGACTGAGAAACTGAGAAACTGTTGCAACCAGAACAAGGCAATCCTCCGTTTTTTGTTGTTTCGAACAAAACCCGGAGCTGAGGTATCAGCAGTGTCAATGTCCGTGTCAGTGTCAGTTCAGTGTCTTTCCTCACTAGTCTAGTCTCTGCGGTCTCGGGGAGGAGGGTAGGACACTGACACTCTGTGACACCACGACAAGATCCATAGCGATGTCAACCCTCAGTCCCTAACAATGGTTGTTGAAAGCCTACCACGACTATGTCATGGTCGTGGTGCCCTTTGTGATGTTGTCGCCCTCACCACCTATTTAGTCATTCCGTCATCGGTGGCTAAGGTACGTAGATTTGGCTTGACTGACACCTTCCCCGGGGCTTCCCATACACTTTTGTATCTGTAGATCCAGCAGATGAGCGATGCCTTGAAGGGCTTTGGTGTAGCCTGATTTCCTGTTGCCTGTCACTTGTCAGTCATTCAGGTTTGTGCACCCTGTAAGCTTTGAAAGGAAAGAGTTCCGCGGTGGAATACAAGGGACCCCTTCCACTTCCCCTTTCCTACCCCCTTCCAATATCTACATAGATTAGGCACAAAAAAGTACGTGAGCTAAGAAAGGTAATCATCACCGGGAGAAATTCTATGGAACCCAGAAGGAATTGTATACTACCGCACAGGCCCTGCTGTCTGCGGCCGTTTGGTAACAGCCTACCTGCGTGTGACATGTAAGCAGGTAGGTATTCGGAGAGTTTCCCCCCAACATGGAAGTTTAGACGAAAATGCCATCTCTTGACATTCAGGGGCTGCAGAAAGATAGACAGAGAGACAGACAGACAGGAAATGGGACTTCGGCAATGAAAGGCAAGTACATGAGGTATTTCTGTCGTGTATACAATGACAATACCGGTAGGGCAAACTATAGGTCCTCGGAGTGGATGTTTTTGACAAGATGCTCATGCAAAAGGGTCTTGTTGCATAGTTATCGACTCAAATTTCTCGATTATCGCCAGAATAAAGCTCTTGCAGGCGGCGTAGAAGTGGCTTTCAAGGTAGGTAGCCGTCGTGTTGTTCCATATGAGGGCGTCGGAAGGGTGTTGAGATGCAGGTCCTGCCGAACTATATTGAACTGCCAACCCTGCGGTAGATGGACGCTTAACAACAGTATCAGCACGTGGGAGTTGCGCCCACCAGGGCGAGATGCGTTTCTCCTCCACCAAGGGCATCGGCAAGTCCAAGCAATCTATTGACTTCCTTTCAGTCAAGAAACAGAAAGCGTAAGCGGCGGCCTCGGCATTGTCATAGTGGCTTTCTTGTATGAGCTCAGAAAGGTTCAGGCGAGGGTGATAGCCGCAAATTTAGCCTGTGGTCAAGGAGTTTAGAGACACTGTGTTTCGGAGGAGACAGAGAGCCGCTTGGCATATTTACACATGTGTTTCTTGATGGAGGGCAAGTTTGATTTCCCAGGCTGTGTCATCGGAACAATACCAAGGCACTGCAGTCATGCTATTCATGATAGCAGCCAAACAGGACCATTATGGCTCCTGAGTAGTGATAGTCCCTGCAGAGTGCCGATGAAAGTCCTCTCCAGTTGGCTGTGGGCTCTCACGCAACACTTGCTCGAAACGGAGGACTGGAGAAGAAGTTTGTGAGACATGGCTTCACAATACCCATTGATTGCCCGTTCTCAGAAGGTCCTTGTTGAGGGCCCGGGGAACAGGAGGCGTAGTCCGGCACCACAACTCAATCCAGCAGTCCGAACAGTAGCTGTAATTCTCGATCCATTATCCGAGATCATTGCGGGGTGTTTTCGTGATTCTGCGAGCATCCGTCTGCCCGCCTTTGCTCATGAAGGACCATGTGGTGGTGTCAAGGCTGTGGAGTACAACGGAAATCTCGAGTTTCGCACTTGAAGCCCTCATCTCCGTTCTCGTATGAGTGAATTGAAGTCTTTCCCTTCCTATTTGCTTTCTTTTTCTTGAAGGATTTGGAGAACTTGAAAGTTGTGCAGGGTACCCAAGCACTTGGTCAAGGGCCTGTGCATGTCTCGTGTGTTCTGGAACTTCCAAAACTCTCTGAGGGAAGGTCAAACTCCACGGCGCGCAAGATAGGATGAGGTTGATATGGGCACAAAGACCCATTACCCTGGGAATTACCTTCTTGCTTTGTCAAGGAGAAATACAACCCGGTTGAGTGGGCGTCAGCTCATCGGATCTCCAGCCAATTGGCGGGGCCGGTTGAAGGGCGGCAGAGATCTGAAACAACAAAGCAGGAACAGGAAAAGCGCATCTGGGGCCGAGTGTTCCTCTCTCCAACTCGGGCAAGGTTGGATAGGGGTTCAAAATGCGAACACGACCTCCAACTACGGGGAACGGGGGAAGGGTCCACAGAACGGACCCATACGTATCTGACTCCGGATCGTCGAAATCGAACGAGTGTGAGGATACCGGTTCATGCGGAATTGCCATGTCGATGGGGATGAGAGGTTGTTGTAGACATGATGCGGAAAAGGGACGGGTAGGTAGATGCTGTTGATCTCGGAGATTTTGTGGACCATCGATTGATGGCGGTCATTGAAGGTGTGAGATGGGTGGCCGTCTAGTGAAGATAATTGAAAGTACTTACCCAGGGTTAATAGAGCGGGTTGGATGAATGCAAGTACACCCAAGCGAAATGCGGGGAAGTGATCCCTCGATAAGTAATGTGCTGATGACTGTGAATTGACAATCATCACAACATGAAGTGGAAGGTGGTTCATGGACTTGAGTTCAAAATAGACAGAAATGATGTCGAAACAAGTCCCATAAATGGCTGTGGTAGTCCTCGTGAATGTCGGATATGTATAATGATTATTTTGAGGGCAGAAGCATCCGAGCATCTTAGAAAGCTGACTGCATGCTTCAAGCGATGCAGTGCAGCATGTGGACGCGCGGCGCATATCCTGGATGCGAAAAAAAAAAAAGTCAATCAGACCTGATGTCGTCGTAAGATGGAAGGCGCGAAAGTCAAGAACCTTAGCCCCACTTTCCTTTCAGGCGTCCATTCCCACGGGTCCTTCGCCTTTTTATTGTATATGAATCTTGGTACGCACGTACACGGCTTTTGATGCCTGGTATTTTCCGCTGCAGATCAATCGCAAGCTTTACTCGTCTGGGCTAGAAACGCCCTTGGGCGACCCCAGGCTTTGCCTACCACTCACCAAGACCGACGCATATGCCATAGCGGTGGCCTTGGGATATTGAAAGGTGGGTTTCACGGATATCACCGCAGCAACAAGCGGAAAGATATCAAGAACAAAAGTCACCCATTTGAGTGGTGGGGACTGGGGAGAGATCGAAATTGGCGCCGTTTCAGCGTGGAATGGGGCACCGATGTGGTGCGGGTGTTTGCAAAACCCTGTCATTTTTAAGCGTGCCCCTGTCTTCCCTTTAACGGCGAGAATGTATCTTTTCACATGCACACAGGTTGTGGCCAATCAATTGTCCCGATTGCCTGCAGGATACCGCTTGACGCATGATGCTACTTCAAAAGCTCGAATACTGTTAGCGTTCGCAACCTGTCTTGGCGGACTTCTTAGCTGGCAAGCCAAGGCGCTAAGTACTTCTAGTACTTGTGGGAACGCTGAAAATGATACGTTTGCGCCGTTAGTAAGGGATGCCCCTCGTGCCCCTGTCCACTTCCGACACGCCGCGGAGAGCCCCACTTCTTCCTGCAGGTACCAGATTGGCTGGATTGGATGACGACGACCGGGATCAGGAAACAACCACAACTGCCCAGGCTCGTGGAGCAGCAAAAGGCAGGAACCACCTCGGGCCAGCAAGGGCCAACCCCGCGCCGCTGTTACATACTGAGGTGGTGTCCTGCGATGCGCTGAAGATCGAGTCGAGAACGAGTCCGCCCAGTAGGCCGCGTCGGAGAGAGTCTGTGGAGTGTCTGGGTCAGGTCGTCTCATGAAAATGCGCACAAGCGAACGGGACAGGCCAAAGACGGAGCGTCATCCGCCTCGCCCAGACACATGGGACGAACGGTGAGCGTTTCTTAGCACCTTCGGGAAGACGAACCAATTACCGCCCCCGGGTGAGCAGCTTCTGTTGCATCTGAAAGTCCATGTCTGGGGGATTCACCCTGGGATCAGAATACCTTCCTTTGTCAGGTAGGTTGCTGTCGACCACTCCCATCCGTTCCCTCGCTGACGACGGCCTAGAACTTGCATCCTGTGTGTGATACCCGCGCTCCTGCCGGGCGAAAATGGTCATCCAACGCAACTGAATCTTTTACAGAAAGCTACACATGTGCGGCCATGACAAATGACGGACAATCTCTCACAATCAACGCCAGATGAGCAGACGGGCATTGTAGTATATGAGCCTTCTTTGCCCCAGGCCTTAGACCTAGTTGCTACATTTGACGGGCTTCCTGGCTTCCTGGCTACTCGACGGCTTGTGTGTGCCGATGACGGTTCTCGCGACTACGTGCCTTGTGTGATGCCCGACATTGCATTTCCCATATTGTTGATGAAGAGGATCACACTCGGTGGATCATCATATCATTGCCGTCACTTGTCTACACTGTCAAACTGATCACTGGTGACGTCTGTCCCATTTTGCGACCAAATTAACGCCCCGCAAGGTACCTTGTACCCCCCTCGAACCCGTGCCTGAAATCCGAAAAACCAGCGGCGGTTTGATCAAGCTGAGGGGGTCGATTCGGACGAGTAGTCAAACGGCCAGGACCAACTTGCTGGGATTTGGTCACCGCGGTCACTGCCAAGCCCTCGCTTTACCCTAACAAACGACGGCGCTCCTTCCATCTTACTGTAACCCAGGGTCCCGTTCGTTAGCTCCGTCGCCTTGCCGGGGGTTGACGTGGTAACAGTCGATCCACCCTTCCAGTTCCCGCCTTCGTTACTACCACCTCCGCAACCCGTCTCTTTTCTTCTGCCTGCGTACCCTTCCATTCTCTTAAAACCCCGCCTTCTCTTCTTTTCTCTCTCACGAGAACTTCATCAGGCTCAGCTTGTTCGGCGCTCGTCAACCAACTTTCGTTCACTCCTTTGAACCCACCGGCCTGGTATTTGCCCGCCTTACATTCCTTTCCCCCCTCCACGCTCTTTTTTGGACAACGGCGTTGTCCTCTAAAACCTCCATCTCACCTTGATCCGACCTCGACCTCGTGGACCCCGATCGAGACAGACTGCCAAGCAACCCGTCTCTGTCACCTTCTCGGAAAAAGAGAAACCAGCCGGCTGTTCGATTTCCGACAACCGACCCAGTTCTTGTCTCACCCACAGCTCACTTGAGCACACGATCACAATCGACGTCCTTGAAGGATATCGATTATCGGTAACAGCAGCGCTGCCACCAGCTGGATCTGACTACATAACCCCCCGGATATTCCATCCATCAAATAACCTCGTCAACAACATCGACTACAACTCAAGGTACGTGACTGTTCAGCCCTATCATACCCACCTTGTTCTCTGTTTGGTGGTTCACCCCTCGTTCATCCCATGGCGCACAACTACTTTGTTCTCGCAAACAAAGGCGGTCCCGCGTGATGACCCGTACCCGAGTAAAGGGTCTTGCATGGATGATTGCACTTTTCGTTGAATTTTCCAATCTTCATCCTCTTCAACAACTTTGCGAACATCGCAACTGTCGATCCTTAACCTTCACTTCACCACGATCCTTATTTCTTCTTTTTGTCTGGGCCGTTAAATTTGTCCCAACATTCTCTTACACTCATCTAACTTCATATCACCACAGACTCACAATCCTCTCTCCAAGCGATTTTCAATCTGCAAAAATGAAGAGCTCTCTGATTCTCGCCGCTTCTGGCGCTCTCATGGCCTCGGCCAGCCCCGTTCTCCAGGACAGACGCCTCCACCTCACCACCTTGGTTGTTGAGGAGTGGGTTACCGTTACCGTCATTGCGCCAGACATGCCTGTTGCTACCGCGAACGCCTTCAAGTTTCTCCAACACGGCCCCGGCCGCCCGGTGTTTTCTCCGCATCCTCAGGAAGCTTCCACGACCACGGTCCAGCCGACTAGCCAGGCTCCCGCTCCCGTGCCGACCCCTTCTTCCAGCAGCATTGTCGTCGCTGCCCCGCCCCCTGCTCCGGAGACTACCTCGTCTACCGTCATCATTGTTCCGGTTAGCTCCAGCACTCAGCAGCCCGCGCCGACTACTGCGCCTGCCGTCGTTGCTGCACCTCCTGCTGCCACTAGCACCCAGCAGGAACCTGCTACTACCAAGGTCGACTCTCCTGCGGCCCCTAGCGCCCCTAGCAGTAGCGACTACGCCAGTACCCTTCTCTATCACCACAACATCCACCGCAGCAACCACTCTGCTGGTGCTATGACTTGGGGAGAGACCTATGCCCAGTACGCTCAGGAAGCTGCGGCCGGATGCAAGTTCCAGCACGACCTGTAAGATATTCTCTGACCATATTTTTGATTTTCATCGTACTGACAAACCACAAGGACTCCCGGCGGTGGTGGTTACGGTCAAAACATTGCCATGTGGGGCTCTACCAACAAGCAGACCGTCCAAGATGTCGGCGCTGTCAAAGCCGGTGCTCAGGCCACAACTAACATGTGGTATAACGGGGAGCTTCCCCTTTGGCCTGCCTCCGACTATGGCAAGGCGAACCCGGACATGTCTAACTTCGAGAGCTGGGGCCATTTCTCTCAGCTCGTTTGGAAGGAGTCTCAGCAGCTTGGCTGCTATACCCAGTTCTGCCCCCAGGGTACCATGAGCCCGGATATGGACGCCTGGTACACTGTCTGCAACTATTATCCTGCCGGTAAGTTTGATTTATCCAAGAGCAACTTACAGTCACTAACACTCTTCCCAGGCAACATGGGCGGTGGCTACGGCACGAACGTTGCGCCTCCTCTCAGCGAGGCTCGCATTGTTGCTTAAACACACCCCGAAGACTCGCATCTTCGTAGGCGGGGGTAATACTATGGGCTCCTTCGCTCTGGCTACACCGTGGCCCCCGCCAAAGCTCCCCTTGGAGTAGGGTGTGCACATGTACACAGATCCCCATTAGCGACATCTTTGTTTCGATTTACTTCCCATACGCCTGGAGCGCGCAAACCTTGATCGGTTTTCCTCTACTAGGAGGTCTGTATCTACATCGGCAGTTGCGCAAACCAGCATGCATCGTCCAGCCATGGCAACGTTGAAACGCCATATATCTGGACTCTTACGACGACATGACATTTCGGTTTCAAAGAGAAATCAAAGACCACCAAAAGGCTATCACGGGAAACATTTGGAGACAAAGCGACCGGTATAATGGTGGTATCGGCATTATTTTCTTTCTTTGGGCGTTGAATGTTATTGGCTGGCTGCGTCAGCTGGCTGTAACATTCTTCTTTACCCTGGTTCACTTCTTGAACATTGACCTTTCCATGTTGTACGTAAGAAAGCTTCGATTCTTCTTTGAATCTTTTGGACGTCGGATATCTTCCGCTCGTCTGTTTGGCTTGGAGTTTTACCTTCGTCATTGTCAGAGGTTTACTCAAGCCCGAAGGTATTTCTGTGGAGGATTGCTTGGTTTGGTAGATGTTGTTGTGCATGGTGCGCTTGCATGTTGGTCTCGGGGCAACCTGACCACGGCGTCGCTGAAGGCATCATGGGTTTCTCGGAGCCAGGACCAAAAGGTCCTCATCCAGTACACATAGACACCAATACAGACCAAGTTCACATAACATATTGATTGCCCAAGTAGCCCTGGGAATGATTCGTAAGGTATGATTCTTTATAAACAAGTTTCACTTCGACCCTGAACGCCCGCCCGCAGCCTGCCCCTCTGCTCTATAGGTAACGAAGTTACCCTCAACCATTTTTTCTTTTCCTTTTCCTCGTCTCATAGTCCCTTAGGCCCAAACCATCAGTCATATCATAGAGTAACCATTTCGTTTCATTCCTCTTCTCATCCCAACTGCCCAACTGTGCCCGTTCTATGGTCCAAAAAGAGAAGCCTTTCTAGGTAGGCGCTTAGGTTCTTTTCAGGTATATGTAATAACGAAGGGTAAAGGGAACCCTTTCTTTCTTCTCGTGCTTCCAATGAGTGCCTGCTTCTCCCCTATCCGGTGCGTAGCAACCAAGAGAGAAGTCGGCCATTCCACTACCCGGACGTTCATCAAGGAACGTTCGACGACTAGGATGACACGACGACAACGATGACATCGACATCTACCACACCCTATCTTTTTTATGCGGAGCCTCTTCACTCAACCTGCTTCTCACACCCAATCCGACCGAGCAGTTCCTTCCGATCGCTATGTCCAGGGAGACTCACGCCCGTGGCCGTCACCCCGCCAACGCCGGCGCCGCCGCGTCTTCTCTCCGCCCAGTTCTTGAGGTCGAGCTCATCAACGCCAACCTCCTCCGCCAGCGCGTGAGCCTCCTCGTAGACAAACTCGGACTCCTCCTCATCATCCTCCGCATCAACATCCTCACAGCCCTCATCATCACTGCGCGTATCATCGGCTCCCTCGCCCTTGAGCACGCGCATGGCTACGCGGATGATGAGCGAGAACCACATGATGGTTAGGGCTTGCAAGAAGAGCAGCATCGAGAGGAAGGTCCACTTGACCGTGTCGTCATAGCACACCGGTCCGTCGGATTTCCAGAGCGGCTCGAGCAGGTAGAGAACGCCTTTATCGGCGGGCGGCTGGTAGGGACCAGTAAAGTTGCCGGAATGACCGGAGAAGCAGCCGTACGGAATGATGGCGGTCGTGTGCACGTAGACGGAGTAGCAGACCGTGAGAAACAAAACATGGCGAGCGACGAACCAGGAGACCATGAAGACGACGAACATGTAGTCGCAGGCGGTGGAGTGGCCGAGGTATTTGAGGCACTTGGCGAGCTGGGAATGGGAAATGGTGTTAGTACCTGTGATGCGCTTGTTGGCGGTAGAGAGGGGGAGAAACGTACCGGAAGGAACAAGTCCACAACGTCCATCAAGACCAGAATAAGGTTGCCCACACGGGTGTGGCCATATCTGTAAGAGGCGTAGATAAGGCAGATGGTAATGATGTGATGGGTAAACATCTGCCAGTGGTCCTTTCTGCGCTCCTCAATGTTGATGACAATAATCTGCTGCAGCCAAAAGGCAAGCTGGGCAAGCATGTATCCCTTCATGAGACCGGCGAGCTCGCGGTTGGGCCAGTTCGTCCAGAGCTCTCGGAGGTTGAAGAAGTGCGGTGATTGGCAGTAGATATACTATATAATAAAAAAAGCATGGCTTGTCAGTCTCAAAACTTGCTTGTGTTCACCCGCGCCGCGCCGGAAAGAAACGACGGACGGCGGCAACGGGGCGACGATCGAGAGGCGCCATGGCATGGCAAGGGGAAATAAACATACGAGACCGAGAGTCCAGAAGAAGCTGTAGTAGATCAGGAGCCAAGCCTGTTCGCTAAACCTGGTGATGTCCTTCCTCTTGGTAATACCCTTGGACTTTGCGTACGGCGCGAACAAGTATTCCAATGTGGCGGCGCGGAGGCCGGTAAACAGGATGATGCAGAAGAAGATGAGGAAGCCGTCATCCTTGCCGAGTCCATATTGTCCGGTCGTTGGGTTGTAGTACGAGAGCGTAAAGTACTTTCCGGTGTGGGAGCGGGCGCGAGGCATACATCCATGGGCGAGGAAGAGGAGAGCGAGGAGGTTGAAAGCGAAGCCTGGATAAAGCAGAGAGAAGTTAGTATTTTGCTGGCTAGACGGTTGTCTTGAGTTTCTAAAGGGAAATATGTTCACATACCGATCTGGTTCTCAACGAACCAGCGCGTCAGCTGCTTCAGAGGGCCCTCGCCCTTCCTTTTGACGCGACGAACAAGAACGATGTTTTCGTTGCGCTGCATGTAGAGGGGACCATTCATATTCTTGGGGTTGCCAGACTTCTCGCGTTTGACAGTCCTTCGCTGAGGTGGGAGAGCTGCGCTGTTACTGCTGGTGACTCCGGAGGAGGGAACGGAGGATGTCGCGGTATTCCGCCTCACTCGCGGGTCGGGGCCATTGCTGGAGCTCTGGGTATGGGAATCGCCCATGATCAAGCTTGGAGCTGGCGACGGCGCGCCAATTGGTTCGTAAACAACTGAAGAGCAGTGGACTGATGAGGCCTGAAAGCGAAGGCGGCGGTGGAGCTGGCTGGGCGCAGCTTTCAGAAGCTCAACGATGGAGTAGATTCGACGGGATTCTTGGTGACGGATACAGCACAGGCCGGGGAAGGGCTGAGTCGAGTGGTCGAGTCCGCAAGGTGGGCGACCAGAGGGCAGAACTGGATCCAGAGACGCGGGCAGAGGAGGGGATTCCCTGTTCTGTCGAAGAACTATGCGCCGTGTTGCACAATGGGATAGCGAATGCGATACAAGCAACCACAAAGAGACACTCTTGTCGCCGCCAGCGTGTCTGGTAGAGGTAGTATAGCGAATGTAAACAGGAGGAAGAAGTTGGGATGGCGCGAGAGATGGATGGGCAGGAAGAAAGTCTGGACAGCTAGACGAGAGCAGGACGAGCCCCGAGGAGGAGGGTGTGGATCACCTTAACAATACAATCGCCCAATGTTTGGCGACTTTAAAGAGGGAAGAGGAGAAAAAAAGACGGGAACAGGGTCGCCTTGTCTGTCACCGAAGAGGGGAGGGGGGAGCCTTGAGGGGACCTAGGCGTTCGTAGTCTCTTTTTGCAACGGTACAACTCTAAAAACGGCATATGCTTGGGCGGATGTGTTTGAACTTTTTGGATTTTGGCCAGATGTCGACCCAAGCCAAGTGGGAGGAGACAAGGTGATCCACCAGAACAAGGCCCAAGGCGGTGGGGAGGGGAGGGGAGGGGGAGCGGTGGAAGGCGAGGGTCTGTCACGTCCTTGTCGCTTGTCTTGGGGGAACTTCTCAATGTTTTTTTTTCTAAAGGGGAAGCTCGGCTGTCTTGGCAACCTTTGGGACGAACATGTTTGCAGTGATTGGACCGAGCTCCATCAAAGCTCCATCTTTTTTTGGCGGCATTGATGCACAGACAGCAACACCACAGCCAAGCTCACAGAACCCAATGGCGGGGAAGCATGGACCCTTTTTGGCCAGGTTACCTAAAATCCAGGCTCGTGATAGGATGTCGTTCTTCAAAATGTCTTCAATGGGAAACTTGTTCCTTTTCTTCTTGCAAACAATCACAGCCATTGAGGTTGGCTGCATGGATGCTTCCCGCCCCTCCTTTTCCTCCACCTCACTTCAATGCTGGCTGGCTGCAGTGCTTGCTGGCGGCTGCGGCACCTTTCCTCCGCATCCCATCCCACACATGTGCCACCAGACAGCTCCATGATACGACGGGACGATGTACTTTGCTGCCGTGCTGTATCTGTAGTGTACGTAAAGAATTTCCTTAGCAGTGACCCATTGAAAAGAAGATATGAAGCATTGATGCCATTGACGAGTAGGACAAGGTAGACGAGTTGCCTTCTCCATCAGATGATGTTGAAACCTGTTGTCAGTGATGATCCTGGAAACCTGGATGGCGACTTCGCAAGGTTCTGTTGAGTTGTCAGTTTCCTAGTGTGAAAGTTGGACAAAGCGGTCAAGGATCAGCCCAATACAACCCCTATCTTTACTCGCTGTATCCTGTGAGCCAACTCTCACCAAGAACGAGGCAGCGAGGGCAGGCAAAGAGCTGGCATGATTTGCTCAATCCGTGTCTCGAAGGGCGGCTGGAGGTTAATTTAGACTTTTCGGGCTACCGTTCGTTTGAAATACCCTGAATATCTAGGGGGTCCGTCAGTGGTCATGTATTTCACAGACACCAGTAAGGACACAACTAAATGGCCAGTGGATGGTGCAATTGCAACCAAGATCAAACGCTCCAGATCATACCAGTGGTATCCAACAATGAGTCTATGTAATACAACACGCGCCGCAATCGCAACGTTGTTGAAAGTTCTCCTGAAGTTGCCCCTCACCAGTTGAAATGTACTATGAGTGTGGAACCCCTTTTCTGCACCGCGCTGCACGCGCTTGGCACAGCAACCCTAACCCTTGTCAAGCGCGGTGAGTCTCGAGCGCGTAGGAGTGCATGGTCCAGATTTCTTTACAGTTCTTGGCATCTTTGACAAGGCACCAACGATCGTCATCGCAACCATCACCAACGTCAACTCCAACAAAAGTCGCGATCCCTCGCAGCGCAACACGGGCGCAAAAACGAAGTCCGGTACCAAAAAATCGCCTGATCAGATAACCTGCACGACAATTCCCACCAGCAGGGGGAAAAAAAAAAAAGAAATCAGCCAGCGCAAAGAAGGGGAAAAGAACAATCAGAAACAAGCGGATGAAACCCCCGCCCGGCGAAAGAAAAAGAACAAAAATAAACAATGAACCAAATCCGCGCCATCCAAGCCCTCAACAAGCGCGAAATCGAAGCCGGCATCCCGCCCGAAGCCTCCTGGCACGTCGACTACCGCGACACCGCCTTCGTCTACTTTGGCGGTTTGCCGTATGACCTGTCGGAAGGCGACGTGATCACCATCTTCAGCCAGTTCGGCGAGCCGGTCTTTCTGAAATTGGTGCGCGACAAGGAAACCGGCAAGTCTAAGGGTTTCGGCTGGTTGAAATACGAGGACCAGCGCAGCACCGATTTGGCCGTCGACAATTTGGGGGGCGCGGAGATTGGCGGGAGATTGATAAGAGTCGATCATGCAAGATATAAGATAAGGGATGATGAGGATCCGGAGGAGGGGAGGATTGGGTGGGAGGATATGGTGAGGAAGGAGAGAGCGGAGAGGGGGATGGTGGGGAGTGAGGGGGGTGGTGATACTGCCGACGAAGAGGAGGAAGAGGAGGATGATGACAAAAAGCCGAGGAGGCCGATGCTAAAAGAGGAGAAGGAGCTGCAGTTGCTTATGGAGGGTCATGATGATGATGATCCCATGAAGGAGTTTTTGATTGAGGAGAAGAAGAAAGAGGTGGAGGAGGCGCTGAGGAGGGAGAAGAAGAGGGAGGAAAAGGAGAGGCATAGGTCTAGTCGGAGACACCGTGACAGGCACGACAGAGACAAGGACAGAGAGAGGGACAGTCGCCACCACCATCGATCACACCGGTCACCGAGGAGAGTCGAAGACGTTGACAGCGACATCAGAGGCCGCGACCGCGATCACAACCGCACCCGGAGTCGTGGTGACCGTTCCCCTTCTCGTGATCGCAAAGACAGAGACACGGGCAGGAGCAGCAGAGACGATCGTGATCGTGATCGTGATCGTGATGCCGACAGAAAGAGGCCAATGTCCGAAAGAGAAGAAACCTCCCCTGCCGACAAGAGAAGAAGACGCGATGACGTGGACGACGACGTGGAAATGAAAGACGCAAAGCCTGAGGACAGGCGGTCGCGGCGAGATTCCTCAAGGGATAGAGGCAAAAATAGGGACAGAGAGAGGGAGAGGGACCGTGACCGTGACCGTGACCGGGAAAGCCGCCGTGATCGGGACCGGGAAAGGGACAGAGACGGAGACAGGCACAGCAGCAAACGGCACGACCGCGAACGCGATACCACAGAAGATCGCGAACGCCGTCGCCACCGCGATCGGGACCTGGAGGATCGGGGTCCCAGGAGCAGACACAGAAGCAGGAGCCCACGGCCGACGTCTAGAGATTAGACGAGATATTCGCTTAGATGGAGCGGTTGAGATATAATTGCGCTTGGCTGCTGATAACATTATTCACGGTCAGTGCTGGATAATCGCTCGCGGCTGGGATGACTCGGTGAGTACAAGTTGCCTTGTATTGCCGTGTCTAGGATAAGCTTTTACTGTCGTTAAGATAGACCTCAACGGTGCCATCAGTTATTTTTGCCGAGTCTCTGGTTTTGCTAGCGAAGTACCATAAATACATCGATGATATTGCGTATTTGGACCTATTTGTATCGCTGCCCTAATATAACGCCTATATGCTCGTGACGATATACAATCTGACGTCTTGTTATGAAGTAATACCACCTGGAAAACGACTGTTACCGTCTAGACACCCCCTCCTCAATTCAATAATAAACAGAACGATGTAGTTGACATAGATCCTGCCTGCGTGTTTGCCAATACCAATGTGCGCATGACCCTTATTTCTCGATCAGTTCCCGGATAGTAAGTAGTGCAAGACGGGAAATGCAATCACCAAATCACCCATCATCATCAACCCCTCCCCGCTGTTGTCGCGGCCCATTCCGAGAGGTTGTAGAAACAACAACCGTCCAATTCCCCAACCGTTCGTCCACCTAAGGCGTCTCCCCACCATACCTCTTCCAGCCAACCCTGACCAGCCGACGTCCTCCACCCTGGTACCCATCCTGCTGCCCACCCTCCTGAATCGCAAACTTCTCCCACTTGGGGTCCCTCCCGGCCCCAATCACCACCATCTCGGTCTCGCTGATCCAGCCCAGGTTGCCCTTGAGCGGGCCCCCGATGATGCCGCCCACCGGCTCGCGGCTGCCGTTGGACACGGGCTCGTCGGCCATCTCGAACTTGGCCGAGGCAAAGGAGTACGGGTCTGAGAAGATGCGCGGCATGAGGGGGAGTTTGGAGAGGAAGCCCCAGCGACCTTGGCCGCCGTCGTCAGCGGTCATGTCTGAACCGCCGATGGTGCCATTGACCATGACACCACCGCCGCCACTGCTCGATGCGACTGAATAGGGGCTGGAGGGTCGATTGTTACCCGTGGCTGAAGGTTCGCCGCCGGCAGCGGTAGTGCCGCCGTTGCTGGTGGTCGGTCTCGTACCGCTGCTGCCGCCGGGACGAGTCACGTCGAAGACGTGAAGTGTCGATTTATCGGATGTGCAGGCTAGATACTTGCCCGAGGGACTGAATCCGATGGAGAAGATGATGGCTTTGTCGATGCCTCGTCTCAACTCGTGCAGTCGAGCACAGTTGGATGTTGCGTAGACTCGGATGATGGTTCCCTTTCACGCTGGTATTAGCAGGTCGTCTTTTATTCACTATGTGTGTGTGTGTGTGTGTCTGTGTGTCTGTGTATGTGTTTCAATATCTCTTCATAAGGGTCCTTACCAACTCGCTCGCCGTGGCCAGCAACTCCCCATCCTGGCTCAAAGCCATCGCCCGCAGCGCCGACGTGTGCGCGGTTATGATGCTGACATTGCCAGTTGAAATCTCCACGAGCTGGACGTGACCGGTCGCCCTGCCGGGGAAGGCAATGCGTTCCGAGGAGAGACAGCACAGACCTAGAGGGTTGTCGGTCGTCTCGTATGTGGAAAGCAGCGGGTGGGGTTTGGCGGTTTGGTAGACTTGCACTCGGTCCATCAAAACCAGGACGAGTCGCTTGCTGGACATCTTGGCCCCTCGAACTGATGTCGAGGCGCTGATGATGCCTGCTTGTTTTCCGGCCCTCTCGTCCCATAAAATGAGCTGTAATGAAGCAGTTTTAGTAAATCAATGGCGACTTCGTAGAGCTGGGAGAAGGATGAAAGTTGCCATGACTTGCCTTGTTCCGGCTGAACTTTGTCTGCCGGCCACCACCAACTAGTCCGAGAATGTTGGTGCGACCAAGCATCTGGACCATCCCGATACCAGCACCGAAGTCTGTGGGAGGACATATCTATTAGTAAATTGTTGTATTGTTAAAGTGACAGTGCGTGGTTTTGTCAGAACTTACCGCGAGAGGTTCGTAGATCGCATGATCCCGACTCATAAACTAGATGAACATATGCCATCAGCGTTTGTCCCATGTTGATGATATCAAGACAGCAAACAACAAGGCTTTCTTGGAGACTTACTGCGGAAACCATGGTCTAACCCGACGGCGAAGCAGCTGTTATCATGGTTGAAGGTAACCGACAGCACGGGTGCGAGTACCGGGTGTTCGAGGATCCTTCTAGTGTCCATCGCTACAGGTAGAGCGGAGAAGGGATGCGTTGATAAGGGGAAGGGTTGTTGTTCGGGCTGTGAGTCGAACCCAGGAATCCCACCGCCCTGGAACCTCTTTGTGGAGAGGAATTCCTTTAAGAGGGATATGTATATGGTGTTACAAGCACAATCTCAAGTGGTGACCAAAGGTGTGAAGCTGCAGCTGAGTCTCTACTTGTTGACAGAGTGTAGTTGGCGCACTGGATGTCCTATGCTCGCTCAGCCTGGAGGTCTTTTTCGGATGTAGAGAGCGGAGGTGGAGGTTCGGGCTGCGGATGTGGTCAGAGCCAACACGGCCATGAATGGTTCGATGATCAATCTGATAAGAGAGGGATCGAAATGATACAGAGTGGTAGCTCTGCGGTCAGATGAAGAGATAAGCTTTGCTGAAAAATCGTGGGGAAATACTGATATACGTAGGAGCTCGATAGGCGAGGTTGTAGATGGTTAAATGTGAGGTACCGCCTCAGAGTGGTAGTGATATCGTTAGCCCGTCGATATGTATACCTAATTATTTATTGTAGTACCTGCGTGCGCGCAGCAGTCACAACCGGCTGTTCAAAGCTCTCAAAGCAGGCGCCTTGAAAATGCCACATCCATTCGACACACTGCAGAAGGATTCAGTATGTCCAAGTTGCAGGACATAAAACGGTATGGAGTAATCCAGATACACTAGAGCCGTATCAAACAACGTTCGTTCGTTCGTGATCGAGCGGGAGTTGTGTGCCTATGGCTTTGTTTAGGTTGCCTAACGAGACCTGCTCTGGAGGCTCTTTGAGAAACAATAAGATAACAAGACAAGAAGAACGGGATCCAGCAGGGGCGGGCCGACGATGAGAGTCTCACATGGCGGCTCGGTCAAGATGATGCGAGTGATGGATTGCAAGAGGAAGTTCCCGCCTGGCCCCGCGCCGATGACAAGTATGTACACCCCGGATGTTGGGGACGGCGCCTGGAGCTCTGGCGATGAAATGGAGCATGCCCTGGTGATGGATCGATGGGATCAACTTGATGGAAGAAGCACGGACGCCAGCAGGCTGTAGCGAAAATGCATGCAGCTGGTTGACAGCTGGCCATGCACTTGCTGGTGGCTGTACCCCAGCTGCCCACTCTCAGAAGCTTGAATCACGGGGAGGGGTCTGACAAGACAGCCTGGGGTTTGGGTTACGCGCCTTTCCAGAAACAGTCAAGCGTCAGGAGCTTAGCAAATGACCCCCTGATTGCCATGGAGCTGTTGTTTATTGGGAGAGGTCTTGCCAATTCCCATCTGATTGCAGCTTCAGGTCGAGATGGTCGTGACGAGTCGAATGAGCTGTAAGTTGAAGATGTGATTCGGTGTTTGTGGCTGGTGGACTACCTGATCGAATACTGAAGTGAACGTGAGCCACTCGAGGCTTTTCATGTTCTCTTCAGTTCTTTATCCAGACGCCCTCGTATCTGGAGGTTGTTCCTCGAGCTTCCACTTCTGCCCTGCGACATGAGGTTTCCCGTTTGTCTCCACTGTGTGTTTATTCTAGCCCGTGATGAGTGGATGACATCCGTGCTCTGGGCAAGCAAGCACCGTAAGAGGTAGCTGGGGGTCGCTACTGTAGCTGCAGCCCTCTTCACAGCGCTGCCCTCTGTCGCTCCCCCTGCCACGCCTGCCCCCGTCGTTCCTTGGCCACTGCTCTGGTCCTGGCTGGTGTCGATTTCGGTAGCTGGGTAGTCCCAAACTGGTCCCTGGGTAGTCCCCCCCCACTTTTTAACGCTGAGTAAGCCCAGCCGCCCAACCCAGCCCAGCCGCCCAGCACACCATGCAACTGAGGCCACATAATCGATAGCTGCGCATCGCTAGATCTACGTCTTTTACGTATTGTTTTTACGTAAGGGTATTCAGAATCATTAATTCAGTCAATTATCTACTACTAAGAGGATTAATACTATAGTTGCTAATAATATTGTTATCCTCTATATTAACCCTGTTGTAACTGCATATGCTACACTTACTGCCTAAAGTGTACGTACCTACTCTAATTTTAATACCCGCTATATAAATATTGCCTAGAGTGTTAGAAAGCCCCTATATATTAGGAGTAAAGTATTAAAGGCGGTCCTATATCGATTAGAATTCGATTATATTACATTACTAGTATAATTTCACCTTACCAGCTTTTTTACTATTAATTAAAAGGGGGAAGGAAATTTTAATTTGGTTAGGACTAGGGTATAAGTATTAATTATTTAATAGGCGCTGGTACCCTATAATTAAATCAGTTAGAATTAATAAGAGTTAATATATAGTTGTAAGATAATTATTACTAAATTAGCAGCTACTAAATTTAGGGATAGGGAAATAGGGAGGGCGCTAGAACTTTCTATAAGGGAATTAGAATTGACCGTAAAAGTATTAGAAAAAGTATTAACATTAGAATTAATTATACTATAATAGTTTTAATTATATTATTAGCTATATTATTAATTATTTTAGTAAAGGTTTACTTTAAATTTTTTTAAATAACGTTATGGGTACGAAACGTCCTTTATACACCCCCTTTCTATATACTTTCTTTCTTCCCTCTTTCTTTAAATATTTTACTATATTATTCGGTAGGGCGGTTCGTTGTAAGAGAATATATATTAATTATTATACCAGTTATAGTCGATAGGCGTAATAGTAGTAAATTAGGCGGCGGTAAATTAAGCGAATAGGTTTTAATTACTTTCGAAATTGTATAATTCGAAAACTTTTAGGTTTATAAGGTTTCGTCCCAATACTTTACGTATATAATTAATAAAGTTTAAATCGGGGACAATTACTTTTCGTCGGCAGCTAAATAAAGAAGTAAAGTTTTAAATAATATAAATACGCCGTTTAATTTTAATTATTAATGTATATTTATATCCTTCATAATTAATATTAGTAGAGGATCTATTTATAATAATTTTAATATAAAATATTTATAAGGTAAATTATATTAAACTATAAATACCTTCTTATAATTAGTATTTGGGTTTTAATAAAGGTCTTTTAATTAATCATCATAGGTATAACGGTACTAGTACTATATAAATTTAAAGGTATATAAAATAATTGCATTTTTACGTACTTTCAATACTAGATTATGAAATATCCTTACCCTCTTATATTTGTATAAGTACGATTATTTTGTTGCAGTATATTGTAATTTAAATATTTCTCTTTGAGAGTAGTAGGTAGAGTATATATATTCGTATAGTTAATCCAAAGAGGAGAAACGGTTCTTAAACAGGCGTTTAATGGCTTTATATATAAATTCGATTCTATTAATTGCTTTAATACTAAAATTCCTATATTTTGAAATGGCGTAAATCCTAAATTCGTTAATTTATAGGAAGTAATATTTGTAAAAGTAAACGAGGAGAGTTATAAGTAAATAAAAAGTATTAGCAAAAAAAGTATATAATATATTATAGAAAGGAAGGGGGAAGGGGAGTATTAAATACGTACGAATTTATTATTTAAATTTATAAATTATTAAATATTATAGCCGTTTAAGGTAATTATCGTTATCCGTATAAATTACTTATTTCTAAACTACTTAAAAACCCTCATATATATTTAAATAGAATTAACGAGCAAGGTTAAAGGCTAGTATATTATGGGTACGGCTACGTAGAATAATAGTATTAATTATTAGCTCTTTAATTATTTTACGAATTTCTTATTTATTATTAGGTTATTAAGTAAGGTAGTTAGTAGCGGCGACATCGTTAATTTTTTCCGGGTCGTTTTTTTCTAGATTATTATTAATATATTTATTATCGATAGCTTCGTTATTAATTTTATTATCGACCGTTACTATAGAGCCTCTATATAATAGAGAATTAGGACTATTACTATTTAAATCCTAAATTGTTAGTAGGAGATTTAAGAGGTTAATATCAGGGGTAGGATTATTATTGCTATTACTCCTATTGTTAGAAGGCAGCTGAACCTACTTCTTCTTAATATAATAGTTTACGTTCTTTATAATGTGCTATATATAGAATTGATGTGGTACCTCTAAGTAGGCGGCAATAGCGGCCTTTTTAAACCCTCTATTGAAATCGGTAATAAATATTACGGGGTTGGGAATATTGTAATTTTCTTAGAGCCTTTTAAGTAATTAAGTTACTATTAAAAGTCTTTCTATTTCTTTCTATTCGAGAGATTAAAGCCGACGTTAAAGTTATAATTTAGCGTATTAATATTAAAAATATAAGTAAGGGGAGGTTAAAGTGGTTAACTTATACGGAAAAAAAAGGGGTTAATTATTATTGATAAAAGACTTTAAAAATAGGTATTAGAAACCCCTAAATCCGAGTAATTAGAGTTAATAAGGGGGATAATAAAAATAAGGGTAATATTTACTTGATGAATATTATTTATTAATAATATATAGAGGTTTTTCTTCTATATTTTAATATATTAATTAAAAGTTTAAAATATTTGTAATATTTTTTATTTGTTAGGAAAGAGTGGATTGTAATCGATAAAGTATTTAATATTGTATATGTTCTTATATTATTTCAGAAAGTCGATAAGTATTTTCGTCGAGGAATAAGGATTATACTTTATATAGCGAATATACTTTTAAATATTTCAAACCTCCTAAGTAGTAATAGGGATTTGAAGATTATAAAGTTCTAATATTAGGTTATTACCATTAGCGTATTAAATAGAAGTAACGTTTTTTACTTCTACTTTAAGATTTACAATATTATTTAAATAATAAATAATTTTATAAGAATTTATTTTAATAATACTAAATAACCTTTCGACGGTAATATTAATAGCCTCTTTATAATTATAACGAATCTACTATCGATAAATAATATTACCGGCGAAGTTAGTGATATCGAAATTATAATTATATTAATTTTTAAATTTTTTAGTAAACTACTAATTACCCTACCTCTTTTTTAATACGACTTTTACTTAATATAGGTAATCGAGCCGCTTCGAATTAGTATTTCGAACGCTTTACTTAATTAATATATAAATGCGGTTATATATATAAAAATAATTAATACGTTTAATAACTCCTACTTCTCCCTTCTTTTTACTTTTTATTTAATTATACGATATAATTATAAAATTTTATTATACGGCGTAATTTTATAGCGCGTCGAATATAACAATTATATTATTATAATTAAAGGATATAAATAGTAGTCATAGCTTCGCTAATCGGGTAATGCGTTCGCTAAGGGACAGTAATTATATTCTTAATCGTTCGCGGGAGCGGCGGCGGATTAATAGCGATTGGATTTCAGTAAAAGGGATTATATTCCTATTAGGAGTAATTATTCGAAACGGATTTTTCGGACTTGAAGGCATTTTAGTTAAGGATTCTAATTAAATTCTGTTAACGCTAATTATTTTAGTCGATTAAGCTAGGCTAGGCTAGAAGTCTAATTTATATAGGCGAATACGCAACGTGCGGCGGGCGGGCGAGGTATATTAATAAATACTACGAGGTCGAGGATACTATACGAAATAATAATAAAGACGATAAATAATCATTGTAAACAGTTGTTTAATATTAGGGTAAGGTTTCGTGATAGTTTTATTGAATTGTATAAGACTAACTATCGCTAACAAGAGAGCGCGCGACGACGGTAGCGGTTGGGTAGTAATATACTGGTACGGCGGCTAGGCGGCTGGGCTTACTCAGCGTTAAAAAGTGGGGGGGACTACCCAGGGACCAGTTTGGGACTACCCAGCTACCGATTGCGGGCTGGTGTCCCCATCATCCCGTCCCGTCCTGTCACTGGCAGCGTCCAACGCCCACGTCCACTCTGGGCAAGCAGTCCAGTCCATTGCCGTAACACCGCAACATTTTGTGAAATTGCACTTCCCGTCTTCTCCTTTTCCAATCTGAACGCCCACTCCACGACCTCTCCACGACTTCGGTTATACCCTCGCTCTCACGCGGCCAGCACTACCTTAACTCTACCCGACTCCATCTCCATCTCGCTCTCAAGTCGCCGCATTTTGGGTGACTGGATAGCCAATCCCATTAACCATACTACCACTATTCTTCCCCAGTCAATCCTCCGAGGTAGACACTCCCCTTATTGCCTTTTTGCTTGTTTTTACGGACCCGTCGTCGAGAAATTAGGGGCGCCAACCGCCAGCTGTCACCATGTCTCTGCCTGCCGTATGTTTTGTTTGTTTGCTTGTCTCGTTCTCGTCGTCCTCTCACCGTCCTGGCACTCCATCTTCGTGTCTTCGACCTACAGCACTACCAATTACTACCCAAATAAGCTATCCGGTTGCACGTCATGTTCACTAACACCATCTCCTCCCGGCAGAAGATGATGCGCCGCAAGAAGAATGTCAAGAAGGGTATCCAGTTCTGCCTGATGGTCTGTGGTGCATCAGGAACTGGTGAGTCCTTCCAACCCCCGACGAGTCTATCCCGTCGTGCTTTGATCAAGGATTGACCATCGCGTATCTCCCAGGCCGTACCACCTTCGTCAACACCCTCTGCGGCAAAGAGGTTCTCACCCACAAGGACTCCGATGATCCCGCTACCGCCCACGTCGAGGAGGGCGTCAAGATCAAGCCCATCACAGTTGGTACGCTTCGCATCCCATTCGAGGATTCCACGGTGCGATTGGCGGTTGTCTAACTGTCTATACTACAGAGCTTGAGCTGGACGAGGAAGGGACGCGTATCGCCCTCACCATTGTTGACACACCCGGCTTCGGTGACCAGATCGATAACGAGGCCAGCTTCTCCGAGATCGTTGGCTACCTCGAAAGGCAGTACGATGATATTCTTGCGGAGGAGTCGCGCATTAAGCGTAACCCCCGCTTCAGGGACAACCGTGTCCACGCCATGCTCTACTTCATCACCCCGACCGGCCATGGGTAGGTTTCAGTCCTTCCATTACACATCTCAACCGCGACTAACATGTGCTACCAGTCTCCGCGAGTTGGACATCGAGCTAATGAGGCGCCTTGCGCCCCGAGTCAACGTTATCCCCGTTATCGGCCGCGCTGATACGCTCACCCCAGCTGAGCTTGCCGAGTCCAAGAAGCTGGTCATGGAGGATATCGAGCACTACCGCATTCCGGTCTACAACTTCCCTTACGATATCGAGGAGGACGATGAGGATACCGTGGAGGAGAACGCCGAACTCAGAGGTCTCATGCCGTTCGCTATTGTCGGCTCGGAGGATATCATCGAGATTGGTGGACGCAAGGTCCGCGCTCGCCAATACCCATGGGGTCTTGTTGAGGTCGAGAACCCGCGCCACTCCGACTTCTTGGCCATCCGTTCCGCCTTGTTGCACTCGCACCTTGCCGATCTGAAGGAGATCACCCACGATTTCCTATACGAGAACTACCGTACCGAGAAGCTCAGCAAGAGCGTTGAGGGTGGTGCTGGAGTGTAAGTGTTTCCATGAAGCTTCCGGTTCCAGCCACATGGCGATCACAGTACTAATATTACTATAGTGACTCCTCTATGAACCCCGAGGATCTCGCCTCCCAGTCCGTCCGTCTCAAGGAGGAGCAGCTGCGTCGTGAGGAGGAGAAGCTTCGTGAGATTGAGGTTAAGGTCCAACGCGAGATCAACGAGAAGCGCCAGGAGCTCCTCGCCCGCGAATCTCAGCTTCGTGAGATTGAAGCCCGCATGCAACGCGAGGTGGCGGCGAATGCTGCTGCCCAAGCAGGGACACCCACCACCAGCCACAGCCATCAGGAAATTAACGGCTCCCCAGATGGCAACTAAGCACCAACGACAACTAGCACTCACATACCTAATCTGTCGTCACTGTTTACATCCACATGAACAGCTTCAATACCCCACAGGGCGATCGGGTCATTCTATGCAGGCGTTGGTTCTTTGATGTTGTTTGACAAAATATTCCCCGCTGTTTGGCGACTTTTTTTTACTGGAGATGATGGCTCCAAAGAAGACATATATGATGGTGACGACGACAACACGGTGGGGGGTTCAGTCTCGACAAGGACATCCAATCAAGTTGGCATTCAGTACAGCCTCAAATTTCATGGGGAAACCCGCATTGCGGCATAGGGCCTTGTCTTCACCGCAGAGGTTGCGTTTCGATCAGTCCGTGGAACTGGTATGCTCAGCTTGCCTGCCGTCGATGCAGCAAGGGGTGCCGAAACATGACTGCTCGGGACAAGAAGGGCCTGGGAACGTATTGACGGGAAATGATTTTTACCCGTATGACTTGTCTTGATTATTTTAGAGGCTTTAGGTTTTATCCAACGCCTATTGCACCACCCCGGATTTTCCAACTTTACTATTGGACTTCTAATGCAGATATCAACTAAATTAAATGTACTTCACTCGTCTCGGATTATCTTGTAGAACATTGAGCTCATTGTGTGCGTGTTTGTGCTGCTATGGCACATTGATACTGTGACATACAAGGCGACAAGCTCTTGCTCTTGCCTGAGTTGCATTATCATGAGAGTATAGCTACGTGCTAATGATCACGTCACAGGATCACCCGGATAATTCCGCTCAGGTAAGCTATATTGAGAGAGTGGTATTATATCGATAGGTCGGAAACGCTGTGTTTTGATAGTTCCTAGTCGACATATGAGGAAGACCTTTCCATCACCATTATGTGTTGGCCTTTTGGACCAACACTAGCCTTGATGACATTTACCCATCCAGTTGCAAATTCGCATTGCCAGGTGAAATAACAATTTCAAGAAACAACTTGAGCAACGAAACCCAAATCCAAGAGCCCTATCCCACGCATGTTATTTCCCATTTCCCATTTCCCATTACCCATCCACGACCCTGCCCACTAGCACAGCACTGTTACAAATCCATTCCGTCAATCCGTACTATCATCGTCGTCCCCGTCTTCTTCCTAGTTATCCGACTGGCTATTCAGAATCCTCAAAATAGCCAAGAACAAATTCAGAATATCCAAATACAAACTAATCGCCGCCGCAATCTCCTCCTCCACATGGTACTTGCGCATCACCAGCTGGGTATCAACCAGAATATACCCCGAAAAAACCAGCGCCGCGATACCGCCATACACCAGCTCCGAGGTGCTCGTGTGCGGCAAAAAGGCGTAGACAAAGCCCGTGAGAATCAAACCCCACAGAGCGCCGCCTAGGTACGGCATCCAGGAAGTGAAGTCGTACTTGGTTTGGCAGGCGAAGGCTGTGAGGAAGACGAAGATGCCCGCCGTGATGACGACTGCTAGCATGACGGTGGCGCTGTCGAAGAAGGAGACGCACACGGAAATGGAGTAGGCTTCCATTAGGGTGAAGCCGGAGAGGAAGAGGAGGTTGGTGGGGTAGGATTGCCGCTTCCAGAAGGTTAGGAGCATGAAGACGAGGGCGCCGGCGAACTGTACATTGGTTGGTTAGTCAGTTACTGTTGTTCTTGTTGGCGGGCAGGAGAAAGAACTGGAGGGGAGATAGAAGGGCAGGGGGATAAGGTTAAGGTAACGGAACTGAACGTACAGAAACCCAAATCATGGCCGGATGAGACTGGATCCAGTTCTTGTAGCCATCGCTGAGGAAGCTGAGCGCACTCACGGCGCCCGTGGCGATGAGCTGGACCGTCAGGATGGTGTAGACCTTGCGGATGAACTGGTGACGGATTTCGACCGTGGCTTCGGCGACGGAACCACCGAACTGTTTTCGTTGTTGTGGTTGTGTTAGTTGGTTGTCCTACTGTATATCCTTTTTCGATAGTGTATTGTAGAACGGTTTCCCTTACCTTGAAATCATCGGGAATATCATGATCATTGTCCTGGCTGCTGCGTGGAGCACCAGAGAAAAGGCGAGCCTGATCACCGAGGACGGCGTTGGCGGTGCTGCTCTCGGCTGTTGCTTGGTACGACGGAGGAGGCTGCGCGTAGTCGAGGTGGACATCGGGGTCCTCCTGCGGAGCAGGTGTGTACTTGGTTCCCGACATTGTTTCTTTGATGATGATACTCTCTTGGGTTGTCGTTGTCACGATGTTGAATCAAGAGGTTGAGGCGAACGAAGAGATGTCACTGGACGGAAAGCAGATGGACGGATGAAAAAGGACGATTCTAGGTGATGTAAGTGGACGGCTGAGAGTTTATAAGAGGCGCCGGAGAGATGTGATTGATCCGCTGATGACGGTGTTGTAGTGCAGCAGCAGTGGACTTCAAGGTGGATATGTAATGGATTTTAGGACCCCGGGGCGGGGATGAATGGACTTGACCTTGCCGCCTGCCTGGACCATGACGGGTTGCCCAGAGTGGCGCAGCGAGTCACAATTCGATAGATCACTAACCGAAATGCACAGAAACTTGGTGTGAATCTGTTATGTCCGGGTCACTATCCCGAACCTTCCACCATTTTATCGAAACTTCGTCAGCGCCTACCTTGAAAGGGTTGCGCTTTTGTTGGCCCTGCTGACCACACGAGCCCAGCCGAGCCAGCCTGGTCGTAAGTGGGCGGAATAAGGGTTAGGGTTGGAGGGGAGACAACTGAAACCACCAGTCACAAAGCCCCGCCCTGATCGACACATGCCAAAGGGACTCCACCAAATAGGAAGGGACTGGCAACGGTCCTCCCTGCGCGCCTGCGTGGCTTCCGTTCCCCAGCTCAATGGTCCACCGGCGCAACAACGAGCCTTGTGTCGTTTGTTGGGTTGCACTTCAGCACGCGAACTGAGCGCTGGAGCACCTGGAAGCAACTCGCGTTTCGGGCAATTGACGGCCCGCCAGTACTGTAGGGAAACACTTGGGAAGGTCCAGCTCACCAGGGCGATCCCGACGGGACTCTTATCGACCTCTACGACGGCTTTCTTCCTACTGTTTGCCTTTCACGACAAAGACCCTCTCGCCACCCCACGATAGCAGGTTCAGCGCGCCATGACAAGGCCAGACCTCTCACGACACGAACTTTGAGCCCGTCACTGCTACATCCTTCCCGACCCTACCCCTTGGGTACAGATGCGATAGTCCCAGCGCAGCTCCCAACACCAACATCAACACCCCGTGCCGTCGAATTGCGTAAAGCTTGGTGGAGACAAACAGGAATTGGGAGCACTCCTCGGTTCATATAGGACGGCAGAGACCGACCCGTAAACATGG
This sequence comes from Neurospora tetraspora, assembly GCF_033439725.1. NCBI lineage: Eukaryota > Fungi > Ascomycota > Sordariomycetes > Sordariales > Sordariaceae > Neurospora > Neurospora tetraspora. The sequence continues at coordinate 1,158,392 of NW_026944383.1, forward strand.
CGACCAACACAAACAGATACTCGACCTATACGACCGCGTCGACGGGTTCCGACTCCAGAAATGGCGAAAAGGAGAAGAAGGAGCTCTGGAGCTCCATGCTGGACACCGTTGCCAGCGCCAAACGTCTCCCCGAAAAGAACATCTTGCTCCTAGGTGGCAGTGTTGACTCCCAGCGCGAGTTTTTCGAATCACTCTCTAAAAACGAGCTCCGGCGCAACACCGACCGCCAGGGCTCACGCAAACCACCCATCGCGAACAGCTTCGCCCTCGGATACACCTACTATGACGTCCTAGATGCCGACCAGGAAGACACCCTAGCGCGCATCTCTCTTTACACCCTTACCGACCCCTCGCCCGCCTTTGCCTCCCTTATACAGCCTCTTATCACGCCACAGTCGATACCGAACACGCTGATAGTTATCCTATTGGACTGGTCACAGCCCTGGAAATGGATGCGCCAACTGAGAGAGTGGATTTTGCTTTTGCGAACGGTCTTTCAAAAGCTCAACCGCGAATGCTCGGCAACTATGGAAGAGGTCATGACCGTTTGGAGGGAACGGGGTCGAGGTGGCGGGCTCAACCTGGATGGTACCAGTGCTGTTCCGACTACGTCTACGGATGCTGATGTCTCTCTTCCGGTTGGTCCTGGAGAGTGGGAGGACGCCTTGGGCATGCCACTTTGCGTAGTGTGCCAAAATGTGGGTTGCTCAACTGGAGCTGTGTGAACACCACGAATGGGAAGCTAATGTGTTGATCCAGGCCGAGAAGATGGAGCACTTGGAAAAGACTCAAGGCTGGAAAGAAGAGGAGTTTGACGTGGTACTACAGTTCCTCCGAACGATCCTCTTAAGGCGTAAGTCATCTCCATCCGGTACCTCTTTACTCAATGACAGGAAACTGACAGACACTGCCTCGCAGACGGCGCATCGCTGATTTACACCACTCCTTCGTTGCCCTCGCAACTACCCACCTTGGTCCACTCCAGCCTGGGTATTCACTCTCTCCTCAAGAAGCAACCACTTAAACACAACGTTATCGACAGAGATAAGATTCTCGTGCCCCCGAACTGGGACTCTTGGGGTAAAATCCGTGTGCTCAGGGAAGGATTTGATGTCGAGGCAGTTAGCTCCGGGTGGACAGCGGATCTAAGTATACCGTGGCCACGGCAACCTCAACGCGTCGCCAATGGTGACGATCAACAACAAGGCGAGGCAAACGATAACGAGACTGGTGACGAAGAGCAAGAACCCGACGAGGATGAGTACGAAGAGCCAACAGAGCCCGATGGATCCTCAGTCGCATTGTACGAGGCTTCTGTACAAGACCCGACCATGGACGCGCTCCATATTGCCGGTTCAAGCAGTCACTCGACGAAGTTGGAGGTGCAGACAACAGAGACACAACAGTTCCTGGAAAAGCAGCTGAAGTTGCTAGATGTATACAAGCAAAAGAACGAGGAGCCAACCGGCCATCTGGCTAGGATAAAGAGCGTAAGGAAAACAACGTCGGACTCGTTGACGGCGGAGGACGACCAACTCAAACAGCAAGCCGAGGCCAAGGTCTTGGAGCATATTGGCCCGGTGCAGTTCAATATGGGAGGCATTCAGGTGGATGCCGACGACATGCTCCAGCGACTCAAGGTAAGTTTACCACTTATTGGTGATATACGGGGAATCCTGATTTACCTCGTCTTGGAAGTCTATATGCTAACATCATACCCAACTTGTAGGAACGCCAAGCATTCGGTACTTCGCCCGAACCCCTTAGCCCCGAGGGCGAGACTGTGGAGGAGACTCCCCAGATGGACACCGAGAACCTGCAAGCATTCTTCACTGGCCTTATGAACAGGAGCCGGCAATCATAAGCTCCGAATATCATATTATCACTAGTAATACCCATCCGCTGCCGCCGTCTTCCTGTTGCCTGGTCTACCTTGTGCCTCGTGTCCTATGATTACTCTACCCCATTATGTGCAAAAAAAACTTCCCAACCCGTATGATGCCGACTGGCTGGGGGGATTTGGTCTGCTGAGCAAAGTATACTGTTGCTTGATGGTTGTTGGCTTTTCACACAAGCCGAACCCATCATATTGTAAATTATCTCAAGTTTTTGTCACTGACGGTATCCCAGCCTAGAGACCGCTATGATGTAGGCACTCCTCCCAAATGTACTGTTAGATACCCATCAGCGTACGGAAAATGGCAAAAGCACATGGTCAGCACTCGTGTCTGGTGAGCTGGTGATGAAACCGCAGCTATGGTGGCTGTTGGCAGTGAGTAAGTCAGACACAACATCCCCAGTGGCGAACATGATGGGTAAAAAAACAATGGATTCAAAATTTCGAGTTAATCAGCTAACTATTCGACGACCAGCGTCCGAGTGTCCCAACGCCCAGAAACCCTACCCAAACCCTCGCTCTGAGCCTTCAGTTCAAGCTATCCACGATCTCGGTTCCTTTTGCCGATGATGAAACTGCCTAACTGAAAACGCCGCAGCCAGTATCCTTGAATTATCATCCTCTAACTCGACCATCTTGACTCGGCCCCGCCGAATCCATAACTCAACTCCTCCTGGTCCTCCTCGAGTTGTTGCTTGCTTGTTCTCCGTTGGGGGGTTTGGCTTGTCCGTCCTTGGAAAAGGCCTAATTATGTCGTTCCTCGGCCGGTACGTTCTCGCCATAGGAACCGCCTCCATTCTCATCACATGTCTGGCAGACGCCCCCGTCATACACCGTCGTGTGCGTGTGCGTGTTCGTGTTTGTTTGTCGTTGTGGTTGTTGCCTAGTACCGCCAGTGATGATAGCGGTCACTTCCTCTCCGATCTCAGTGCCCTTGCCTAAAAGTCTCGTCTTGTATTTTTGCCCCCCCTGTATGTGAATTGTGCAAGATACTTCCAGTTAGCCTCTCTGTCTGGGTTCTTTCATGGTTGCTCATTAGGTAGAGGAGACGGCTTACAGTTCCATTTCCAAAGGGGTCGTACTCTCCCCGAGCTCCCTTCTTGGGCTGGAAATATTCGGTCCACAAGCCATTCAGCTTCGTCGTCTCGTAGGCGTCGTAAATTCGCTCGGGGTTGCTTTTGTTCCACGTGTAGAGGCTTTGGTAGATCGGGTTGAATTGCTCGTGTTCCTGGGTTTTGCCCTTGTCTCTCAACCGGTCTACAAACGTCTTGAGGTGGCTCAAGATTTCGTCAAGGGATTTAGGCCGATTGGGAGTTGCGGAGTTTGCAGTGGTTGACATGTTGACGGCGAGGTTGGTGGTTTCCTGCTGTTGCTGAGAAGATGAAGGCTGATCCGTTTACTCTAGGAGACTGCCGGGATGTGTTGACGCTGAATCGATCAGTCCTGAGCGATTCTGAGATCTTTATACTCGAACAGTGCCCATCGATTCTCACTTATTTCAAGCATAGCGGTTTGTGTAAATACACTTCGAGTATATCTACGACCAACAAACCGCCCTCCAAGGCCATCAGGTAACTGCTGTTTTGATCCTGTCCGGGTAAAAATAATTCTAACCGCGCCAGGACTGGTATAAAAACTGTTGACGCTTGGTGGTTTGAACTCACAAGGTCATGTTATTATCTCGAGCAAGGATCTGACTTGCGCATTCCTGTCTTCAAGTGGGCAAAGGCTGCTGCTGCTATTTCCAACCATACTGGCGATTGGAATGTTGTCGTTGGGCGCTTCGTTTTGTGTTGGACCTCAGCATGCGCTCTCCTTTTGCTTTGTTTTGCTGTGATGTTGGGAAAAGTTGAGCGTAGCCGGGACGTCCCGTCGGTGATCAAAGGGGGAAGACGGGATCTGGTATCCGGCGCCAACACCAACACTCTTCGTTGTTTTTACACATATTTTGCTTCAGGACGGCGAACAAATGCTGATGTATGGCAGTTAATGTGGGAGGTTGAAGATTGGGAGGTTGGAGGCGGGCGGCCGGGTAGGTGGTGCAAGACTTCGAGTTCGAAGTTTGAAGCTATCCCGAACTTTGCGCGCGACGGAAAAAACTACCGCATAGGGAGGTCAAACTTGCAATCACAAGAAAAAGAGCAAGAACAAAATCCACTGAGCCAGTGGCTCCTTTCTAGAATGGTCCGCTCATTCCTCTTTCATAGGAAGGTCTTGCGTTCTGGGAAGAAACCATCGTCACTTCAGTTAAGACAGTTCGGCCGGAGGACTTGGGAAGGAACCGACCTTGGGCAAAGGGTCCCAGATAATCGATAGTCTTGAACAGCAAGACCAGACACCTCATCTCAACGCATCTGGGCAAGACGACGGGACCCTTTCTGGGTCAAATGCCGTACGCACTTTCCCACTATGGTAGCTATCGCATACAAACCTGAAGGCTGGAGCTTTGCTGACTGATCCACGAAGCCACACTGCAGTCAGTGATGATGATGATCATGGACAAGGTGGTTTGGCTAGTGACAAGTCAAATACACCACAAAGAGTCAGGAAGTCAATCGGAAGGAACGGTTGAGTTATAAAGAAACCGACATTCCATGTTAATGAGCAACTACTACCTCGACGACCAGCATCCTACCTAACACTTCATGACCTTCCCAATCCAAAATCCATCATTCATATTCAAATCTCGAAGCTCCGATCAAGATTTGGAATGTGAAGACGATGTGACGAAAAAAGTTCCAACAGAGAGACCTAAGATTCCAACCAAATCAACCAACTATCCCGGCGACCAGCGTCCTAACATTCCCTATCCCATCATGTATCCAAATCCAATACCACAGAGAAAGGTTGTATCAGCCTGAACTCTCATCACCAGAGATACAGTACCCTAGTGCAAGGTGGGAAAAACCAGAACGGGTTCCCGAAAAAAACCTGAAATCCCCTTCGTCGGTTTCTTCCCACTGGCAGATGCTGCTCAAGGATGACCCTGAATTGCCCGTTCGAGATCCACAATCAACTTCATCAGTTTGTCGAAGTTGGGTTTGACTATCTCCTTTTTTCTTTCTGAGGGATTATGCACTTCCAAGAACTCCTAAACATGGTGAAACATTTTTGTCAGGACCACGGTTGGATTGATCTGCCCCCCATCCGCTCATTAATAGGAGTTCAAGAGGAGCCACTTACATGATTGCCAGTTCCCCTTAGAATCTGGTAGAACTCCTTGAGCATACCAGCTTCATTGCCGTGGTGAGAGATGTTCTCGATCTCGAGTTTCTCGATCCGTTCTTTTAAAGATTTCAAAACCTCCTCCTTGTCTCTTGCCCAAAGACAGTCGGCATCAAACTTCAGGATACTTGAGAGTGCCCTTGAGATTCCAGCAACGTAGTCAGCGGGTGTCATGGGCTTCCAAGTTTGGGTTTGTGGATGGAATAAGAATGAGTTCATCTGCTCCACTAACCCATCAACCATCTTCTCAAGCTGGCTCTTCCCATCGTCATGCTCCGTTGACGCATCGAAGATGGTTCTCTCACGCTCGCCGCTATACGCTATAAACTATGTTTTATTTGACTTTTTGTTAGCACGCATTTCTCTGACTGTGTCACTCTCATTGAACGAAGTAGTACTTACCACACCAGGACAACCAGGCTTCTCAACATCTTTCCCCAACCACCTCCAGATTCCTGGCAATTGTGTCTGTGCCATATTACCGGTGGATATGCCCTCTTCTAGGTTCTTGTCCTGCAGTCTCTTCAGTTGTTCCTTGAGAACTTCGAATTGGGGCATCCTGTTGCTCCAAGGTTTGCTGATTTTATTTTTCTCGATTCTGTCTCTGAGAGAGTCAAGCGACTCTACGAGGTCTTTAAAAGACGTTTTGGAGCCGGGCGTGGAGTCACTGGAGGCCGACGTGCTGGCGATAGAGGCTGACATGTTGATGATGATTTCCGAGAGAGTTCAGATGACTGCTTTGGTGATGGCTATATGATTATCAAAGGGCAGAGAACTGGCTGGTCTAGTGGGTTTGGTGAATGTGATGATGGGAGAAAACAGAAGAACGAGCTTGTTATGAGAAGCCATGCACTCTGATCTTTATACTCGGTTTTCTTCAAAATCTCTCTATTCATAACATCTCCCATGGAGGCGAGTGTCTGTCTTGAAGAAGCCAACAGCCCGCGAAGTCATCTCAAGACGCTCTATGAGGATGCACTCGATATTACCTCTAGTGACGGTATTAGAGCGCTTAAACCAACTGCCAACTTCCCGTTCGCGATAATATCAGAACCATAGATGAAGTTCAACGGCAAGTTGGTTGCAAAACTACATGTAGACACGCTCCATGAAGGTGCACTCGATCATAGTAGCGGTAGAGGGGGCATGAACCAACTGTCGAACTCCCCGCTCGCGATAATATCAGAGCCATACAAGTTGTCTAACGGCAGGTTGGTGTTCTTCTTTTCCTTGCTCACTTCATTGTCTCCGTTGCCAAACATCCAGCAAAAATGGAGTCTACCTCTAACCAGCACGGCAAGCAAATGAACTAACCACCCGTGTGAGATATCCTTCATGGTGACAATCTACCACCGTATACTACCGTCGTGCTATTCAATGCCATTTCGTTGCCTTGCTGTCAGTAGAACTCAAGTCACTCGTCCCGCCACAGTCAAAGAAACGGCATTCCGTGGATGCCAACGGCCCATCACCAACACCAACACCAACACTTTCCAGACCGCACAGTGCCAATACGCCACTGCCGTGATCCAACCAAGTAGGATCAAAGACAAAGACTCGACGTTTATGAATTACGTTGTGAGTGAAGTTTAGAGGCATGGTAGATGTAGTAGAAACACTTCGAGGTTAGTGGCCCTCCCGGCATGCTTTCCTTTACCTTTTTTTTCCTCTTTTTTTGGTGTGTTGTTGTTTTATGCCGTGATGGGGATAGTGGCCGACCGACCCACGACACTCCCCTAAAATGTACGATAAGATACACACAATCACACAGAAAAGACAAAAAGCTTATGAAATAGACAGAGTCCTATCGCTTGTACGTTACAGTTCGTGACGACGATGGCAGACACAGTACTTTGGTCCGGTAGAATGTCATACACATCGCAAAAAGCAGGAAGTCAGAACGGTCAAGGTTGTAAAGAAACCGATATTCCGTGTTGATCAGCAACTACTACGTCCACGTCGACGACCAGCGTCTTAACAATCCAAACAAACCCTCTCCCTAAGCCATCATTTGTGTATCCAATAGTTGAACCGAAGGCGGTGGATCACCTCAAGGCAAGTTATCCTCTGGAGAAAACTCGACGAAAACTCGACGACAGCATTCATCCACTTCCCTCAAGAACCCTCAGCGTCCTTGACCAGAACACCACGTCGGGTTGGTTGGCCTTCTCCTACAACTTATCCATCAACTTCTGGACGTTTTTGTCATCCTCCTTCTGCGTCGTGAGGTTTTCCGAAATCTCCTTCAGGCGCTCTGGCGTGAACTTAGGCCACTATATTGGCGGATGGTAAGTAAAGACACCCTGCCATATCTCGCTCATGAGCTGCTTGGTCTTCTCTGGCCAAGGAGAGATACTTACGCCGCTTTCGTCATTCCCCTCAAGTGCGTTCAAGATCTTGTTCAGCAATTCAAAGTGCCCCGGAGACAACGTTGTAGTCCGAAGTTTCTTAAGCACAATCCTCAGTTGCTGGTATTCCGGACTCTTTTCCGGACTCTTTTCCGGATCGGTTCTCGAATAGATTTCCGGACTGGCTTTTATTTTGAACTCTTTGATTTCTGGCTTGAGAGCGCCTATGGTAAGAGTGATTGAAGACGATAACCTATCGACATCTGCTTGGGTAGCTTCTTGGGTAGCGGGGCTCGACATATTGCTGGTGAGCTTGAGTGACGGCGGTAGATGTTGCTTCGAGAACTGTGAAGTTGAGAAGTGTTGATCGAGTGATATAGAGCAAGAGTGTTCTGAGCTCGTTGAATGCGATGATGGGAAGAAACAGACACTCAGCTTGCTCTAGGTAGTCATGCGCTTTGGTCTTTATACTCGGTTTCCTTCAAAATCTTTTTGGCTATGGCACCTTCCAGGGAGATTATGCTGAGTGTCGAAAGAGCCAACAAGCCGCACTTTCACCTCCTTCTTCTACATGATGTGTTTCGTTGGTCAAAATCCTTCCATTGCCTTCAATTATCATCGGTGAAAGCGACTTGCTCCGCCGATGATCAAAGAAACGACATTCCTTTAACACCAACGGCCCAACGGGCCATCACCAACACCAGCTCTCCAGAGCTCACAGTGCCAACAGGACACTGCCGCGCTTCCATCACAAAAGAAAACAGATTCCACAATCACGATTTACCCTGCAAGTTAAACGCATCGATGTTTGTAGAAAAAAAACCCGAAATAAATGGCGGTTACGGATCTTTGAACTACAGAGTCAGTTGGCGTCTTTACATCACATCCACATCCACAACCAACACCCAACAGCTCCTGATACAAGGGGGATCATAAAGGTGAGGAGGCAAAGGTCACAGAGAGATCCAACATAGTCCACACAAGTCCTCAGCCAACACAGCGAATGCCTTCCATCCTCGCCTCCAGCGTTGCTCCTCGCACCTCGCAGTACCAGATGGTCCAAACCCAACTCAATAGAAAATCTTCTTCAGGTACATATACCGCACTATGGTATGATCAATAACGCTTGATGAACTGATGATACATGTTGGTTGGCTGGCTGGCTTTCCTTGCTGCGCCGGATCGATGTTTCTTCCTGATTCTGATCCTCCTTGTATCCATTGCCGTGGTACCGATTCTGCCTGATCTGACTCAACTAACCCTTTGCAACAAGTACCAAGTATCCTGTATTCCTGTAACAACGCTCACTTTTCCACCCTTCCACCTTGCATCATGATGTATCCCAGATTCCAAAACACCACCGCTATTCCTATCCCATATGTACCTAGGTACCTGTCTCGTGCTTCCATTCTTTCCTTTCCAACTGTGCCCAAAAAATTCACATTTCATCGCTGGTTAATTGAGCCCTAGACTAGGGAAGTTCCAGACCATACATCATGTCCATGCAATTCATGACCTGTATAAAGTTCGCCTCGATTCCTTGGGGGCTCTCCATCACCTCTTGGCCCTATTATCTCGATTTAGCGAGCCGAACAGCTTGAGTTAGAGAGAGGTCTTTTGTCTGTTTATGTGAGTAAGGTAAGGTAGGTAGGGGGAGCACAGTGCAAGTCAACCTGAACGGATGATAGGGGAATGTGAGATGGAGGGGATCAGATCACTCACTTGTAAAATTTTGTTGCCGACTCCAATAAGGTTGTTGACTATTGATAATGGAAGAAAGAGTTAGGTATCATTTATAGTTAGTAAGCCTACCTGTAGGTAGTCCCAGCAGTTATGTAGGCTCCCCCAAGAGGATGTGTATGAAAAGTACATCTAGTGTAGGGAAGGTAGGTGGTGCCTAGAGGTAGGTAGAGGTACTTACGAGTCATCTCAATCTCATCCAGCAATAGCCCAACCTTCAACCACTCATTAGTGCTGTACTTCATAGCCCCTTGGTCGAAATATTCCTTGCGAGCTAAGCTGAGTGTGTCTGGCAAGGTGGTCTGAAAGTTTAGGAATTGAGCCCTGATGTTGTCTATTTTCACCATTGTGGGGTGGGGGAGCAATGCCGCAAGAACGTAATCCTTGGATAGGAGGTCGACCTTGTCTCCCAACAGGGTAAGCTTTTGGAGGTACCTGTCAATGGTTGCGCTCATCTTGGTTGGTGCGTGATGATTTTAGAGCAGGCGATGGTGGGTGCTGAGGACGGGATGTTTGATCTGTTAACCCGCTGAGGAATTGGTTGGGAGGTGGTCTTGGTAAATGGTGTGTCGTGATGATGGGTGTGTTGAATGTGATGACTGTTGATAATGACTGTTCGAACAAAAGAACTGTTGATTTACAGTAACCGGGGCGTTCACTAACTGTTGAATATGTCGATGTTGATGGCGAGAAGACGAAACCCAGGGTGACGGGAGCATTTATCATGATACTCAACATCGGTGAAATGTGGTTTCTCTGTTTATGACAGCTATCTGTCTACTTCACAGCTGGCGCCTTCCTTCCGAGGAGCTCAGCAGGGACGAACTACTGATTTAGGGAACCACGACTGCAGGTAAATAACTTCCCAAACATGAATTATGAAGGATTTGGCTCTGTCGTTCCAGAAGTAAGAAGTGAAGGCCTTCCTGTCTCAATGTGACTGGGTTTGATGGGAAAAACTACCCGCACCCGCCTCAAATCTACATGCACCCTCTCGCCTAGCAACCTACCATGATCATTGATCACTCCACGCATAGGCAATTCTACGCCTTAACTTTTGGCAATTCTAGATTAACTGTTGTCCATACGCTATGCAGAGTACGTCGCAGAAATCGGGCGCTGTGAATGAAAATAGTCGATCAAAAAGTACCTTCGAAAAGCCTCTTGGTTAAAGAAAAAAAGCTTACGATAAATTCCGAAGGCTGATATTATACCCTAGTAGCTTTCAATAATGCAACTAGCTTTGTTAGTAAGTTATTGTCAAGTGTCTCCAAGGGGGAAGGGTGTGTGCAACGTTAAGGGCTACGCGACGGTGCACTTCAACTCGCAGGCGTTTTGCTACAAGCCAGCATCGCAGGGGTGAAGACGCCGTACCGAAACCATTCTTGTTCCGCTGACCACGTAACTACCTGGTACCATCAAGTGAACTACCCTCTGCCCATGGACTCCCAATCCCTCATGTACGCCTATCCCTTCGCATCCGCCCCGAACGATTGAAAAAGCCGTTTGCCTAGCCCAGACATCAAATAACACTGCCTCGAAACATCCTCTCGGCCAACCTGGGCCATTGCCCCTCTGACGCTCGGCTAGGTAACTAGGTAGCTTTGGCTCTTGCTCCGACAATATTCCTGACCTTTCCTCTCCCCGGATACATCACCGTACACGCTTCTGGACCATACAGGTAGTCTCTCTTTACCCAACCAATATCCCGTAACAACGCTCTTCCGCTTTCCTATGGATCATGATGTATCCCAAATTCCAAAATACCGCTATTCCCATCCTGCCCATCTCGGACACTTTGTTTCCAACAGCTGTTCAATGATACGATTTCATTTGGAGTCGGCGTATATACTCCGCGGAGGCGGGCTTCTCGTGGTTGGGGGGCAATTTGAGAACCATACTGTAGCTCTGCTTGGGCGTGTCGGTCTGCTTGGGTGTGGAATCGCCCCAGGGAAGCTCCAGAGCATGGCACATGTCCATGCGATTGATGAGGTGTGTAAAGGTTACCTCGACGATGGTTTGAGCGGTTCCATCTCTATCGGCAAAATCTTCGCCCTGTTATTTCCGAGCCAAACGGAACGACCGTGTCTAAGTTAGAGGGGATCTTTCTTTCTTGCTGTTTAGGTCGGTAGGTAGGGGTAATAGGGGGACTGAGATCACTCACCTGGGAAATTTTGTAGTGCATGTCCATAATTTTTTGAACTGTCAACTCCACCTCCGCCAGCAACAACTCCAACTTAGCCAGCTCTTTGTCCCATCGATTAATCTTGCCAAAATTCTTGCGAGCAACGCGAAATCTGTGCTCGAAGGATTCAAAGCGTCGGAATGGAGCCATGACCCAGTCCAAGTTCAAATCGGGTATATACTCAGGAACGAATGTCGAAAGAAACATGAACTCGTCCCTGAACAGGACGGGGAGCTTCACACTGAGCATTTCGAGCTTTCGACTGATATTTTTAAGGATCCCGTACATCTTGGTGGTGAGCAAAGCGGACGGTTGTTGGCAATGCTTGTGATTTGTTGATCCACTGAGGGTTGTTGGGATGTATTCTTGGTAAATGGTGACTCTGATGACTGTTGAGTATATTGACAATTGAACGACTGTCGAATGAAATGACCGATGAGTATGTTGATGTTGACGACGAAAAGATCGAGTTCGGTGTTATGGGGAACATTCATGACAGAACCCAAGGTCATGAAAACAAATGTAGTTTCTCGGTTCATGACATCTTTTTATCTACTCCAGCTGGCGCCTTCCTTCAGAGGACCTCAGCAGGGACGAACGACTACTTTAGGGAACCATGACCGCAGGAGCTTGACTTCCCAAATAGGTACCTAGCCATGACCAATGAAGGAACTGGCAGTGTCGTTCCAGTCGTAAGGAGCGAGGTCTTTTCTAGTTTGTAGTTTGGTTTGACGATATCGGGGAAAGAACCGCCACACTGGCATCCGGATGTGCTGTAGATGATGCCATTGAGTGTCGGTCACTGATCACCCGATGCCATACATATCCTGTCTCGGCCGGCGAGATAGGATGTATGGAGGACTCGCGTCTCAGATAAAGCCAACATTCCCTTGATCATGGATCGAAAGAGAGGGATTTCGCCGACATATCTGCTGACCTCATTCACTGCCAGTGTGTTGAGGCAAGTACTTTCCGTGAATATTCGAGGTAAGCGGACACTCTCAAATTCGAAGCTGTTCCCAGTATACGATGACTTTAAAATCGAAGCCACTGTTGAACCAGAGGGGAAAGACACAAATACTGAAGTTTGACGTTCCAAGGCCTTTTATGAAGAGTGATGTCTGAGAATTTGAAGAGATGGTGCAGTGACCCAAAAGAAAAAAGAAAAAAATTACTTGGAGAAGCGGGTGCGCGATGTCGACAGGGGTGGCACAGGAAGTCAAGCTCAAGATCATAGTAGGTCGCTGTGTTGAACCCTTGCTCGATCAATAGTGGTAAACTGGTCGGGGCTCTGTTACAGCACCTAGATTGAGGACTGGCGCACCATATGATTTGACGAAATCACCGACAGATAAACATCAATTACCGTGACAGTTGGATAAATGGTATCAACTCTATTGCGAAATCCGCTCACTATGCAACTATTTCCAAATGATCAATAAATCTTCCAAAACTCCGAAAAATCTGAGGGCGTAGGGCCGTGAGAAGAATCCTCCTCCTTCCTTCGGCAGTAGCCACTCTATTTCACACGCTCACTCACGCATCCGCCCCAAGCAACAGAGCGCTTGCCCCAGCCTTGGGCGCCTTCCAATACTGCCTCAAAGAAGCCGTCTGCTCGACTTTGACACGTGTCTCCCTGACGCCCAACCTCAAAGTCACAACGCCGGCCAAGAGACTGACAAACAGCCAGGGATACTGCAGAATCTCTGCCTCGAAGGCATTGATGGTTTCAATAGCCTGACGAATGAAGGGCTTCTCATCGAGAATGGTGCCGAGACGGAAGAGGTTCGAGGCGGAGACGGCGTTGGTTGACGGTTGGGACTTATCCATGCCGCTCTTAAGGCGAAGGATGGTGTGACTGAGAGTCGCTTCCTCGGTTGAGTAAAAGCCGCCTGTGTATGAGTGGCGGAGGGAGGGAGTGCTGCCGACGGCCGGTGTGTCGTAGAAGAGTTCACTTTGCACGTCTGGGGGGATGTCAGTATCTCACCGTTGGGAAATGAAGAGGTTGAGGAATATTCGGTGCGTACCTTGCAGCTCCTTCGCCCAAACAAGCCACTTGACCTCCAGAGTCGCCTCGTACAAGTCAAGCAAGCCCTCAACCAAGAACGCATAATCATCCGCAAACGCCCTTGTGTCGCTCGGCTGGTTGAACCAGAACCTCTTCAGCACTTTTCGGGTCTGTGTACCATCCTGGACCCACAAGTTCTCCTTTATGAAGGTTGCAGCCTGCCGCGCCGCCTCCAAATATCTCTGGCTCTTGGTCTTATCTAGGCCACTCACCACCGCAGCTGTTCTCGCGAGCGCCGATATCACCATTCCGTTAACACCAACCACCACCTTCTCATCTCTCGCAGGCCTGGGCCTCTCCTGTTCTCTGCGTGCCCTCAGCCGTTCCCGTGCCGTTGCAATCATTTTCTTTACATCATTCACAGGGATGCCGAACTGCTTGGACAGCGCCTGGATATCTCTACCCCAGACGGAGCACAGTACGTTCTGATTGATGAATTCGTCATGAGGGTCCTGGTCGCGGGGAATGTTCCCATCCTCAAGGACGTTCCAGTACGCTGCAGCCACTTCGGCAGACCCAGCGGGTCCGACCACGTCGTCAAACTCCCGGCGCGTCCAGAGATAATAAGCGCCTTCACGCATGTGCCGGTCGCCCTTGCGATAGAAAGAGTCTGCTGCCTCACTTGTAACAAAGCCGCCCCCGGAGGACTGAATCAGCGGGCTTGTGAGGTAATCGGCAAGATCGATAACCACGTCGGCAAATTCGTCCTCCAAAGAAAGCCGGGCCTCGGCGGCAGATGATTCAACGCGACCGAGCCAGGCGTCGAGGTATACGCCCAGAAGAAGTGCGTTTTCTCCGACCATCTTTTCAAAATGCGGCATGCTCCAGTCGCTGGTTACGCTGAATCGCATGAAGCCCGCGCCGACATGGTCCCTCAATCCGCCATCGCGAATGCGACGCAAGGTGCTCCGTGCCATGGAAGCGGCATTCTCGACTTCCTTGTCGCCGACCACGTCTCTCACCTCTCTGGGAAACTGCGGCAGCCTCAGCAAGAACGAAAGCCGGGCCGGGTTGGGGAACTTTGGTGTTCCGAAGCCGCAGTCCACCGGGTCAAACATGTTGAAGATCCTGTCCAAAGCTTCGTCAAGCTGGTCCAAGTCCAGATCAGCGCCCGCCTCCACGTCGGCTGCGGCCACGGGAGCTACCACGGGCACTGGCTCGGCAGGCGTGCCACTAAAGGTGCCCTCCTGCGCGAAGTCCTGCAGCTTGTGAAGCATCTCAAACGCCTCGCGACGGCATCGCTCCTCCTGCTCCACCCAGAACTTGTGGATCTTCTTTGCTATGGCAAGGAAATCGTTGTAGGATTCTTCGCCACCACCATTGATGCTGGAAGCCTCGAGGGTCGCTGCACCGCCACCAACGCCGCCGGCACCCCCACGGGCAGCAGCAAGGCTGTGCTCGGTTCCGGGACCGGGCCAGTAGGTACCGCCAAAGATGGGGTAGAGGTCGGGGGTGAGGAAAAGGTTGAAAGGCCAACCGCCGGTAGCATTCACAGCTTCGCTATAGTTCTGGTAGATGGTGTCGAGGTCGGGACGCTCTTCGCGGTCGATAATGACGGGGATGAAGGACGAGTTCAGGAAGGCGGCAACGGCATTGTTGGAGAAGGAATCTTGAGTGGTGAGGCGACAGTCTGGATAGATAATATGATGAGCAAAAAGCCGCAGTCAAGAAGGCCAGCAGGACAAGAGACAAGAACATACGATGGTCGGCCAAGAAGCCAATATGCATGAAGATGGGCTTGTTTTCAGCCTGGGCGCGCTTCAGGGTATCGGCATTGAGCAGCTGCCACGCAACAGGTGTTTTGGCATGTAGGCGCACATAGGGACTTTGACTCTCGGCGGCACGGTTCCGAAGCTGTCCGAAAGAGGCCGGCTGCTGTGTGTTGGAGGTGGCAGGAGCCCCAGGAGTTTGCGACCGTGTTGCGCCCGGTGCTGTCGAAGCATTGGCAGACACGGGACCACTACCGGTCCGAGACGGTAGGCTCTGATGAAGCTGTTGTTGTTGCTGTTGATTCTGTTGTTTCTGCTGCTGCTGCTGTTGTTGATCTTGTTGTTGCTTTTGCTGCTGCTGTTGAAGCTGTGCGGACATCATCTTGGGCAATTGGCTGGAAGCCGTGTCGCTTTCCGGGATTGCTTCGAAGACGACACTGAAGGGCAGGATGAGTCCGGATCGAGGGTTTCCACTTGCTGGGGAAGAGGTGCGTCCGGAAAGTGAAACCGTGGATGCTGGTTGGGAACTTGGGAATAGTAACAATGACTAACGGAATCGTGAAAAGAAGAACGGGAGAAGCGTCCAGAGAGCACAGTTGCAAGCGAGTCGAGTCGCGGGAAGCCGGGAACTGACCCAAGGGCGGGACGGGGCAGGTGGGGGTTGCCGGCGGAGGCTACTTCGCCGCCGTGGGTGTGGATGCCGCTAGCAACCAGAGTCCTTCAGCAGGCAACCGGTGCACGACACACTTTCGAGACACTGTAACACTCACTGTGGCGGACGCCCGGTATGAGATTTACTCATGAGGTCTGTATTGTGCACGGGTGCTAGAGGTACCTTGTAGAGTATGGAGGCCCGGACCATTTCTGCCCCGCCCTCCTTATCCCGGGCCCCTTCCTTATCTTCTACCTCTACGATTTTAGACTGTTGTCGATGGTCTTTTCCATTTCGACCCTCGCCTGGGCCGTGCGCTTTTTATTTACTGTGTACGATCATCGCAGCTGCCCCTTTTTGAGGCTGCATAGTAGACGCCAAAACCAACAACGAGGCAGGAGCACAATGTAGCAGCACCTGCCAGTGACTGTAGAACTGCAGACCTCCTCTTTCGATAAATCTGGGCTAATCAAGTCACTTCGACTGCAGTCTGGGTGTGTCAAATGTCTATCGTCGGAAACCTGGAATGCACTCTCCAACTGCGTGGCGCGTACACACACTCCAGTCTTGATCTATGCACAAAACAAAAAAAACTCTGCCTACAGGTACCTTATCGTTAGGTACTATGCTTAGGAGGCAACATAACGGCCGAGGCTCTCTACCAGCCAGCAGACGGACAGTTACCTGCTTCTCACCTGCGGCTCCAACACCGATAAACAGGGCCCTCGTACCAATATCTACGCACACTGCACACCACACCGGCGAACGCCTCGTCACGTCAACAATATCGCCTCTCACGACTGCCCAGACTCATGTCCTTTACTTGGCAGCGCTCCTTTCAGGTTGTGATGCTTGTTACCTACATGACAGTTTCATCAACTCTCCTGCAACAGGACACTTCATCTTCCAAGAAGCAGCAAGAAGGATGCGTGAGGCGTAGCTTTACAGCGTCTCACGAGCTTGGACATCGATCAATCTTGCAGATGACGTTTGCTGAACATGGCACACAAGGTGTTGACACGTTGAGGGATGGATACCGTATAAACTCGGGCCGTTCGGTTTTAGGTTCCAAGGAAATCAGGCATAGTCTGTAAGCATACTGCAACATTCATGCCCGTCCGAAATTGTATGCAAGACGGTGATTTTGAATGTCTCCACCCTCCAGCGCCCTTGAAAAGACAAGGGAAAAAGACAGGGCACCAGAAGATTCGAATTTACAGTGCTTCGGGGTGGCAACATGTCTCCCCCATTATTTTTTGCGGGCATAAAATGTACAGATTCGGGCATATGTATGTTTGATTATGCCTGATTTCCTTGGAACCTAAAAACGAACGGCCTGAGTTTATACGGTATAAAGGAACTCGCGTTACCCTCTTCTCTGCTGGTCCGTTTCTCACCCATCTCATTCACTCACAAGTTCTTCCAAACCATCGAGTCTCTTCGTAAGCTTCACCGGGGGCATTTGGGCAGAAACAGATTGACAAAATGAGAGGCCCACTGTCGGCCAGTTTGGCCGTGGCCTTGGGGCTCTTCATGCCTGGGCCTGTGATGAGCTCCGAGTTTCGGGCACTAGACCAAGTTCCCTTTCCGGTTACCGGCTATCGGGGCCCCCTTGCGATTGGAATTCGTGAACTTCGTGCTCCCCTGGACCCAGACGGTTCGGATCCCTTTTTGGGTGAGTAGAGTTATTGGCCCCGCAAACATCGCAGAGTGTCCGCTTACACCCAGACAGGCAGCCGCTTTCTGCCAGCCAACCACACGGCTAACCCGGAGCAGTGCACTACCTCTTGCGACACTATCACTGGCTATAACAAGGCACATCCTGCCGCTGATGGATCATACACTTCTTGCGTAAGTCTTGAGTCTAGATCGAGAACAGAAAGGCATGGCTGACAATGTGATTTTTCCCATAGAACCTCGTCATTTCTTACTTAGTTAGTAACAATGGCGTCTTCGAGGGCATCCAGTGCGACCTATACACTCATGAATTTGTTGTAAGTGGTAGCTGCTGCTCATGAAGCCTAAATGGAAGCTTTAGACAACTAACTCTAGCTACAACAGCTCCCATCTTTGACTCTTGGGGATGGAAACACGATCGGCTACGCATACGTGCGCGACCCTAGCCTTTTCACGACTCCAACTGTCTCCGTCAAAATAATGGGCACTATTACTATTACTATTTCTTCAACCACGACAATCACAAGCCCCAGTATAACTACTCGTTGAGTAACCACGATGATATAGGAAACCTTGGGTTTCTAGCACCTTATAAAATAGTCTAGTTTAATCATGAAGGTTCTGGTTCGTGACTGCCAGACAAAGGTTCTTGGAACCTTTGTCGCCAGCCCAGTACTTAAGCTGGGCAGGGCCCTGGCTTCTAGACCTTCTTCTCCTTCTTATCATCATCATTACTTAGAATACAACAGATACAACAGGCTCTACGTCCCATGGCGCCCAGTATCCAGCATTCGTCCATTTCCCCCATCACACGAGCACTAGCCGACCTGTTACTACCAGTACTAGGACGACTTCCACTTAGGCACTTGAAGTGCAGCATATACTCACTCAGGCAGGCTAGGGAGGATATCAGCGGTGGACATTTACGGACATCGAATAATTCAGTGGTGAGACTGGAAGATTCCTTCATAGCAAAGAGAGCTGCTTGAAAGTGGCTGGATAGGACAACAGACTAGTTATAGTGAGATCACTAGCATAGATAGGCAATGAGAATACCGACATTCAATCAATGCAGAGTCCGAGTTTGATGTCCTCATGGGTGGAATGTGCTCATGCTGGAGATTCCGTCACCCGGTTTTGTTGTAGACTTGTTGCCCGTCAAACAACGGAACGGACGGGACGGGACGGTCCGCGCATTTCAACTAAGACGGAATGAATGTTGTGGGAATATCAGTTGTCGCAAGTTCTGCACTTCGACATCACCTACCTACCGTATTGATTCATCGCAAGAAAAAGGTGACAAAAAAAGAACATGGGCAAAAGAAAAGAAAAAAAGAAGAAGGAAAAAAAGAAGGAGGAAAAGGAACGGAACGCAATGCAAAAAGCGAAAAAAAGCAAAAAGAATGGGGCCACCCGGGGATTGAACCCGGGACCTCTCGCAAGAATGCTCAGGATTGAACCCTAAGCGAGAATCATACCACTAGACCAGCGGCCCGTATTAACTTGTTGAACAATGCAACAACCAGCATGCCTATGTAGGAAAGAGAGCCAATGCTGCATCTTTATTCTTATCATGAATGGTGGGACTCAACTTCCGCAGCGATCCATGTTGCATCCGGTTCTCATAGTCACTCGAAGTTTTTCGGATGACCAAGCCTGTAACAGAAGTCTTGAGGGTTTCTTCCCATATACTGACATCTCATGCACGGTAGGTAACTACCGCTTACAAGTTCCAGGATTATCGAGTCGGATGTGGTTGGTTGCATCCTTAGCAGCCCACAAAATTTATACCCCCCCTTGACACAGAGTACCTAGGTAGCTCCGTCTCTCTTTCTGACATCGGATGCCGGGGCCTCAGCTTCAGTATTGACTTCTGAGGTACGAGCTAGTCACAACACCATTTAGTTGTTTGGGAGATTAAACTAACCATCCCACACTGACATCGGACCATATAGAACAATGGTCGCACTTGCCTTTGGCTCCGGGGAATAATGAACGGTCACACATCTTCAACTCGAAAAGGATTCGACTACTGTACCTACCACCACCATGACGTTCAATCTTTTTGATTCCATTCTAATCTCCTTGGCTCTCATACTCCCAATCTGCTACTACCTTCTAGCCCACCGGATAGTATATCCCCAACCGCTCCCCGGCATCCCCTACAACCAAACCGCTTCCCACCGTATCCTCGGAGACATCCCCGACCTCGTAACCTCGGTTCGGCGAACCAAAGAGACCTCATCATGGTGTTTTTCCCAATGCCGCCGTCTCAAGTCACCGGTAATCCAGCTATTTCTCCGGCCCTTCAGCAAGCCCTTCGTCTTCGTCGACGACGCGCGCGAGACCGAGGACATGCTGCTGCGCCGCACGCGCGAGTTCGACCGGGCCCCTAGCACCGCCGCCTTCTTCCGGACCGTGCTGCCGCGGGCCAGCATCGTCAAGCCGACAGACCACGAGTTCAAAGCTCAGCGCCGACTGTGGGTGGACGTCATGAGTCCGGCTTTTTTGCGGAGTGTGGTGGCGCCCAATATTTACCGGTCCACGCTGGAGCTGGTCGAGCTGTGGAGGCTCAAGAGCCGCGTGGGAGGTGGCGGCCGCCCGTTTGAAGCACATCACGATCTGGAGACGGCTGCTTTTGATGCTATTTGGGTTGCTGTACTCGGCTCCGAATTGGGTGGCATCCGGTCGGAGATTGAGGCGGTCACAACCTCAAAAGAAGACCGCCATCAAAACCAGTAGCAGCAGATCCTCCAAACACAACAAGAATATGACGACCAGGGCAAGCCGGCACATATGCCAGTGGCTGAGCGATCGGACTTATACGAAGCCATACAATACCTCAACAAGAGTGTCGAGCGTATCATGGCCAGCCCAATGCCGGTGTTGCACCACTGGCTGATTCGTCAGACGCCTACGTACCGCAGGTACGAAGCGATCAAGAACAAAGAGATACGGCGTATCTTGAAGAGCGCATACGCAAGATTCAAGGCTCTTGAGCTGTCGTCAAATCTCGACTCGCACTCTCAGGAGGAGGCGAATGAGCAGCATCAGCATGACACGTGTGCCATGGACCTCATCCTTCGCCGCGAGATGATCTCTTCAGAGAGACGGGGTACTATTCTCCCACCACCCGAGGAGAACCTCGAGATGCAGGATGAGCTTCTTATGCTTTTAGTTGCTGTACGTTACCTTATCTCTGATTCCATCCCCCTCACATCCCTTCTCGTCCCCTAGGTACCTACCTACCTCTCCCCGGAAAACCTCCCAAATAACAAACCCTCTTCTTACCTCCTTGGCTTCCCCCCAACCGAAACTGACTGGACCACCGTGAAACAGGGCCACGAAACAACAGCAAACACCCTCTCCTGGTTCGTCAAGTTCATGGCCCACCACCCTTCCTCGCAAGACCGTCTGCGCCAACACCTTCGAGCCGCCTTCCCGTCATCCAACGCTTCCAGCCCTCCCTCCGCCGCCGAGATTCTTTCGTCTACCACTTGCATCCCCTACCTAGACGCCACCATAGCCGAAACCAACCGGCTCGCCGCCACGGTTCCGCTGATCGTCCGCGTGACCACCGTCGACACGCACATATTGGGGTTCGCGGTACCCAAGGGGACGCATGTGATGTGTAATTCGAGGGTTACGGAGCCGTATGATGACATGGATGACTCGGTCGTGGACGGGGATGGAGCTGATCTGCTGGAGAGTCGAAGGTCGGAGAGTTCGAGGGTGGCGATGGAGAAGCGTTTGAAAGAGGGACTTGGTGGTGGAGCATATCAGATGCGGCGGGACTTGGACAGTTTTGAGCCGGAGCGTTGGCTGGTGAAGAGGAGCAAAGTGAGAAATGGGGAGATAGTAGATACATTTAGGGAAGGGGAGGTGAATGAGGAGATAGGAGGAGAAGAAGTGTTTGATCCAGGTTCACTGCCAGTTTTGGCTTTCTCGGCGGGACCAAGAGGGTGTTTTGGTGAGTACCTACCCCGGGTTTCTTTCTTTCTTTCTTTCTTTCTTTCTTTCTTTTTTTTTTCCTCCAAAATCCCTCTGTATTCTCCTTTGCCATTTTTGTTACCTTCTCGCCTTCTTGTGGTGTTTCATGGGCCCGTCCCATGGAGTCATCACTTTAGATTTTTCTCCCACTCGCGCGCGATCTATCTCCATCCAGACAGGGGACACTTGCTAACGGAAGGAAACCTCCACTTCCTACCACACTCACAGGCCGTCGACTTGCGATGCAGGAACTAAGAATGATGATCGTGCTTCTTACGCTCAGCTTCAGGTTTCTGCCGTTGCCAGAATCCTTGAGTGGGATGGAAGGTCAGCAAAAGGTGCTGCGCAGCCCGCAACAGTGTCATGTCAAGGTGGAGGTTTTGTGAGACGACGACGCCTGCCGTTGCTGCCGCTGCTGCTGCTCGGTCAGATTTTGGATGCGGGGATACAGAGATATCAAAGGGAGACAGACATGAGACGTGGATGAGTTTTGGATTGTGGTGAATGGAAAGACAATTTCCCCGTTGGGTACACAAACTAGCGCTCTTATTCCTCTGAGTTGAATGCGCCCAATGTTTCAGAAACGAGTGGTTCTAAACATGATGCACTCATTCATCCTTATCATCACAGTTACCGTCACCGTCATCAAGCCGGCCGTTATCTCGCCGCCTTTGCCATCCATACCTATAGGGCTAACTAAGACTTTGAAGCTACTTCCTCAGGCGGGGCCGTCGGTCTCCTGGGAGTTTTCTCCCACAGCAACAAGCAAGAGATAAACGCCACACCAGAGAAGGCAGTCGGTAATATGTTCTGCTTATTGTATCCTTCTGCATACACCGTCCTGACAGCAATTTGCTCATCAGGTGGGAGGTTTTGGATTGCGGAAAGGGATTCGGAAATTTCCGCGACACGTGAAGGATCCAGAATGTCCGGAAGCTTGCTTTCGACGTGGTTGTTGAGTAGGGTCGAGCTGTGCAGTTTTCAAAAAAAATGTGTGTTTCAGTTAGCATACACCTCTAGAGACGGACTGCATGGATGGATGGGATGTGGCGAAGGAAAGAAATGAAACGTACCAAACCGCGAGGGAAATCGTTCCTCCGAGGACACGGACTTGGGTTAGAGCACCCATCATTACGGCTGTGTGTTATTCCCAACGCTTAAGGTCAGTAACCGCCAAGACTAACTCAGCAACGGGCATGAAAACTAGGTAGAGTGTTTTGATGCCAAGGTGCCGGAAGGAAGCAAGGAATAACTTACGGAGATCCACAGGATCCACCACCAAAGGCGCCAATGTCAAGATTGTACTAACAGTCAAGCCAAAGCCAATGCCCATGATTGCTTCAAAGCCGTATTGACTTGCTGGAACATGAGCGCCTCCTGCGCCCTTGATGGGCAGAGTCGGAAGCAAACAGGTCAGGCCTACTCCAATCAGCTGGAAGACAGACCCCACGAGAATGACATAGACGGGCGGAGCGTTCCGGCTAGATGTCAAGTACCCGGACACAGCAGTCGCGACGGGCGAAAGGAGGAGCAGTGGCAAAAGAGCAATTCCGGCTTTCTGGGGGGAATATCCGTAGACGGCTTGCAGACTTTGGGGAATGTTGACGACGATGGCTGTGAAGGGAAAGCCGATGAAGAAAGCGGAACTGTTTTTTTCCGTACGGAAACGGAGAGTGAGTGAGTGAGTGAGTGAGTGAGTGAGTGATCAGTCGACTAGTCATTGTAGAAAAGGAGGTGCGGTGCGAATGGGTAAAGGTAGAGGTAGAGAGAGTTAGACAAAATGACATAACATGACAACATACGCAAGCATGGCCGGCATCAACCGACCTTTCAGCAAACGGGGCGAGAAGACGGGCTCCTTGACCCATTTCGATCGTTCCCAGAAGAAGAAGAGGGCGCCTGTTACAAAGGCAAGAACAAGTGTCGATATGACGGTTGGGCTGCTCCAGGGATACCTTGTTCCGCCGCTCTCGAGCGAAAACACTATGAGCATAGACGACGCGAGAAGGAGGACTGCGCCGGCGAGGTCGACCCTGCTCAGGTTAGAGGAAGTAACCTTGCTGCGCAGCAAGGCAAGAAGAGGTTGCTGTGGGCTGTTTTTGTTGTTTTTATTGGAACCTGGGAGGAGCCATGCTAGAAGAACGAATGCTAGACCTCCGGCTGGGCCACTGAACACACTCATGGAATTATTTTCCGTTGGTTAGCGCCGGGCACATGCAAAGAAGACACATTGTTATCTCGAAACCGAGGGAGATGGGAGGAGCTCATACTTGAGAAAGAACACCCAGCGCCAGCTGCCGTGTGCGCTCACTACACCACCCAAGATGGGTCCGAGGATGCTTGCAAGTGCAAAGACGGTTGAGATTATGGCGATGTACTTGCCGAACTCGGCCTTGGGAACCAGAGTCGGGGCTATCACAATGGTCATGGAATAGATACCAGAAGCACCCATCCCTTGGAAGGCCCTGAAGATAATGCTATATCATTGTGTAAGTAAACCACCACCTAGCTTTTTGAAGAGGGTGGTAACTTGCAGCTCGACGATATTGGTGGAAGCGCCACAAAGACAGGAGAAAATGATAAAGATGGCCAGTCCGAGTAGGCACATGGTCTTGCGGCCAAAGACATCTCCGAGTTTGGCATATATAACCAGAAAGCCCGTGTATGTGATGAAGTAGGCGGTGACAACCCAATCGCGCAAGTGAAAGCCGCTGAGGGTGTTGGTGATGGACACGAGCGAGGTGCTCACGATGGTGGTCTCGAGTGTCGACAGGAAGAGAGCTATCCAGATGCCGAAAGTCAAGACGTGTTTCCTCCACCCGGAAATGAAGGGGCCCTCGCTCTGCTGCTCGCACTCAGTGCTGGCACTGCCGTCGGGGTTGTGTTCATGGGATGAAGGTGACGACGGTACTGTTGTTGGTGCTGAGTTCTGCGGCGCTGCTTCTTTCGAATCCAGCGGGTCTGATGGCACGCCTTTGGAGAGCATAGTGAGAAAATGTTAGTGTGTGATGTGTGAGCTGTGAGGTTGAAGCGTTGAATGAAAACACTGGCGTTTGATGTCAAAACGAAGAGGCAGACCGTCGGTGACACATCATCATTCCAGTCAGGAGCATCAGCAAATACCTCTTCTAGGCAAACAGCGCCCCAAGACCAGTGCTGTAATGGGATTGGGTCCAGAAACAAAGATCCAACGGGAAGAGAGCGGATAAACAGCCTTCCTGCAAGGGTGACAGGTACGTACCTTTGATATACACCATGTAGCGGAAGGGGGGTACAAATTTCCAAGTCACGACAACCTATACTTGATAAGGGGTGTAGGTACCCAGGTTCTACAAGTAGGTAGAGCATAGGTTACCTAACGTGAAGCCAATGGCTATAATAAGCCCTGATGGTGACCAGATGGCCAGATGGGCTTTTCACCTTTTTCCCCTCCCCGTTCTTCAGTATCTATCCGACTCTGGAATACAAAACGTCCTTGAACGGCACAGCATCCAATCCTTCGGTCCATCACATCCATGGCTCCTGCATCGCATTTTGACCCGCACCCCCCTCGCAAGATTCTGGTGGTGGTCACGGTTGGCGGATCCACTAACTCGGGTAAGTTTAGCGCATGGCCCTAGAAACCTCCACTGACCGGCCCGATCCTAGCTCAGCCCTTCAGTGTTCCAGGGCAGTGCATGGCTTGAGTGGGGGCGGGGGTTACGCCAATGACAAAAAAGCTGGCACTTCCGTTGTTACACTGATCGCCCATTTAGTGCCCGAAAAAGTGCCAGCTTTTCTGTCATTAGCGTGGGGGTGTCTACTTATTTCCGACGTCGCTTCTTCCACCCGTCACTTCCACCGTCCACTTCCCGTCGTCCACTTCCCCCTGTTCTTCCACTTCTCCTGCCCAGTCGGGCTCGTCCCTGACAAAAAAGGGGGCACCTTTTCGAGCACATGGTCGATCAGTTCTTCCGCTTTCAGTCTTACTTGCATCTCGACCTATGGAACCTCTTCCTTCCATTCCATGCAGATCTTCTGCTTTCCCCCTGTACTGTGTATCTTTACACTACGATAGAGACATGGATCAAGGCTAACCACGGCGATCAACAGCTCCTATTCTGGAAATCTGCCGGATTCTCGCCGCCCGTGGCCATGCCATCGAGTTCGCGACTCTCGAAGGGCGTGCCGACCTTGTTGCGGCATACCCTTTTGTCTCAACCGTCCACCTGGTCGGCCGTGCCGTCACACCCGACGAGGACCGGCAGCTTTACGACAAGTTCAGCAGATGGGACAACAAGACGCAGCGCGGTCGCAATGAGATGATCGAGTGCAAAAAGTTCTACGACTCTTGGTGGCCCGAGGTCTACCGCCGTCTGCTCCACGTCGTCACTCACGTCAGCCGCCCTGACTTCATCTTTTCCGACTATCAG
Source organism: Neurospora tetraspora (assembly GCF_033439725.1). Taxonomy (NCBI): domain Eukaryota; kingdom Fungi; phylum Ascomycota; class Sordariomycetes; order Sordariales; family Sordariaceae; genus Neurospora; species Neurospora tetraspora. The sequence continues at coordinate 1,184,295 of NW_026944383.1, forward strand.
GTCGAGGCTGCTCGTGATGTTGCTCAGCATTGCTGCATCCCGCTCGTCTCCATGTGGCCGCAGATGCCCTGGCTCATGGCGCCCCATTCCTGGATTCCCGGCGAGCCTGGTACCCAAGTTCGTTGCCTAACCAGCGAACATGCCTCCATGTGGGATCGCCTCTACGACCAGACCTATCTCGTTCGATATGCGCCCCAGCTTCTGCACCTGTTTCTCTGGACCCGCTCTATGCGCAAGCAGGCTGGCGTTCACTCTATGCCAGCCCTGAAGCCCAAACCGGACAACCTCGTGCTTGTCAACTCGTTCTGGGGCCTCGAACCCGCAAAGGATGTACCGCCGCTCCTGCAACCCGTCGGTCCTCTTCTGTCAGACAGCTACGCCCCACTCGATGACACCACTGACAAGTTCCTCAACACCAAGACCTCCGTCGTCTATGTCGCCTTTGGCACCCATGTCATTCTTACGCCCGAGAAAGTGGACAGGCTGATACGAGGGCTTTGCTGTGCTCTTGAGCAGGGTTCCATTGACGGCATCATCTGGGCTCTGCGGGGTCCCACCCGCGATGGACTCGACCCGCAAAGGCCATACCCAGCCTTGCTCGAAGGATCAAAGGATCAATATACCGTCGGTCATCTTTTAGCGAACCAACACCCATCTTGGCTCATCCTGGAGTACGCCCCCCAGAGGGCAGTCTTGGACCATCCGTCTACCACTCTGTTTGTGACCCAGCCGGGCCATCGTTGGCCAACGAGGCCCTGTTCCATGGTGTTCCCATGGTCTCTATGCCCTTTTACGGTGATCAAATTCAACATAATCTCCGCCTGGTGGCCGCTGGTGTTGCCAAGGGTGTCGACAAGGATACCTTCACACCCGCCCAACTGGCGTCCATAATCTCTGCCATGATACTCGATACCAACGGTGAACTTGGACGGAACGTACGGCGCATGCAGCGCATCGCGCATGTCGCCTCACGCGGAAAACATTTCGCTGCTGACTTGATTGAGGAATGCATGTACGACTGGGGTCTCCGGTTTGAGCTGGATCCTGCGAAGCAATCAACGTCATCTCATGTCAAAGGTCTCAACGGAGGTAGGGGGCGCGAGTTATCCCCTATGCATCTCCAGACGGCTGACGCCCGCATGTCCCGATGGCGGGCTAACAACTATGACCAATGGCTGTTATTGGCAACTGTAGTGTTATTTGCCATCGGCCCCATGGCATTGGCTCGAGGTCATGTCTTCTAGTTAGAGACCGTGTGAGGATCGATCTACCAAGTTTTACGCGCGTTGTTAAGGACACACAGATAAGAGCAGAAATCATCAATTTTCCTAACCCATCCGAACATCCATCACGATATAAGCGTGCCCGGCTTGTTTGATACTGGTTCCAGACGATGTAGTACCAAAAGAATTTGTCACCGAGCACTTCAGCTATCAGACACTCAAGTTCCTCCTCTCTCCGACCGTCCATATTCTGTCTGGTCCCACAATCTGCTAGAATTAAGACACGATGCCGATTTTATGTCTTCACGGAATGGGCACAAGCAGCGATGTACGTCCAACTAGCTTAGCCATGCAATTTTCTTCTGATGTTCCTATTACGTTAACCTCCGCTGACGAGTTCTTGGGTTTTCTACTCAGATATTCGCGACCCAGACCGCCGGACTCAGATCTCTACTTGGATGTGACAATCTACATACCTTTGAGTTCGTCGAAGGCGGCGTGGAGAGCCCACCTGCACCAGGTACGGCCAGTGCAATCCCCAGCCTGCTGCTGCATGACTTGAGACTCTTACTCCTGGAAACTCAAGGTCGCGTGGCTGATCGTTGAAACATCTTGACTATCCAGGTATTGCTGCTCTCTTTCCAAACACGGATTACTATGCCTACTACGACCCAACCTCCCCCCAAAGCATCCTGCAAGCACTCGATGACCTGAGTACATGCCTCGCAGACGAAGGACCCTTCGACGGCGTCATGGGATTCTCACAAGGCGCCGCCTTGGCCTCCATGCTCATTTCACGTTCTTGCAACAACGCCAGTGTTAGTGTTAGTAACAAGGAGGCTTCTTCCCACACGTATACCGCTTCATCGTCCCCCTTCTCGTTTGCCATCTTCATCTGTGCCGGCGCTCCGCTCTGCGAAGACTCGCTTCGTTCCGGAACGATCAAGTACCTGGATCCTCCTGATAAACGTGGTGGCGAAGAAGAAGACCGGAAGGCTTCCACTTCTTTCAAGCTTCCTATCCCGGTGGCCAACATCGTGGGCCGCAAGGACCCGGATCTAGCGGCTTCGATGAGACTTGCGGGGCTGTGTCAGGGCCCGAGTGTCCTGCTCGATCATGGGGCTGGTCATGAGATTCCGAGCGGCTTAATGCTGGTGTTGCGGCAGATGGCGGAGTGTGTGGAGGAGGTGATTGCGAAGGCTACTTTGGTTCAGTGAAGAGGGATGGATGTACGAGAACGGTCACGGATAATATTAGGCTTTTCATCAGCAGATCTAAAGATCATCCCATTTTTGATTTGTACAAGTCTCTTGTAGTATAGTGCTTCCGCTGCGATTGATGTTCTTCAGGTGTTTTGGCGCCATGGGCCAGCGGCTGGAACACGTCCTTGACACGGGATATACGTCCTGCCAGCGGAGCCCCCGGTGCCGAGAGTGACGGAGCGTTCCACTTCTTTTGTTGGACTCGGGTTGGGAGAGACGGAGGGTTGTTGATGCGGCGCATCGAGATCAGCACCCCGTTCGAGAATGAACGCGGCAAACGGGACGGGCGGCATGTGGCCGCCACTAGTGCTGATGGCGAACCTGGTCTGCGTCCTTCTGAGAATAGATAGAAAGCCCTGCAGATACCTGGCTGGCAGAATGAGGGGGGTAGGACGCATGTCTTTGACCAAGAATCTGGAGGAGGGGGGGGGGGGGGGACGGCAAAGGTTCCGGTAGGTTACAAGCTTTCGGATTAATGTTTGTGATAACCTCTATACCACAGTAGAATGTGGAACAGAAGCCATCTAGTAGGTAGGTACATATGATTATATGCTGGGGTATAGATAGGCCTCTTCATCGGGGAGAAATGTTCCGTTTGGGAACTGACTCTTCAGCGATTGACATGCTGTAGAGGAGGCATCTAAAGCAACACTCAGAGATCTCTGATTGGGGAGATGAGCAGGACAAAGGTGTATTGAACGCTCATGGTGATGTCTACTCCTTCTGCAAGCAAACGCCTATCAGCCAAGCATGGGCGAACAAGTGAGGGTTGAAGCGGCTAAAAGGTAAATAATGGGGTTATGAGTGGTGGGATATTAGAGGTAGTTGTTTGAGCCCAGATACTATGTGCAACTCGAAGTCATACAAGGAATCCGAACAAGCAGAGAAGAAGCTGATAACCACACCTGTCAGCTATCCCGTCCCTTGCTGGCTTGAACTCAGCTTAGGTAGGTACCTAGAGGTAGGTAGAGGTAGCTAGCTGGGTAGGTGCAACGGCCTTCGAAACCCCAAAAGGACGATCTCAACGTCTTCGAACCACTTCCTGAAGGCATTTGCACAGATTTCCCCGAAAAGAGTTTCTCATGCCTGGATTTTTCCTTCTTTCTAACCGATCAAGCATACCTACCTTGTGTTTCCGTTTACACCGGTAAAGCAATGTACTAGAGCTCAACCGTCTGTGTCTGCAGCGAAACCCGCGCCGCCCGTCGTGCCCCAATGCTGCCTCGGATTCTAGGCTTGCAATGGCCTCATTCCGAATGGCTCGCATTATAACAACAATGATGATCCCTTGACGCCGGATTCGTCGAGTGTCTGTCCCATGTCCTGATTTGTGAAAATGTTTGTACCCCCCTTGACCCCCACCCCCCTGTAGCAACCAACGTACACAAAACGTACCTACCTCTACAAAGCAACCCGTCCCCCTAGTTGCGTTGTTTGCCATTGCAAGTGGATAAATGTGACCTTGTCAAGAAAGATATTCGCATCCTTCGAACTCGGATTCGCATCTTTTGCCCAACGAAACTTCAACATCAACTTTCCTTCCGAGACATTCGGCAGTACCCTAGCGGGGATGGTGGGAGTTTCATGATCGCGCCACAGGCGCTACACGCGTACCGTCGCATTGCATACCCTCCTGCCAACCCAGCAGAAAGGATGGGGACCACAGACTGGGCTTGAGATGGGTTAGGTTACAGGTACGGGGAACCTTCACTCGCCTAGCCGTGTCTCTGCTTGGAAGGATGTGCGGGAGGGTTATCACGGTATCACCATCACTCTCGTCACTCACATCCACATCCACGTTTCCCATCTTATCACACTTGCCACCTCCATCTTCATATGCGCACCAAAGTCCAGTCTCTGATTAGCAACCGAATGCAGCAATATTGGCCCAAGCATGGTGCATGGGCGTCAGCACGGGGCGGTTAACCCCATAAAGCGCCTCGAGCGGCAGTCGCAAGGTACGGCATGACCGCATCGAATCTTTAAGGCCGTGGCCATTGGAAAAATCTTACGACAATGTTTTGATCTGCGTAGCCGTAGGATTCGCTGATCATGCCAGACTCCGGAGACTGCCCGCTCTCAACACTTGTTGACATGTGGTACCACCCGAGCCACCCACATCAGAAAGCTTGGACCATATGTAAGCTCTTATCACGACGTCGCCTCAAAATCCAAAGGAGGGTTGCTCCATGCACTCATCTTTTTCTTGTCTTCATTTTTCTTATCCTATGAGCCGATACCGATGAGCACGGGGGTAGAAGGTATATCTTGCGGGGGAGGTTTATCAAATTCTACTACCGTAGGATGACGCGGGATGTCTTACAATGACCGGTGGACTCGGATACGAGCACTAACACTAGCAGCCATCAGACTTCGCGCCATAACTCGGTAAATCGTCGGAACTCAAAAGATCGTCGAGTTTTGGTGGTGTGCACGACCCCCAACCCAAATCGAACCGCCTCATCCCCCTTCAACCAGGTAAACAAGAATAATGGGTCTGAATCCTACGAGAACCTCTGCGTCCCAGATGCTATTCCCGGGCTGGCAGCTCATGTAGCCTCAAGTCACAGCCAAGCAAGAGACAACAACTGCATTCACAACTTCTACATGTACCATCTCATAAGCTGAATGTAAGCATCTAGAACAATGCCTGAATCCTTCCAGATGATGAAAACGCGCAAGTCCTCGAGCAAATAACCGAGTTAGAAGCCGAGATAAGAGACTGGGGAGTATGGCCGGCAATGAGATGTTTTGCAGTTTTGGGTATTTTGAGCATGGTTTTGCTGTTGGAGGGAATCATGGATGGAGGGACTTGGAAGAAGGCTGGAGCAGCAGCACAAGATCCTGACAGTTCGTCCTCCTCATTTTTGGTTTACATCCTTATCACGGAATTTTCTACGGAGAAGCATATCGTGCATTGCAAGGAGTTTTGAGAGTCGAGTTAACACATACTGGCCATATGTATTCCCCAGAAAGATTGCCGTGCGGACGGACAGTGTGTCAGAGCTGACAGATGCCTAGCACCTCTCGAGTCTTAGTGAACGCTCAGTAGGTAGTTCATGTCTGGTATGAGATATATACGAAGCGAAGAAGTATACTAGGGTTCAATGTCTTGATTTCTTACGTCCTATACTAGAGGTAGTTAGTGTAAGGAGCATGAAGGTGATTTTTAACCTGAAGAAAGGAACGGGTTCAACCTTTCATCAAGTCTGACGTTTTCGTTACACTTCGTTCCTTTGAGTCCCGCAGCTTTTAGGTTGTCCTCACGCGTCGATAGTCATGCTGGATAACTTGGTGGAACTGGTGGACTGAAGGGAAGCGAGTCGGAGGTGACTGCCATTCAAAGCGGTCCTACCGAGATGTGGAGAGGTTGAATCGATAAGATGGGATAGAAAGGTCGCCGAAATGGCCTCGTCAGCGATTCTTGCGCCAGTAGGTGCACTTGCTTTCAGGACTGAATGGAGGCGCGAGAATGAGATTCCCAAATGCTACCTAGGTGCCATAAACGACTTACCCAGGTGGATAGGTGTACGTAGTTGCGAGCTTTGTTGGCTAGAGGTATCTAGAGCATAGGACCAACCACCCAACCAACCAACCGAGCTCAAAGATAACATGGTGAAGGTTGGTGTGAATGGCAACACTTGTTGGTCGCATCCAGATATCATGAAATTTGCCAAACCCCTCGCACTTGAACGCAATCTTTGATGATGTTCGGACTTAGTGAGTCTTGGAAACCAATACTGCGTGCGTCTACGTAAGGTAGGTAAGCAACACGCAGCGCCGATCGGGAGAATCCTAATACCTTCTTAGAAGATGTGCCCTTAAGAGGCCAAGCCCGGGTTGTCGCGGCATCTTCCTTTTTCGACTGCGTGCTCTTGGACATGCTCGTGAGATGGCTGCTGTTCGTCACCATACAGACAGAAGACCCAAGCTTTTGGCTTATCAGAATTTGGAAGATTGAGGATCATGTTGCATTGTAGGTAGATGGACTATTGATGTAATAGAGACGGTGATCAGCTATGGTGTATGTAACACTCGTCATTGAGGAAGCTGTAGGTAAGATGGACTATCGATGTGATAGAGACAGTGATTAGCTATGGTGTATGTGATACTCGTCAGTGAGGGAGCGAACACTTACTGTACCTAGGGATGCTGGCTTCGTACCATGGAGATTGGGTTGTCTGGATCGATCCGCGGCAGATACGGCAGTTGTTCAAGCTTAAACCGAAGACCGAACATGGAGGGGAGGAGGGGAAGCAGGAGGCTGAAGAAGCGGAGACAACAGATTCAGGAGTGTTCAGTTTGTGCGGAGAAAAAAAGCTATCGGAGAGCCATCGTCCCAAGAATGACGGTGCGGCAGTGTATATGATGTGAAGCCATTATAAGAAGGACCTCCACAGACAAAGGCAGTCCACATTCTCGGTTTTTTCTGCAAAGTGTCTTTTGTTATTCCGTTACCCGTCCACACGGAAGTGGAAACTTCAACACTTCATCTCACGCAACCAAGCAAGACTCATAGACTCCCATCTGAGTCCTTCCCCCCTGCTTCTTCAACATGGAAGCTAACACCACTGAGCCCATCGCCGTCATTGGCTTTGACCTCAAATTCCCCGGAGATGCCAACACGCCCGAGAAGTTTTATGACTTCCTTCTCTCCGGTCGTTCAGCCCTCAGCGAGGTACCCAAAGGCCGATACAATCTTGATGCATTCTACCACCCGGATCCCCAGAGATCGGGTACGGTATGTTGTCTCTCTCTCTCACCACCCAGATCTTCAAGATCCAATCCTCTAACACAACTCAAAGACCAACGTCCGGCATGCGCATTTCTTGAAAGATGAGATTGCTGCCTTTGACGCGCCTTTCTTTACCATTACCCAGGCCGAGGCCGTCTGCATGGATCCCCAGCAGCGCGGTCTCCTTGAGACTGTCTATCGCGCTCTCGAAAACGGTGAGTTTGTACTCTGCAGCCTCTTCTCCTCTCCTTTCCGCGCAGGTCTCGCACCACAATGGGGAAAAAAAAAAGTAAAAACAAAAGTGCCGTGAGGCTGATGAGTGAACTACCGTAGCTGGCATTCCCATGTCCCAGGCTTTAGGCTCAAAGACATCTGTCCATGTCGGTTGCTTCACTCGCGAGTACGACAGCGTTGTGAGCAGGGATCCGGAGATCGAACTCAAGTATCTCGCTACAGGCACCGGAACAAGCATGCTTGCCAATCGTCTCTCGTGGTTCTATGACTTTCGAGGGCCCAGTTTGACGCTAGACACCGCCTGTTCAAGCAGTCTGGTTGCTGTTCATCAAGGCTGCACCAGTCTGAGGCTCGGCGAAGCTTCCATGGTAAGTTTACTTTTTTTCTAGCCTGGATTCCCCCTCGGTGGCCATTGTGTGGAAAGGTAAGTTGAGGTGATTTGCAAGCTGACGTTGTTTCGGCTTCATCAATATAGGCCGTTGTCGCCGGCTGTAACCTTTTCTAGAACCCGGACACGGTCATCCCACTTACCAGTCTCGGTTTCCTGAGCCCGGACGGGAAATGCTACAGCTTCGACCACCGCGCCAACGGTTACTCCCGAGGTGAAGGGTTTGGCGTTGCTGTTCTCAAGCGTCTTTCAGACGCTCTCCGCGATGGCGATACTATCCGTGCAGTCATCCGGAACACATGCACCAACCAAGATGGACGATCTCCTGGTATCACCCAACCAACGAGGGAGGCCCAGGCCAACCTGATCAAACAGTCGTACGAGGCCTTGGGGCTTGACCGTGGCCTCACGAGGTATTTCGAGGCTCATGGTACCGGCACGCCGGTTGGCGACCCCATCGAAGCCAGCGCCATCAGTGACGCCTTCTCCGAGTTCCGGACGCCCGAGGATCCATTGTACGTTGGGGCTGTCAAGAGCAACATTGGCCACTTGGAAGGTGCCGCCGGTATTGCTGGTCTTTTGAAGACTGTCATGGTCCTGGAACGCGGCATCATCCCGCCCAACATGTGGTTTGAGAAGAAGAACCCAAAGATCCCGGATGAGTGGAACTTTCAATTTCCGACCTCAAGTACAGTGTGGCCTACCGAGGGTATCCGACGTGCCTCTGTCAACTCCTTTGGGTACGGTGGTAGTAACGCAACCGTCATCGTGGACGATGCTCTACACTTCTTGGCCTTCAACGGCCTCAAGGGTCGCCATAGAACCGTCTTGCACCCAAAACTTCCACCATTCGCCATTACCGACGGCACAAATGAGCATGTGAGCAATGCTCTGGATGGTGAAGCTGCCACAGACTATGACATGAACGCTCCTCACCAAGGAAATCATGTTTCCAATCTCCAGGATCATGTGAATGGGGACCTCAACGGCGAGAAAGCCCTGACTGCCATCAACGGCCATACCAACGGCCATACCAACAGTCATGCCAACGGCCACACCAATGGAACGACGAACGGGGCCAGAGATAGTGTGACCAATGGGGTAAAGAATGGCTTTGCCAACGGAACAAACAGACAGCATGCCGAGCCTACCTCTATACAAAACGGTCATGCAAAGCATGCAGACGGCCTGGACCGCCTCTTCATCCTCTCCGCCTTTGACGAAGGCGGCATCCAACGGTTAGCGACCGCCTACCGAGAGCATCTACTCAACAAGGTCTCCTCCTTCTCGACCAGCGGCACCGAATCGGCATCATCGGAAGGGTCAGAGTCAGAGTCAGAGTCAGAGTCAGAGTCAGAGTCATCCTATCTGAGCGATCTGAGCTACACCCTGGCCTTCAAGCGGACCCGCTTCAGCTGGTCTTCATGGGCGGTAGCAGACTCGGTGACCTCGCTCGCTCGCTCGCAGTCTGGAGACGACCCAGCTCAACAAGGCCACCCGCGCCCCTAACACAGGTAGCAGCAAGCCGCAACTTGCCCTGGTGTTCACGGGACAAGGGGCGCAATGGGCCGGTATGGGCAGGGAGCTGCTCGGGGTGTACGAGCCGTATCGTGCGAGTCTTTTTGCGGCCGACGAGTACCTGAGGAAAGCTCTGAGCTGCTCTTGGTCTATCACCGAGGTGCTTCAACAACAACAACAACAACAACAACAACAACAACAATAACAAGACACCGCCTCCTTTAACATCAACGATCCTGCCTTCAGCCAGCCCATCTGCACGGCGCTCCAGGTGGCTCTCGTCGACCTCCTAGCGAGCTGGGGCGTGTTCCCGCAAGCCGTCGTAGGGCATTCGTCGGGGGAGATCGCTGCGGCGTACGCAGCCGGCGCGATATCCAGAGAGTCGGCGTGGAAGCTCGCCTATTACCGGGGTATCCTCTCCTCTGAGCTTGCACGTGTTTCTGGTGGTGGCGGCGGCGGCGGCGGTGGCATGATCTCGGTCGCACTAGACAAGACGACGGCAGAATCCTACATATCGCGCGTCGATGCCGCTTTTCCGCACGGCGGTGCTGCCGGTAGTCTTGCCGTGGCATGCATCAACAGTCCGAAGAACGTCACCGTCAGCGGCGCCGTCTCCAAGATCGATTACCTCAAGCAGGAGCTGCTCGACAAGGACAACATCTTTGCGCGCAAGCTCGCGGTCGGCAATGCGTACCACTCGGCTTACATGCAGCCCATCGCGGACCTATACCTACAGCTGATAGGTGCCGGTCTTGTCTCTGGAGGACAATGCCGTGGTGGCAGTGGCCCGGAGGAACAGGAACAGCAGAAGAAGGAGTCCCCTGTGCCCCGGTTTTACTCTTCGCTCACCGGGGCGGAGGCCAAGCTGTCGGAGCTTTGTGAGCCGGCCTACTGGGTACAGAATCTCATCTCGCCAGTAAGGTTTTCGGAGGCGCTGTCTCGTCTTGTCTCTGATTCTTCTGTAAAAGGAAAGAAGAGGAAGCTTGGCGCCAGCGGCCCTCAAAAAACGAAGACAGATCCCATCACCGAGCTGCTGGAGATTGGGCCTCATGGTGCCCTAAGGGGACCGATCCGAGAGATCCTGGAACAGATTCCTGAAGCCGATAAGGTTGTTGCGTACCAATCCCTGCTCATGCGCAACTCGAGCTCGACCAACGCTGCTCTCAACGCGGCGGGCTGGCTCTTTTCGCGCGGTTACAAGCTCGATATGTCCGCTGTTAATCCGCCGTCGTCGTTCAATGAAGGTCATGCTCTTTGCTGGTAGATCTCCCCAGCTACCCGTTTGACCATTCAAAGTCATACTGGCGCGAGAGCCGAATCAGCAAGGGGTATCGGTTCCGCAAAGTCGTCCGTCACGAGCTCCTGGGCGCATCGGTTCCAGACTGGAACAAGAACAACGCGCTCTGGCGGAACTGGATCCGGCTGGGCGAGAACCCATGGATCCGGGACCATCGGATCACGGGAAGTACCCTCTACCCAGCAGCCGGGATGCTGGTCATGGCCATCGAGGCCAGCAGACAGATGGCCAACCCGGACAAGGGCCCGATCAAAGCCTTTCGGTTCCGCGAGGTATCGCTGCACATGGCATTGCGGGTGCCAGCGAGCGCGGAGGGCGTCGAGACGCACTTCTACCTGCGGCCTTACATGGACAGCATGTCCAGCACGGCGTCCAACTGGAGCGAGTTCCAGCTCTTCAGCCACGAGAACGACGAGTGGCGCGAACACTGCCGCGGCCTGGTGCAGACCGAGTACGAAGCTGCCTACACCCCGGTGGACAACGGGCTGGAAGACCGGGCCTTTCGGGATCAGTGCGCCGAGTATGTCGCCTCGGCCGAGAAGAGGTGTGGCAAGCCGGTGTCGACAAACCAGCTCTACGAGCTTCTCCAGACGGTCGGGTTCGATTTTGGCTCCACGTTCCAAACCCTTTCTGACGTGCGGATCGACCCCGACGGCGACCGCAACATGATCGCCACCATCACGTCCAAAGTCCCCGAGATCAAGAGCAAGATGCCCCAAGGATTTGTCCAGGAGCATCTCGTTCACCCCACGACGCTGGACGGTGTCTTGCAGGCCGTCATGGTCGCCTTGACCCGCGGTGGCCGTGAGGTCAGAGAGGCCATGGTGCCCACCTCGATGAAAGAGCTCTGGATTTCGGCGGACGCGCTTGCGTCTCACGACCAGTATCGTCTCGCTGCCCATGCCGATTTCCTGGGGCTTCGGCAGGCGGAAGCCTCCATCATCGCCGTCGACCCAAAGACTCATGCTCCCCTCATCAAAGCGGACGGGTTTGTGTCCACCGCTGTCTCGGGTCGGAGCAGCGCAACAGATGATGGGGAAGACGAGGCCCGTCAGCATGCATTCAATATCGACTGGAAACCCGAGCCAAGCCTGCTTGATCAGAAAAGTGCGGCCGGATTGTTCCGCCCGCCTCAAGATCTCGTGGACTTTGACCCGTCCCAGCTTATTGCGGACGTTGAGGGAATCTGCTACATGTATTTGAGGAGATACGCAGCTGCGAACCCAGACCTGTGGACTGAACATGTCGGAGGCAAGCCTCACTTGCAAAAGTACGTGGCATGGATGAAGCACGTATTTGATCGTTTTGATCGCGGCGATCTGGTGCACGCGAAGGGACAACAACAGGATTGGAACAAGATGGCCCTGGACGACGAATCCTTCAGCAAGATGGAAGCCGAAATGGCAGGGGAGAATGGCACTCCCGAAGCCAAGCTGGTGGTCGCCGTGGGCAAAGCTCTTGTCTGGAGAGGTCGACCCTCTTCAGGTTCTCTTCAACGACAAGCTCTCCGAAAATGTCTACCGGTACGGAACCGGCGCCGAGATCATCTACGCCCAGCTTTCTGGGTTCGTCGACGCCATGGTCCACAAGAACCCGTCGATGAAGATTCTCGAGATCGGGGCGGGTACAGGAGGCGCGACCGTGACCGTCATCAACACGCTGACCCACCATGGGGAGAACGAGTTCGGCGCGCGGTTCGAGCGATATGACTACACCGACATATCTCCAAGCTTCTTCGAGCAGGCCAAGGAGACTTTTGAATCCGCCGCAGATCGCATGCAGTTCAAAGTGTTGAACATCGAGAACGACCCGAGACATCAGGGCTTCGAGGAGGGCGAGTATGACCTGGTCATCGCCGCGAACGTCATCCACGCAACAAAGAACATCGAGGCGACTCTGAAGAATGTTCGCCAACTGCTGAAGCCTGGTGGCAAGTTTGCACTTTACGAGCTGACCAACATCAACCTGCTCCGCGCTCACTTTGGATTCGGCTTACTTCCCGGCTGGTGGCTGTCCGATGAGCCCTACAGGGCGTGGGTTCCCCTGATGACCGTCCCGGACTGGTCGGTCCATCTTCAGCGGGCTGCCTTCACCGGGGTAGATCTCGCCTTTGACGACTTTTCAGGGTCGGAGAACCAAATCAACACTATTATGATCTCGACAGCCACGACACCAGCAGCAGCGGGACAATCCCTGTTGACGACGACGCCGCCGCCGCCCACCATCATTGTAGCAGACCAGAGCTCCGAATTCCAGAACGAGGTCGCAAAGGAAATTGAGACTTCACTGAAAGGCAAGGGTAGTAATACTCACTGTGAAGTGGAAGTGGTCAGCGTGGGAGATCTGCTGTCTGCGAACCTTGACAAGAAGATATGCATCTTCCTTCCTGAGATCGAGGCCTCGTTCCTGAAAGACGTGACTGCCGACAGGCTGAGCGTCATCAAGAAGATGACTGCATCCCTCTCCGGGATCTTGTGGCTTACCCACGGAGGCGGAAAGGCTGCAAAAAGGCCAGAAATCGAGATGATAACAGGACTATCCCGCGCCATCAGAGCTGAGAACCCAGCCATCAATTTTGTCACCCTCACCTTTGAGGATGATGTTGATGGCGTTGAAAGTGTCGAAGCTGTCTGCCAGCATACACTCTCCTTGTTCACCGAAATCTTCGTCAAGGGTGGAAAGGACGTGATCGACAACAGTTTCTCAGTCTCAAGCGGCGTGACACACATCGGCCGGGTGATCGAGGCGGACTACATGAACCGACACATCTCTCAGAAGACCACCAAGCAGGTAGCTGCGCCGGCCAAATTTGGCGAGGATCCGTCAAGAGCCCTCGATCTGGTTGTCGGCACACCTGGACTTCTGGATAGCCTGCAGTTTGACGACGATCAGCTCTACGACACACCTTTGCAAGAAGGCGACGTCGAGTTCAAAGTTGCGGCATGCGGCCTCAATTTCCTTGACATCATGGTCTCGCTCGGCCAGGTGATTGGGACCGCTCTCGGAGTCGAAGGGTCAGGAATCGTCACGCGGACGGGGCCGAACTCCCGGTTCAAGGTCGGCGATCGCGTCTGTGGCATTGCGCGTGGGACTATGCGAACGTACGCTCGTGCTAGGGAGACCTCCCTCGTGATGATCCCGGAAGACTTGGACTGGACGACGGCCGCCTCCTTACCTGTCGTGTACGTTACCGTTTACGCTGCCCTGTACGACATCGCACATCTCAAGAAGGGGGATTCCGTTCTGATACACGCTGCTGCTGGGGGTGTTGGGCAGGCCTGCATCCAGCTTGCCCAGCATCGCGGGGCTGAGGTGTATGCGACCGTCGGGTCGCTCGAGAAGCGGGATCTCCTCAGGGCTCGATATGGGATTCCTGAGGACCATATCTTATCCAGCCGAGATTTATCCTTCAAGCACGGAATCATGAGACTGACCAAAGGGCGCGGGGTTGATGTGGTCGTCAATGCTCTGTCGGGCGACGCTCTCCGAGCAACGTGGGACTGTGTTGCACCCTTTGGACGATTCGTCGAGGTTGGCAAAGTCGACATCTACTCCTCAGCCCGGCTGAACATGGACAAGTTCAAGTACAACGTCACGTTTGGATTTGTCGATGTCGGCTACATGGCGAACAACGACGGGCGCCATTTCAATGCCATCTTGGAGGACTGCATGCGTCTTGTTCGCGACGGTGCAATCCGGCAGCTTCACCCGGTGCAAGTCTACCCTTTCGGTCAGATCCAAGACGCTTTCAGATACATGCAGAACGGAGCACACTCGGGCAAGATCGTGCTGGAGCCCCATGAGGATGACATTGTTCCTGTCGTCCCCAGCCGAAAGCCCAAGTATAACTTTGACCCGTCAGCTTCGTATGTGATCTCGGGGGGCTTGGAGGTCTGGGCAGGAGCATCGCACGGTGGATGGCGTCTCGGGGAGCCCGGCACCTGATTCTGCTGTCGCGGTTTGGTCCACTCCGAGAGTCGGGCAAGGCACTCGTAGCGGAACTGCAGTCGGCCGGCGTCCACGTAGAGACACCTGCTTGTGACGTCTCGGATGCTCAATCACTGAAAAAGACCTTGGATGGCTGTCTGACAATGATGCCTCCCATCAGGGGTTGCATCCAAGGCTCAATGGTGCTAAAGGTATGTATCCATCATTCCCAGACCACATGTCGTTATGGTAAAAGCTAACAGCGCGCCACTCCAGGACACATTGTTCGAAAACATGAGCATCGACGACTGGCACACAGCCATCAAGCCCAAGGTCGACGCGTCGTGGAATCTGCATCAAGTACTCCTTGACAAGGACCTAGACTTCTTCATCCTCCTCTCGTCGACGTCTGGCATCGTGGGCAACCGGGGCCAGTCCAACTACTGCGCCGGAAACACGTACCAAGATGCTCTGGCGCGGTACAGGGTATCCCAGGGACTGCCAGCCACGTCTCTGGACCTGGGCATGATTCTCTCTGTTGGATTCGTGGCGGAGAACGCTGAACTCATTGGCCATCTGAGGGCCGAAGGGTTCACGGCCATGCGCGAGGAAGAGTTCCATGCGCTGCTCGACGGACTATGCGGCCCGTCGGGATCGAGCGTGCCGTCCCTTCTCAAGTCGCAGATCTGTCTTGGGCTGGAGCTTCCCGAGGCACTGGCGCAGCGAGGCATCGAAGCGCCGGGCTGGCAGCACGATCCGCTGTTCAGCCACTTGTTCCAGATGCGTCGGATGGCCGGAGGTCTGGCGTCGGCCGACAAGACGGTCAACTACGGATTGCTTTGGGCGCCACGGATTCGCTTGACACGGCAGAAGCCATTGTTCTCGAAGCCATGCTGACCAAGATCTCCAAGGCGCTTGGAGTAGAAACAGTAAACCTGGATGCGTCCAAGCCTCTTCACGCGTTTGGCGTCGATTGGCTTGTGGCCGTGGAGCTGCGGACGTGGTTGCTGAAGGAAGTTGGTGCCGAGGTGGCCGTTTTCGATATCATGGGCGGCTCTAGCATCCGGCAACTGGCGACCTTGGTTGCGTCGCGGAGCAGCTTTGTGCATTTGAAGGAAGTTGATGAATGACGGGATTAAAGATTAATTGAGATGTTTGGCTTCGGAAATTTTGCAGTTAAAGGGGTTTGTATGTATTTGCAGAAGGGATATTACTGTAGTGTCTTGGCATAAAATCGCTCGGTATTCAATTCTCATCCTTTTGTCATCACTCATTCATATATATAACAATGTCGTGTCGTTGTTACACATCGCCAAGTTTCCATTCTGTTTTTGTCGTTCGAATATCAACGGACTGGTCAGCACCTAGGTAGTGATGGTTTGCATAGGCTCTAGCCCTGGAACGGGGAGTGTCTTCTTCCCATGGAGTAATACTCATGGTCCCTCGGGCGGCTGAACGAGAATTGAAGTGGCTCCCTCAAAATAAACAAGTTCGGATGGGCGAAGGTGAAGAACATAGTTGTCGGATGGGAAGAAGTTTCAAGTAATTGTGGGTTGGAACTGAAATGGATGTCACTGCATCCCCCGGTACACTTTCCACTTGCTTCACTCTCTGCTTCCTGCCTGTTTCCTCTTCTCGCTCTTTCCTCCTCACACTTCTTTCTTTGAACCTTCATAGCTCCTTCCTTGAAAAGGTCCTCACGCTATCTACCGACATCGCTGCACCTCAGGTCTTCTACCGCACTCCACCAAGCTCGCCTGGGCTGGAGCATCAACACTATATCGTGGAGAACGGCAAGGTGTAGATGTATTCATCACAACGGCGTTGTCAACCAGAAACGTATTGGAAAAAAGGAAACATAAGGTACACTCAGGTCACAGGTGACACAAGCAACGCCCTTCCTCGTGGCACTTCCTTGGCCTCTTTGTTTTTTTTTTTTTTTTTTTTTTTTTTTTACTGCAAGGTAAGGTAGGTACGGTACCCTAGGTACCCGAGTGGATGAAAACCCACTCAGGTACCTTACCTTTTACCTCCCGTCCTACTGTCCGGGAAGGAACGGTCCAGCCCGCTCGTTTGCGTAACGGCCCGGCGGGGCAAGCAGACAAATTAAAAAAACTCAAAGACGACTTCCTTCAACCGATTAAGCTTCCATTTCTAGAGCTAACCTAACCTCTCCTTCTTTCAGTTAAAAAACAGTAGGATTCCCCGGCCTCAAATACCCCTTCAACGGCGTCGTCCCATTCCAAGCTAACATAACCGCCTGCGCAAACGCCTTGGCCACCAGATCCGCCCCCTCAGGGCTGGTATGCGTATGATCGCTAGGATAAAGCGAGTTCGTCTTAGTGTTCCCCAGCTTCAAATACATATTCGCCACAGCTTGATAATGATCCACAAAACTGGCCTTTCCTGTGTTTGCAAGATTCTTGGCCGCGAGGCTTGCATACCCCACGAACCGCACCGGCGGGGCATACCCGCCGTAGCTCCCGCCCTCCCACAGATTATTAGGCGTTTGAGACGCAAAAATGACGGAGGCGCCCTTGGCGATGATGGTTTTGGCGGCGGTCTCGACGTAGTGATTGAATGTGTAAACTTTTTCGCCGGTT
This sequence comes from Neurospora tetraspora, assembly GCF_033439725.1. Taxonomy (NCBI): domain Eukaryota; kingdom Fungi; phylum Ascomycota; class Sordariomycetes; order Sordariales; family Sordariaceae; genus Neurospora; species Neurospora tetraspora. The sequence goes on from NW_026944383.1 coordinate 1,201,482, forward strand.
TTGCCTGAAACACAAACTTCGGAGCCGGTGCCGGGGCAGTCGGAGCGGCCGTTGTCGGAGGCCGAGTTGGGAGAGCCGCCGTCGTTGTGGCCGAACTCGATGACGACGATGTCGCCGGCGGTGACCAGGTTGGCGAGCTCGGTGAAGCGCCCCTCGTTGGTGTAGGAGCGGGCGGAGCGGCCGGAGACGGCTTTGTTGACGACGGTGATGCCGTTGAGGAGGGGGGGGAGGTATTCACCCCATCCTATTAAAAAGAAAAAAAGGTTTGTTAGGATACTGGGTATTTGGGAAGAGGGAAACAGGGAACAGGGAAAGGGATTGACTAGTTACTAGGTACGTACCCATGAGAAGCCCCCCGGTCTTGGCTGTAGTACTGTCACCGGCAAGGTAGACGGTAGGCGTTGCTCGCTTACAATCGACGAGATTCACGCTCCGCGCATCAGATACACTCACGGCAGCGAGGCCGGCGATCAATGTCGTGGAAGAAAACCGCATGGTGGAGGAGGGAGGGTTGAGCACAAAACGTTGGTCACGACGGGATGCTTGTCAAAGCAAGGAAAGCATCTGGATGACTGGAGGGAGGTAATCACATTGTTCTTTATACAATTTGAAGGTGGGTTCGGCTCCGAGGTTCCGGCGCCAATTCGAGCATGGTACCATACCCCCAGGAAAATGCGACTCTTGAACACACACATGTGAATCGACGGCGTCCTACCAAGAAATCCTCCTCAATGTCATTCCTGTGTCAGTTGAGGAGAGAATACCACGCGCCCGAATGAGGGATCGTGTCCCAGAATGTGGGGAATCGGTTAAAAAGGTGCGGATGAAACAACCACGGATTTTTCAGTGGTGGCATTATGCGATCGATCCGTTCGGAAGAATTATCGAACGGGACAGTAGCATCAGGGGGAAAGTCGATGTTACACAAATGCGGAAAACACCACGCAAAGTTCGTCATTGTTTCAGTCCACGGACGGAGATGGCCCGAAACATAGGTACCCTGGAAATGTGGGCCGATAGAAACTGAAACTCTATTATTGTCGTCGTCGCTCTATACCCCAACAATAATGTAAGGTATCACCCATCCAAAGACTGCCCCAAACACATCTCATAATACATCCCCCTCCTCTCCAACAACTCCTCATGCGTCCCCGCCTCCGCAATCCTTCCATACGAAAACACAAAGATCCTATCCGCCCCCTTTATAGTCGAAAGCCGATGAGCCACAGCAACCGTCGTCCGCTTCCTCTCGCCTTCGCCCTTGGCAGCAGCATCAAGCGCCGCCTGCACCACCCTCTCCGACTCCGTATCCAGCGCACTCGTCACTTCATCCAGCAGCAGTAATCTCGGTTTTTTAACCAGCGCCCGCGCAATAGCAATCCTTTGCCTCTGCCCGCCGGAGAACTGCAGGCCCTGGGACCCGCAGGGGGTAGCTAGCCCTTCGGGTAAGGAGGCGATGAAGGTGTCGATGTTAGCCTGGCGACAGGCCTCGAGGATTTCGTCATCCGATACCCCAGTGGCTTCGCCATTGTCAATTACGCCCATCGCGATGTTTTCTCTTATCGATCCCTGGTAGAGCACCGGTTCTTGCTGGACGAGCGCGATGTTGCTGCGGTAGCGGCCGAGGTGGATCTGCGAGTAGTCGACACCGTCGAAGAAGATGGTGCCACTGGTGGGGTCGTAGAAGCGCTCGAGGAGAGAGATCATGGTGGTTTTGCACATGTACGGTTCGTTCCTTCCTCTTATTTTGCCTCCCGGCGAGCTAACCATGATCCTACAGAGATGAAGTGTTCCTTCCTCGTGAAGGACCAAATACAAGTGAGATGCTGTCGAGTGTTCCTTTCTTTGGAAGGATGTAAAAATTTTCTGCTGTTGCTGCTGCTGGCGCTGCTGGATTTTTTACCCTCCTTCTTGGTTTCTCTCAGCAGCGCCAACAGCAGCAACAGCAGCAACAGCAGCAACTATGGTGGCGACAACGAGAGGAAAGGCGGCTGTAGCTATGAGTAGCTACGACGACGACCCCTTAGAGGCTTCCTACCATGACGATGTGTTAGACACCAGCGTCGATGACGACTTGTTAGATATGGACATCAGCGACAATAACGACCTGTCGGACATGGACATTAGCGACGATAACGACCTGTCGGATATGGACATTAGCGACGATGACGACCTGTGGGACATGGACACTAGCGATGACGACGACGAAGTGGAAAGCCCCGAGTCACTGTATCTTTTCAAGGCATATGGCGCTTATTGTGCCTTTGCTGATGGACGCAAATTGCAAATTGCCCAATCGTTGCCGTCTATACCAACACTGGTTCAAACCATCTTCGGGCTAGAACTACAATGGGCACCCGGGCTTTGCCCACTCTTCAACGCTGCCAGTGCCCCCAATCTCGATACTCTTAGATCGTTACCGGAGTTCTCCTCGGACGATGAACGAGCTTGGGCGATTTACTTACTCATCTTCGAGCATAACGGACAGCCACCATTAGTATATGTTGGCTCGGGTACGCACAGGAGCCTAGGCGTACAATACAGGCTTGACGAGTATAGCCGAGGGGCGGGTTTTTCGAGGTATACCGCCGCGGCCATCGCAAAAGGCTACACCCTCACCCACAAAAAAATATTAGTTAAGACACCATGTCCATTGCCAGCTCCTCTTCACCTCCCAGCTCGCGCCCTCTTCTATATCCTGGAGGCTGCTATAACATTCAGCCTATATGCTTACGAAGACCGAGGTATCGTCGACCCTACGCTCACAAAACACCCAATGGGCTTCGTCAATCCCATATGGAGGATTATGTTCCCATCCGGCCTGGAGCGAAGGTCTGAAACTACCCTCAGTGTATTCGTCTGGCCTCACAGGAGCCAAACTCGAGGCCGCCATACTTCTTGCAGAGCAAAACGCCAAAGAAGTCAAACGCCAGCATCAGAAGGAGCGTTGGGTTAGGTACAAGCAAGACCCAGTCAAACACAAGGCACTCCTAGACCAGAGAAAGGCAGAGTATCAGAGGCGGCGGCCTCAGGTACTTGCGTACGCAAAAGCGAAGCTGTACGAGTTGAGGGAGGATCCCATCAAACATACTCAACACAAAGCGAAGTTTAATGCGAGATATAAGGCGAAGATGGATAAACTCAAGGAGGATCCCGCGGCACACGCTGCATACAGGGCGAAGAGGACTAAGAGGGAGGCCGCTAGGAAATTAGATCCCGTCAAAGATGCTCAACACAAGGCGAAGAGAAGAGCTCAAGCAAAGGCGAGGATGGAGAAGAGGAAGATGAAGTAGAGACGACTCATCAGCTCTCTGTAAGTTGCTGTCCCCCAAATTGTTCTGCTTATGAAAATCACTAACCGGTTAACCAGATTGAACCTTGGCCGCGATGCTTGGCGTGGAGTAGACGGCGTAGTTCGGACTCTTTCTGGCGCCGACCGCTTTGGCCTCATCCAGAATAGCTGCATACTTGCCTGACAACTTGGGGAAGGCCCAAAAGGCATGAGCAGTCTTGACACTCGCAAATACCTGCTCGGCAAGCTTGGATGCTCGGGAGTTGATGGTCATGATCTCGTTTTCCTGCTTTGCGTCGATGCCCATGCAGATGCCGGTGACGATGACAATGACGGGCACGATGCAAATGGTAATCAGGGTCAACTTCCATTGTACCGCAAAGGCGACAACAAAGGCGGCGAAGAAGGTTGCAATAGCTTGAATGGCGAGACCCAGTTTCTCTGAGATTCCCTGGTTGACGAGGTTGGCGTTGGTAGTGACATGGCTGGAGATGGATCCGGCCTCGGGCAGGTCGAAGAAGGCAATTTCCTGGCGTATTGTTTGCTTGAGGAAGTCGATTCGAAGAGACCGTGTGATCCTGATGGCGTTGGTGGAGGCAAGGGTCTTGGGGTGTATGTAAGTGACGGATCAAGATATCTTCCCAGACGGCAAGAAGACTTACGGTCCAGATGTATACGAGGACAAGTTTGGCGATGAAGAGATAGACAAAGTATAGTATGGAAATCCAAAGCTTGTGTCAGTATCTGTTGAACATGCAGCGGGTAAAAAGCTTACGTGTAGTCGTTGAGGCTGGAACGAAACTCTGCAGGGGTAGCTTTGCCGGTTATGAAGTTGTTGAAGACAGTGACAAATTTGCCAAAGACAAGGTCCATCAATGGAAGGAGAACACCAGACGCTATCATGCAAGTCAGGGCTGTGTCCACCAACCGATGCGGTCTGTGTATCTGAAGATCCTCTGGAAGGTTGAAAGGTGTTAGTTGGTGGTCAGCAGCCACTAGACATGTCTCAACATGTCTTGAATTGTTGGGACGCATCACTCACAAAGTAACTCTTGAGGCTCCCATCTTCGCATTTGTTTGATACACAATCGGTCCCGTCTTCATTTTGAGCCGCGCCAGATTCGGGAATTGGTACGACAACTTCGCCTGGCTTTCTGCCGTCGTCGGTGATTGAGGTGCTGGAAGGTGATTCTTCGGCCACGGCCATGTTGTTGGTCTCCATGCGATGACGTGTTGCTCTCTGTCTCCAAACTCATACCCGTCTGTTCGCTCTGTCACACCTAAACACGGACTGTGTCTGGAAGATATATACTCGGGCTGGAAGCATCCATTCATTGATGGCAAGTTGGTATCAACTTGTCGTTCCCTTGGCACATTTTGGTGGTGGACTTTTGCAGCAAAGTGGTGTTGATGGCCAAGATACAACGAATCACAATTCTGGAAAGGCCAGGGCGCAGGGTCGTTTCGGCCAATTGAATGTCAATCCAGGCCCGGGAACAGAGCATTCCGCACAATGGAAGCCATAAGGTATCATGGCATCGAAGGCCCCTTGCAAACTCCCCGTTGTAACATGGTGAAGACGGCGGTGAGGGCCCATCAAACTCAACATACGCGTATAGTCCATATACAGTCACCCAAATTAGCAACCAAGACGAGTGACAACGATTCAAAGTACGGCGCCGTGGCGGATGAGGGGAGGTTGTTGAAGAAAGCCAAGTCTCGAAACGACGGGACGGGACTGAAGTGTAGTTCGAGAAAAGTGGGGCAATGTCCGCGGGCGGAGACGGAATCCGCGGGCCGCGATGCCAAGCATTCAATGCCATCCGACGTCCAAAGTCGAGACGTCAGCACTCAGCAGTCACAGCAGCTCCCATTGCATTCTCACAGCCTCAACAGTCCTGTCATTTCAGCACAATACGAGGCTCCACATAACTGTATACCCTCAGAGCCACAGCAGTTTAGTAGGGCATCTGTCTGCAATCGCTTCGGGTGTCTTTTCATTGCTGATATTGTCCTTTTTCAACATTTGCATTTGATAGGTATCTTTGGTCTGCATTAATGTGAACATCGATTCCTTGGCGACGCAAGCCCAGGCTACCTAAACTCCAATTTGCACTACCGTCCCGGTCTTTTGGATCAGCACAAGGAAAACCAACACATCTCAAATGGACACGGAAAGAGAGGCCAGTGGCGAGAGGGATGCGGCCGAGGGAAACAGCCCAGGGGCAGGTCTAAAGAGAGCAGTAAGTCCTTTCCTTTTTAAAGTCCCACGGACTCGGTCACGCACGCCGAAAACCTGATGTCTGAATAGCGGGGCCCGCTCCGGTCCGGGTCCGGCCTCACGGATCCCGATGGGGTGCCCGCGGTGTCCGACCCGCACCCTCCAACTCGGGGTACCTTACACGTACTTCCGCATATTTCCTTTCGCATGTCACCACTCCTTTTGGAATTTCATGCCCAGCAATACTACCTGCATTGAAGAATGCATGAGTGCAACTGCGTTTCACTGACACACGCCGATTTTACAGTGCGATCAATGCCGGCTCCGTAAGGTAGGTAGGTCCAAGGCCATGTTCTCATCAAAAGTTCTAACTGGATCCCCCTTCTCTTGACTACATAGATCCGCTGTGACAAAGAGTCACCGTGCTCAAATTGTAGGACAGCAAACCGGTCATGCAGCTCATCCGGAGTAGGCCAGAAGCCCAAGGAACAACGACAGCGAGTTCTCATCTCGGCGCAATATGAGCGCAAGATCGACCACTTCGGAACCCGGCTCACCGGCATCGAAAAGATGCTGCGTGAGCTAATGGTCATCTCACAATCCAGCAGCCCATCATCCGCATCCTCATCTCTCGCCGGCCCCGCCGCCGCCAACAACAACAACAACAACAACAACAACAGCAATGCTTCTCCCGCCAGCGAACCCCCAGTGGCCATCATCAGCGACATAGTCGGTGATCCCGACCGGGGTGAGATTCCCCTCGACGACCATGACGACAACGACGACGAGATGGACTCTGCCTTCGAGGGCAACTCCTCCATGGCCGCCCAGACCGTCTTCGCCAGCGAGTTTCTCGAGAACGCCGTGACCCGGGACACGTCGCTCAGCCCCAGCATGGAGTCGGCCCTGTCGTCCCTCCGGCAGATTGTGAGCATGCAGAACCGCAAGCGGACGAACCAGGACTCGAGGTTTCCTAACGCGAAGCCGATGCCTAGAGGGTGTATGCGTGAACTGCCTATGCCTCCGAGCCCAGTAGTGGTGGGCATTCTTCGGGATATTAAGAATGAGCTACCAGAAACCTTCACATTAATGTGCACGTTTATCGCGGTAGACGACTTCGTCGACTGCTGTCGGAGGGTATACTTCGCTACCGAAGATTACAGCTTGGCAACCTTCATCGTCGTCAATGCCGGTCTGTTCTACCTCTTCCAGGAAAAGGCTACAAGGGTGGACGAGGCTCATCAGGCTGAAAAGCTGCTCGAGTACCGTAACCTGTGCCGAGACAATCTGGAGACGGCCCTGATGGCATTGCCTCTGTTCATGCCGGCAAGAAAGGAGAGTATCGAAGCATTGTTGTTGGCTGTAAGTTCCAGTCCTCTTACCATTTAGCTCAAGATCAGTTTCATTCCTTCCCTTGTCCGTGACATAACATCCATGGGTGTGCTAACCCAGCCCTTCCGCATAGGCCTCCTACGCCGTCGAAGCCTCCCGCTTCACCCTCGCCTGGCAACTCAACTCCTCAGCAGTCATGATCTGCCAAACCCTCGGCTACCACCGCCTTCCCGCCACCACCTCGGGCGCCTCCTCCGCCAACGACGACGTCTCCAACGACACCAAGTCCGCTCTCTTCTGGTTCGCCTACATGCTAGACAAGGGCCTCTCCCTCCGCTTCGGCCGCTCGTCCATGATCCAAGACTACGACATCGCCATCCCCAAACGCATGGGCCGGACCATCAACGTCGCCGACTTCTGGAAGGAGATGCTCAACCTGTGGATCGAACACGCCGAGGTAATGGGCAAGGCCTACGAAC